>NC_048269.2:31529004-32187504 GCF_005286985.2 Setaria viridis | reverse complement strand
AACGAAGTCTAGCACTCGTCAGGGGGCCTTGGCACTGGCTGCCATCCGGCGCAGAGTTGGATGGTGTCCTTGAGCGCCGGCGACGCTGGCTCCATGGTCCAACGCGGGTAGTAATGCTCTGGCCTGAAGACAGCTTCTTGTGCTCCAGGTGCAGGGCCACCGATCAGGCAGGGCAACGCGCCGTTGAGGAAGGCGTCCCCTTCCGACCTGACCAATCCGGCCACCACATCCTCTCGGTCGCCGGCCTTCTCCGGCATGTACTTGAACACCGTCGTCTTCTTTGGGGGGCCTCCGCCTGCCTCGTAGATGTTGCATTGGGACACGACCTGAGCCTCGACGCTCGCACAGACAGCGTAGATGCCCCAGTTGCGTGTGTAGTTGTTGTAGAGGTGGACCTTGCCGAAGCGTAGGCGCGGGTGCCTCTGCCGCGTGCCGTCGAAGAAGCAGTGGTGGATGGTGACCCTGATGCAGCGGTCGCCGATGTGCGTGGGGTCGGCTCCGATGAGCATCGTCTTGTCGTGCCGCGCAAAGTGGCATCTGCAGTCATTTGACATGGATCGGTTGTCGATCACATTGAAGATTTGCACTTTTGCAGTAGCACAACTAGAAGGAAGAATGAATGGAATCAAAGAACAGACCTTGAGACCGTGATGTCTGTACTCTGTCGCGTGATGTCGATGAGACCGTCGTCGTAGTCGGCGAGCGTGCAGCGGTCGATCCAGATGTTGGTGGAGCCGGGCTTGATCTGGATGCCGTCTACGTCATGTCCTCGGCCTCCCTCGAACATCAGGTTGCAGACGATGACGTGGTGGCAGCTCTTGAGCTGGAGCCCCTTGCCGGTGAGCACCACGCGCTGGCCGCGGCCGTCGATGGTCTTGTGGGAGGCGACGCGGAGGTAGGACTGGAGGTGGATGGTGCCGGACACCTCGAAGACGATCCACAGGGGCTCCGCCGCGCGGCACGCCTCCCTCAGGCTCCCGCGGCCGTCGTCTGCGCTCACCTCCCCGGGTCCCCCCGCGTTGATTCAGAGAACGATTCGTTCGATTGGAAGAGGGATCGGATGGGGGGATCTCGCGGCCGTACCTTGGAGGGACGTGACGTGGTAGACGGCCCCGTGCAGGCCGCCGATGGCGTGGCGGCCGAACCCCTCGGCGCGGCCCGCGAGCGCGCGGAGCCGGTGGTCCGCATCCTGGTACGGCATCTCTCCGCCGCCGTGACCCGCACCGTACGGATTACAAGGGTGCGGCGGCGGCTGCTGCGGAGGAGGGGGATCCATGCGGGAGGCCAGGTTCCTGAGCTAATGGACGCACGCCCCAGTCACCACAGACGGAGGCGTTCCTGCCCGGCGACGCGCCAGTTCCGACGCGGCGACGGTGTCGGCAGAGGTCTCCTTTTGTTTTTCTCTCTCTTTGAAAGGAGCGTTTGGCACTTCAGCACTTGGCGGAGAAGTGAAAAGTAGCCGGATCCTGAAGGGCCCAAAAGGGTATGTAAGAAGGGAGAAGAAATAGCCCAGGCCCAATCATCCAGCACAAAGGCCCATCTCATGAGCTATTACTAGTCGCTGCGCTGCCTGCTGCCTCGCTCCCTCCTCTGTTCGTTCAGCCGGCCTTCTCCACGCCGAAACCCAACCAAACCCTTCCCCACCTCCTCCGGCTCCGGCGGCGGCGGCGGCGAAGATGATCATCCCGGTGCGCTGCTTCACCTGCGGCAAGGTAACACGCCCATTCCCACTCGCCCTCAGTTCACGCGGCTGCCGCACCGCCGGTCTGGGTTACGTCTCTCTTTTACCTAGGGTTTGAGTCGCCTCGCCCAGCTACAGCTCGCTACCCTCTCGGCCTGCTGCGCTCACGCACGCCACGATTCGAGCTCATTGCTTGCTTGGGGTACCCGCCGCGTATTCTAGGCTCTGGTTATGGAGGATGGCTCGCTTGTGGGGTTGCGCGATTGTTCATTTGTTCTTGCCTGTGGTTGCTGATTGTTTTTAGCGCTACTTTGTTCGTTTGTTTGGGGTTAGGCCTTGGATTTCGGTTGCGAGGACATTCCCTAGGGCCTTGATTTTTTTTTGGTTAGGTTTATTTCTGTGTTGTCAATCTCCGGTTCCCTCAAGGGATTATTGTGATGGTGAGGTGAACTAAATATGTTTCTTTTTCTCCATTACAGGTGATTGGGAACAAGTGGGACCAATACCTGGACCTCCTCCAGGCCGACTACACGGAGGGGTAAACTTGCCAATCTCTTGCTCATGGAATCCTACATGGCAGTTTGGTCACTGCATCGCGAGTGTTTGCGTTAGATTGTGCTTTGTTTGTTATGGGTAACAAGTTTGCAATGTTTGGATTGCTGAGTTGCTTGATTAGCAGTGGTTTTGGTTAAAAATAAACAAATTTCACACACTTTTGGTGGCCTGAATATATGCGGTGCTCCTGGGCTAGTGAATACAACTATACAAGTCAAGTGAATATATTTTTCATGCTTCTCCATCTAAATGTGCCCATTTAGTTCTGACACAGTCACACAGCAGCTCTTTTTTTAGAGTTTGTGAGGAAATCAAGCATACAAGATCACTTGTACATTTTCTCACATGATGTATCATGTTAATCACAAAACTATAGAAATTTGGTTGTATGCTGTGTGGATAGTGAGAGAAAAATGCTGCACGCCTTGCGACAGATAAGTGCCACATTGGAATTCATAATGAGTAAACTAAGAGCTGGGTTATCTTGATTAATCAATGGTTGCAGTGTTGTGCGCCTTTCAGTTATGTGCTTGATAGTTGGGTATTTATTAAGGGCATTTTTGGTTGGGTTCCAATGCTAGCCCCACCAATTGGTGGCTCGCCAATGCGTTTTTTGCGCCTGTTTTTTTACGCATATGCGTCCGTGTGCTCTCGCATCCACGCCGGCGGCAGTAGTTTTTCTTGCCAGCACACATGCGAAACAGCAGCGTGAGAATTGGTCACCCATGTTTTGGCGCTCCCTGCTTTTTCTAGGCGATTCAGGGCCTAGACCAAAAGCGCCCTAAGCTGAATCTTATAATTTTTAGGAGATTGTCATATTGAGATCTTCTAGGTACACCTATGTTAACTCACTATATATTATCTTCAGAATTGCTAAGAAGATATACATATATCTGGAACTTCAGGGTTGCCTTTTTTTTCATCTTACTATTCTCATGCTTAAGATTTTACTATATTTATCTTGAACGTTACTGATTGAAATTAGTCGGTAACTGTTGATATAACAGTACAACTGACCTATTTACAGTACTGACTGGAGACCTCCCTTGATTGTGAGCCCAAGGAACTAAATCCTTACCATTTGGAAATGGAAAAAAAATAAACATTTAGTTGGTATATCGAGAGTTTAAGCTTTGCATCACAATGGGTAAAGTTTTAATGTACCCAGTTTCCTGAAAATTATGAGCATATTTATTAACATACTGAACAATTTATACTTTATTGACAGTATTGTTAAAAAATAGTCTCGGCCCAGTCTCAACATATGTTATTATTTGGAAAATTATTATGGATTGATAGCCATTCAGAATCATAATTTGCATGCTTTCCTTCGGTGCTTTCTATATTGCCAGGGATGCTCTGGATGCTTTGGAATTGGTCCGCTACTGCTGCAGGCGAATGCTCATGACCCATGTTGACCTCATTGAAAAGTTGCTCAACTACAACAGTAAGTTGATTTTTGAGCTGCTATTCAAGATACGATTTCATTTACTGCTGCACCATTTGTAAGTGACTGTAATTCTTTTTTTCAGCATTGGAGAAGACTGACACAACCACTTGAACACGCCATGCTCCATAAACACTACTGTTTCTTAGTAACTTAGAGTGTCGGTGGTATGTTGTTTCTTCTACACCAGGAGAGGCAGGTTGTGACATGATGATGTGAATTTGGTTTGCTCATGAACATTAAGGATTTCTCATGTGATGGTGCATGTTGCATCTACTATGAACTTGTACGCAGTCGGATATTGGAAGCAATATAACTGTTGACTAAAAATTACTCGTATATCGGTGTGAATTGGATCTATAATGTTGTGTTGTCAAATGTTTGTGTTTTTCGGTTGTTCTTCGTTTAGCAGTGCATGATTGTTACTACTGCCTTTTCAAAGAAATGCATTACACTTGCATGTTACTCCGTACGTGCTGATCCGAAGAAGATACTGCTGTCTCTGAAACTGATTAATAATGGTTTTCCAGCGCTAGCAGCTTTTCTGCTTCCTTTGTTTTTTTTATCCTGTTTAACACATAACTTTTGATTAATCTTTTGTTTGTCACCCTGAGAATGCTGGCCTTCGAGTGCAGTGATCAGATCAACATTCGTTCTTGTGTGATCGTATCCTGAATTCCTGATGCTGCTATGGAGCATTTTACCTTAGCATTTTCGTTGACTTGTGATGGGCTTTTTGGGACTGGCATGTTAACATATGCTTCCTTGTGCTTATGCCTGCACTGAACTAGGTTTATGCCCCTAGTTGTTTCTAGTACTAACACATTCAGTATACCTTAATTTAGTCTACTTATATCATGTCTTACACGACTTCTGTTTGTGTTTGTCTTCTGCAAGTTGCAACCATAGGGACAAGTGTACAACTTTATCATGTCAAACATATGCGTTACTTTGATTAGGCTATATGGATTATGCACAAGTGTTGCAATTAAACAAACTTGAAACTCTGAGGTTCAAATGTCTCGGAACGGAACACATGTATAATTTATTGATACTAACCGAAGATTAGCCTATTTCTAGCATCCCCAATCCACTGACATGACAGGTGGGCCAATCATCTGTGCGACTTTTGGAAGATCATCAATTTTCGTGAGGAAATAATGAGCCTGTTCGCTTCAGCTTATTTAGCTGGCTTATCAGCCACCAAACAGTGTTTTCCTCTCACAACAAATCAGCCATTTCAGCTTTTCAGCCGTCTTATAAGCTGAAGCGAACAGACCCAATATAATTTTCTTGACTTGCTGCACTGCACCCTACAAATACAGGGGCTACGGATTACTATTTGATACCTTGCAGAGATTACGTCTCTACTGGTTCCTTGGAATCGATCAATCTCGACTTCCCCAATCTTCTCCAAGGAGTTTCACCCCTGATGATGGAGAAGGGGAGCCCTAACCAGGCCGCCGCCGGCCTCCCCGACGACCTGATCGTCGAGATCCTCGCGCGGCTGCCGGCCGGGCCGCTCTGCCGGTGCAAGTGCGTCTCCCAGTCCTGGCGCGCCCTCATCTCCGACCCCGCCCACCGCGCCAGGTTCGCCCACACCCTCTCCGGCTTCTTCGTCTTCTCCCGCCCGCACTCCGCCTCCGCGCCCTCGTCCTGGAGCTTCATCGCCATCCAGCAGTCTCCTCCCTTGGTCGACACGGCTCTCTCCTTCCTTCCACCCAGCCATGGCGAGATCGACATCCTCGACTCCTGCAACGGGCTCCTGCTCCTGCGCTGCCCGGGAGAAGGCGATCGGCATCCTTGCTACGTCGTCTGCAACCCTGCCACCGCGGAGTGGGTAGCCTTGCCCCAACCAAGCCAGACCCCTGGCCAGCAGTGTGATCGAGACGGGCGTGGCCTCAAGACCACCTCTGCCGCGTTGGGCTTCGATCCGGCTGTCTCCTCGTGCTTCTATGTCTTTCAGCTGATGGAGGAGAAGTGGGTGTACAACAATGTCAATGTCATCAGGGCGGTGGAGATTTACTCGTCTGAAACTGGTGCATGGATTTCGAGGTTAAGTGGATGGAAGGACCGATTAGTGTTCTTCGCCGGCAACAAGACCTACTTCAAAGGTTTTCTGTATTTAACCTCCTTCTTTGAGGATGTAATTGCTGCGGTGGATACCAAAGGCCAGACATGGAGGATCTATCATCACCCGAGTCCAGGACCGTGCGTACATCACTTGTGTTTTCGTTGGCCATTCTCAAGGGCGCTTGCGTTACGTTCATGAGGACGATGAGCAGCCGGGTGATTCTCTGTCAATATGTGTTCTTGAGGGCAATGTCAACGAGGAGTTTACAGTCAAGCACAGCGTCAGAAAGATGGATTTGTTTGGACCAAGGAAATCGCGGTGGCCAAAGGAGCACCAAACAGTTGCATTTCATCCGGACGGTAATTTGATTTTCCTCTACCATCGACCATCGGATAGGCTCATGTGCTATGATATGAACCGCAGGGAAATGCATGTTATCTGCGATGTTGGAGGAGTGAAACCCTGTCAACACTTGTTTTTGCCATATGTTCCATACTACTCAAGGGTATTAGTCTCACCAAATTAATGTAATTTAGAGATGGTTGTTCACATCTCAACTACAAGCATCATACATTTTTAATTTCTAGTTTTCGAATGGCATCAATGATGCCTTCACAAGGATCTGGTGTGCTGAACTGAATCTTGATATTCCAGTCTGTGGATGAATGTCGTAAGTTTGTCCTCACAATCATCTTTCTTAGATAGGGAGAAACTGATAACCATGCGAGCTGAATTCCAGCAGTTGGTACATCTGTTAATCATGTCAGGTTTGTACATGTTGAGAGGAACCAGCCTGTGCTTGTGATTGGCTTTATTTGTGGCAATCTTCAATATGAATTTTCTTTTATTATGCGAAACTGTGGGGGAGTTCTTTAATCTGATATTGGTGAGCTCCAAATCTTTTGTTGTGTTCAGCTGTGTATGCATCTAGCAGTATGTCAAGGATGGCACATTCAGCCATTAAACTGTGCAAGACTGATGAATTACCCTCTCCCTACCTTTTTCATCCATATTATTTGATATTTGATTGGTGAAGTTTTTACAGGAAAGTGGGCAGAAGCATGCTCCCACTAGTTATCCACATTCGATTCGGGCGTGGATAGAAAAGGAGAAGGAATTTAAAAAAAGTGTAATTAAAGTAGAATGGAGTAAGGGGTAGTACTTGAGGATTTTCAGAAGAGAACACAGAATTGGGAACCAATATCAATGAGGGCAAAATAGGAGTCCTTTCTGAAATTCCCACTCTGAAGTATGCTGTCTTAAGAGGGAACAATACATGGAGGAAGTGCAGTCTTATGCCTTTTCTCTTTTCACTATCCAGGCCACCTAAGCTTTGAGATTTTTGTGCCGGTATGTGTATTATTTTATTCCCATGCTCATAGGCATTCTATAGCAATTTATTTGCAATACATCTGATCAGGGGCAGACCCGAGTTCAAGCAAGTGAGGACACATGCCCTCAATTAAAAATTTTAAGCTTTGCTAATTAATAGTTTTTCAAAAAATTCTACTAACCCTTGAGGCATGCCCCCTCTCAATTGCCAAGGTCCCGCCCCTACTTTTGATTTGGCTACTTAATGTGAATGAGCATGTGTTTACCAAGATTGAGTACCTTCACTGCTTGAGAACAGTTCTTTTTTTTTGAAAGTTTTGCAGGAGCACAGCACTGAGAACAGTTCTGAATCTACCATTTTCTTGGCATACTGCATATAACATCTAACACGTTCATAAATGAAGTAACCAATGCTTTTGCGAGCAAACGAGAGAGAAAAAATAAAACTAAATCTGTGCTTAAAAAAATTACTACTGTGGAGCAAATTAAACTATGAAGATGGCCTCTGCTTCGCAAGATATACAACTTAAGCCCATGCATGTGCTTGAAGGTCGTGCTTTGTATGATTGTACCCACATCATTTTGCTCCATGTGCTTGCGAGGCAACTTGCTCCTCCAACGCCTAATCATACAACATTTCGCCTCGCATTTTCGTTGACTTGTGATGAGTTTTCTGGGACTGGCATGTTCAGATTCCTCATTTGTTGTGCTTCACGCCTGCACCAGTTGACATCAGGTGTACTTTTCAATCACGTCGTACACGGACGGGACATCCTTAATTTTTTTTTGTTTTATTATCTTCTGTATAGGTTGTAACGGTAGAGCTGTAAGCGTCAATTTGAGTAGGCTGTATATTCAGTTATATACGAATAGGGTGTTCCAGCTAAAGAACTTGATCCTCTACTCAAATTGATGCAATTTATTGCATCAATTTGAGTAGGCTATATATGTTCAGCAATTAAAAAACCGAGTAGGCTATGAACAAGGTGTTCCAGTTATAGAACTTGACCCTCTTGCACGAAGAAAGAAAAACTTTGAATCAATTTGGAATTGCCGTTATCGATTCTTCCCCCCTTCCATCATCTGGTGAAAATTCTAAATCTTTCATGAATACTTCAAAACTGAAGGATTGCATAGCTTTCGAATATTTTCATATGCATCCTCCCATCTAACAACAAAGAGAAAAACGTACTCCTTAATATACAGTGACGAATCTGTTGGCAAAAAGAAGAACGAAAAGAATGATCTATGCACACAAAAATGGTGATCGCCGCACTGGTGGAGCCTTCAGCCGTCGAAGCTTGATGACCGGCTCCATCTCCCCTTGAGGTACTCCTCCAAGGACATGTTGGCGTCGATGAAGTCGGCGCTGCCCACGGACGAGGCGTCGTCGTCGATGATGTCACGCAGCGCCAGGTTGATGTATGACTGGATGTCATTCTTGTCCGGCGAAGTGACCACGCCGCCGCAGCCACCGTGATCACTGCCGCCAGACACGCCGACCTGCGACTTCGCCCACATGACGGCGTCGCCGTCGCCGGCGAGCAGCTTCACCACCTAATGTTCAGGGCAGCGAGCGGCGCGTTAGTTCAGAAATGAACAATGCAAATGTTCGGTTCATTCAAAAAATGGCGAGGGATGATTACATTGCTCATGCTCGGCCGGTGTTGATGCGCTCGCCGGATGCAGAGGGCCGCGGCGAGGGCCATCCTCTCGACCTCGCCGCTGTCGCCGTCGGCCAGCGGCAGGCTCAGGTCGACGAGGTCCATGAGCTTGCCTCCTTGTATGACGGAGTTCGCCCACATCACGAGGCTCTCCTGGCCCTTGGGCCCGCCGGCGCTCACCGGCTTCCTCCCGGAGATGAGCTCGAGGAGTACCACGCCGAACGCGTACACGTCGATCTTGTCGCTCACCTTGCCGTGCATGAAGTACTCCGGAGCCAGGTATCTGCCACGAACAGGATAGAGGTCACCAAATTTGTCAGGTGATAGTGTCAAAGACATCCTCGGGTTACATGATCATCAAAGGCGACCGGATCGGAAGCGCACCCGAATGTTCCGGCGACGTCGTCGCCGGTGACCTGCGCCGTCGCATCGTCTGCCCACATCGCGAGGCCGAAGTCACACAGCTGCACAGAGAAGAGGGAGTTCAGTTGGTGTCGCACAGCTGCACATGAAGACTGAAGATTTCTTTTGCAACTACTGAAATGTGGGAAATGCCGTCGTCGTCACCTTCGGTTCGAAGTCATCGGCGACGAGGATGTTCGAGGACTTGATGTCCCTGTGGATGACCGGTCGATGGTCGCCGCCACTGTGGAGGGACTCCAAGGCGCGCGCCGCGCCGACGGCGACCTTGAACCTCTCCGGCCAGCCCAGCGCGCCCTTGCCTCGCTTCTCGCCGTGCAGCATCTCCTCGAGGCTGCCTCGCGGCATGTAATCGTACACGAGCATAAGCCTGCCGCCGTCGACGCAGAACCCGACGAGGGACATGGCATTCTTGTGCTCAAAGGAGCTGAGGATGTCGATCTCGGAGATGAAGTCCTTCGTCACGTCGTCCGAAGGTTTCAGGACCTTCACTGCAAGCTCCTTGCCGTCGTCAGTACATCCCTTGTAAACCCGGCCCGCACCGCCTTTCCCGACTAGCCGTTCTGCACAGGATAATCAGTTCATCGTCATCGTTGATCATTCAGCTCGATTTATCTTAAAAAAAGATCGGTTGCGAGATGTGAGAACTTTTCAGCATTGAAATGGAGACATCGGACATGCCTGGAGAGAAGCCATTGGTGATCTTGGCTAGCTCACGGTAACTGAACATTGTGTACTTGGATTTGGATGAGTACTTCTCTCTGAGTGAAACCAACTCCTCTGGAAGTTGCTTCTCCTCTCCCCGTTCGTCAGAAACCTTGTCTGAACACCTGGTCGGGAGCTGCATCGCCCACTGAACCACCGATATCTCTGACGATTCCGGCAAGGCAGGCATGCTGTCCTTCTTCAGGAAAGGCCAGCCGGCAGCCATCTTCGGCGACTCCACCCCGTGGCACCTCGCCGGACCCGGCGCGAACGTCACCCTCGGCGAGACCAGGGCGCTCATGGCCACGGACATGTTCCGGCGCAGCGACCGGCCGTCGCCGATCAGCATGTCGTCCTGAGACTTGTCCCCCGTCGTCGTTCTCGCGTCGAGGATCTTCCGGTACAACCGCCGCGGCGTCTCCACCACTGCGCCGATCGAGCAAATTTCAGCCATGCATTTCGGATGAGCCGAACAAATTTGAGCTAAATTCAGATGGAATGGAACCGGGCGTACTTGCGGTGTAGGGGCTGAGCTGCTGCTGCTGGACGGCGTCCCTGCGGTAGACGACGGCGCCGTTGCTGACCGCCGTGACCATGCAGGTCGGGGGCACCCTCCTAGCGCAGTACCTCGCGACGGCGGTGGCGGACGATCTGACGATCGATCACCGGATGAAACGAACAGAGTTACTAATTGGATAAGAAGGGATCGGGGAAGCTCCTGATGAATTTCGAAGGAAAAATGTGAGGTGATTTGGTACCCGGAAGGCCTGGAGGTCTTGGTGACGCCGACGATGAGGTGCGCGGCGCCGGAGGAGGCGGCCTCGGCAACCAGGGCCCTCTTGATGGACGGCCCCTCGCAGAGCTTGAGCTCCAGGTCGATCTGGTTGCGGTCGCAGAAGCCCCTGTACGCGCCGAGCACGGAGGTGAGCGAGTCGTGGGTCCTCACCTTCTCCTCCGCCGCCATTCCTCCCGCCGCTGCGGCGGCGGCGGCGGCGGAGGTGGTGGTGACGTGAAGCGCGACGACGCGGTCGCCGGCGGCGGCGGCCTTGACGAGCGCCCAGGTGAGCAGCTCCCTACCGGCGGCGTCCCGGCGCAGGGCCACCAGCACCGTCCTCCTCTTCCCTCCGCCCAAACCCACGCCCCCCAGCGGCGGCAACGGCGGGCACCGCGTGAAAGAGAGCGGCCTGAGCTTCATGGCTGGTTGATGGATCACTCCTCGCGGCGTATTTCCTTCCCCTGCTTCTTGAGCCCGGCCCGCTGCTCTACTCTGCTTCGCTGGATGGGGGAGGAGGACGGCCGGTGGCGGTTGCGATATATGCGGGGAGGTGGAAGAAGTATGGAAGCCCGTCGCTGCTGCGCCGTGGCATCGAAGCTGGCTGCGCGGGCGCCGGAATTTTTTAAATAGCTGCCGCTGCTGGCCTCTGCCGCCGCGGGTGTTTGGAGTCGGGAGGACGCAGGCTGCTGCACGCCGCGCGGGCTTGCGGGCGGTCGCATCCAGCGGTGCCGCCGCCGCGCGACCTCACGCTGCTGTCCAGCCGCCCGATCCGGAATCTGGATGGATACACGGCCGTGCTGCGCCATCCAGGACTCCCAGTCTCGCACACGGTACTACACTCTACGAGTGGCTGGCTGACCGCGCGTGCAAATAAATTTCAGAAAAGTACGGATCACAGTACACTTGATTATACCGTTAATCCAGATCGGCTGCTTACACAGTTTTTAGTGAGTTGACCTCCCTTTTTCACAGGAAAGGTACAATAAGTCAGAGATTTTCCTCCAAAATTCCCATGGAACAGACCATTCCATAGGAAATTCAAAATAAATGATGAAATTCGATCCTTTGTTCCAAAATCTCTCAGGCCCCGTTTGGATCATTGGAATTGAATTCCATCCTAATAATCATAATTTAGACACAAATTAATTAAGCTAATATAATTGTATGTGGAATATAGTTGTATATTATAGTTGGTGATATGGGAGAGATACTTGTATGCTGCACTTCTACTATAGAGAAGCGAGTCTAAGAGCGTGCTATAAGAATTGAATTCCATTCTAATAACCATAATCTATAGAATCAATTTCCATCTCCCACCCCATGAATTTAAGATAGGCTTATATCTAAACTTTGGAAAGTTGTGGAATGCCACATTCCAACATAAATTAGCCTACTCCATTAAATAGATTCCAATTCCTTGGACCCAAACGGGGCCTCATAGAATTTTTTTTAAGGAATTGAATGACAGCTGATGATGTATTATGTTTCAATTAAAAGTGCTAGTGCCACAGTTTCGTGGAGCCCAAAATATTATGCTATACCCTGCTCCATAAGAAAAATAGTAATTTGAAAATCGTCAAAGCTTGGTATGGCGTGAACCATATATCTACTCTATATGCCGTGTCGTTGCCGCTAAATTACAGTTCTTTAACGAGCTGAGGTGAAAATCTTTGACCAAACACCGCACCTTTGGCGTGTGCTTTTATCTAGTACGGAGTAAAAGGATTGGTCTATTCTTCTTTTAGTTTATGCTGCTCTAGATGAAGTCGTGGAATTGATTTACCACACTTGGATTTGTGAGGTCGTTGCTACAGGGTAATAGGGCAGTCTTTGCCAGAAGATTTTGTGCCCCCAAACTTGAGAGAGAAAGAGGCAATCCGACGGATAACACTCAAAAATTAAATGTTGGTTTAGAAGGGAAAATGAAAATTGTAGCATCATATTTATATGCCAAGGTGTTATGAAAAAAAATTAAGCTTCAAGTCAACATGATCGCTCAAAAGCATGGGACTATAATGTTTAACAGGGAAATTGTTCCATTGGCACGCAAGTTACTCTAATACACAAGTAGGCTTAATTTTTTTTTTTGAGGGAGTGTAGTAGGCCGGCCTAGTTAGGAGGTTGTCATGGGTTATTTCCGGCCTGCTAAGCCTGTCATACGGCCCACACTCCAGGACCCCGAGAGAGGCCTGCCATCCAGCAGCAAGGCAGGAGCAGCAACGGGCTTTCTGGTGGGCTTCCGGGCATGCTTAGTCCGGCCCATTCATATGTCTGTGAAGGAATGAATATTTGAACTTTGTGGCACGTTCGGTTCAGTCAGGCAGGGAGCTGAGCTCTGCTCAATACGTGAGGCACGAGCACTTCTTGTGGGCTGGTCGTGATCGGAACATACGGAGAAGCACCGCACGATCCAAGGTATAGGAGTCATCATCTTGTTAATCATGGAGAAGCCGAAAAAGTGCAGCGAGACATGACCACCACCTAATTTGATGCTCTGTTCCCTCAAAACCACTAACTCCACATCAGTGATTCAATCCTGACAGCCTCCACTCCACTGACAATTCTAGTAACATTCCAAATCCAGAGCCACGTGTTTTCGACAAGGGCGTCCAGCTTCCGCCATCTTATCTTACCATGCCGTGCCTAGAGTATATATTCCCGAGGGAAATTAACAAAGTATCATGCAACATGGATATGCGATCTCCATTACATTGACGTTCATTTTCTTTGAGTGGTAAATTTTAACGTGCTTTATTCAAAGCGCAAAGGGAGGATTGTTTAGCGTGTTTATATCCGCCCTTTTTGCTAGTAGACCATGAATTCTCGTCTGACGATGAGATTACAGTTAAATAAACGTGTGAAGAATGGCACTGATCGATGGCCACCAGCTAATATAAAGTGACAAGGTGCGTTATGTATGGATAAGGAATGCGACTGCCTCATTTGTAAAAGGACAATTGATGAACAAGACTACATATATAAAAAGGGCTATGATCACAAATTTGATTCCTATCGGAGGTGGCTGCAGCCTTTTTATTTACTGCTCCCTCCGTTCCAAATTGTAAGTCATTTTGACTTTATTATGCACGTAGATATAAGTATATATTTAGATGCGTAATAATATCTATGAACTAAGTAAAAAACGACCTACAATTTGGAATGGAGGAAGTAGCAGGTAGTAACACTTGTTCCTGCGCTTACTTTTTCGATGCTTTCCAGAGACGTTGTCACGTGTTTGTTTGAATGCACAACTCTAAATTAACTAGCCATATGTACAGTAAGGCATTCAACGTTTGCTTATCATTATTAAGTGCTGCCAAGCAGCACCTTAATTTTGTCCCTCTTTTCCGAAAGAATTGTGAGGCCTTTGATCTTCACCCGTTTGTACTGCATGCAGCCGGCGCCGTGCATGATGCCATGACCACAGAGCTTCAGCACTGGTTGGAAAAGAGCCGGTATGAACATTACGCGGTAATAGTTAAAAAGGACAGCAAGACATGCAGCGTGTGAACGCAAAGTACGTGAAGGGAAGATATAAGTCAAGGGTACGGTGGTCAGAGTTTGGAAAACTAACCACATTGTTGCACTAAACCCCGTCCGTACAACCTTGGAATGGAGGCGGTGGCACGTACAGTGGTATGCATGCATACTCCATCATCGAGTACTCAGTTCCCTCGTTTGTTCACACTTGCATTCCAGCCTCCTAATAATGATATCCAACGTCAGGTGCAGAGAAGAAACAAACATCTATCCGCAGTGAGTCCATGGAGATTAGAAAAGGCTAGCTTAGCTTTCCCGCCAACTGCGTGGGCGGCGGCCGCTGATGACCCCAGTGACACCGTAGTACGTCCGGTGGGTGACTCCATCAGCCGTTGTGCATTGCCTGGTGCCTGCGCAGGCACATCGCACGCATGCTGCCGTGCTACGGTCTCCTTCCGTACGTACTCCTTAGAACGTGCATACGAGGTACTAAACTTTAGGAGGGTCACATCGGATGTTCGGGTATTAATTAGGAGACTAAACATGAGCTACTTATAAAACTAACTGCAGAACTCCTATACTAATTCGTGAGACGAATCTATTAAACCTAATTAATCCATCATTAGCAAATGGTTACTGTAGCACTACATTGTCAAATCATGAACTAATTAGGTTTAATAGATTCGTCTCGCGAATTAGACTCCATCTGTACAATTAGTTTTGTAATTAGACTATATTTAATACTCATAATTCGTATCAAACATCCCATGGGACATATGTTGAACTCGAACACCCTTAAGAGAAAACAGATTCATCTATGACCGCAGGCCACTGCCCTGTCGCATTTAAGGCAACACAAAAAAGACTCCACCGATCAAGAGGCGCAGGCACCAGCGCTGACCCGCCGCCCTCTCCTCCGCGGCGCGGACACGGCCACCGGCCTCCCCCTGCTTCCTCCGCTCTATATAATACACCCACCACCTCCTCCCCTTTCCACACACACACACCCGGAGCCTCGCAGCCTCACTCGGCGCCGACCTTTATCCAAGACATCCCTCCCTCCCTCGCCCGCTCCGCAGCAGCGACCCATGGCGGCGCACAGCGGCCTGAACAGCAACCACGCGGTGGTGGCGCCGATGGAGGTGTCGGTGGAGGCCGGGAACGCCGGCGCCGCCGAGTGGCTGGACGACGACGGCCGCCCGCGCCGCACGGGCACGTTCTGGACGGCCAGCTCGCACATCATCACCGCCGTCATCGGCTCCGGCGTGCTCTCGCTGGCCTGGGCCATCGCGCAGCTCGGCTGGGTCGCCGGACCCGCCGCCATGCTCCTATTCGCTTTCGTCACCTACTACACCGCCACGCTGCTCGCAGAGTGCTACCGCACCGGCGACCCGGAGACGGGGAAGCGCAACTACACCTACATGGACGCCGTCCGATCCAACCTCGGCGGCGCCAAGGTGGTCTTCTGCGGGATCATCCAGTACGCAAACCTCGTCGGCGTCGCCATCGGCTACACAATCGCGTCGTCCATAAGCATGAAGGCTATCAGGAGAGCAGACTGCTTCCACAAGAATGGGCATGGCGACCCGTGCGAGAGCTCCAGCACCCCGTACATGATCCTCTTCGGTATCACGGAGATCCTCTTCTCGCAGATACCCGACTTCGATCAGATTTGGTGGCTTTCCATCGTCGCCGCCGTCATGTCATTCACATATTCTACCATCGGACTGTCCCTCGGCATCGCGCAGACCATCTGTAAGTTCTCGGTTCAATTGGACTGCTCATGATATCCGTGAAGTGGTTGATGGATTCTTAGTCGCTGACATACGCTCAAAATTAATGCAACTGAAGCCAACGGTGGGTTCAAGGGCAGCCTAACCGGCGTCAGCATCGGTGCCGGCGTCACTTCCACGCAGAAGATCTGGTACAGCCTGCAGGCCTTTGGCGACATCGCCTTTGCCTACTCCTTCTCCAACATCCTCATCGAGATTCAGGTAAGAAAAAGCCTCCTGTGCTCTGCTCTGATTCAATCAAGCCTTCAACTTGAGAGTTGAGATTGCTCTGCTCCTAATTAATCAAGCTTGCTCTGTCGTTTATCTCTTCATCAGGACACCATCAAGGCGCCGCCCCCGTCGGAGTCGAAGGTGATGCAGAAGGCCACGCGGCTGAGCGTGGCCACGACCACCATCTTCTACATGCTGTGCGGTTGCATGGGCTACGCCGCGTTCGGCGACGAGGCCCCGGACGACCTCCTTACCGGCTTCGGCTTCTACGAGCCCTTCTGGCTCCTCGACGTCGCCAACGTCGCCATCGTCGTGCACCTCGTCGGCGCCTACCAGGTGTTCTGCCAGCCCATCTTCGCCTTCGTCGAGCGCCGCGCCGCCGCCTCCTGGCCGGACAGCGCCTTCATCTCCAAGGAGCTCCGCGTGGGCCCCTTCACCCTCAGCCTTTTCCGGCTGACGTGGCGGTCGGCGTTCGTGTGCGTCACCACCGTCGTCGCCATGCTCCTCCCCTTCTTCGGCAACGTCGTCGGCTTCCTCGGCGCTGTCTCCTTCTGGCCGCTCACCGTCTTCTTCCCCGTCGAGATGTACATCAAGCAGCGCCGTGTCCCACGCGGCAGCACCAAGTGGATCTGCCTCCAGATGCTCAGCGTCGGCTGCCTTATTGTGTCCATCGCCGCCGCGGCCGGTTCCATTGCCAACGTCATCGACGCCCTCAAGGTCTACCGGCCGTTCAGTGGTTAACTTAGGACGTGATGTAGCCTGCTCCTTCCATTTTAAATTGTTGGTTGTTTTAGCTTTTCTATACATCTAGACATACATCTAGACATAGCAAAAACTATACACCTAGAAATCCAAAACGACCTACAATTTGGGACAAGGTGGAAGTATACTATAGCTCACCTGATGCAAACAGAGGTACTCTAAACAGTTGTTCTAGATAGTAGATACCAACGGAGCAATCCTGATCAGGATAACCACTGATTTGCACACATTTGGACGCCATAGGAAGCGAGCATAGTGGTTCCAAATGTACCCCACTATTGATTCTAGTAGGTCGTCCCGTGTAATTCTGAAGGATCTTAATACATTGAATCATTGTCTTAAAGAGTTGTTTGATATGCAAAAGTAATATTTCTCTCGAAAGTTTAATGCGTCAACGATATGCCAATATATCAATTATACACATTAGTTTATCAACCTGTGTTACCGCACGAACTAAGTAATTTTGAGAGAAATAAGTATTAAAAGTTTAAAAAATTATGGCATGCAGCTAATAATTTAAACTGTTTACACCCTTCTCTTTCTTCCTCCCTCCCTTTCTCTCATTAATTTAATACTCCCTCCGTTCCAAATTATAAGTCATTCCAACTTTCTTGGAGAGTCAAAGCATCTCAAGTTTGACCAAATTTATACAATAAAGTGCTAACATTCATGATATCAAATAGGTACCATTAGTTTCTTCATTAAATATATTTTCATAGTATATCTATTCGGTGCCATAAACTTTTGTGATTTTCTCTATAATTTTAGTCAAACATAAAAATGTTTGACTTTCCAAGAAAGTTGGAATGACTTATAATTTGGAACGGAGGGAGTAGATTTTAGTTAGGGATTACTGCCTCCAATTTTTAAACAATTGTCCTTTTGAGATGCATGGAGTCAACATATTTTAGTTTTGAACCATCATCATCTCCTCGAATATTAAAAAAAACTATTGAAAATGGTATCACAGATTTGTCTTCAACAGCTGTTTCAAAATATTATATATTTACTATATTTAACATGTCTAATACTATTGGATCGTGACCAAAGTACGTAGTGGCTTAGCGACCCTGTCGCTGAATGAAACAATAACTGTTTGAAGATGGGAAGGAGAACTGCTTTTTAAACTTCTCCTTGCACGTTCATAGTTTTGTTCACTTTGTAAATCTCGATATGTATTTGACATGTGTTTAATTTAATCCATGAAGATTGGCATTCTCATCGCATCATGTATGGTCATGCCTGTATAGTATAAGTTACTATTGAAAATAAGTAATGCAGCGTCATATATTTGTGTGCTTTGCAATATTTTTTAATGACAAATATAGGTACTTTAAATGCAGATTTACAAATATTTTATGTTATTTAAAAATGATAGAGGTGTGTAATTTACAAGCAAATTTAGGTATTTAAGGTGTATCTCGCCTTAAACAGCAGGTCCACTTCCTAAGTAGGAGAGACGATTGGCAACCATGTAAGTTGCATCCTTTATTGAAATACTCCAAAGGACTATAAGTTTCATCAGAAAAATACATCAAAATAATAAAATGATGCATGTTTTAATGGAATTAAGGAGTATCTCACTTTAAATAGCAGTTTATAGCACAGTTGAGCACTCCCCAAGTAGAAGAGATGATTAGCAACCATGTTATACATTTATACAGTATAAAGTAATGATATGCATATAGGGTAAGCCTAGAGCATCTCACATACTCGGGTAACATGGGTCACACTGATAATCCACAGAGGCCGGAAGTATGGCCCAGTTCGTGGAATGAACCTGCATATGCATGCATAGCACACCTCTTTTACCCTTCATTTTCTCGTTTCATGAAAAAATATTAACTTGGAGATGGTACATTTGAAGTGACAACGATCGTAAGCTGGTCCAAGCCTGATTAAACTATAAAGTTAGGATTAATTCCATCAAAATAGGATATGTAAGCCACAGCAGGAAGAAACACTAATGAATTGGATACTACAAAATAGAAACTTCCCTTATGAAAAGAGAAAAAAACGAAGGCATTGTTGTGGCTGGATATACACGAAGCTGATCCCGCGCGCGTCAGCTCGCTTCGTGATGCGTGACGCGGAGCTGCGGGCGGTCAGGGGCTCTACTGCCATGCCAGTGCTGCCCCCACGCGGAAGCGCGGTGCTGTGCACGCCGATTGCTCTTTTCCTTTTTTTGTTTTTTCATTTGATTATTTCTTTTCCATATCATTATTTGTAATCAAGTAAATATCGTTTATGTGTATAAGTTCTGTAGATAAGTTATTTAATAATATTCTCATAAAAATTGTGGCAGACGCTATGCCAAATTGTTTATATCACGATAATTATGCTAAAAAATTATCACGTAACTTGTTGATAGGAAAAAATTTATGCGTATAAATCAGATGCATAAGTTATAACTTTCTGAAAATAAAAATTTGAAGTTATTCTTTAAAAATTGTAAGTAGAAGTTATACATATAAATTTTGCATGCCATCAAAGTTGTGTTGAAAAATTACGAAGTTATGCGTTAAAATTATATGTATAAGTTATGAAATTTTAAAAATGATAAGTTGCGGAAATTAAATTTTTTCAAAAATAAAAAGTTCGAGTGAGAGTTGTGGGGGATCCATGGCTGGGAAGCTTTCGGGCAGGCGCGCACCCGTTAGCATGGCCCCTGGCTACGTTTGTCCAGATGGCCCGAGGCCCCAAGCCAGCTGACCCAACATGACTACATGAGGCCTGCAATTTTGGCCCGGCAGGCACGGAGCGGTCCAGTTCACTCCGTTTCGTCAGAAACGAATGTATGTCTGCTGGGGCCTGGGGGATAGGCGGCAGCCTCGAGTTCAGGCTGCAAGAACTACGCTTTCCCGCAAACTGCACGCCGGCTGACCCGGGAGACTCTTGCGAGTCGCCGGCGCGCAGTGGCGTCGTGGTCACCTGCTGGCCGGCCGCTCCGGTCACTGTCTGCGCAGCGCAAGCACGAAGAGAGCGGGGATAAGGTATGACGTCGTGCACGCGCTTGACCTACCTCAGAAAGAAAGAAAGGGAAACGGAGCTGCCGGCCAGCGGCCCAACGGCGCGTCGAGCAGCCGGCCCGGCCCCGCCGTCTGGCCCCAACACGCACCACCGCTCGCCGGAGGTCGCTGTTTTGCGTCGTGGAACTCGTGGCCCTGCTCCCCGCCGAATCCAACGCACTGGCCGGAGTCTGGAGATGAGTTTGGCTTTCTGCCGGAGTGAGTTTAGAGAACATGGGGTGTCTGTGGCCCTGCAAATTCCATGCATTCCTTGCCTTCTTTCCTCGTGCTAAACTGTATCTATGCACATGAAATTCCGGCAAATTCTGAGATTATTAAGAACATGCAATGCAATTTCTCGAAAGCATGTTACAGGGTGTTCCCTTCCTAGTTGGGCTGTGTTAGAGATATGTTTGTAAAAGGATTAGTACTGTTGTGATCTTAGAAATTGACTCGGATTGCTTATAGGTTCTTCTTGTAATTCAAGTTAGAGTCCCAGATGATCACAATCACCAATTTCACCCTATATAAACGTACAACTGCGACCGACTAAGATAGACAACCACGTTCCTGCACCAGCGTTCGCCCTCCAAAGAAAACCGTCGACCATAGTCAACGCAAGACTCCAATGATCAAGATAGAAAGTAGTGTATAGGGCACGCGCAGACAAACGCGCTGACCAGAGTGAGCGCCTCCCGCCGCGACGACGACGACGCGCAGCGCAGCGCTCCTCTGCTTCATACCTTCATCCCATCTATATAAAGGCCACCTCCTTCCATTCCATTCCACACACCACCACCTCCGCTCACCTCCCTTCACACCACACTTTCTTAGCAGCTAGCTGTTAAGTCCGAGGACGAGAACGCTGAGAGAAGGAGCTCGGTACTAGTGATCCATGGCGGTGCACAACGGCACGAACCACGTGGCGCCGATGGAGGTGTCGGTGGAGGCCGGGAACGCCGGCGCCGCCGAGTGGCTGGACGACGACGGCCGCCCGCGCCGCACGGGCACGTTCTGGACGGCCAGCTCGCACATCATCACCGCCGTCATCGGCTCCGGCGTGCTCTCGCTGGCCTGGGCCATCGCGCAGCTCGGCTGGGTCGCCGGACCCGCCGCCATGCTGCTGTTCGCATTCGTCACCTACTACACCGCCACGCTGCTCGCCGAGTGCTACCGTACCGGCGACCCGGAGACCGGGAAGCGCAACTACACCTACATGGACGCCGTGCGCTCCAACCTCGGCGGCGCCAAGGTGGTGTTTTGCGGTGTTATCCAGTACGCCAACCTCGTCGGCGTCGCCATCGGCTACACCATCGCGTCGTCAATCAGCATGAGGGCCATCAGGAGAGCCGATTGCTTCCACACCAACGGGCACGCCGACCCGTGCAAGAGCTCGAGCACACCGTACATGATCCTCTTCGGCGTTGTTCAGATCCTCTTCTCGCAGATACCCGACTTTGATCAGATATGGTGGCTCTCCATCGTCGCCGCCGTCATGTCCTTCACCTATTCTTCCATCGGACTCTCCCTCGGCATCGCACAGACAATTTGTAAGTTCTTGATTCAGTCGGGTTGGTCAAGGTATCCGTTAAGACGTGAAGTGATTGATAGTTTCTTGGTTCCTGACATATGCCCAAAATTAATGCAATTGCAGCCAACGGTGGATTCAAGGGCAGCCTCACCGGCGTCAGCATCGGCGCCGACGTCACCTCTACGCAGAAGATCTGGCACAGCCTGCAGGCCTTTGGCGACATCGCCTTCGCCTACTCCTTCTCCAACATCCTCATCGAGATTCAGGTAAGCAAAAGCCTCCTGTGCTCTGCTCTGATTTAATTTCTTCAGTCAACTTGAGATTCCTCTGTTCCTAATAATCAAGGCTTGCTCTGTTTAACTCTTCTTCAGGACACGATCAAGGCGCCGCCCCCGTCGGAGTCGAAGGTGATGCAGAAGGCGACGCGGCTGAGCGTGGCCACGACCACCATCTTCTACATGCTGTGCGGGTGCATGGGCTACGCCGCGTTCGGTGACAAGGCCCCGGACAACCTGCTCACGGGGTTCGGCTTCTACGAGCCCTTCTGGCTCCTCGACGTCGCCAACGTCGCCATCGTCGTGCACCTCGTCGGCGCCTACCAGGTGTTCTGCCAGCCCATCTTCGCCTTCGTCGAGCGCCGCGCCGCCGCCGCCTGGCCGGACAGCGCCTTCATCTCCAAGGAGGTCCGCGTGGGCCCCTTCGCGCTCAGCGTGTTCCGCCTCACGTGGCGGTCGGCGTTCGTGTGCGTCACTACCGTCGTTGCGATGCTCCTCCCCTTCTTCGGCAACGTCGTCGGCTTCCTCGGCGCTGTCTCCTTCTGGCCGCTCACCGTCTATTTCCCCGTCGAGATGTACATCAAGCAGCGCCGTGTGCCTCGCGGCAGCACCAAGTGGATCTGCCTCCAGATGCTCAGCGTCGGTTGCCTAATTGTGTCAATTGCCGCCGCCGCCGGCTCCATTGCCGACGTCATCGCCGCCCTCAAAGTTTACCGGCCGTTCAGCGGTTAACTTCACCGAAGAGGCACTCCTCAAGCACCTGATTTTGCCTGACGCTCGAAGGATTTCAAGTAACACTGATTGTGAACTGAGCCTTTGCCTTAGAGATAGTTGGAAACAGCGGTCTCACACAAAGACACACAACTGGATGCCAAATCACCAAACCACTCACCTCGATTAAGATTAGCAGTGGGTCCTAAACTTCTCGCCACTTGTCAATCTGCGAGTGGCATTGTGGAACTTCTTGTGACCTCAATTTGAGCTTGATGAGACAAAAGCACTAAAGAAATTATTTTCTTCACCTGTCAATTTTTCTTCCAAATTTTACTGATTTATTAGCCAATCTTAAAATTTCACTTGCTTCATCAACAAGTACTTTACGTTTACAAGTTTCCTTTCAAAACTTGACTATCAGTAACCTTCACAAGGTTAAGTTTAGTTTGTTGCATTTTGTAAACTTTTAGAATGGAGTAAAGCTACATATTGGAAACAAAGGACATTATAGGGTTTAGAGTTCTGTCGGCCATCAAGCGTGTTTTTTTTCCTACCTTGCATATACGCTAACCACTAAAAGAACTATCAGTAACCTTCACAATGTCAATTTTAGTTTATTGCATTTTGTAAACTTTTAAAATGGAGTAAAGCTATATATTGGAAACAAAGGACATTATAGGGTTTAGAGTTCTGTCGGCCATCAAGCTTGCATATACGCTAACCACTAAAAGAACTATCAGTAACCTTCACAAGGTTAAGTTTAGTTTGTTGCATTTTGTAAACTTTTAGAATGGAGTAAAGCTACATATTGGAAACAAAGGACATTATAGGGTTTAGAGTTCTGTCGGCCATCAAGCGTGTTTTTTTCCTACCTTGCATATACGCTAACCACTAAAAGAACTATCAGTAACCTTCACAATGTCAAGTTTAGTTTATTGCATTTTGTAAACTTTTAAAATGGAGTAAAGCTACATATTGGAAACAAAGGATATTATAGGGTTTAGAGTTCTGTCGGCCATCAAGCGTGTTTTTTTTCCTACTTGCATATACGCTAACCACTAAAAGAACTATCAGTAACCTTCACAATGTTAAGTTTAGTTTATTGCATTTTGTAAACTTTTAAATGGAGTAAAGCTATATATTGGAAACAAAGGACATTATAGGGTTTAGAGTTTTGTCGGTCATCAAGCGTGTTTTTTTTCCCTACCTTGCATATACGCTCACCACTAAAAGAACTTCAACACGTTTTCTTGCTGAATACATATTTTATTTGATAAAGTCTTTTATAGATAGCATCTGTTGATGGAGCCTCAAGTTCACACTTCAAGTACTGGTCGAACGGGTGAATCTAATGTTTTGTCACCCAAAGTTCAACAAGGAAACATACCTAATGCAGTATTGATACTTTATGCGCGGAATTGCGGATGAGCATGCATTGTCATTTCAAGAAATAACCACTCCAGAACGGCCCAAACATAAAGCCATTCGTTGATGATAGGTAGGAAAACTTTCACACCCTTGGGCCATGCCATATCTTCGCTAGGTGTTTATGGAATAATTATAGATGATCTTCCATAGCTATGAGCCTATGACTAATGTGTTTGTGTTCACTTGATCATTCCATATGACCAACTTTGATGTACATATATATAGGACTTGTTCTTAATTTGCAGGACTCATATGCTTGACTTATGTGATACTCCATCCGTTACAAAATGTAGATGATTTTAGCTTTTCTAGATATATAGATTTTCCTACGCATCTAAAGATAGAGTAGTTATGTCCAGATACATAGCAAAATATATACATCTAGAAAAGTTAGAACGACCTACATTTTGAAACGGATGGAGTATCTGATATCTTTTGATGATAGCTTCATGCCAAGTTGCCGCGACCTTTTTGACAATTCGATTATGTAGCATCACTCTTTCCCTCATGAAATGCGACTACACATCGTACATTTCAACAACAAAGTCCTAACCATATCTTTGCAAACTAGTCTCCGAGTCACCTAATCGATTGACTACATATCCCCGGCCGTTTTCTTGGACCTTGAACGATCTATATCCTAATATCCATGGACAAACGTTTAACCTGTTGCATGGATATATGAACAAAGAGACCAAACTACTGCATGTATATATGCATTGTATCCTATCCATGAATATATATTTCTTGAGTGTGAACCCATGATTATGCTGCCCTACTTCACCAAGCAGATACAAGGGTCGCATCGTAGCAGATATATGGTCCTCTTATAGTTTAGATAGTTTAGCATATGCAATAGTTTAGCCTGTACAGGCAACCAAACGGTCATCTCCGCGAGATGATACCAATCCACTAGTCCAGGACGGTCCTCATGCGCGTAACCAACCACACCTATAGTCTATAGGATTGTGTGTGCACGTTGCTTATTCTTTGAACTCTTGGCAAAAGTCAATAAAGCATTTTGTTTCTTTTCAGCACGCAACTGTATGCGCGCGGCTACCAGCCAGTTCCTTTAGCTAGGTAACTTGCTGGGAGCTTCGGATTCGACGGCGATGGCTTTGAAATGTAATGGTAGGTACACTACTTGTAGCTAGAGTCAATGCCGATTCGTCATGATCAATTATTTGTTGCTCTTTTGTGCGTGGTAGCGGTCAATGTTCTCCATTCATGCGTACAGACTTCATTTGGAAACCAAAGGAGAGATATACACTTAAGTTTTGTCTTGCTTGGACATTAGAATAACAATGCCTTCTAATACGATTCATACGTATATATGGAGATTGATTGACATGGAAATTAGTTCTTTTTTAAATTACTCCTAGCCAAATGTATCAGGAGGAGGGAATGTGATTATCCAAACAGGCCTTTTTTAGGTGTAAGTAACCTGCATGCTGCTTAGAGCAAGGATGAGACGACGAGGTTGCTCACGTAATATAGATGGAGCAAACATGGTTGGCTTGAAGGGCATTTACATCAGTAGTCCACGTTTAGCATTGTGTAATACTCCTACTATATAGTTTGTCTCATGCTTTGCCATCATCCCAGAGCCTGTTCGGCTGAACTTATAAGCCGGCTGAAAAGCTGAAATGACTGATTTGTTGTGAGAGAAAAATACTGTTCGGTGGCTGATAAGCCGGCTGATAAGCTGAAGCGAACAGGATGTACGGAGGAGAAAGCTGGATGAAGATCGCGATGAAAGTTTTAACTAGCAGCAGGTTCAACGCACGTGCTGAAAAAGGCACCATAAAAGGGAAACTGGTGGAGAACCGGCAAGTGAAATTATAATTATAAAAGCTGAGTTGAGTTGTTATCTTTGGTATAAAGCGTCAATATAATGATCAGTTCATATGTATAGTCCGATCTGGAAGTATACTTTAGCATTTTTTCTTGTAAGTAAAAGCGAAAAGCTCATGTACGTGTATGTATTATATCATGCGCATATATGCCAGTTGCGGAATGAACGAGGTGCGGGTGCTTTTTTTCTGCGCTGGACGATGACGGAAAGGAAGAAAGGTGGTGGCCTCTGCTTTGCTTTGCGGCCGTGATGCTCAGGACCAATGGCCGTGAGCGTGAGTGAGGGAGTGGGCACCGGTGCAAATTGGTCGATCGATCGTCGCGCGTGGAAATAAGCTGCGGACTTTTCCCGGACGGCTGGAGAATGCCAACTTGGATTATAGCCCAGCCCGGGCGAGCCGTAGGAAAGGAGCAGGCTCGTCGGCTGGCGCCCAACCAACCACGCACACGCACACGCACTCCGCCCCCTGCCCAACTCCGCGTCGCCCTGCCGTGTTCGCGGCACGTCCGACACGTCTCGTACTCTCATCACTTTGGCCGGCCGGAATGCGCGGACTGCGGAGCACGGCTGTAGCGACATGTCGACACGCGCGCGCTCAGCATCCATCATCCCTTGCTCAACCAAGCAGGTCACCGTCACCGTACGCAGCTTGGTACGTGTTGTTGGTTAGGAACAGCAACAGCTAATGTAAGCCGCGAGCGCAACCTGCTGCCTCCCCTCTCACGCTTACTGTCACTCAGAAGTCCCTGCCTCCAACCGGAAACAGTTTTTAATAATCCGCATGCTTTTAGTTCGTTTCTGGCTTCGGAGCGAGATTAGAGTGGCCTATACTAGTAGCTAACCGGGGCAGGCAATGCATAAACGATCGAACGCCGTCGATCTTACCTACCTACCTACCATGGGAGCCGGCCGGAGCATCGATGATCAGGTCGGCACGCAAACGCGCGACGCGACGCGAGCAGGACAAGGATGGAAACGAGATGATGGAATCCTCAATAATGCACGCTCCATCATCAGGGTTAGATTAGACTAAAAATCTCGAGGCCACCATGCATCATCAGGGTTAGTACTGTACTATGCCACACCGCCATCGGTAGCCAACCGCATCGCGCGACCTCACGTGCGCGCGCGCGCCATCGGTAGCCAACCGCATCGATGATAAGCAAGCGCATCACGACACCGAATTGAAGCCGCTGCTGCGTGGAGTGAGGGGGACGTGTCGTGGCGCCCAGCAACCGCGCGCTGGCGAGGGCCCACCGGCGCTCTGACCCCGCGGCCCACCTCTTTGACCGGACGCCGTGGTCGGCCTGCACTGTCGCACCCGCGCACTGGTATGTGGTAGGATTAGGAAGAAAGAGGGTGGTGCTTGGGGACGGTGCACGTAGAGAAAGACGTACACGAAATTCTGACCACGAAAGTTCATGCATTTGGTACGAAATTATATTAGCAGGGGACTTGACACAAGACCACCTAATCTTGACGTAAGTACACGTACGACCCATGCTGTGGACGACGACAGGGGGAACAAGGAAGCTTGCAAGGCTCTACAACCCACCCGTGCAAACAAAAACAGCACCACGAGTCCACGTCGATCACTTTTTGGCGCCCTCTGCTCTACGTACTCTCGAAACATTGTATTTTCAACGACTCCACACAATAAATGGAGGGACACGGTATTTCACCTCGTTGCTATAGGCAGTGATGGGTGGGATGCACTAGTTTCTAGCCAGGCTAATTCTAACCCAGGTCAAATTTGATCAGGCTAAATTAATACAAATTGCTCGTGTTTAGTTGGGTAGATAAAGATAGCCTAGTTTGTTATGCTCATGTTTGGTTGGCTACACAATGTGATAGAATAACCTTGAATTTCCTGTAGGTGAAGTTACCACCCATCGTCTCTTCCTCTTCTTCTTTCCCAATCCGTCCCCGCTTTCACCTACTGCTGCTCTGCGAGCCGCCGTTGGAAGAAGCTGGTGATGACGGGGAGGAGTGGCTGCCGCGTCACCTGCGATGGGGGGCGCTATGCGCTGGAGGCGGAGCTCCATCTGGCTCTGCGTTCTGGCTCACTCGTTCCATCTGCCTATGCGTTCTTGCTCACTCGCTGACTTCCAAATCGAACTCGCTGACTTACAAATCAAGCCAATAAACATCCAAATCGAGCCAACAAGTATCCAATTCGAGGTCACCAATATCCAAATCAAGCTTGTCACAGCACTGTAACCATCCTTCCGCCTGCCAGATTGTTGGGATTAGAAATCAGAGGGAGAAGGAAAGAAAGAGAGATATAACAAGCCAAGTGAACAAGTGAGCAAATGGTCAAGAATCTCCTGCTCCAAGCCCTGGAGCTCTATTTACAGGGAGGAGGAGGTGACTATTTATATTAATTTCATTGGTGGGATTGAATATTATAGATATGGTCGCTGACGATCCCTGAATGTTACAACTGGATTCCTAACCATCACAAACAAGCCCTTTAGACTCCATTTCAGACCTCTTTTTATACATAAGGGAGTCCTTAGCCTTAATCCACCTAAGGGGGTGTTTGGGAGGAGGGGGTTAAATTTTAGCCCTCGTCATATCAAATGTTTGGACACTAATTAGGAGTATTAAACCTAGACTAATTACAAAACTAATTACACAACCCCTAGGCTAAATCGCGAGACGAATGTATTAAGCCTAATTAGTCCATGATTTGACAATGTGGTGCTACAGTAACCATTCACTAATGATGGATTAATTAGGCTTAATAGATTCATCTCGCGATTTAGCCTAGGGGTTCTGCAATTAGTTTTGTAATTAGTTTATATTTAGTTCTCCTAATTAGTATTCGAACATCTGATGTGACGGGACTAAAGTTTAGCCCCCTCCTTCCAAACACCCCCTAAGACGTACCCTCAACACAAATTGAAATTTTCCATAGGAACGGGAGATAACAGGAGGCAAGGAAAAGCATATGTTGCCTGTCTCGAGCTCGCCTTGGGCCTACTACATTGAGCTCATTGCCATGGCTCGCTCCATGGCCTCCTGCTAGCGGTGGCGCCGAGCTGGAGGGTGAGGAGCAGAGATATGCGCATCTTCTTGACCTTGGCGGCGAGCACGATGCATGTGACAGAGGTGAGGCACGCCATCCTGGGGCGGTCACCGAGCTGGAGCGCACCGTCGGCAAGGAAGCAGCAGTCGAGAGGAGCTCGTGTGCGAAGGAGCAGTGCGTGAGGGGTTCACCGGCGGAGGAGAGGAGAGGTGAGGGAACCATAACGCTTTGCTACGCGGAGCCTGGCTAGCGGGGAATGCTCGTGAGATGCGTACTAGGTAAGACTGGCTTAGGACCTCCTTTTGCACTGCACAAGCCTAGATAGCTAACACCCCTATGGAGGCTACCAGTCACTGGTGGGCTGCACTACACAAGCCCTATATACAGCCGGCGCGTACAGCACGGGAGACTCGGCGTTGACCTCCGACGGACTCGCTAAAGGCGCGCTGACAATGGCCGGCCGCCGATTGGAGTTGACTTTCCAAGCCCCAACAGCGAAGTATCAGGACTACTGTCCAAAAGGTGCTCTAGCTCGAAAGGGTCGCGGGCTCGGGGCAAGCAGCCACCCACCGTTCAGTACCCCTTTGCTACAGCTAGGAGTACTAGTTGTCCCTACTCCCTCCCTAGAGTGTGACTCCTCTGCACTGTGCGCCGGCAACGGTAACGGCACACGACGGTCTGGCTGTATAGCTGTAGCTAGCTAGAATGTACAGTACCTATGCTAGGGGAAAGGCGGGGAATGAAGGACCGGTCGTGCCGTTGCCATCGTCGGAGACGCGGATTCCTGCCTCTCTTTGTTGCTCCACCTCCACCAGTTAGCTACCTCTGCGATCTCTGGTAAAAAGCTACTCCCTTGATGCTCTTGCTAGATAGTACTTGTGGTGGGGTACATGGAGGATGCCGACTACCAGACACGACTCCATCGTGCGCACAAGTCTCTCGGGCCCACGTGTCATGCATGCATGACTGAGCTTATTACAATCTGCATGCATTATATTGCCAAGTCATCCCAACGTACTCAGGAATGTTGGTTTGTCCATGCATGGGCCCATAGTAATTGCTTGTACCGTAAATTGTTGAAGATCCGATCCCTGTAATAGTAGCAGATTCTCAAATTGAAAAACGACCCGTTAACGAACTAGTATGTATCTCCAAGCAAGCAAATCCAAACATCCAATTTGAAGAGCTCATCAACTAAACCGACAGCGATAACACATTCCGTCCCCGGGATTCCATCCTCTCCCAGGCCGTTCGTCCGATCCTCTCCGGCCGGAAAAAGCATAATCTCCCCGTGCCAGAAAAGAGAGAACAAAATTAAAAGGCGGGGCCGATCGAGACGAAAGCAACACAGAATTAATGGTCCAGAACAGCTTCCGTTCCCGACTACTCAATCATTCCGTCCAGCTTGTCTCACCACCCGTTTCCTCTTTGGATTGGAAGGCTTATCATCATCTGTACCTAAGATTCTCCACTTCCGTTCACATCTCGATCGGCATGAATGTTCCTCGACCGGCCCATCGATCGACCTCTCCGCGGATCCGTCCCAGCTGATCTGCTGAATCATTGCTTCTTCCAGAGCCCTCGGCTGCTGGCCGGTCATCGCCTACCAATATTCCAGCTATCTTCTTATTCCTGAGTTGACGTCAGGGGCAATATACATATAAGCAGCTGAGGATCATCGTCGATCAGTGAAGTTTAATTTCTGATGGATTCTCAAGTCAATTGTTGTTGTTTGCCACTTCTGACATATTCTGCGACTCGATCTTGAGGGGAGCAGGAAACTACTGCAACTACTTTGTAAGCTCCAGAACCATCGTTGCAGTTGCTCGCGAATTAAAATCAAAATTGCACTGGTAACTAAAGGCCCCCTGTTTCGATGCGAGGGGATTTGTTCCTGGGGCAAGTGGCTTGGTAAGTGTACGGTTGACAGAAGCGGGAGCAAATGGGAACCCACCAAGAAAAAGCTATTTTCTCTTGTATTAAAGTCACCTTTTTTTTTCTGTTAAAGGACCGAGTTTCTCATGAAAAGAAAAACAAAGTTAGTTTCTCAATAAAGATATTGAGACGAGAACCCAACAATGAAGACAAGGTTTTGCTGGATCTTTTCCAAGTTGTAACTGAAATAATAATTTGAGGAGGTAGCCAACGGCTTATCATCAATTTTTGCGTTAATTTTCAATGTATGTACAAGGACTAAGGCTATCACCTACTAGAAATGTAATGCGCATGGAACCCCACCGTGTCTTTTTTTATAAAAAAAAATGAATGCAGGAATCATATTTCCCCTTAACTTCAGAGAATATTTTGCTTCCACTTGATATCTCCCACTGAACATTTTTTTTCTCTGATGAGGCCAACTTAAACTAACAAACAAATAGAGAGTGGCATGGCTTCATATGTAAATTGTTTTTCCCCCCTTCATATACTTTTATCCGGTACAACTGGTTGCGAACAAAATAAAAAGGAAAAGCTATGAAACTAGAACCATGACAAAAACCAAAAAAAAAGTAAAAAAAATAAGAAAACTGGTACTTTTGCACCAGACACCCTACGCTAGATGACTCATCATAAACAAACACCTCCTGCCATTCTGTCCACACCCCTTGTCTTTCCAAGGAATGCGGCCAGCCTGTGCACAAGGGTGCCTAATCCTTACACCTTAATTAATATCACATTTCTGTAAGGGCCACGTTGCAAACATCTGACACCACGGTTAACCGAAGTTAAACGCAATGAATGCTGCATGCACGTACGGCCGGAGACAGTTAACTGCTGAACGGGCGGTAGACCTTGAGGGCGACGATGACGTCGGCAATGGAGCCCGCGGCGGCGGCGATGGACACAAGGAGGCAGGTGATGCTGAGCGTCTGCAGGCAGATCCACTTGGTGCTCATGCGAGGCACGCGGCGCTGCTTGATGTACATCTCGACTGGGAAGTAGACGGTGAGCGGCCAGAAGGAGACGGCGCCGAGGAAGCCGACGACGTTGCCGAAGAAGGGGAGGAGCATCGCGACGACGGTGGTGACGCACACGAACGCCGACCGCCACGTCAGGCGGAAGAGGCTAAGTGCGAAGGGGCCCACGCGGAGCTCCTTGGAGATGAAGGCGCTGTCCGGCCAGGCGGCGGCGGCGCGGCGCTCGACGAAGGCGAAGATGGGCTGGCAGAACACCTGGTATGCGCCGACGAGGTGCACGACGATGGCGACGTTGGCGACGTCGAGGAGCCAGAAGGGCTCGTAGAAGCCGAAGCCTGTAAGGAGGTTGTCCGGCGCGTTGTCTCCGAACGCGGCGTAGCCCATGCACCCGCACAGCATGTAGAAGATGGTGGTCGTGGCCACGCTCAGCCGCGTCGCCTTCTGCATCACCTTCGACTCCGACGGCGGCGGCGCCTTGATCGTGTCCTGAAGAAGAGTTAAACAGAGCAAGCCTTGATTATTAGGAACAGAGGAATCTCAAGTTGACTGAAGAAATTAAATCAGAGCAGAGAACAGGAGGCTTTTGCTTACCTGAATCTCAATGAGGATGTTGGAGAAGGAGTAGGCGAAGGCGATGTCGCCAAAGGCCTGCAGGCTGTGCCAGATCTTCTGCGTGGAGGTGACGTCGGCGCCGATGCTGATGCCGGTGAGGCTTCCCTTGAATCCACCGTTGGCTGCAATTGCATTAATTGAGCATTTGTCAGGAACTAACAGTCGAGCAATCACTTCACAAATATCGTGAGCAATCCGATTGAATCGTCAAGAACATACAGACGGTCTGCGCGATGCCGAGGGCGAGCCCGATGGACGAGTAGGTAAAGGACATGACGGCGGCGACGATGGAGAGCCACCAAATCTGGTCGAAGTCCGGTATCTGCGAGAAGAGGATCTGCGTGATACCGAAGAGGATCATGTATGGGTTGCTGGAGCTCTTGCACGGGACGCCGTGCCCATTCTTGTGGAAGCAGCCGGCCCTCCTGATGGCCTGCATGCTGATGGAGGAGGCGATGGTGTAGCCGATGGCGACGCCGACGAGGTTAGCGTACTGGATGATGCCGCAGAAGGCCACCTTGGCGCCGCCGAGGTTGGAGCGCACGGCGTCCATGTAGGTGTAGTTGCGCTTCCCCGTGTCGGGATCGCCGGTGCGGTAGCACTCGGCGAGCAGCGTGGCGGTGTAGTAGGTGACGAAGGCGAAGAGGAGCATGGCGGCGGGGCCGGCGACCCAGCCGAGCTGCGCGATGGCCCATGCGAGGGAGAGCACGCCGGAGCCGATGACGGCGGTGATGATGTGGGCGCTGGCCGTCCAGACCGTGCCCGTGCGGCGCGGGCGGCCGTCGTCGTCCAGCCACTCGGCGGCGCCACCGTTCCCGGCCTCCACCGACACCTCCATCGGCGCCACGTGCTTGGGGCCGTGGTGCGACGCCATGAATTATTTCAGCGATGCCGAGGGCGAGGCTTGGGTTCTTGTCTGCGAGTGACCGAGGCTGTGATGTGTGAGGCTGAGGCGAGGTGAGCGGTGGTGTGTGATGGCGGAGGAGATCAGCGAGGAGGCTGCTTTATATATAGTGTGATGGCAGGGGAGGCAGAGGAGTGCTGTATCTCTCACCGCGGGAGCGCGTTGGACGGCCGGTCAGCGTCTCTGTCCTTGGTAAATTCCCTTTCTTTTCTCACTTTGTTTTGAGCGGCAAAAATGAAAACCGAAATGAGTGAATACGACGCTCCTCTATCCTGCTGGTTGGAGCTTTGCGTTGGCTTTGGGCTGCAGGAGACGATGCCTGCGAGGTCAGGACGTCAGGTCATGGTGAGGAGGTTGCTTGAAAATATTTTCAAGATGCCCGGAGAGAAAAAAACAAGCGCTCGTGAGTCGTGAGAGTGGTGAGTTGTGAGACTGTCATGGATCTTTTGGATGCATGTGGCTGGCTGGCTGCACAAAATGGTTTTGAGTTCACGCCGCGTACTCCCCACGATATATTAGGTGCTCCTAAAATACTCCCGCCGAATTGGTGTTATTCGATCGAATTCATTCAATGTATCAGTACATTATTAGTACTAGTAGGGAACCTGATCCGTCGAATTTATTTGGCCTTTTCAGTGCACGCCGGAGCCTTCTGCGTGAAGGGAAAAGTACAATAAGACTAGAAACTTTTTTAACAAAATGGAAGCATTCTAGCCACATTCGGATGATTGCCATATAATTTTTTCTATAATTGACAAAATAAGGATGGCTGATTCGTGGATTATTACTAAAAATAAGTTCCTTATTATCTGCAACTACTATTAATTTAGGGGTACAAGCGTCTTTTGCTACTCATGCTAATATGTCCTAAAATCTTTAAGATGTCTTGTCAGGTCAAGATGGAGGGGGTAACTTTTACATTACAATCGCTAAGGGTCTCTTTAGCTAGAGCCAACGAACGGCTTCGATGGAGAAGCTCCTCAATTCCCGTTGACTAGAGCCATTCGGTGGAGGGGGAGCGGAAAAAAGTGGCTCCCCCCAGCTTCACCCTCACCTCCCATTGTTCTTGGCGAAAATGCCCTGCCGTGATGATGCTCATCGATGGCTCGTACAGGGGAAGAGGAGCAGCAGCCCATGCTGGCGGGGAAGGGCGATGGTGCACCCATGGAGGCGAGGAGCGGCAGCGACGACAGGGATGGAGCAAAAAGATGGGGGCGTTGCGTGGCCCAGCTAGAGCAACAAGAGAGCGGCGTGACTGGCCGGAGCTCGGAGAGCCGCGGGGAGGCGGGCATGGAGCAGGGAGAAGGTGGCATCGCGCAGTGTGGCCGAATTGGCAGGAGAGCAGCATGACGACCACAGCTTGGAGAGATGCCGTGGGAGCGATGTGGGGGCGGTGCAACGCACCAGGGACGAAGCAGTTGGCGGTGGAGCCTAGAGTGGTGCAACACCGCCGGACAGGAGCGAAGTCGTGGTGGGTTGCGTGGAAAAAAATTCCGTGCAGGAGGGCTACAAAACACCCTCCGTGCAGCCCTGCCGTGGAGGGTTGCCACTGTCCGCCAGCGGACAATGGTGATGGAAATTCTGGACCGATGGAGCTTCGTTTCCAGAAAAATGATTTCATTTCTGACCTTTCCGATTCTACTCAAACATAAAAGCTTGCTATTTCTATTTGCTTTCACTCTACATTACATTTCTCATATAATAGTTGATTTAGAAAATATGGTAAATTCCCAACTAACCGGGTATTCCTTCCAGAGTGACCAAGTTGATGTGCCCGCGAACCCATCGTGCCTACGCCGAGACGCCTGGGTGGAAGAGGCGATGCAGCAGCTTGGTTAGGAGGCACTGGTTCTGAATGCTCAGGTTTTCCAGGCCCAGGCCACTCAGCTCGCGTGGCACACAAACTTGTTCCCAGGCCACGAGGCATTGTGCTCCACTGCCGGCGCTCAGAAGGCGTCGAGGGAGCGCGAACGCGTGAGGCAGCGCCAGCCGTTGACACCGCCCCTCGCATTACATCGGAGTGTTTGGAGTGACCCCTGGTGCTAGGGGGTGTTTGGAGTGCTAAACTTTAGTACGTGTTACATCGGATGCTAATTAGAGAATTAAACATGAGCTAATTATAAAACTAATTGCAGAATTTTTAGACTAATTCGTGAGATGAATCTATTAAGACTAATTAATCCATCATTAGCAAATGGTTACTGCAGCACCACATTGTCAAATCATGGATTAATTAGGTTTAATAGATTCGTCTCGCGAATTAGACTCCATCTGTACGATTAGTTTTATAATTAGCCTATATTTAATACTTCTAATTAGTATCAAACATCCGATGTGATAGGTGCTAAACTTTATCACGTGGAAACACACCCTGATTCCTCCTCCGGCAGTCCTTGAGCGGCCACCATTGCCGAGCTCTCAGTGGAGTGGAGCAGAAAAGTATTTGACTTCGGGAATCGGGAGATGGAAGACTTGTACCGATAACTCTCGTTTCCGATTGTTTTCATCCCACGTTACAGCCAAACAGCTAAAAGGATTCCGTGTGATGGCACAGAGCAAGACATGTTATCGTCTCAGCTTACTTGTGACTCAGCTAATAGAACAGGAGTACAGGACATCTTATCGTCAATTTGTTAATTGTTACTCCCTCCGTATAGGAAAAGAAAGTCGTTTTGGACAAGGTTTGGATCAAACATTGGGAATATAAATCATGAATAACTTTTAAGTTGTTAAGTTTGGAAATGTAAAAGTCATATAAATAGATTTGTCTTGAAAAATACTTTCATAAAAATATACGTATATCACTTTTTGATAAATATTTTTATAAAAACAAAGAGTTAAAGTAATGTTTTGGAGACCGTGTCGCTGTCCAAAACGACTTCCTTTTCCTATACGGAGGGAGTATCTCTTTTACTTAAGCACAAGCAGGAAAATAATACCGATAGTGGGTTTCACTCAGGTTTAAAATAGTACGTGATTACAGTAAAAACATTTGCACGGATTACACGCCAGACTTGTTAATCAGTTGCTGGATGCATGGGAACCAAGGTGCCGCACTCATGCGCTATGCGATAATTGTTGGCAGTCTTATTCAGCGAATATTTTTCGCACGTTCAGCGGTATATAGGATATCTTAAAAAATTTACCCTTTACCCTTTACACTTTTACAGTTTACCTACTAGAGCATCTCTAGCGCATACTCCTTATTATATTCCTGGATACTCTAGGCATGAAATGGTGAGGTGGTGGACCAAGTTGTTAAACAAGTGGCTTTACGGTTCCCCTATTGCTCCTTTGGATTTGGAATGAAATCGGCAAATTGAGATTAACAATTTATCGCCGATGTGGAAAGTCTGCAAAGACAGATATTTCTGTAATTTTTGGGCTTTGTTTAGATGAGCCGAAATTAAATCTTCAGGATGCGGTCCACTGGTATCTTCTAACTCACGAGTATTATTGTCCTCCTATTCTTCAGAAATTTCTCTCCAAATAAGTTTGTTCTTGAGAGAAGTCAAGTCTCAAGTGGAGGTCGATGGCTAAGGTGTTGGTGCGTGTCATCAGCGCGTGCATGCGTCTCGATCACTTTCACCGCCGTCACTTCACTTGGGGTCGTCGGATGTTGGCGCGTCGATGCCGACTGCTTGAGAACTCAGCAGCGCACTCAGCTCCCTCGCGCCTTTTTCCTGCCATCCCCGCGCTTTCTGGGCGCTCTTTATTTGCGGGTTAAATATTTCAAGCTTCTCATGATTATTACTAGCTGGATAACGGACTGATTGTGCTATATTACTAGTACTAGCCAATAAGCTGCACCGAGAGTGAGTGGAAGTAGGCACTGAGCTTGAACCTGATTAGCTTCAGCGGAGAACTCGCACGTTTATTTCCTACTAGAACAGAGTAGCAGCTAGCAATACCGCACCGGTAATCAAACAATATGCATGCAAATTGTTGCATTGTTCTCGATTTTCCGGTGGAGTTGCACGTCTCCTAATGCTGGTTGGGGTAGTACGTACTACTATATACACATGGATAATGCCCTTCCTTTTCCCCTAACGTGAATGATTAGTTTTGGTCTTAATGTAAGACTGCAACTACACCGGTCGTGACTCACGTTGTCTTGACACTTCGCCATCGCACTGCAGAGCATAGGCTTCATCAGTTGAGATGCTAGGAGCATTATTCATGACCTCGGAGTTGAAGTGAGCGCTCGACTTAGAACTACAGTTACATATTTGTTTTCTTTCCAGCTTATCCTTCCCTCATCCCGCTGCCTCGCCGCCGACACAGCCTTTTGTTTTCTTTCCAGCTTATCCTTCCCTCATCCCGCTGCCTCGCCGCCGACACAGCCTTGCTCCGCCGCCTCGCTTCCGACACCTCTGCCGTGGACGCCTCATCGGGAACACGCGCACGCTATGCCCGCGCCATCGCCGAAACCCGACCAAAGGCCGCTCCTTTACATCGCGCTCTGAGCCACCTTGAACCACAGCTCGCCGCCGTTGCCACCCCTTACCGCACGCCACGCCACTGTCAAGAGGTGACCAGAGGTCAAGCCTTGGGTCATTGGGGGCTTGTCGAAGTAGCCCGAGCCTCGCCGGACTTAGCTGAGCAGCGCAGCCGCACGCTGCCGACACGGATTGCCTTTGGGGCAATTCGTCGAGCACGTGGGACCCACTGACCAGGGCCCGTTGATCGTTGACTTTGACCCGCTAACCGTTTGCCGTTGACCAGGTCAACGCTGACGTCACCCGACCCCACTGCTGACATCAACAAGACATGTGGCGCACTTTGATGCTGCCACGTGTCGCTCTCGGGTCTATTCTGATTTTCGTCAATTATTTCAAAATTCCAGAAATTGATTTAAACTTCAAAAATTTATAACTAATTTATTTTAACTCCAAAAAATATGAAACCGGTTTCATAATTTTTCTAAAATAATGAAGCACACGATGGACTAGATCTTGTTCTTGTTTGGGTCTTCCTTAGGTCTCTTTTGGGTTTTCTTTGCAATTAGACCCTCTGTAATTATGGTAATTGCATAAATAGGAGCTGTCAGGGACTTGGAGCTGAATTCGGAGCCGGAGCCATACGAAGACTACTACGAGGAGGAAGACTACTCAGGTTCATGCCCATTCCGACTTGAATACCCATTAGGCATTGCTTAATTAGTATGCTAGCTTTTTATTTCTTGCATGATGATGATGAACCCTGCACAGCCTTATTTTATGCCTTATACCTTGATTTTCGAACTACTATACCATATACGCGTGTGTATACGTTGTGCAATGCTTGCATGTGTATGGGATATCGTGATCAGGATTCTTAGCGTGAGTGGGATAAAACCGGCAGGAGAAGGTGTTTTTGGATACTTGGCGGGGTGAGCTTTGCACAACCCAAGGGAGTCTTTGCGTTGACCCTAGTTCAGAGATAGGATGATGGTGATAGGGATCCTGTCGAGGCAGGTGCTCCCGATGTGATGAGAGATGGGTTGATGGTTATGGAAGTTTATTCTTTATGCTTGCTGCTACATAGGAAACTCGAGCCTATTTCTTGACTATTTTTTATACTAGTGTTAGGCCACTTAAAATTTGCACTATATATGGATGGTGACGTGGACCTGTCTTATTTCTTGGGAATAGCTCGTGAGTTTGTAAGTTACGAGTCCAACTTCGATAACAACCACGATGGGTGGTATGACTGAAGGTCGTGATGCTATGCTCAAGATGCCTGTAGAGTTGATCGAGAAGATGGAGATGCTTCCAGAAGCTAGTTATTGCCGCATTGGCTTTATTCTTGTCGTTAAGTCAAAGGGGCTTGTACCAGATCGTACTCTTATATTCTTAGATGTAATAAATATTATTGTATGGTATGAATATGATATTATACTAAAATGAGTTCTGTATATGATAACTACTTATCTAGCACCCACCATAAGGATACGGGAGGATACACGAAGTCGGATTTTACTGGCGAAGATCCGGCTCGCTTCATACTCGAAGTAGGCGGGAGAGGGATTGGTGGCACGGGTGGCAAGTCAAAAAGGTGGCCTCCGTGGTCAGACAGAGTTTCTCGCAGCGGCTGGTGCTGGTCGTTGCCACGACCTCCGTTGTCCGTGAGGGCATCCATCACTGCAGTAGCGTGATGCCCTGATCAATCAATCTATCTCTAACAATTAATTCCTGAGGCCTCCTCCGATGGTACCAACTAGTATCCAGCTCTAAGCACTTTAAAAAATAACCTTACAATTATCTAGCTTTTAGCACGTAACTTATGATATGAATAACCCCACATAATTTTGAAGTGCATGTACGGAACTATCTCTTGATCAAGAGATAGCTCTTCTCTCTCCTATTAAAATATGAAAAAATATTTTATGAGTGAGCTAAACAGTAATCATTGGTGGAGGCTTGATGCTGCGATGGTATGGTTTGGAACAGTTTGTGATTCGTCTCTTCTCCCGTCCAGCCTGCCTGCGCGCGTGCCGACGACCTGTACCTCTGAATTAACTAGTGGGACGATGCTGTCCTGAATGATCTCGTGATCGTCAAGTTATATAGTCCAGACGATGGGAGAGGAGAAAGAGAAGACGTGCAAGTCGATGGACGGATCAAGTTTTTTTTTTTTAGGGCCATTTGGAGCATCACGTGGAGCGGCATCACGGGGTGCGGCCGGCCCTGCGGGACGGCGAAGGCGAGGAGAGGTTGCTGCATCCTGCATACGCTCGATAAGTCCCATGCTCCATGCGATGCCCGTCCATTCCCCTCCGCGTCCCTGGGCACACCTTGCTGGTGGTGACCTCCACGCAATACTCCGCTGGCGCTTCAAATGGAGAAGACTTGGAGAGAGGATCATTGGAGGAGAGACTGGCTCGCGGTGCTTGGTAGACAAGCTGAGCAGCAGCCGGCAAGGAAGAGGCCAGCAGGAGACCACAGCGCTGCAAGTGCATATGTCTCTGTCCTTCCGATTAGAGGAAGAAGAAAGTCATGGGCAACAAAGTCTTTTTACTCACCCTCTCTCTTCCAAATGATTATTTTATTTGGTGTAGTGTCTTGTAGACAAAATCACAAAATTGCAGTGTCCATCAAACAAATTCAATGAGATAAATCATAATTTCGCAGTGTCGTCCTACAGATAAAATATCCTCTCTTTTTTTTAACATGGCTTGGCTCGCCTACATGCATCTTCCCCAACAGTGCAACACCGCGTGCAGGCACTCAGGCTGTGGTTGAGCAGCAGTCATGCTGGTGAGGAGCGGATATGATCAGCCTGGATTTCAAAATAAAGTCACGTACTGTACGTACTACTGCAGTCAACTCGATCCTCTGCCGTGTTTAGTTCCCAATTTAGGAGTGGCAAAATTGACATTTTGCCATAAATGCACAAATGTAGCATTTCGTTTGTATTTGTGAATTATTGTCCAAACATTGACTAATTAGGCTCAAAAGATTCGTCTCGCAAAGTACAACCAAACTGTGCAATTAGTTTTTGATTTCATCTACATTTAGTACTCCATGCATGTACCGCAAGTTTGATGTGATGATGAATTTTCTTTTTGTATAGTGTCAAAATTAGAATTTTGAGGAAATAAACAGGCCCTGCATATGCAGAGGTGAGGCGAAACGGAAGCAGGTCAAACCGTGGCCTACCTCTACCTGCATGCACGCACTGGATATGCAGAATGTTTTAGTGTTCGTGTGCCTGTCCTGCTGTGATTCGGCGAGCGGTGGATCCGATCGGATCGTGGTGAGTGTGGTGCCCCCTGCTCGCTCGCTGCTGCCTCTCCTGTCGCTAGCAGCTAGCCAGGGCCACACGACACGGCTGCAGTGCAGCGGGTACGCGCTGCCGAGTGTGCCCAACGCGCAGGCAGACGGAGACGCCGAGGCGCCACTGCACGCGTGCCGACAGCGAGACCTGCCATTATATTTCGGGCCACGCATGCATGCATGGCATCTCCGGAGTGTGTCCAACTTTGGGGTGTCAAAATTACTGTAGTAACACTGTAGCATTTCGTTTGTATTTGTGAATTATTGTTCAAATATTGACTAATTAGGTTCAAAAGATTCGTCTCGCAAAGTACAACAAAACTGTGCAATTAGTTTTTGATTTCGTCTACATTCAGTACTCCATGCATGTACCGCAAGTTTGATGTGATGGAGAATCTTCATTTTACATAGTGTCAAAGTTAGAATTTTGAGGGCAACTAAAGCAGGGCCCAAGTGGCGACCAAAGGACTTGCCTGCGCGTCACGCGGCGCAAGAGCCGGGCCCCGGGGATCGCATCACATGGACACGGACGACGCATTTCTTTCTTCTTCCTCCAATCCTCCTCATCCCTCGATCAGGTTCAGGTGGGGGAGCGCACGGCCGGCCGGCCAGTACCAGCATCTCTGCACGTACTCTGTTCTAGTAAGAGAGAAGAGCAAGTCTCCTTCGGAGACAAGAGAAAACGAGGGAGGGAAACGCTGCAGCGACTCCTGATTCCAATTATTTTCAAAAAAAAAACTCTTGATTCCAAACGCCACAGACGGATCGGATGCGGCGGCCGTCCGCAGTCGGCACGCCACGCACGAATGCATCTATCGCGGTGGAACACAACGGCCTGCTTCCTTGTAGATGCGGCCATATCCATTATCCAACTATCCAAGCATGCCCGCCCGTCCACTTCACTTGAGGTCCAGGATCGGAGGTGGAAGATGAAAGGACCGTGCCCACTCCACCGGCGTGCCCGGCCGATTGCTCAATCCTCTAGTCACAGTCGACCTGAACGAGATAGGCAGAATGTGGTTCAACATCGATCGAGGTGTAAACGATCGATCGATCCACTCGGAGAAAGCTCTTGGATCACTAGCTACTTGCAGAGTTGCAGTTAGTGCTCCGAGTAATATCTCTTCCAGGCGTCTGAATTTCTCAGTTTCGGGGGCATCTACTGCTAACAGTTCAAGTACCACCTGTGTGCCCATAAAAAAGCAGCCAAACAACACTTAGGTCAATATAATTAAGCCAATGCCACCAACACTTTGTTTAATTTGCTTGAAGTCGGCTACATGGCTAACTTCTACTACTACTGCTACTACTCTCTTACCTTCTGACGAATAATCAGTTGAAACAACCAAACTATCCCTCCCGTTTTCAAGTGAAGTCGCGCCACACGTATCTGACACATCGACATTGACCATATGAACAAGGAAATGCACCCAATAATTGATGTCTACTAGTGCATGTCCCAGTACTTCAAACGCATCGTTGTCCAATGCAAAGTTCCAAGCAACTCGTCACAGAAGGCTACTACTAGCTCATAGCCGCATGCACATATATAATTGCTTCATGAACTAAACTAACTGGAATCAAAGCACTTTTGGACTTGTCGAGAGACTGACAAAGGATAACAAATTAATGGACATAACCAATTCCTCATGCGCATCTTCAATCAATCGATCGATCAATCGATGGATACATTTTTTCCTACAAAATGTCGAATAAACGTCCACCAGCAACCTAAAGTTTGCACGCTCTACAAACCTACCAAACTGCGTGCAGCTAGCTCTAATCTTTTTTATTTTTTGAAATCATATGAGTATGATTGTGCATGTACATTGTCCAGTGTAAACATGCTAAAAAACAAAAGGTTTCGTTAGGATCTCAATATCCAGTACCACCTTTTATATTTTTGGTGAAGGCAGGAAGTTTATTATGTAATCTGAATGCGCACTTAAGAAATATATCCATATAGACACATTGAGGCTCTACCCTAGTTCATGATGCACACAGCTTGGTCAGTTAGTCTCCCTCTGTTCTTAAATCCAAATGCGGTACAATATACGTACAAAGAAACCACGTGCGAATGGGATACGTACAATATACAAAAGGAACAACATGTGTGGAAGCATAACAAGCACACAAACTTTTCTTATGGATAGATACTTTTTGACAGATCATCAAGGTCCAAGAAAACTGCCGAGAATATAGTTAAAGTCTATCGATCGATTAGTGCCAAGGTGCAGACAAGTTTTGTAAAGAAATGATTTGGAACTTTGCACTTCAAATTTGTTGTATAGCATATATAGTCGCTTTCCTAGGAAAAAGATGATGCCACAAGGTCGATTCGTCAAAAAAAAAAGGTCACGCCAACTTGCATTATTGGCATGCATTTATCTTCGAAGGCATCACATGATTCAATCATATAAGTAATAAAAGAATATGTTCAAGTCCTAAAAAAATGTGATCTGAGCATATGAGCTGATCAAGTGAAGAACAAATACGTAATTTAGCACCTTATATGTCATAGTCATGGAAGAATATAATGCCCTCTTTGACAGTCCAGAATCTATCTTTGACAATAAGTTCTTTTCTATTGTATTTTATAAAGTTAAAAAATCATAATCATAAGGAACTGCTTTTGAATATGACATAACTCACATATTATTATTCGACTCATACATATAATTGCTGATCAAAGAGTGAACTTTAGATCGTAAAAATGTGCCATAAAAGATGAATGCACGGAGTATAAGGCCCAAAGTTCTTGAAAGTTTCTTAGATTTTGGAACGGGTATTGATCGGAAGCCAAAGAAATCCTTATTGGAGTTTCAAGCTGACGCGTCCACAAAAAAAAAATATCAGAGGCTCATTCATACATGACAAGCGGCTAAATAGTCACTTTTGGTCCTTGCTGCAAAAAAGGAGGAGGAACACCATCACTTGACCACGGCGTCCCAAAATTTTGAAGCCATGATGATGAACATCTTTACCAAGCATGGATGAAGGTTTAGTAACAAGATATGTGTTTGAAACATTTATCTTGTCTTGGTGTTTACAAGGTGTGAATTTTGTAATTTTGTGCTTTTCCATTTGGCTTGTAATAATGAACGGCCTTGTGTAGTGTAGTCTAGGATGAAAAAAAAATGAGGGCGCTTGGAGCTGCAAGGCAAATTCTAAAGATTACGTATTTTTAAAGATTATTAAATCCTAAATTCATATGAACCACTGTATAGCAGGCCCTATTTTGTAGCTGTATAAAGTTATAAGACTGAATTTCAACTTTTGAACGAATATCGATCGGGAGCATAAGAAAAACCTTTTTGCAGGTTTCAAGCTGGCGCCCACACCAAAAAAGGAAAACAATAAAAATCAGAGTCTCTCTCAATCATACATGACGAGCGGCCAAAATTATTTCACTTGCAGCTTACTGCTAATCTAGTGTGGAACATATCTAATCTATGGAAAAAGTTAGCAAGACATAGTTGCAGGTAGAACAAGATCATCCTGCCTAGTGGAACCATGTACTGGAGGAATACGCGGCACGTCGCCCCGCCACTCGCTACTCTTGGTATGCGCAAACAGTCCGGTGATTTTAGTGTGCAGTAGTTGCTTGAGATTCTTCTGTCAAGTTAACCGCTGAACGGCCGGTAGACCTTAAGGGCGTCGATCACGTCGGCGATGGAACCGGCCGCGGCGGCGATGGAGACGAGGAGGCAGGTGATGCTGAGCGTCTGCAGGCAGATCCACTTGGTGCTGCCGCGCGGCACGCGGCGCTGCTTGATGTACATCTCGACGGGGAAGTAGACGGTGAGCGGCCAGAAGGAGACGGCGCCCAGGAAGCCGACGACGTTGCCGAAGAAGGGGAGGAGCATGGCGACGACGGTGGTGACGCACACGAACGCCGACCGCCACGTGAGCCGGAACACGCTGAGCGCGAAGGGGCCCACGCGGAGCTCCCGGGAGATGAAGGCGCTGTCCGGCCAGGCGGCGGCGGCGCGGCGCTCGACGAAGGCGAAGATGGGCTGGCAGAACACCTGGTAGGCGCCGACGAGGTGCACGACGATGGCGACGTTGGCGATGTCCAGCAGCCAGAAGGGCTCGTAGAAGCCGAACCCCGTGAGCAGGTTGTCCGGGGCCTCGTCGCCGAACGCCGCGTATCCCATGCACCCGCACAGCATGTAGAAAATGGTGGTCGTCGCCACGCTCAGGCGGGTGGCCTTCTGCATCACCTTCGCTTCCGACGGTGGTGGTGCCTTGATTGTGTCCTGAAGAATCAGATTAGCTTTGGTTATTAGAAACAGAGGAATCGAGTTGAAGAGAACAGAGCAGTAGAGCAGTAGATTGCTTACTTGGATCTCGATGAGGATGTTGGAGAAGGAGTAGGCGAAGGCGATGTCGCCGAAGGCCTGCAGGCTGTGCCAGATTTTCTGTGTGGAGGTGACGTCGGCTCCGATGCTGATGCCGGTAAGGCTTCCCTTGAACCCTCCATTAGCTGCAATTCCAACAACCGATCGAGCTCATGTCAGTAATTTAGCATCGATCAATCATGCAAAATTGCATGTCTTGAACAGATGATCAAGAACTTACAAATTGTCTGTGCGATGCCGAGGGAGAGTCCGATGGAAGAATAGGTGAAGGACATGACGGCGGCGACGATGGAGAGCCACCATATCTGATCAAAGTCGGGTATCTGCGAGAAGAGGATCTGAACAACGCCGAAGAGGATCATGTACGGTGTGCTCGAGCTCTTGCACGGGTCGGCGTGCCCGTTGGTGTGGAAGCAATCGGCTCTCCTGATGGCCCTCATGCTGATTGACGACGCGATGGTGTAGCCGATGGCGACGCCGACGAGGTTGGCGTACTGGATAACACCGCAAAACACCACCTTGGCGCCGCCGAGGTTGGAGCGCACGGCGTCCATGTAGGTGTAGTTGCGCTTCCCGGTCTCCGGGTCGCCGGTACGGTAGCACTCGGCGAGCAGCGTGGCGGTGTAGTAGGTGACGAATGCGAACAGCAGCATGGCGGCGGGTCCGGCGACCCAGCCGAGCTGCGCGATGGCCCAGGCCAGCGAGAGCACGCCGGAGCCGATGACGGCGGTGATGATGTGCGCGCTGGCCGTCCAGAACGTGCCCGTGCGGCGCGGGCGGCCGTCGTCGTCGAGCCGCTCGGCGTCCTGGAAGTTCCCGGCCTCCACAGACACCTCCATCGGCGCCACCTCGTGCATATTGTTCACTCCGTTGTGCGCTCCCATGGCTACTACTGTTGGAGAAAGCTCCCTCTCCGAACTTTCTTCCTCGTCGGAGTAAGTTGTCGGAACTCGGAAGAGCGCAGCAGGCAAGTGATGCTCCCTCTTTGTGACTTGTGAGTGACGAGGCTGAGAGGTGAGGTGAGAGGCTGTGTGGGAGGAGGGAGGGGAGGGAGCAGGGTATATATAGACTGAGAGCTCGGGAGCAGAGTAGGCAGAGGTCTCTGGTTTCTTTTCTGGTCAGCGGTAGCGTTTGCGTCTGTCCATTTTTTTCCTTTTCCTTTTCGGCGGAAATAGTTTAGTGCCTGCCTACATCGCTCTTATCTTGCTCGTTGGAGTTTTCTTGTGTCTTTGTTCAGTGGTTTGTGTACTTATTCTGACTGTTATGTCGTGCATGGACGAAACAAACTCTTGTGACATGTTTATTGGATTCAGTTATTTAATGTGGTTTGTGATAAAAGTTTCGCGCAACAACCAACACGTTCAAACCTTAGCCATAAAAATATACCAAATATTTTATAGATTTTTCCAAAATGTGGTTGGATTTGTCTTTCCATAGTTCCAAAAAAATTCTACTGACACTAGTAATCAGTGGTTAGAGCAGTGTGTTAATGGCTGTCGATGTCCAAAACTAATTAAAATACTAAAGGTAACTTTTAGATAAAAGGTAACTCAATATATAGACTGCCTTGAGTATTTTTTCTCAAGAAATATTTGGTATTCGGAACCTCATGCATCTATCTCATCTCAGAATTGCCAGACATATCATGTGCCTGCAGGTTACACATGGAGAAGCAAATAAACTCTAGGACCGAACCACATGCTAGCTGCACCTCCAGTTGGCACAAGATCCCTATGGTACCCAACTACAGATCCACATAGGGGAGAACCCTGCGATTAGGATTCGTTTCAGCCACAATGCATGGTTTCCACGCCTCGGAATCGAGAGCTTGAGCATGGTTTCCACAATGCTCGGCTAGAGTGCCAGCCAGACCCTAGCTAGCACCATACTTTAACAAGTATGGTTAAGGGGGTGTTTGGATACAAGTACTAAACTTTAAGAGGATCATATCGGATGTTCGGACGCTAATTAGGAGGACTAAACATGAGCTAATTATAAAACTAACTGCAGAACCCCTTACTAATTCGCGAGACGAATCTATTAAATCTAATTAATTCATCATTAGCAAATGGTTACTGTAGCACCACATTGTCAAATCATAGACTAATTAGACTTAATAGATTCGTCTCGCGAATTAGACTCCATCTGTGCAATTAGTTTTGTAATTAAATTATATTTAATACTTCTAATTAGTATCTAAACATCCGATGGGACATGTCCTAAAGTTTAGGACGCCGGATCCAAGCAGGCTCTAAGCAGTTTATAGCATTGATGATGATCGATGTTGTAGCGTTTCCCATGAGCCATTCTGCAAACCATTTCACCCCCAGAAAGGCTAGGCGGCGAGGCGCAACGTACGACGACGCCGCCTGTGGCTGGCTGTGCACACCTGACGGTGCCGTGGCCTTGGTTGGGGGGGTCGGTCAACGCGCGCAACGTCAGTCAGGCGGCTCGAGCCGGGGCCCCACAATCTGGGGCGTAGGCGCGGCGCGGCGTCGTTGCGGTCACTCAAGTCGCCGGGGCTGAGGTCACTCGTGCCAGCCGGGTCGTCGGGGCAGGTCACTTTGCATGCGGCGCGCTGACGCTGGAATTGGCGTCTTCTCGGCTGCAATAATTGTGGGCTCATGTCAGTACATACTAGCTAGTCAAACTGCCCAAGAAATTGAAGCAGGGTCTTGTTACCCCGAGCGACATTTATATTCCTCCAAACAGATCCTATGTACATTTATGATCGAATGGTAGGAGAATGGGATAGATAACGATGTCCATGCTGCCGATTAGCAGTGGGAACCCTAATATTCGACGACGACGGCGTACCCAGCGATGATGCAACCCCGGTTGGAAAAAAAAAAAACCATGGAGCGAGTCCGATCGACAGTGATCCATCGCACGCGGGATGCCGCTTTTTGAATGTTCAAACCCACACCATACTGTGATGTGCACTTGACATGTTGGAGGTCTCGCTCCGTGCAGTGCTCACCACTAGCCGGCAGTGTAAATCCTTTTTCGGCAATTCTAGCTAGGCATGAATAAGTTGTAGCATGGCGGAAGTCGTTAATCACGTGGCTATCAATTCTGACCATCCTTTTGGGTTCCGAATAAAATGGGCGATGGAGGATCATCACGTTACTGGTGCGGAAAGCAGTGTTTTTTCCTTTTATTTTCAGACCAAAAGGCTGCGGTTTAGGATGGACATGTAAAAGCGTAGCTATTGTTCGTCTTTCTATATACAGAGGTCGTGTTTTTTTTATTATTAACAAAAGGGAATCAGTCCCCACATTGTTACACGTAGTAGACCAACACTACACGCACCACCGCATAAGGTTTGAATAGAGCATCCAAAATATCAAAAGCCAATTCGTAAACTAAATGTCCATCCATGGGAAGCAAAAAAGTGAAGAGCCGATGTCTCTAGTGATTAGCATGCCTGGATCATCATCTCCTTTATCTCATCACTGCGCTACAACAATGCCCACTGCCGAAGCCAATACGTTCCCCTGAAAAGAACCTGCATAGAAGTTTTTGATTGGCATTTATCAAAAACAACATCATTTATTGTGAGCCAAATTGCCCAACACAAAGCCGCTGCCCCTGTCAATAAGTGTGGTTTGGTTTTTGCCCTGCCTGTTGTAACCATTGATGGAACAAATCCTCAAAGTTCAATGGTGGTGTAATTCCAAAAACAATATGTACCACACACCACAGAAATCTAGCGTATGAACACTCAAAAAAGAGATGATGGATAGTCTCTTCCGCGCAACAAAAGCTACGGATCTTGTTACTATTCCAATTTCTCTTAGCTAGATTGTCTTTTGTAAGGACTACCCCTTTTTAATTACCACATAAAGATTTTAATCTTCATAGGTAACTCTGTACGCTAAATTTCCTCGGTGACTCTTGTCCCACTATTAATCATATGCTTATACATGGACCTCACTGAAAAGGATCCGTTAACTTGAAGGGACCAAACAAAAGTATCTCTACCTTCATGTAAGTTAATATTCAAAAGTCTTGCTACCAAGTTATGCCAGTCTCTTAGTTTATCTCCAACTATAGCTCTTCAAAAAGAGATTTTTAGAGGCGTTGAACTAAATACAGGGATGGATATTGGGATCTTAATGTCCGGTTACCCAGCCATATGTCCTCCCAGAACCTTATTTGTGTTCCCTCTTGCAATTTAAAACTGCCCATGCAAAAGAACCGGTCCTTCACACTCATTAGGCTCATCCCTGTATAAAAAGTGCAAAATGTGTTTGAATCTCCCGTATTTAAAAATAACAGTGTATGATCTGAAATCTCACGAGTTAAAGTTTAACAGTGGTATGTGGAAAATTGGACTCCCAATCTGTACACGCCAACACTCTATCTAATTTTTCAAAGGTCTGGTTTTGCAGATTATTTACCCAAGTAAATTGCATGCCGAACATTGTCAATTAATAGAGATCGTGTTTAGCACGATCCTAGGATGTGACGTTATTAGTTAATTATACGGTGCTATCAACTTTAGCTTGCAGCGTCTCGCGACAGCTGCACTGCACGAGTGGATTGGAGAGCAAAGTTAGCACTGAGGTCGAGCCGGCCTGATCGCTAGTGTGGTACTGTCGTCGATGATGATTCGATCGCACACGTGCGTTTGTTTCGCGCGTCGATCGGTCTCGTTAATTAGTACGTTGAGGTGCACGCACGTTTCTTCATTCTGGCTGGGTTAGCATCCATGCATGCGTGTCCTTTTCCCCTAATCCCGTGACACCGTTGTTGCTTTAGTTCCGGCCGTCAGTAGTGCTCTGGCGGTTGATGACTAGTCGCCGCCTTGCTTGTCGCTCTTCACATGTGCCTGCCTGTTGCAGTGATGTGCATATAGTTGGCCATCACAGTATCACGCACTCTTGAATATCCTGATCGATGGACCAGCGCATGCAGTGTTGACCGGTTGACCTCTAGGAGGAACCGAGAACGTACGTACTAACCTAACCTTGTATGCGCGTGGTTTGACTTGAAGCTTGACTTACAGTACTTTTCCCCCGTTTCATTAAGGGGCTGTCTATGCTGTAGCCAGGTGTAACACACACTCGATTTTCTGATCCGTCGGATCGAAAACCAACGTCTGAGATCGACTACCCCACCTTCTTATCTTTTCCCCTACGCCGTTTACCTTATCCATCCATCGCTCGGCATCCCCGTGACCCTAACGTCCTCGACACGCCATTCTCCCCTACCAGGCACTGCCCTGGCGCCCTCCACCACCTTCCTCCGTTCACGTGGCTTCTTTCCCGACGTCATCTTCATCAATCCCGGTTGAGCTCCCCACCGCCGTCAGCTTCCCGCTCGGCTCCGGCGGCGAATCGCCGCCTCCGCCGCCGCCCACGACCACGGCCAACACTAAATCGTTGATATCCTGCGCCCCCGCCACCACCATCGCCCACCAGGTGTCCCACCGCCCGGCTCCGACGACGCCCTCGCCGTCCCCGCTCTCCCGCCATCTTTCCCAACCCCTGGATCCCTCTAGGCCCGGAGGTCAGAGGTAACTCCCAACCCCCACCTTGAACCCAACTCCAAGCCCGAACCGGTGAACCCTAACTCTAACCTGCCGGAGTTCTCACTGGAGCTTAATTTGATGCTGTCATGGCACTCAATCATTGGCTAGAGTATGATATAGCTCTCGCCTTCGTTAATCATGTTGCTACACTACTCTCGTCCTGATGCAAGCATGATTGCCGGCATGTTGGGGATGCATTCTTTGTGTAAAAAAAAAAAACTAAGCAGGAGCGGGGAGTGGGGATGCATTATTCTCTGGACCGGATAGCATGGCATGTAGTATACTGCAAGAGTAGAGCTGATGAATGATAACAAGGGACCGCTTGTGGTACTGGTATGTGGTATATATTCGATCAGCACAGTACTAGAGCTGCATGCTGTAGTACACGTACCAACAGTAACGAGATCGATGCGCACGCTACTACACTACAGTACAGTACATATGCCGCCGCGCGCGCGTATACTATGCATGCATGGTTATCCACTATATATATTCCCCTCATCTACCCCGCGGGCCCACCTAACCACCCCGACGGCCGACCATGGGCGCGCGGGACCTGCCGTCTCTCCCTCCTGCTCCGGCCGGTGGCCAGTCAAAAAGGGCGGTGGGCAGCCCAGAACCTCCGTGTCATATCGGATGTGATGTTTAGATACTAATTAGAAGTATTAAATATAATCTAATTATAAAATTAATTGTACAGATGGAATCTAATTTGCGAGACGAATCTATTAAGCCTAATTAGTTCATGATTGACAATGTGGTGCTACAATAACCATTTGCTAATGATGAATTAATTAGGTTTAATAGATTCATCTCGCGAATTAGTATAGGGTATCTGCAGTTAGTTTTATAATTAGCTCATATTTAATCTTCCTAATTAGCATCCGAACATCCAATGTAACCCTCCTAAAGTCCTTGTATCCAAACACCTCCTAGGAAGAGCCCACGTCGAATCCCAGCTGTGGAGTGGTGCCTATAATTTTGCGATGCGTTTTGAGCTTGCACGCCATGATTAAGCATCCTGCACGCACGATCGGGTCCTGCACTGTTGCGGTGTTGGGCTGCTGACTGAGAGGTACCCGCGAAGGATTCGTGTCTTTTTTTTTTCATTCCTCCGACCCACCCGTATACCTAGAGCAGCAAAGAAATATGCTATTCCTATTATATTCTTGGCTGATTGGAAAGAGCTGTTGGACTATATTCCAAGGACCAACCAAAATGCCCCGTTCCATACATAATTATGAGAAAACACCGTAGCCTAGTGGGTTAAAATGTTCTAGAAATTCCACGCCTGTTACATTACATACATAAATACGTGCTCTGCCTATCCGCAACGAGTCGGGTGCGCGTGCGTGCGTACATAAGGATACGGATGAGTATTCATGTGTACATGATTACCTGCATATTTATTGTATTTTTAAAAGAAGCAAAGGCATTCAAAATCATTTCCGATACTTTTCCACTCCAATAGATATTTAGAGTGTGTTTGGTTCAAAAAATTGTAATGTAATTGGATTACTTAAGCATTAGCATTACACTTGTTTGGTTCGACCCGCCCTGCAATACATTTACATATAATCGGATACCGGATGGTTACCTTCCCATTCCACCCCTGCCTTCCCGGTATCGCTTCCCTGCTTGTCTCCCTCCATCCTAGATTTTCTCTTGCGCCAGTTCTAGCTTCTAGAATTTCGTTTCCATTACCCGGCCGAACCAAACAATGTCAGTATTCTATTACTTCATTTACGATACCAGTGCTTTGTGATTACATTTGCGTTTGCGTTACCATTTCTCAACCAAACATCATCTTAGACTCCATCTACCAAGTGGGTACAATGCACTCAACCGCGCATGTATGTTGTGACATCCCCTACCACTATTGCAACCCAACAGTAAAGTGGCACCCGATGGAGAGTCTTCCACTCTCCCCCTTGGCAGTGATGGTCAAGGATGTCCCCGTCACTTCTCGCCTTGCATTCTAGTTTCCACTCGATGGCTCGGCGATTGAGCTAGGTTAGCTCGACCGGTCTGGTCACCGTGACCCAACACCACTTCGAATGCCATAGCATGGTAGTAGCATCGCGCACGCTTGGCTTGGGCATGGCTCTATGATCAGAACAGGGACTCTACAACTAACCGGCATCGTGTATTTTGCCTTTGATTTCTTCTTTTGTATTCTACCTCAAACAACTTAAAAATAAGAATTTGGGTGCATCATACAAAAGAAGTGACTGGTTATGCTATTCGCTATTCTATTCTAGCGTCCCAATCAATCGACTACGATTCGCCACCAACAACAAAAAAAAGAAGAGAAGAAGAAATACTCTTCTCTTATTTTCGATTTTCTTCTTTTGTAGTGTACCTTCTACAAGTTAAAATTAAGAATTCGTGCGTATCCTTTCATTACCTGTCATATGCTAGCGCTATTCTATCATTCTAGCTAGCATCCTAATCAATCGACTCTGATTTGCCACCAACAACCAAAAAAACAGAGAGGGGGAAGAAGAAGAAATACTCTGCTGTTCACTTCCACTCGATATCCAAGTGGAAAATTCGTACTTTCTCTCTTTTTCTAGAGATGCATGCTAGATATACATATCTGATAGAAGGTGAGAAGGTGAGCGTATTAGTATAAATCTTGGTAGTTCTGGTTTCGTGAATAATGATAAATTTGACACATAGAATTTGGATCTAGAATTGAAACTTGTCTTCTTATCAATTTTTTAGATACATTGTTTTTTTAAAAAAAATTTGTTGCTGCAGCTAATTTAATTAATTAGTTGAAACCAAAATTCTAATATGTGTATGTATGTAACTAGTTTCCATGTTTAACTCCAAATGGATGTAACTATTTTCTAATGCAAAATTTAGACCTCAGGCTTCTGCGTTGAACAACACGGAGGATCTGACAGATCTGTTTAACTCCAGTGTAGACTCCAAATCGGCTCGCGAGTGGTGCAAGGCGTGCTAGTCAATTTGACCTGAAAATTGACAAGGAAATGTAAAATTCATGAGCCGATAGGCAGCGAAGCCTTCAAGCTCATAGGTATGTGAACACCATTAAGATATGTTCAATACAATCATGTGGTAGCTAAGATAAAGCATTAGTCACAACAGCCATAAAAGGGAGTCATTGTTAACCATACGCTTATCAGATAAGCTAACAGATCTAGCTAATGTCTTGATAAATGTATTGAACTCAGACAAGGTAACATGAATGAGAGGACATTAGCATCAATCTAATTAACTTAAAAGATTAGAACAAAGCAACAAGAACAAGCCGATGCTAACCGTACGCAAGCTAGATATATTAACATATCTTAATTAATGTCTTGATAAGTGTATTGAACTTAGACAAGGTAATACGAATGAGAGGGCATTAACCTCGATCTGATAGCATAAAAGACTAAAGCACAATCACCAAAGGCCTCTTGCCTACCGCTTACAAGAAGATTAAGGTAATAAAGTGTAATCAGTATCATGACCGTGTAATTGAACTTAGACAAGCTAACACGGTGAGAGGGCATTAACTTTGACCCGTTAATCTTAACAGACAGACTCGCAGCAGCAAGGCCTCGTACGCGCTCCTATCGGCTCGATGATGTCATCACGCTCCTGAGAGAAACGGATAAGACCCGTCCGAAGCATTGGCTCTCAATAGTAGCGCGTTGACGTCAAGGGTCCGACGGTTAGCAATACGAGGGGCAGGGTAAAGATCTATCGGACCTAACATATGTAAAGCAATAAAAGCATGCAGAGTCTACCAGCCGATACGATCTGATAACTGTGAACGTTTAAACAAGGCAAGAGAGCCGATGAAGACAACCTGACCAGATCTAAGTTGTTCAATAACTTGAGCAACGTCGAAAACAAGCAGAATATTGGACAAAACCTAAAAAGTTCTACTTGCAATCTAAGATAACTCGATAACTAGCCACACGACAATATCAGAATATAAGACTTAACTTAGAAAGTTCTGATATATGTCATTAGGCCACACGACAATATCAGAATATAAGACTTAACTTAGAAAGTTCTGATAGAGGTCGTAATGACAGGGTGACGGTACTTACTCGCCTGAGATCAAAGCCGATGCAGCCCTGCCTGCTAGAAGGAACTCATCAAAAAGCTACATTACTCCTACTCCTAAGGGTTTGGCGGCGTGGCGCCGAAAGGTTGTATTGATTAATTCAGAGATGTCTGTTACAAGGCTCACGGGTTTACATTTATACCCTGGAGCAAGCTAAAGTCCTAGTTGATTACGACACGAGCTATTACAATTATTGCCTAAAAACTACCTAAGATAATTTTCTCTACGCTTTCCCTTATTCGGTGGAGACACCGTGTTCGCATCGTGCTCTTTTGGCTTCTATCAGCTCCGGAACTCTGATCCTTCCGTTATTGACCTGGTGGATGCGCCTAACTTATCCTAGCTGCCTCTTCTTTCATCAGCTTTTGGAACCTTATCCTTAACATTGATCCTGGATGCGCCTAACACATCATCTCTTTTATCAACAGTATTTCTCACACACGGATATATATTTAATTTTTATGATAACATTTGGACAGACCGCTTGTGAAACACAAATGACATTCTGCGGGGTTTTTTTTGGTTTTGGGAAAATGGCAGACAGAATATTGTGCGCCTTAGCTAGCTACGTACTTCAGTTAGAAAAGACGTCCACCTGCATCTATCCGGGACATTCGTCATCGTTCTAGTGCTGCTTTATTATGTCAGAAGATGAGCTCGCGATAGGCACGAGTGGCCGATCAGAGCCCTCGCAAGTGTGTTCCATCATCACATCTCAACTCCTTGTGGTGCACGTGCGTGATGTGAAGAGCCAAACAGCCTCCCCATCAGATCAAGCCACTTCAGATCAAACTGTACAATTTCTGGCTTCTCAGTACCTCACTTTTCACATTTATGGGCAGCTACGTACACACGGTTAGCACAGTTTAATTAGACTGCCTGTTGCACTGGTAAGCAAAAAGCCAAACAAGCTAGTAATATAATAAAAGCGTGTTGCTTGATTTCGGTTTACGTAATCAACTTAGAGTACTCGGTGCTCGTAGTCCAAAGGGGAGGGGTAAATTACGCAACTTAAAACCTTAATATATGGCTTCTACTACTTTTACATCAAACTTAAACTAAATCATGCTATCAAGATGTGCAACTAAGGTTGATCTAGTGTGAAACCCTCATCCCAAAATAAGTTTTGCAATTTAGAGCTAATTCTAGCAAGATACTATACTAAGAAAGTAAAGGCACACGAGTTGCAAGTATGAAATGCAAAAATGTAAAAGAGGGAAAGAGGGGAAGCAAACTCTTGACACAATGATTTATCCCGTGGTACCAGTAGGCACTAAGCCATCACTAATCCACGTTGTTGAAGTACTCATACAAGAGTATTGCTTCCCGGTCACCAAGTCTCTTTCGGGACACCCCTTGACTTGCCACAAAGGCTCGGCCACTAAGACTCACGCCAAGTTTCCCAGTCACCTTGATGCCGTCTCCACTAAGGAGCTTCTCCACTAAGGAGGGGTCTTCACATCCCCCGCACACGGTCATCGACGTCGCTCCATACTAAGCTGGAGGGTCGAAGACTTGCCGGCGAGCCATCAAGGCTCCAAGACACCGGCACACCTTGTACAACTGTGGTTACTCCTAGAACCAATCACAAGGTAGGCACACCTTGCACTCTCCCTTTCTCTAGATCTATCCTAGCACTAATCACTCTCCTAAGCTTGTGCTAAGCCTTAGAATAATCACTCAAGAACTTTTGGTGGCTTGAATGTGTTCTTGATGAGTCTTGATCTCTAATAGATTTTTGCACACTCCCGTAACTTCAAATGGACGAGTGGAGGGGGCGTAAATAGCCTAAGGCATCAAAGAGCCGTTGCTCCAACAGCTAGTTAAAGTATACCATTGAATATTCAGATGGTTTATTTTGGCATGCATCGGAACATCCGGTGCAACTAGCCGTTGGCTACTCCACGCGCAACTTTTTCAAGAATTCATACGACACGTCATCCGATGGTACCGTCAGAACATCCTGAGTTGAAGGGTTCCTGCCCAAAACCTCTCTGGAACTTTGCAAAGTAAATATGCTTCGTCCGACGGTCACCTCCATAGGGCATCGGAACATCCAGTGCTATAGGTCAATTTCTGCCTTATCTGAGAATTGCTCCGACGCTACTAAAATTCCCACCGTCGGATCATTCGGTGCTTCCTGGAACTCAAGTTGATTTCCCCGTTGTAGCAAGTGCTCTGATGCTTACTCCGATGCTTGCTCCGTGGATCATCGGAACATCCGATGGTACTGATTTTTCTGTGTTGAATACCACCACTTGCACACCGAAGATACCATCTCTGGATTTTCTCTATCATTTGGATGCTTGAATACCATAAAATAATCCTGGATACAATAACTTGGTCACTTAAATACCATAGCTTGGATGCTTGAATACCATGATTTGAAAAGATACCGTGACTTACCTTGCCATGGTTTGATTTGCATACTTGGGACTAAAAAAAACTACCAGGCACATGCTTGACAAACCATTAGTCCCAATAATTATGTTGTCATTCAATCACCAAAATCATAAACTATGATCTAATGGGACCACGTTCACTACATCAACCACTTCTCGATCTGTTGCAACTTTAACTATCGCTTAAAACCAAATGATCTCATCCGGTTTTCAGTGAAGTCTCTATACGTGTTCACATGGCCAAATGTAAACGGTTTGAGTAGTTCGACGGTCAAAGATTCTGGATGGCTAAAACCAAACTCACGTGATAGTTCAACGGTAAAAAATGTACTCCTTTCTTTCTTTTTAATTCCTCCGACCCTTCCGTATTACGTCCAGCCTAATCTGTAGCCCCATACCTAGAGCGGCAAAGAAATATGCTATACCTATTCTTGGCTGATTGAAAACAACAGTTGGACGACTATCCAAGGACCAACCAAATTACCAAAATGTTCCGTTCCATAATTATGAGAAAACATAGCTAGTGGTTAAAATGTTCTAGAAATTGCACGCCTGTTACATTACATACATAAATGTGTGACTCAGCTGCACATACATAGCGAGTTGGGTGCACGTGTACATGAGCACCTGCATATTTATTGTGTTCTAGGTAATTAGCCCGAGCGCTCTGGTCACCGTGACCCAACACCACTCGAGTGTCATAGCATGGTATCGTAGTAGCATCACAGGCTTGTCATGGGCATGGCTCTGTGATCAAAACACAGGGGACTACAACTAATCGGCAATTCTACCTCAAACAACTTGAAAGTAAGAATTTGGGTGCATCGTCGTACCAAACTGGTTATGCTATTCGCTATTCTATTCTAGCGTCACAATCAATCGGCCCGATTATTCGCCACCAACAACCGAAAAAAGAAGAGAGGAAGAAATACTCTTCTGTTATTTTTTGATTTTCTTCTTTTGTATTATACCTCTTCTTTTGTATTATACCTTCTATACACAACTTAAAGGTAAGAATTCGTGCATATCCTTTCGTTACCTGTCGTATGCTAGCGCTATTCTATTCTAGCGTCCCAATCAATCGACTCCGATTTGCCACCAACTACAAAAAAAAAAAATGAGAAGAAACACACTGTTGTTCACTTCCACTCGATGTTCAAGTGGAAACTTTGCGCTTCTCTCTTTTCTAGAGATGTATGCTAGCTACACATATCTGATAGAAGGTGAGCGTATGTATAGATCTTGTTAGGTCTAATTTCGCAAATAATAATGAATTTGACACATAGAATTTGGTTCTAGAATTGAAACTTGTCTTCTCATCAAATTTTTAGATAAATAGTTTTTAAAATTAATTTGTTACTGTAGCTAATTTAATTAATTAGTTGAAACAAAAATTATATTTTGTATATGTATGTAACTAATTTTCCTTGTATTTAACTCCAAATGGGTGTAACTATTTTTCTATGTATTTTAGCACGAACAAAGAGGATGTAAGTAAAAAGGGAACTTGCCTTATCTCATCTAAAATGTAACTAATCTTCTATGTATATTTCTCACAGGCATGTATTTAATTTTTATGATAACATTTGGACTGACTTGTGAAACACAAATGACAAAACAGAAGTTCTTGAAGAAGTTATATTGTTTTATTTTGGATGGCCTCGATCTATGTGTGAACAATATTAATTGATGATCTCTATATGACTATACGTGGATGTGGATGAACTCTTATGTTTGGATGTGCTGAAGTCTTTTACTTTAAGAATATAAGGGACTCTAGGATTTTTAGGACAATGATGAAAAAAAGTCACACTGTCTCCATCATTTAAGCATGCATTCTGCGGCGTTTTTTTTGGTTTTTGGGAAATTGGCAGATAAAACATTGTGCGCCTTGACATACTATACGTGATCGTTCTAGTGCTAGCTACTTGAGTTAGAAAAGACGTTCGCCTGCATCTATCCGGGACATGCGTGATCGTTCTAGTGCTGATTTGTGCCAGAAGATGAGCTCGCGATGGGCACGAGTGGCCGATCAAAGCCCTCAGCTCGCAAGTGTGTTCCATCATCACATCTCAACTCCTTGTGGTGCACGTGTGTGATGTGAAGAGCAAGACAGCCTCCCCATCAGATCAAACTGTACAAATTCCGTTTGGCTTTTCAGTACCTCACTTGTCACTTCAGACTGCCTGTTGCGCTGGTAAGCAAAAATCCAAACAAGTAGTATATATAATGAAAGCGTGTTGCTTGATTTCGGTTTACGTAATCAACCACTTCTCGATCTCTTGCAACATTAACAATCGCTTAAAACCAAATGCTCTGATCCGGTTTTCCAGTGAAGTCTCTATACGTGTGACAGGATCGATGACCATGCATATGGCTGGACTGTAGTAGTTGCATGTATCATGCATTGCATGTTCCATTACTCCAACCTAATGCCCAGAGCCATCGCTGTCGGATCCTAAGTTCCGAACAACTTTCAAAAAGCTACAAAGCCGATGCCCGCAAGTATATGATTGCCTTCTTCATCAACTGAAAGCAAAATGCCTGTTGACTTGTTCAAAGTAGCTAGGAATTAATAAGAATAGCTAATGAATGGAGATAATAATCAATCAAATCTCGATCAATATTTCCTACAGTGACCGGCAATGCAAAAGGTTGAGCACGGCACACAACGGCATGAAATCTCTGCATTATGATGAGTATGAATGTATGATGATGCATGGCAACCCATGTTTCAGTAGGATCTGTACATCTGCTCGAAGAAAGTAGAAGGACAGCTCGATCTCAATCATGGATGTGCACTACTTGTCTAAGAAAAAAAATACTAATATATCGGGCCACCTCGACAGATCAACGCTATCCATCTACTCTAGTAGAAGTTGGTCTCGCTCTGTTCATATATCCGAACGAGAGAGATGCCATACAAAAAGAAATCACATGCGTGCAACTAGCCGGCTACTGCTGCAAAAGCTTCTGTCCGGCCTCGTCTCGGTAGATATTTCGATTGATCACCAAAGGTCCAAGAAAGCTAGCTGCAAGCGGCGAATATAAAACGGAACATATCGATTAGGTGCTGACGGATCGGGATGCATGCATGGTTTCTACATAAGAAACTGCTTAGAACTTTGCTGTTCCTAGTGTAGTCGGTTTCACGGGACCAAGGTGATGCTGCAGGACCGATTCGTCAAAAAAGGTCGCTGCAACTTGGCATGCGTGCAGCAATCATTGAAGATCGAGGATCACGTAAGTTAATCATATATAGGATGTGAAGAACAAACACTCAAGTTACCTATGGGGGAGAATGCAAGAATCAGAGCGTTCGTATTTGTTATGTTTCTTCATTGGATTAGTAGCTCAAGTGTGAATGAGTGTGTTCTAAGATTGTGTGCCTACCAATTCTCTGTTTTTCTTCTTCCAGAAAAGTTGATCTGATGGATCACTGATATGCAATTCCTGACAGGAATGGTGGGTTTTGCATGTTTAATTGACCTTTAAATCTCAAACTGGTTTATCTTTTGTTTATGACAGGCATCAGCACATTTGATTGAAAGGGCAATATCCGACAACGAAGCATTCACCGAAGGCAAAATTGCCTGGAAACAATTGCTTTGGATATGTTGTATCTGATCTTCAGAAGTGGGCTGTTGTTGAGAAATTTCAACCTTCTTCAAAGTCGAGTTCTAATCTAAATGGTCCTTGGGCAACAGCTCAATTTGTTAAATGAGCATAGCTTAGGTGTTAAATCAGAGGAGCTCTGCCATAATTATAAAATCTCATACGCATAGGCTCCCTATCGGTTTACACATAGACGTTCCTGTTGCTGTTCAAATAGAAGTTCTGTTAGGTTTTCAATGATCTTGACATGTTCTTCGCTGCACATCCTCCTCAAGAATGCATTTGTGAATGACGACGTAAATTATTAGAGTACGTTTTTATGTTTCTAAAATAATTATAGTACTTTTCTAAATGTATGAATGGCCATTATAAGTTTTTAGAGTTTTATTGAAAACACGTGCGACACTTTACCAGTCGTACAAAAAAACAACCACCGACAGACATACAACTTGTGACAGATTACAGGGGCCTTACATCGAATATAACAGAGGCTTGGAATACTAAAGGATGCCTGCAAAATAGAAAATTACATTTATTTAACCCAAAACTAATTGAACTGGAGAAGTTGAAGAAACCATGTCCATGATCTGCTTGAGCGTGGTGCCCTTCTCCTCGTCGCTCCAAGATTGTTCCTGCGTCACCATCTCCCAGTCCCAACGCCCCCTGTACCGAACATGCCCATTCTTGAACATGGCGAGATGGCACAACGCCGTGCATACTCCCACCACAAACTTGACAAGGCAAATCTGCCTCGCCGTCCCCTTGAAACCAACCACCACAAACTCCTTCAGGTGATGCTGCCGAAGCTCCGTGGGCGTCCAGGGTATCTCTTCACCGGGCTTCTTGCTAACGGCATGCACAATGCGTATGTGAAGGATCTCGAGGGAAGGTGCCATCTCGAGGAGCAGACGAGGCCATGTGACATCCCAGGACGAAGGCACATCCGCGACAAGCAGCCGCCTCAGGTTTGGCAAGAATTCAGACGGGGGGCTCGACGGCACAATCCATCTGTAAGGCCCAGTGAAGCGGATAATGAGGTTCCTTATGCCCGGGGTGCAATCGAGAAACATGTCGAGCTCCAAGTCCACACGCCAGTCTATTTCTTCCAAGCCGAGGCACACGGCGAGGTTCCGTTGGCTGAGGCAAGGAAATGAGCTAGACTCGAAGATCACCCAACTTTGAAGCGACGCAAGGCTCTCGAGACGGGGAAGAGCCCTCAGCGATAGCTTTCGGAATGTGCAATTCTCCACCACGAGCTCTCTGATTTGTGATCTGGGGGCGTCCACGGTCACAATCAAGGATATGCCCTTGCGGGTGCTGCAGCCGCAGGAGATGAGGTGCAGCGTCTGCAACTGGGGGCACAAGGTGAAGATGTCCTCATAGGCCGCCACAGGCGTCGGTGCCGGTAGGCCTTGCAGGACGAGCCTGTTGAGCGCGTTGTACTCGTGCAGGGGTGGAGGCACGCAGCCACTGAGCTTAAGGCTCCGCAGGCGTGACGCCCCCCTTGCACAGGCCATGGCTAGGAAAGGTATGGATAGGAAAGTCGTCGACTCCTGGTCCTCGACTTCCGAAAAGTCGCTTAGCCACGGCCTCAAGGTCCTCGACGCCCCAAGCATCGATGGCCTCCGCGACGAGCCGGTCCATGCGGCCGGCGTTGCCGGTGATGAAGAACTCGAGGCTCAGCGTCTTGACCCTCCGGCGAGGCCCTTCCAAGAAGCGCTCCGTGGAGCTGATGAAGGCGCGCATGGCACGGCGCTCGTACCTCCTGATGTTAGCCAGCAGCTCCAGATTCATCGCGCGGAAGCAGTGCAGAAAGGCGCGGTTGTCCTTGTAGAGGTCAACCCATCGGTGGTACCGCGGCGGGAGCATGTCGCTGGCCCTCAGATCGAGGGCATCGAGCTCGCGGGGGAGGTGCGCCCAGCGCTTGGAGAGCGAGCCGGCGCCAAGCGTCGAGCGGGTGTCGAGACGGCGCAGGATGAGGAGAAGGAGGTCGTCGGGGAGGGCGCTTATCCGGTCCTCACGGCGGCGCCGGAGCAGGATTTGACCCGCCCCACTCCTGCCACATCTCCTTGCCATGAGAGAGCTACAGGCCGCCAACGGACGGCGCTGGGGCAGGAACCGACCCGGCCTACCTCTCCTCACCATGAGAGAGGTACCTCCACCTGCGCGACGAACCGCGTAGCGAGCAGATGCGCCTGGCTCACGGCCGCGGCCGCAGCGGCGCTTAAATAGCGCCGTCGGGATCGACATCGAAACCTATTCGGACTAGGCTCGACAATTTGCGGCTTTGTGTGGATCAGCGACTCCGAATCGGAGTAGAAACGGAACCGCCGGCGACAAGATCTGGGGGGAATGGAGCGCCGCCGGCGATAGTGTGGGTGTGGTGTTGCCGTGTTGGGGGAAATGGGCCGGCGCAGTGTTCGATGGCGGCGTGTGGGAACACCGGAGGGCGCAGAGTGTGAACGAAAAGGCCGTGCTGTGCTGCTGGGGGAGACGACGAGACGGTGAAACTGATGGGTGGGCTTAGGGTCCCTTAGTGGAGGCCCATGGTGGAGAACATGGTCACACACTGTCACAGGCCTGCTGGTGCTTCCAGCTCAGCTAGTTTTTGACACAACAGGCCTGGGGAAATTAAATCGTGATGGTGAGTTCGTGACTGCAAAACAATTTTTGACACAACACCCCCTAAATCAGGCTACTTTAGCTCGTTTCGTAGTCGGGAGAAAAACAATTTTTTTCTCCGTCACATATAACGACTTAACAATTTGGAATGAAAAAATATTGTAAATTTATTCGTTGAAACTGGCAATATGGATTCTTTTTTTCCTAAAAGTGATCTCTGTACAGACAATGTAGATGGGCCAATCGATAAAAAGAAAATCTGTTGGCGCTAAAAATCGGCCGATGACCCTCAGCGTCGGACACACGATCCGGGAGAATCTGCTTAGCTCCTGTTCGGGTGATCGCCCTGGTGCGGTTCGCGCGGACTGTTGATTGACAAGAAAAGAAACGTATTAAATCCCAAGGATTTCGATCGGCTAAAATTCTGATCTGTCTCAAAAAGCGTATCAGCGAATCGACCAATTTGCTATGAAGATGACCGGCTATAGAACAGCCGACAATCACGCAGCGATTGTAAAGAATCTACCAGAGCAGACTAGAAACACTACGAAGCAACACTTGAAATAGATCTAATCGGCTGTATAATGAGAAATGAAAATAACAGTAATAAAGCCGACAGTTCAAATCTCAAGCTGGATAACTGGTGATAAAACTAAAATAATAGATGAAACCTATAGTTCTAGTTAATATCGATAACTTGTGAATAAATCTAAACGAAACAACAACGATGCACCCGAAGTTAAAGCTTAGATATTACTCGATAAACAGAACTTACAGAATCGGTCGGAGATCGTGTCGATGCAACCCCGCCAATCCGTATGAACTCGTGAAAGAAAAGACGTATTGGTGAAGTCGCCGACTTAAAAGTAAAGTACGATAAAAAAGTAGATTGTTTGTATTCATTGATGTGTTGTTTTACAAATCTCTAGAGATGGCTATTTATAGTCTGTTACAACTGATTTTCTAACCGACTAGAATCTATCTCTAATTTTAAACAAAAATGAATATTTACAAACACAACTCGTATCGGAGTTGGTTATCATACTCCCACGGACCAATCTTTCTCTATCTTCTTTTCTAGCCCATCTTAAACCCATATTGGCCCAAACGCTCCAACCTTCCAATCGGCTGACCTTCACCAACTCCTTCTGCCAATCGGTCAATTCCCAACTATAGCACTAATCGGCCGATTCCCAATCGTAACCTTTTAACCCGCTGCATCGGCCAATCCTTTCATCTCTTGACGCCGATCAAAACATGTCAAAATCTGGCGTCAACAAAATCTCAACCATCAACCAAGTTGCCTGTTCTAAACAAAATTAGGCCCTACTTGCAGTTGCCCTATTCGCTGCTTCACAATCAATTTGCCACCTATGAATCGCTAAAGAGAGCATACCTACACTAAACAGGGCTGCAAAGTATTACCCTACGTCCTATATTTGAGCTATGCACAGTGCTTCATGCACGCAGACATCTAGCTATGCATGACAATTTCTTCATTCTCCTCCTGTTAGCTGCAGACTAGCTGCGTTTGCGCTCTGGTGGAGGACGATCCCCCGGCCACTCGGCGTGTGCACTCCAATCCTGCTAGGAATGTGCGGGTGTTGCAGCTCGATAACAAACCTCAAGCAGGAGCGGTCGAAGCCGCGGAATGCAGAACGAGTCGATCTCGACCATCGAGCCGACGCAGCTGTATATGCCCCGAACCTTCGACAGTGCCCAGTGTTCTTCCGGGAGGTTCCATGTCGTGACATGTGCCAATCACGTGGGTCCCGGATGAAGCGATCATCAGTGTCTTCCACGCGCTCCAGCCGCACTACCGTGCTATTCACACGGATTGGCTGGATGAGCATGGTGGATTCTCTGGCAGCCGCGGAGCCGAAGTGGAGGAGGCCAACACCGCGGGAGGAGGGGAGGATCTGGAAGCGAAGGTGGGGTGTGGCGATGTTGAACGCGGAGTGGATCAGTGGCGCAGGGTTGGCGGCGGCAGTTGGAGGCTCGATCTCCACGAACGCGAAGCGGGTGGTGTGCTCCCAGTCGCCTTCCGCAACCCATATTTCCACGTAGTCCAGGCCCGCGACAACATCGATGCTTTCGACGGATTCCTCCTTGGACGTTGCCTCCGTGGCATTGTCCTGGAGGGAGCCGTCCGAGCGGTCACGCGGATCCCCTTCACTACCAGCACGCGTGACGTCGCGCAGGAGCTGCGCATGCTGGGTAGGGACGTGTGGCAGAGGGGGTTGGTGGTGGGGACCTGCCCTTCTGTCGGTGTGCTAGCCGCCGATAGTGTCCGTGGCGACGCGCCACTGACCATGCGAATGTCTCTAGCATGGGGGGCAACACGAGGCGGACGTCGCGGGGAGAAGTGCGCCCCCCCTCTAGAACACGTTTCCCCTTGGCAGCCTGTTCCCGGAACAGATCGCCCAGGAAGAAAGGGCCCTCGTCCAAGACTGGGGCAGCCGCAGTGGTGTCAGCAACAGCGGTCTCGATCTGTTGGCTCATGACAGGCCCACTTCTTGAGGAGACGAGCATGCGAAGAGGTTCGAAGGCGGTGGTGAAAGGAGGGAGGTTTAGCGGGGTTGGTGGCGGCGTGGGCGTGGCGGACGGTGGCGGCGAGGATCGGGGCCTGAACGGGATAGCGTCAACCGGCACGCACGCGGGAAGCGGGATGGTGGGGTGGTGGCGGGGGTGGGGGGTATGCTCGTGCGGAAACACTACTGGGTAGGCGTATCCCCTGTGCCTGGTGCCACGACAGATGCGGCAGCGGATAGGGTCGCGGCAGTTGCGAACGCGGTGATCACGGGCGAGGCAGCGGGGGCAGCGCTGGTGTTGAAGGGGAATGGGAGGTGGGGGTGAAGGCGGGGGCGGGGTAGAAGGAAGAGCTGGGGAAAGCACGGCGCGCAGGTATGGCTGGCTGGTGGGAACAGGCGGAGGAGTGAAGGCGGGGGAGGGGGGCTGAGGTGACCTGAGCACGGCGCTCCTTACTGTTGCGGCCGAGGGAGCAGCCCGAGGTCAGCGCTTGGAGTACAGACAGCATCCAAGCGTATCTCGTGGCGTGCAGCAGGTTGTGTGCAAGCCGCAGGTGTGTTAACCGCATTGTTGTCTTGAGCCGCGTACCCGTCAGTCGCCGACGGGTGGGTAGCATTGATTGCCGGTTCTTCTTCCTGGAGCGTGCTCGCTATGGCAGCTGCGCTAGCTTCCGATGGGTGCAAGTGAAAGACAAGGTGATGAAACTCGAAGACATGAAAAGTTTATTCTGGAATGTTAGAGGACTGGGAGGTGCTAGAAGAAGGAAACAGCTGAAAGAAATTATGGGGCATTACATAATTGATATCGTTTGTCTACAAGACATGATCAAAACTGACTAATCAATTGGTGAACTAAAGGATCTTTGCAACGGTAATTTTTCTTGGAACTGGACTGCGAAGAGAGGACACTTAGGGGGTACCCTGGATGGGGTAAAGTAAGGTGATTTGGATGCCATAGAGATGGATAGTGGGGATTTCTTCTCTAGTATAAAAATTGAAAATAGAGGAGACAAACTTCAATGGGAGGTAATCAACATGTATGGACCTGTGCAATTGAAAACGAAGGCAGCTTTCCTACAAGAACTCAGCCAAAATATCACAGAGATGGAATGTCCTTTCTTGATAGGGGGTGACTTTAACATGATCAGATTTGAGTGGGAAAATCGTCCGACAATCTGGACCAAAGCTTAATGGATACTTTCAATAACTTCATAAATGACAATGGAATCAAAGAAATGCACAGGAAAGGGGGGGATTCATAGCTCAAAATTATCTCATTACCTCAAGTATAATGTCCCTTTCCGTGTTCTTCCACCTGGTAAGTTTTTTGCTCTGTTTGTTGGTACGACTTTTGAGCTAGCTTTTTTCGTGTCCTTCTTATGAGCAGCACTGATGAACTGTTGTCGATACGTGCTCAAAACACTATCAACACCAATTCCATCGTATGGAACTGCTTCATCACCCATTTGCAGCACACAGGCCGCAGATTTGGTTTTGGAAATCAGAACTGGTCCAAAGTCAAAACAAAATATCAAAACTGATATTAACTGATACGATCCACTGCTAACAAGTTGAGAAACAAAACATCAAAACTTATAATAACTGATACTACCTTCTAAGTCCTCCTGTGACTTCGCCTTCCGAACTAGTTCAACTCGAAGGACTAGATGTGTTCTCACTGACGCAAGTGATTTAACTTTCTTGATAGCTTGTTTGATATTTTGAATCTCTGACTTCAACTCCATCTTTTCCACTGAAAAAAAAGAGAGAAAAGAGAGTTTACAACATTGAACATACATCTACAGACACGCCATAAGAAAGCAGCAACCAGGAGTGTACCCCAAAAAAGGTACATAATGAGCACGCATTTTTTTTGCTGGAACGACGTAGGAGATAATGAACACGCATTTACCTTGCTCTCTGGGGTTGAACTGTATATCATTGTTAACGAGGTGTGTGTACTTAAGCAGGTCACGCAACTTTTGCCTTTTTGCAGTATATCTCCGCTCAACCATCTCATCCCTTTCCTTCTTTAGTGCTATTGCTTCCTTTCTTGCTCTATGTACTGAATCTGTTGATAGCAGATCCTTACCACTCAACTCATTAGCATTATCAACATCTCTTATGTACAAGATCCAAGAAAACTGAGACATCCCTTTCTGTTATTGCTGTAAGAAAATTGGACACAGATCATCAGTGTGTTCGAATAACAGAGGGTTAAGAGTATGCGGATTTGGTTTACCTGGATAGGGTTTCTACAGTATCCACATTCCTACAGAAAAGACAGAGAGGAAGAAGGACAATGCTGGTAATCATGAGAATTGAATATGGTTATGCAGATGTGGAAATTATGGAGGGAGAGCTGGTTCATTTATTCAGAGAGGTGCCCAAATGGAACATCAAAAGGATGAGTGAAGAAAATGAATACATGATCACTTTTCCCAATGAAGAATTAGACACCAAGTAGCTAAGTTCGAAGGTTTTGACTTTGAAAAATCAGGTGTCAAAGCCAAGGTGATACCCACTGAGATATCAGCTAAGGCGGATGGGAACCTGGTGGTTGTATGGATCAAAGCCTACAATCTCCCACCAAGGGCCAGGACGGCAGAAACTGTAATGGAAGTGGCCTACATTGTGGGGGACCCTGAAGAAGTAGATCTGAACTGTTTCAAAAAACCACAGTTAGGATAGAACTAGCTTGCAGGAATGCTAGAGAGATTTAGGGAGAAACTTAAGTGTTTTTCAATGGAGAGTCACAGTATGGGGTGGGAGGTGGAGAAGAATAACAATAACTCGAGAAAAGTACCATGTACATCCAAGTTTGATAGAGAGAGAGATAGAGATGAGGAGGATGAAGAAGAAGAGGAAGAAAACTCTTTCGCTAGTCATGAGCCATTGGATGAGAAACAGAGGGGTGACAACAAAATGTCCCAAGTCGAAGGCTCTGGTAAAACTGCTTACTCTATACCCAGCAAAAAGCAAAAGGTGACCGAGAACAGTGGGCATGCAGAAGAACTTAGCGCACCAGCGATCAAGGATGACAACGAGATGAATCTACACTCTAGAAGATGTAGAAAGGGTTAAAAGCTCACTCCCTGAGGACTCACCCATAGAGATGTATGAGGAAGCTGACCCAACCCAAGAGAGTGCTACAAACATGAGCGAAGGGAAAGATCTGTCAGTCATTGAGGAAGAGATTGCTGAGGAGGAACTGATTGACTATGATGAAGACCCTTTTGCAATAAAAAATGGAAATGGAACAAATCAAGCTAATATATGCCATGAACTTCTACACACATGAAGCTGGTGATAAGTGTGATGCGAAGGAACATGAGTAGATGTGTGTGTGTGTGTGTGTTGGGAGGGGGGTAGGGATGGTGAGAGAAACAAGAAGCTAGAATCATTTATAGAGGAGGTGGTCGAAGGTACTTATGGAAGCAGTGAGAGGGAGGGTTTCGTTACTGTTAAGATAAAAGCAAAGAAATACCTTGTCATAGCACAAAGGCGAAGTCTGTGCAACTATAACAACAACAAATCAGTACAGAACAAAGCGGAAGCCATAAAGAAAAAGAAAAAATGAGATCTCAGGTAACACTTCAGCTTTTGTTGTTTTTAATTCTGTTGACCCTAGTTACTTAGCAAAAGTAGCTGCTATCAGTAATATTGATCTTGGGGATACAGAAGAAAGGTAGAGAATGCTATAGCTACAATCCGAGCTCATGAGGTAGCCAAAGCTACCCTCATGGCTTCTGTGCAAAAGAGGGAGAACAACAAAAACCAAGACACTCAAACAGTTCAACAGATGAGAGAAGATAATCCAAATCAAACAACAAAGGACATAGAGAGAGATAAAGGTGGGGGAGACAAGGAGGAAATAGAGGTATTCTCCTCCTCGACTACTGACAAACCACTCAATGCTAGTGCGAGGAAGAGAACGGCTACTGGCCTAAATCAAAATGGAAGATATGAAAATTTTATTCTGGAATGTTAGAGGACTGGGAGGTGCTCGAAGAAGGAAACAGCTGAAAGAAATTATGGGGCATTACATAATTGATAACGTTTGTCTACAAGACATGACCAAAACTGACTAATCAATTGGTGAACTGAAGGATCTTTGCAACGGTAATTTTTCTTGAAACTGGACTGCGGCAAGAGGACACTCAGGGGGTACCCTGGTTGGGGTAAAGCAAGGTAATTTGGATGTCATAGAGATGGATAGTGGGGAATTCTTCTCTAGTACAAAAATTGAAAATAGAGGAGACAAACTTCAATGGGAGGTAATCAACATGTATGGACCTGTGCAATTGAAAACGAAGGCAGCTTTCCTACAAGAACTCAGCCAAAATATCACAGAGATGGAATGTCCTTTCTTGATAGGGGGGTGACTTTAACATGATCATATTTGAGTGGGAAAATCGTCCGACAATCTGGACCAAAGCTTAATGGATACTTTCAATAACTTCATAAATGACAATGGAATCAAAGAAATGCACAGGAAAGGGGGGGGGGATTCATAGCTGAAAATTATCTCATTACCTCAAGTATAATGTCCCTTTCCATGTTCTTCCACCTGGTAAGTTTTTTGCTCTGTTTGTTGGTACAACTTTTGAGCTAGCTTTTTTCGTGTCCTTCTTATGAGCAGCACTGATGAACTGTTATCGATACGTGCTCAAAACACTATCAACACCAATTCCATCGTATGGAACTGCTTCATCACCCATTTGCAGCACACAGGCCGCAGATTTGGTTTTGGAAATCAGAACTGGTCCAAAGTCAAAACAAAACATCAAAACTGATATTAACTGATACGATCCACTGCTAACAAGTTGTGAAACAAAACATCAAAACTTATACTTACTGATACTACCTTCTAAGTCCTCCTGTGACTTCGCCTTCCGAACCAGTTCAACTCGAAGGACTAGATGTGTTCTCACTGACGCAAGTGATTTAACTCTCTTGATAGCTTGTTTGATATTTTGAATCTCTGACTTCAAGTCCCTCTTTTCCACTGAAAAAAAAGAGAGAAAGGAGAGTTTACAACATTGAACATACATCTACAGACACGCCACAAGAAAGCAGCAACCAGGAGTGTAGCCCCAAAAAAGGTACATAATGAGTACCCATTTTTTTTTGCTGGAACGACGTAGGAGATAATGAACACGCATTTACCTTGCTCTCTGGGGCTGAACTGTATATCATTGTTAACGAGGTGTGTGTACTTAAGCAGGTCACGCAAATTTTGCCTTTTTGCAGTATATCTCCGCTCAACCATCTAATTCCTTTCCTTCTTTAGTGCTATTGCTTCCTTTCTTGCTTTATGTACTGAATCTGTTGATAGCAGATCCTTACCACTCAACTCATCAGCATTATCAACATCTCTTATGTACAAGATCCAAGAAAACTGAGATATCCCTTTCTGTTATTGCTGTAAGAAAATTGGACACAGATCATCAGTGTGTCCGAATAAGAGAGGGTTAAGAGTATCCGGATTTGGTTTACCTGGATAGGGTTTCCACAGTATCCACATTCCTACAGACACGACAGAGAGGAAGAAGGACAATGCTGGTAATCATGAGAATTGAATATGGTTATGCAGATGTGGAAATCATGGAGGGAGAGCTGGTTCATTTATTCAGAGAGGTGCCCAAATGGAACATCAAAAGGATGAGTGCAGAAAATGAATACATGATCACTTTTCCCAATGAAGAATTAGACACCAAGTACCTAAGTTCGAAGGTTTTGACTTTGAAACATCAAGTGTCAAAGCCAAGGTGATACCCACTAGGATATCAGCTGAGGCAGATGGGAACCTGGTGGTTGTATGGGTCAAATCCTACAATCTCCCACCAAGGGCCAGGATGGCAGAAACTGTAATGGAAGTGTCCTACATTGTGGGGGACCCTGAAGAAGTAGATCTGAACTATCTCAAAAAACCACAGTTAGGATAGAACTAGCCTGCAGGAATGCTAGAGAGATTTAGGGAGAAACTCAAGTATTTTTCAATGGAGAGTCACAGTATGGGGTGGGAGGTGGAGAAGAATAACAATAACTCGAGAAAAGTACCATGTACATCCAAGTTTGATAGAGAGAGAGATAGAGATGAGGAGGATGAAGAAGAAGAGGAAGAAAACTCTTTCGCTAGTCATGAGCCATTGGATGAGAAACAGAGGGGTGACAACAAAATGTCCCAAGTCGAAGGCTCTGGTCAAACTGCTTACTCTATACCCAGCAAAAAGCAAAAGGTGACCGAGAACAGTGGGCATGCAGAAGAACTTAGCGCACCAGCGATCAAGGATGACAACGAGATGAATCTACACCCTCTAGAAGATGTAGAAAGGGTTAAAACCTCACTACCTGAGGAGTCACCCACAGAGATGTATGAGGAAGCTGACCCAACCCAAGAGAGTGCTACAAACATGAGCGAACGGAAAGATCTGTCAGTCATTGAGGAAGAGATTGCTCAGGTAACACTTCAGCTTTTGTTGTTTTTAATTCTGTTGACCCTAGTTACTTGGCAAAAGTAGCTGCTATCAGTAATATTGATCTTGGGGATACAGAAGAAAGGTAGAGAATGCTATACCTACAATCCGAGCTCATGAGGTAGCCAAAGCTACCCTCATGGCTTCTATGCAAAAGAGGGAGAACAACGAAAACCAAGACACTCAAACAGTTCAACAGATGAGAGAAGATAATCCAAATCAAGCAACAAAGGACATAGAGAGAGATAAAGGTGGGGGAGACGAGGAGGAATTAGAGGTATTCTCCTCCTCGGCTACCGACAAACCACTCAATGCTAGTGTGAGGAAGAGAACGGCTACTGACCTAAATCAAAATGGAAGATATGAAAATTTTATTCTGGAATGTTAGAGGACTGGGAGGTGCTCGAAGAAGGAAACAGCTGAAAGAAATTATGGGGCATTACATAATTGATAACGTTTGTCTACAAGACATGACCAAAACTGACTAATCAATTGGTGAACTGAAGGATCTTTGCAACGGTAATTTTTCTTGGAACTGGACTGCGGCAAGAGGACACTCAGGGGGTACCCTGGTTGGGATAAAGCAAGGTGATTTGGATGTCATAGAGATGGATAGTGGGGAATTCTTCTCTAGTACAAAAATTGAAAATAGAGGAGACAAACTTCAATGGGAGGTAATCAACATGTATGGACCTGTGCAATTGAAAACGAAGGCAGCTTTCCTACAAGAACTCAGCCAAAATATCACAGAGATGGAATGTCCTTTCTTGATAGGGGGGTGACTTTAACATGATCAGATTTGAGTGGGAAAATCGTCCGACAATCTGGATCAAAGCTTAATGGATACTTTCAATAACTTCATAAATGACAATGGAATCAAAGAAATGCACAGGAAAGGGGGGGGATTCATAGCTCAAAATTATCTCATTACCTCAAGTATAATGTCCCTTTCAGTGTTCTTCCACCTGGTAAGTTTTTTGCTTTGTTTGTTGGTACAACTTTTGAGCTAGCTTTTTTCGTGTCCTTCTTATGAGCAGCACTGATGAACTGTTGTCGATACGTGCTTAAAACACTATCAACACCAATTCCATCGTATGGAACTGCTTCATCACCCATTTGCAGCACACAGGCCGCAGATTTGGTTTTGGAAATCAGAACTGGTCCAAAGTCAAAACAAAACATCAAAACTGATATTAACTGATACGATCCACTGCTAACAAGTTGTGAAACAAAACATCAAAACTTATACTTACTGATACTACCTTCTAAGTCCTCCTGTGACTTCGCCTTCCGAACCAGTTCAACTCGAAGGACTAGATGTGTTCTCACTGGCGCAAGTGATTTAACTCTCTTGATAGCTTGTTTGATATTTTGAATCTCTGACTTCAAGTCCCTCTTTTCCACTGAAAAAAAGAGAGAAAGGAGAGTTTACAACATTGAACATACATCTACAGACACGCCACAAGAAAGCAGCAACCAGGAGTGTAGCCCCAAAAAAGGTACATAATGAGTACCCATTTTTTTTTTGCTGGAACGACGTAGGAGATAATGAACACGCATTTACCTTGCTCTCTGGGGCTGAACTGTATATCATTGTTAACGAGGTGTGTGTACTTAAGCAGGTCACGCAAATTTTGCCTTTTTGCAGTATATCTCCGCTCAACCATCTCATTCCTTTCCTTCTTTAGTGCTATTGCTTCCTTTCTTGCTTTATGTACTGAATCTGTTGATAGCAGATCCTTACCACTCAACTCATCAGCATTATCAACATCTCTTATGTACAAGATCCAAGAAAACTGAGATATCCCTTTCTGTTATTGCTGTAAGAAAATTGGACACAGATCATCAGTGTGTCCGAATAAGAGAGGGTTAAGAGTATCCGGATTTGGTTTACCTGGATAGGGTTTCCACAGTATCCACATTCCTACAGACACGACAGAGAGGAAGAAGGACAATGCTGGTAATCATGAGAATTGAATATGGTTATGCAGATGTGGAAATCATGGAGGGAGAGCTGGTTCATTTATTCAGAGAGGTGCCCAAATGGAACATCAAAAGGATGAGTGCAGAAAATGAATACATGATCACTTTTCCCAATGAAGAATTAGACACCAAGTACCTAAGTTCGAAGGTTTTGACTTTGAAACATCAAGTGTCAAAGCCAAGGTGATACCCACTAGGATATCAGCTGAGGCAGATGGGAACCTGGTGGTTGTATGGGTCAAATCCTACAATCTCCCACCAAGGGCCAGGATGGCAGAAACTGTAATGGAAGTGTCCTACATTGTGGGGGACCCTGAAGAAGTAGATCTGAACTATCTCAAAAAACCACAGTTAGGATAGAACTAGCCTGCAGGAATGCTAGAGAGATTTAGGGAGAAACTCAAGTATTTTTCAATGGAGAGTCACAGTATGGGGTGGGAGGTGGAGAAGAATAACAATAACTCGAGAAAAGTACCATGTACATCCAAGTTTGATAGAGAGAGAGATAGAGATGAGGAGGATGAAGAAGAAGAGGAAGAAAACTCTTTCGCTAGTCATGAGCCATTGGATGAGAAACAGAGGGGTGACAACAAAATGTCCCAAGTCGAAGGCTCTGGTCAAACTGCTTACTCTATACCCAGCAAAAAGCAAAAGGTGACCGAGAACAGTGGGCATGCAGAAGAACTTAGCGCACCAGCGATCAAGGATGACAACGAGATGAATCTACACCCTCTAGAAGATGTAGAAAGGGTTAAAACCTCACTACCTGAGGAGTCACCCACAGAGATGTATGAGGAAGCTGACCCAACCCAAGAGAGTGCTACAAACATGAGCGAACGGAAAGATCTGTCAGTCATTGAGGAAGAGATTGCTCAGGTAACACTTCAGCTTTTGTTGTTTTTAATTCTGTTGACCCTAGTTACTTGGCAAAAGTAGCTGCTATCAGTAATATTGATCTTGGGGATACAGAAGAAAGGTAGAGAATGCTATACCTACAATCCGAGCTCATGAGGTAGCCAAAGCTACCCTCATGGCTTCTGTGCAAAAGAGGGAGAACAACGAAAACCAAGACACTCAAACAGTTCAACAGATGAGAGAAGATAATCCAAATCAAGCAACAAAGGACATAGAGAGAGATAAAGGTGGGGGAGACGAGGAGGAATTAGAGGTATTCTCCTCCTCGGCTACCGACAAACCACTCAATGCTAGTGTGAGGAAGAGAACGGCTACTGACCTAAATCAAAATGGAAGATATGAAAATTTTATTCTGGAATGTTAGAGGACTGGGAGGTGCTCGAAGAAGGAAACAGCTGAAAGAAATTATGGGGCATTACATAATTGATAACGTTTGTCTACAAGACATGACCAAAACTGACTAATCAATTGGTGAACTGAAGGATCTTTGCAACGGTAATTTTTCTTGGAACTGGACTGCGGCAAGAGGACACTCAGGGGGTACCCTGGTTGGGATAAAGCAAGGTGATTTGGATGTCATAGAGATGGATAGTGGGGAATTCTTCTCTAGTACAAAAATTGAAAATAGAGGAGACAAACTTCAATGGGAGGTAATCAACATGTATGGACCTGTGCAATTGAAAACGAAGGCAGCTTTCCTACAAGAACTCAGCCAAAATATCACAGAGATGGAATGTCCTTTCTTGATAGGGGGGTGACTTTAACATGATCAGATTTGAGTGGGAAAATCGTCCGACAATCTGGATCAAAGCTTAATGGATACTTTCAATAACTTCATAAATGACAATGGAATCAAAGAAATGCACAGGAAAGGGGGGGGATTCATAGCTCAAAATTATCTCATTACCTCAAGTATAATGTCCCTTTCAGTGTTCTTCCACCTGGTAAGTTTTTTGCTTTGTTTGTTGGTACAACTTTTGAGCTAGCTTTTTTCGTGTCCTTCTTATGAGCAGCACTGATGAACTGTTGTCGATACGTGCTTAAAACACTATCAACACCAATTCCATCGTATGGAACTGCTTCATCACCCATTTGCAGCACACAGGCCGCAGATTTGGTTTTGGAAATCAGAACTGGTCCAAAGTCAAAACAAAACATCAAAACTGATATTAACTGATACGATCCACTGCTAACAAGTTGTGAAACAAAACATCAAAACTTATACTTACTGATACTACCTTCTAAGTCCTCCTGTGACTTCGCCTTCCGAACCAGTTCAACTCGAAGGACTAGATGTGTTCTCACTGGCGCAAGTGATTTAACTCTCTTGATAGCTTGTTTGATATTTTGAATCTCTGACTTCAAGTCCCTCTTTTCCACTGAAAAAAAGAGAGAAAGGAGAGTTTACAACATTGAACATACATCTACAGACACGCCACAAGAAAGCAGCAACCAGGAGTGTAGCCCCAAAAAAGGTACATAATGAGTACCCATTTTTTTTTTGCTGGAACGACGTAGGAGATAATGAACACGCATTTACCTTGCTCTCTGGGGCTGAACTGTATATCATTGTTAACGAGGTGTGTGTACTTAAGCAGGTCACGCAAATTTTGCCTTTTTGCAGTATATCTCCGCTCAACCATCTCATTCCTTTCCTTCTTTAGTGCTATTGCTTCCTTTCTTGCTTTATGTACTGAATCTGTTGATAGCAGATCCTTACCACTCAACTCATCAGCATTATCAACATCTCTTATGTACAAGATCCAAGAAAACTGAGATATCCCTTTCTGTTATTGCTGTAAGAAAATTGGACACAGATCATCAGTGTGTCCGAATAAGAGAGGGTTAAGAGTATCCGGATTTGGTTTACCTGGATAGGGTTTCCACAGTATCCACATTCCTACAGACACGACAGAGAGGAAGAAGGACAATGCTGGTAATCATGAGAATTGAATATGGTTATGCAGATGTGGAAATCATGGAGGGAGAGCTGGTTCATTTATTCAGAGAGGTGCCCAAATGGAACATCAAAAGGATGAGTGCAGAAAATGAATACATGATCACTTTTCCCAATGAAGAATTAGACACCAAGTACCTAAGTTCGAAGGTTTTGACTTTGAAACATCAAGTGTCAAAGCCAAGGTGATACCCACTAGGATATCAGCTGAGGCAGATGGGAACCTGGTGGTTGTATGGGTCAAATCCTACAATCTCCCACCAAGGGCCAGGATGGCAGAAACTGTAATGGAAGTGTCCTACATTGTGGGGGACCCTGAAGAAGTAGATCTGAACTATCTCAAAAAACCACAGTTAGGATAGAACTAGCCTGCAGGAATGCTAGAGAGATTTAGGGAGAAACTCAAGTATTTTTCAATGGAGAGTCACAGTATGGGGTGGGAGGTGGAGAAGAATAACAATAACTCGAGAAAAGTACCATGTACATCCAAGTTTGATAGAGAGAGAGATAGAGATGAGGAGGATGAAGAAGAAGAGGAAGAAAACTCTTTCGCTAGTCATGAGCCATTGGATGAGAAACAGAGGGGTGACAACAAAATGTCCCAAGTCGAAGGCTCTGGTCAAACTGCTTACTCTATACCCAGCAAAAAGCAAAAGGTGACCGAGAACAGTGGGCATGCAGAAGAACTTAGCGCACCAGCGATCAAGGATGACAACGAGATGAATCTACACCCTCTAGAAGATGTAGAAAGGGTTAAAACCTCACTACCTGAGGAGTCACCCACAGAGATGTATGAGGAAGCTGACCCAACCCAAGAGAGTGCTACAAACATGAGCGAACGGAAAGATCTGTCAGTCATTGAGGAAGAGATTGCTCAGGTAACACTTCAGCTTTTGTTGTTTTTAATTCTGTTGACCCTAGTTACTTGGCAAAAGTAGCTGCTATCAGTAATATTGATCTTGGGGATACAGAAGAAAGGTAGAGAATGCTATACCTACAATCCGAGCTCATGAGGTAGCCAAAGCTACCCTCATGGCTTCTGTGCAAAAGAGGGAGAACAACGAAAACCAAGACACTCAAACAGTTCAACAGATGAGAGAAGATAATCCAAATCAAGCAACAAAGGACATAGAGAGAGATAAAGGTGGGGGAGACGAGGAGGAATTAGAGGTATTCTCCTCCTCGGCTACCGACAAACCACTCAATGCTAGTGTGAGGAAGAGAACGGCTACTGACCTAAATCAAAATGGAAGATATGAAAATTTTATTCTGGAATGTTAGAGGACTGGGAGGTGCTCGAAGAAGGAAACAGCTGAAAGAAATTATGGGGCATTACATAATTGATAACGTTTGTCTACAAGACATGACCAAAACTGACTAATCAATTGGTGAACTGAAGGATCTTTGCAACGGTAATTTTTCTTGGAACTGGACTGCGGCAATAGGACACTCAGGTGTACCCTGGTTGGGGTAAAGCAAGGTGATTTGGATGTCATAGAGATGGATAGTGGGGAATTCTTCTCTAGTACAAAAATTAAAAATAGAGGAGACAAATTTCAATGGGAGGTAATCAACATGTATGGGCTTGTGCAATTGAAAACGAAGGCAGCTTTCCTACAAGAACTCAGCCAAAATATCACAGAGATGGAATGTCCTTTCTTGATAGGGGGGTGACTTTAACATGATCAGATTTGAGTGGGAAAATCGTCCGACAATCTGGACCAAAGCTTAATGGATGCTTTCAATAACTTCATAAATGACAATGGAATCAAAGAAATGCACAGGAAAGGGGGGGATTCCTAGCTCAAAATTATCTCATTACCTCAAGTATAATGTTCCTTTCCGTGTTCTTCCACTTGGTAGTATATTCCCACAGGCCAATCTTTCTCTATCTTCTTTTCTGACCCATCTTAAGCCCATATTGGCCCAAACGCTCCAACCTCCAATCGGCCGACCTTCACCAACTCCGTCTGCCAATCGCTCGAAACACTGTAGCGCCAATCGGCCGATTCCCAAATGTAGCACTAATCAGCCAATTCCCAAACGTAACCTTTTAACCCGCCACATCAGCCAATCCTTTGCTCTCTTGACGCCGATCAAAACGTGTTAAAATCTGGCGTCAACCCATGCCCCCCAGTTTCGGAGTAAAACATGACTTTTACTTCGAAATTCTCTTTTTCTTTAACCTCTTCTCCGAAACAAACGCGGCAAAAAATCTCCTTCTGTTTCGTGGTCTTCTATCTGATGATTGCAATCTTTTCGAACTAGGCGCCTGAGACAACCGCTCCCTCGAAATTCGTGTAGACGGCACGGTAAAAATCCCGTCTTTACCCCTTCTCTCGAACCGTCTTTAAATATTGGCGTTCCCTGCCGCTTTTTCTCCATGAGCTCAGTAACTTCCTTCCCGGCGAATCACTTTCCATCTTCTCCCAGCGCCCTTTTGGCTTCCAATCGCATTCTCCGGCGATCTTTCTCTCGTCTCCGTCACATATAACGACTTACAATTTGGAAAAAAAAGTATTGTAAACTTATTCTGATCATAGTTGAAACTGGCAATACGGATTCTTTTTTCCTAGAAGTGATCTCTGTACAGACAATGTAGCTGGGCCAATCGACAAAAGGAAAATCTCAACCATCAACCGAGCTGCCTGTTCTAAACAAAATTAGGCCCTACTTGCAGTTGCCACATAGCAGATGAAAACTTTGTACAGTCGTCCTTTGCTCTGTGCAGTTAAATCTTCAGTCCCCAAATGGAGCACGGTGGGGGGGGGGGGGGGGGGGGGGAAATAGCAGGACAGGCAGTCTCATTTTTCACTGAAATTATGCAGCGTAGACTCTGATGATATTACTCCAAAAGAAAAAGACTCACCTGATATATGAAAGATTGAACAGATCCTCTGACCCTGTTCGCTGCTTGACGATCAATTTGCCACCTATGAACCGCTAAAGAGAGCGTACCTACGCTAAACAGTGCCTACGCTGCTGCAGAGTATTACCCTACATCCTATGCACAGTGCGTGAGACGTCCTATGCACAGTGCTTCACGCACGCAGACATCTGGCTATGCAGTTTCTCCATTCTCCTCCTGTTAGCTGCGTCTGCATCTGAAGATCGCTTCCGTCTCCATCTTTCTGACATCGTCCTGACGCTGCACAACAATGACACATCCATCTTACTGTCAGAGCCATTGTTTGAATTCTAATCTAGCTAGATTAATATTACATTAGAGACTGCAACCGATTTAATTTGTTTCGTTCCTATTCGAGATTGCGTCTGCTGCTCGATTACAAAATGATCCGCGGTTTGATTGATTACCTGCACGGCTGCACTACGTGATGTGGAAGAAGACATCATGACGAAGGCTGCATGTTGTAGGCGAGTGGCGCCTCGCTCTCGTTGGAGTGCACCGACGAGCCGTCGTCCTTGTCCCCCGCGGCGGCGGCGGCGTGCTCCTCCCCGAGCACGGTGGTGTCGCCGAACCGCACCCGGCGCGCGGCGCTGCTGGCGGTGGGGGACCTCGAGGCCGGCGTCGCCCCGTCGGCGGCGTGCCTCGCGCTGCGGGCGCCCTTGAGGCTCTTGCTGCTCGGCATCGGCGCCACGGCCTTCCTCGACGACGCCTGCCGCTCCACGTTGCTCGCCACGGGCGGCGCCGCCGCGTCCGAACCCGAGCAGCAGCACCGGTACGCGCACGTGGCGATCCAGAACGCCCACGGGAACGCGACGAGCGCGAGCCCGGCGGCCGGCAGCCAGTGCGGCACCTCGGCCGGGGGCAGCGTGACGTAGAGCACCAGGCACCCGCCGCCGGCAAGCACGGCGAGGAGGAGGACCACCGCCACCACCCACACGCACGCGCTCCCCGCCGACCGCGCCTGATCCGGCTGCTGCCTCTGCGGCGGCCCCATCGGTTCCTCCCGATCGGATCCAAACCGATGGAACCGATTAAACCGCAAGAAAAATCCAACAAGCCTGATGAACGAGACACTGTTCTTGAAAGATCAGATGATCCTCACAATGTCATGGACTGACTAATTTGCATCTCCTGTTCTTGGACGCCGATGATCTCCGAGGAGCAAAAAGTTTTGATCTTTGATGGTGTGGTTGCTCTTGTGGCGCATGTCTGAGAGGAAGTTGGAAATGTTCAACCAAAGGCAACTGAAAACTAGGGAGCGGCTGTTGAGGACACACCCTATAATAGCATAGCCGTGCATTTCAAGCAATAAGTGCCTGCATTACAACTATTGCTCCATGAATTCTTCGGCATGTTCGCTTCAGCTTATTCAGCCGGCTTATCAGCCACCAAACAGTGTTTTCCTCTCACAACAAATCAGCCGTTTCAGCTTTTCAGCTGGCTTATAAGCTGAAGCTGAACGGAAATAACACTAGTGCAGATTTATATTAATTTACAAATTGCATCCTCACACAGTCACACTCCACTCGCGTAAGTATAGTCACAGAAACTAAGAAGACAATTTTAGAATTAGTTGGTAGATACAACTTCATGTGCATTGTTTATCCACAGATTTAGCATGGAGGGCAGTGATCAACTCAGCCTAAGCAAGCTGTAAAGCTCCTTCATGTACACGCTCTCCTTGTCCTTCATCCTCCTCTTCTTGGAGAACAGCACGCCATTGATGAGCGGAACAACCAGGGGCACGATCGGCTTCTGCTTCTGCACCTTCCTTCTCGACGGCACCGCCACTGTCCGGCCGCCGCCGCCGCCGCCGCTCATCACCGCCGCCTCCCTGTCGGCCCCGCCGAGCCTCAGCAGGTGGCCCAACTGCGGCCTGCTGGGAGCGCGGCGCTCGGCCCACACCGCGAGCGCCACGTCGCCGCTGCGGCCCCTCTCGATGCTGGCGCGCGCCGCCGCCGCGTTGTCGGCCTCCATGTGCGCCACCTTGGAGAGTGCGCGGTGGAGCTTGGCGTTCAGCGTCGCCATGGACAGCTCCATCTCGGCCAGCCTCCTCTTGAGCTGCGACACCTCCTGCCTCGTCCTCGCCGCCTCTTCCTCCAGCTTCTTGATGGTGCTCATGACCATGAGGTCGGTCTCCTTGCGCTCTGCTTGCTCATCGTCGTCGTCGTTCGCCAGCGACGGCGATGATGCGAAGAACGGCGGCGAGGAAGGCACCAAGTACATTGGCACGTCTTCTGAAACGGGCCTTGGCACCGGCACTGGTAGTTCGTTTGAAGCAGTCTTCGTGTTGCTGCTACTCCCTTCTTGCTTGGCATTGAAGCTGACACTTGGCTTGGAGTAGCTTTCCCTGGGCTGAAGACCAACAGAATCCCTGACGCCATCAGTCCGCTCAAGCTTCGCATCCGAGGCGGCAACGGCGACGACGTTCGCCTTGAGGTTCACCTCCCTGCCAGCCCGATGGTTGCCATGGGTAATACCATTTGGCCTGAACTGTGCCTCCCTGACGAGGATGCGCTCCCCGAACACGGCGACCGCCTCCTTGACAGACCGGAACGCGCGGGAGGTGTCAACCTCTCCACGGTCCGACGCCATGGCACCGCCGCAGCTTGCAAAGGATGGCTTCCCTGCCGGCAGGCTACGAGATATCGGAAGTAGGGAGACGAGATCAAGAACTCCTGGAGGGTTTTTATGGAGGTGATCAATGGGGTCTTGCTTTGCTTACACTACAATGGCGGATAGCCCATGCCAGCAAGCAAGATACTAGACTTGTCACCTAATAGGATCCTTCAAGTAGAGACGATGGAGAGTACAACGAGCTGAAATAGGAATGCTTTCTGCGCAAAAAAGGGAGGACGCTATCTTGCGCTGTCCCAGGAATGTACAACAGGTCAAGATACATCAGATGCTGTACAGCCTTTGGCATCATGGGAGTGGTTGGCAGAAATCATGGTACTTCACTTGTAAAACAAAGAGATATACATGTGATATATTTTTACAGATCTGAGCATTTTATCTTGGCACCCTTGCAAGGGCATCAACCATATTTCTGTTTGACAGGCATGTGAAATCAACCACAGGGTGGTACAAGGTACATTTCATTCTTTGTATCTCAAGGTTATGGTACATTGATGAGCTCAGCAAAATCAACTATCCATGAAAACTCCGGTAAAATGATAAATATACCCATCCTTACACATCTATTTGAATTAAGAAAAAAAAGAAAATAATTTATTGAAAAACAAGCCAATGATGAGAAGGTAACCACCAGAGCAAGTTACCTGATGCTAACATTGGTGACAGCTTAAATCCACTAATCCACATGACCAGACCAAACTCTACACATCTACTGACAGGTGAGAAGCACCCAGTTCTGATTGTTCAGGCAAAAACAATCAATAGGTGTATCTAAAATGTAAGATCCTTGGGATCCTCAATAATCTTTGAGAGTGTTTGCAGAAAAGCGGCAAGATCAGCTCCATAAATAACGCGATGATCAGCAGTAACATTGACCTGCATGTATTGATCAGGTATTCAGGTGCATTATCAAATTATAAGAAAACAAATCGTGAATTCAAGATCAGTTGGTGAGAATGTAGAACGGTAGAAGTTCAAATGGTACAAGTAATTTACCTGCATTTGGCTCTTGATCCCAATTCTACCATCTTTTGTACCAACAACAGTTGGTTCTGATGCTCCAACAGCCATGATTGCTCCCTATTTTCAGTAACCCAGATACTTCAACAAGGTGTGTGGCAATGCACAAAAACAGAAATGGAGGAAAAAGATTCTTCTTACAGTTCCCGGTGGCAAGATTGCATCAAATCTATCAACTCCAAACATGCCAAGGTTTGAAAGAGTAAATGTGCCTGTAGATTGAACATGCTAAGCTATTAGCGCACACAAATAACTCGGTTGTCATATCCTACATGTCTGTTGCACCTAATAACCAGAGCACTAACAAGGTTAAAGAGATAAAAATATACAATACAAGAACCTCTTCAAGTTAATATCCAGACCGAAAATAGGCAAGAACTTGGAACTGTCACACTGAAAATAGCATATTTTTTTATTCTACTATACCCCTGGAACTGCTGCGAATGGATCATTATGGCAGAGCGCCTACATTAGAATATTAGGCAAGAAAACTTACAGAAAAAGCCACAACTAAGAAAATTAATGTAGCTTATGTAGTACTCTTATGGATATCATTGTCAGGGTTCAAATTCTTGATAGATAAAATTCTTCAGAGGTCACTGCCCAGTGATGAATCCAAGAACTAATAATTTTGGGGTTTCTCTGGTTTTATGAACAAAGGTTCCATACAAATACTGCAGCTGGTAACTTGCAACCAGCCAAAGAAATCTTTAGCTAGAAAATTCAGAGAACTCCCAAATTTGACTATAAATCTCTGGAGTCAACCAAATTTTATCAGGATCCTATTTTACTGGTTTGTTGCGACAGGTTTAAATGGTGTAGACAGGACAACTGGGGTTTCTGGTTTACTGGCAGTAACCAGCTGGTAAATGAAACCAAGATCGTGATTCAGCCGAGAGAATAAAAGTTGATACAACTAGAAGCATACAAAAGACCTAAACATTGCTGACAAATACCTAAAATAAAGCTATGATATATTGTGGATATTATAGTATTTACTCAATACATAAAATGATTGATAAGGGGCACTGTCCTCAACTTTTTGCAACAGCCACCAAAACTAATCAAGTTGTACAAGTTTCCCTGATAGAAGAGTACAGTGACATGGCATTTCCCAATACAAAGGATATTGTGACTCAGCAACTTAAACATATTATGGGAGAAAAGAGCAAGCACAGTTTATCAATGCCGGCATACCGCTAATACTTACTCCCTCCTTCCCAAATTACTATTCGTTTTGGCTTTTCTAGATACATAGCTTTTGTTATGCACCTAGATATATATTATGTCTAGATACGTAGCAAATGCTACGTACCTAGAAAAGCCAAAATAAATAGTAATTTGGGACGGAGGGAGTAAAAGAGTTACTGCAACCAACAAAAACATAGCACCAGATGCTAACAATCCACAGACTATAGAAGCATAGACAAATACAAGTGTGACAATATGAATCTTAATTGCCGTTTCCTTCCCTCTCCCACACATGAAGAGAAATACGCTGTTACCAGGCTAAGAAACAGGGGAAGTATCGGGATTGTACCAGGGATTTATTGTGTCTTTAACAGATAATAGGCTAGCACAACCTTTTTATACCTTATCCAGCTAAATTATATGGAACCAAAGCAACATCTAGCATGTACCAAATTCTACTGTTGAGGACCCACTGAATATGCATTGAGTAGTGCACGACAGTTGACCCTATACCATCTAATCAGAACATAGAAAAGATGCATCTCAATGCGCTATGGATTCAAGTTTGTGTGTGAAGCAGAGAAAATACCAGAGTTATACTCATGGGGCTGCAGCTGCTTCGCTCGCGCCTTATCTACCAACTCCTTCCATTTCCTTGACAGTGAATAAATGTCAACCTGGATAAACCAACAATTGCCATTTATTAAACAAATATATAATCATAGACATCAGTAATCAGTGCACACAATAACTACACTAAATACTGGACCTTATCAGCATCCTGAAGCACAGGTGTAATCAGCCCACCATCTATGGCCACTGCGACAGCAATGTTGATGCTACTGTTGTATGTGAAGCTCTTCCCATCCCTGCAGCTGGAGTTCACTACAGGATGCTGAGCCAGCGCCATTGCTGTTGCCTTAGCCAGTAGTGCTGTCATCGTTACCCCCTTCGACTTAATCTGCAAAAAGCTTACTCTTTTATCCCATTGTCAAATTAATAAAACAATGTTCCTAAGATTTTGAAAAGATGCTGACTTTCTTGTAGAGCTGATCAAGAGCATCAGTGGTGATGGTGTACCCGACTCTGAATGTCGGGACAGCAAGGCTCTCCACCATGTTCTTGCTCACAGCACCCTGCATTGTCGTGAATGGCACTGTCGAACCCAATGGCACATCGGGCCGTGCAGCAGCCACAGGCGCTGCCGCCTTCTTGGGCGCAGCAAGCGCGACCTCAACATCCTTGGCCACAATTCGCCCACCGGGGCCTGACCCCGTGACAGAGAAAAGATCGACGCCGAGGTCGTTGGCCAGCTTCTTGGCGTAGGGCGACGCAACGACGCGCGCCCCGCCTTGTGCTGCCGGCGAAGGCGGCGCGGGAGCGGAGACTGCGACCGGTGCTGGGGGAGGAGGCGGTGGCGGGGGAGGAGAAGCTTCTTGGGCGGCAGTTTCTTCCGGAGCCGGAGGTGAGGCAGCGGAGGCAGAGGAGGAGAAGGAGGCTGCCTGTGATTGGGCGGCCGGGATCTCCTCCTCGGACTCGGCGAGGAGCGCGATGGCGGAGCCGACGGGCGCGGACTCGCCGGCGGGCACGAGGACGGCGGCGAGGAAGCCGTCATGAAAGGTCTCGACGTCCATGTCGGCCTTGTCGGACTCGACCACGACGACGGGGTCGCCCTTGGCGAGGCGGTCGCCTTCGGCGGCGGTCCAGGAGACGATCTTGCCCTCGGTCATGGTGGAGCTGAGCGCCGGCATGAAGATCTCCCGGATCTTAGCCTCGACCCGGCATCGGCGGCGGGACACGGAGGGCCCTGGCGCGCCCGCACGGCGGCGGAGCGCGGACGCCGAGGGGAGCAGCGTGGAGTGGAGCTGGAGGAGGCCAGCCATTGCGGTGGGGGAAGAGGGGCCTGGCGGGGAGGCTTTGCGAGGAGTCTAATGAGATGGTGGCTGCCCCTCGCTTGCTGCTGCTGTTGTTGCCGCTGGCGCTGCCTTGGGAGTATCGGAGGCGCGGCGGATTAGCCGAGGACGACGACGGGTGGAAAGGTTTGGGCTCGTCGCTCCTGATGCTAAGCCCGGCTTTGGGGATCGCTACAAGGTCCAACAACAAGCCCAAGGTTTCAACCAAGCTTATTTTTTCTTCTTTTGTGTGGGGGATATGCTATTTTTCTCTAAAAAGATATATATATTTGCATTTGGGTGATTGGTTTTTCATTTGGAGGGATGCAGAAAATATGAAAAAGGCTTTATCATTCGCATGATTTGTATCAGCAAATCTTTCACTTCTATTTGCTGGATTTTAACAGAATAGGCCGTTCACCCATCTCTCCTTATTACTAGGAAAGAAAAATGGGTGAAATGAATTAATAATAATAATAATAATGCAGTTTTCTATAACATTTGATTTCTTTATCTAGAATATTTAATTTATTTGGAAGCAGATTTGGTAGATTTTTGCTAGAAAAAATGATGTAACAGATATATAGAAATTATCATATGAAAAATAATCTTTTAAAGTCTAGTATTCTACAAAGCACAAAAGAAATGATGCGATATGCCCATGGTTCTAAATTTAAGCAATTTGAAGCATAGAAAAATTATCTTGACAAGGAAACCATAGAAACATTTGCATGTGCAAATTGTAGATTACATGTCGCAAGCTTATCTCAATTAGGCTATTAGATCTGTGATCGTGATTTACTTTCTATTTCTTAGGGCAAATTAGAGCTATTTACTTGACTACCAATGCAAAGCTTTTAATAGACGTTTTAATAGACGTTTTGGTCCTTCAACTTTACATCGAGGGTCAGTTTTGTCCCCTAAACTCTTAGATCGGCTAATTTGAACCTAAAACATTTTTGGTCAAACTCATTCTTGTTTCTTGTGCTGATGTAGCACTCCATACTATCACTAAACTAATGCAAAATGCCCTTTTTGCCCTTGTTCTTCTTTCCCTACTCAATTTCCACCATCAACGAATATAAGACAAGAACTAGCTGGCTCTCTCCTCTTGTTGCTCGAGCACAGTATCAACAACTAGCTGCCTCCTCCTTTTATCTGCCTCTAGCACCGCTGAGCAAGCCGAGCTGCATGCTCCTCCTCTCCAATCCGAGCTTCACAACATTACAACTCCCCTTTCACTTTCTCTGTGAAAGCAAGCAAGGAGCAAATACAAAGCACAAGCATGTAGTTCTCTCTCTCTCAGCCCCAATCGGCAAGCAAGCTAACAGCAACTGCCGCTGCTCTCCTCCAATTTCTCTCGGCAATCAAGCCAGGAGCAGCAGCATGTCGATCCCACCCCAGCTCCTCCATGCAAGCAAGAGTAGATTGACGAGCATCCGCACACCAGCAACCATGCTAAAATTAAGGATGGGATTATGAAGTCAAGGGCAAAATTGACATTTTGCAAGTCTCATATCATTATGAAGTACCACATTAGGACGAGTTTGACTAAAAAATGAAAGTTCAGGACTATGGGGTGTTTGGTTCCCTTTGCTTATTTTTAGCACGTGTCACATCGAATATTTAGATACTAATTAGGAGTATTAAACGTAGACTATTTACAAAATCCATTACATAAGTGGAGGCTAAACGTCGAGACGAATCTATTAAGCCTAATTAATCCATCATTAGCAAATGTTTACTGTAGCAACACATTGTCAAATCATGGACTAATTAGGCTTAATAGATTCATCTCGCCGTTTAGCCTCCACTTATGTAATGGGTTTTGTAAATAGTCTACGTTTAATACTCCTAATTAGTATCTAAACATTCGATGTGACGGGTGCTAAAAATAAGCAAGAGGAACCAGACCTATATTGGCTGAAAGTTAAGGGATGAACTTGACCCTTGGAAAAAAGTTGAAGGACCAAGATGGCTATTTTGCCTTTCGTGAACTAGTCTACACAATACAGAGAAAAAAACAATAGACTATCTACTTTTATGAGCATACCCATGACCTTTTAAGCTTTGCTTATAACCATCTCTACAATTTTACAGCATAGAAACCATATTGTGACTTACTCCCAAACGGATACCTAATTACTCAATTCATCAAGCATATGATCTACCATAAGCTAGGGTTCTATCTTCTATGTACAAGAACATCATGTATGCAGATTACTGACATCCATGAACTACCCGTAGATCAAACTCTCCACCCAATTTATATATGATATGATTGTAGGCAGCTTCTGATTCACTTTGCATTGAAGAGCATCCTCAAGACGTTGCGCATCTTTGGCCGAGCGTCTGGAGAGAATGCAACACAAGAGAGCGCGATGTTCAGGACTGACAACATCTGGCTGTGAACAGCAATTGAAGTTCCTGAAACCCTGGTGTCAAGGATCTGCTCCCTTTGTTCAGGCCTGCCAGAAAGACTGAGTGCCCACTTGGCTAATTCAATGCCATCACTCACTGATGGTTTCCCTGTCAACAGCTCCAGTAAAATGACTCCAAAGCTATAAACGTTGCCAGCCATTGTTAGCCTCATAGTATACGCATACTCTGCAATCATGATTCAGTGAATTTAGGGTTAGCATAGTATATTGCGTCTCTCACATCATTTAGAAACTGTTAAACCAAATTCTTCAAGCTTATACACACAAAAAAAACTATCATAGAATCTTCCATTCCATAGTTGATCTGAGTCCTAAAACTTATAATCCTGACCAGAAGTAAGAAAACACATTCTATTCGAGCAATAGAGTATGTCATAAGGAAATATGTGTAACTAGATTAAACGAATAAAAGAGGAAACTACATGTTGTATAAATTTTGAAAAATAAGACTAGCCCTCAGCTTGGACAGTATTCAGGGCAAACTGAAGTTGAAGGGTACAATTGCCATTCAAACAGGAAGTCAACAGACTTGTAGAATAATTTTGCCACAAATACCAGACATGCAATTAGAAAATTACTCTTACGGCACATGAAGAATATATGCCCAAAAAAAGTAGTCAGATGACTTTACTGGAGTGAACTAAAATGCAACGATACTCGAAGCCTAAGATAAAATGCTATCAAGAAAGAATGGCAGGAAACTACTTAATTTTCAACAGTAACTACTTAATTTTCAACAGTCAGCTTAACTTAAAAGGAAGTACTCAAAATGAACACATTAGTGCATATTACCTGGTGGAATGTAACCAACTGTACCAGCAATGGTTGAAAAGCTTCCAGTACTCCTGGAAGGGTCAATAATTTTGTAAAGCTCGATATCTCCAATCTGAGGCTCATTTGATGATTTCAAGTGGATGGTCCTTGTTGACAGATCAAGAAGCAAAACCGGTTGAGTGCACCCATGAAGAAATGTCAGCCCTTGGGCCACACCCAAAGCAATGCTATATCGTGAAGGCCAGTCTATATTATCTGACTTTTCACCATGGAGTAGATCGGACACTGTTCCCTTGTATCCATGCTCATAGAGTAGGTAGGCAGAATCTGCAGTCAAAATGTAGGCCAACGGAACCATGACATTGGAATTGGTCAGTTTCCCTAGGACCTCAATTTCACGAGCAAACTTCTCCTGGTTCCCAATTTGAAAAATCTTGTCACTTGAGTTAAGCTTCTTTACAGAGTAGGTTGAACCATTTGGCATTACCACCTTGTAGTAGGTACAGAACCTGGTCTTCAAAAAGATGTTCTGGTGATTACAGACTGCTTCCATTGCTTTTGTGAACTCAATTGCAGAGGTGTGGATGCTATTCATAGTTATCAGGCAGCCATTGGTTATTTGAGGCACGGATTCCCCAGCTGGTAATCCTTCGTCTTCTACACGATAAATTCTCTTTGATAACGACATCATAACAATAGCAGCAAGCAAACACAATCCAACAAGAGCACCGGCAATAGTGAAGATGATGATGACAATAGTGTGCCTTTTTCTCGTACTAGTAGTATGGATGCCATTCTTGTCTCCTCTACCATTTACAAGATCAGGATTCCCTTCAATATGAATTGACACATTTATGCGGAAGCTAGGAACAGACCCAGAAAGATCATTATAAGAAAGCACCAGCTGTGTCAAACTTTGCATGTTCCCTAGTGAAGATGGCACCTCACCAGACAGACTGTTGTATGAAAGATCAAGTATCTCTAATTCACTTAAGTAGCCAATATCTGAAGGAATAGATCCGCTGAGATTGTTGTGACTAAGATTAAGAGATGTGGTTAGTGTGGTTGGCATTGTTGGGATGGTACCAGCCAGAGCATTATTCCCCAGATTGAGCTCAATTAGAACCTTTGATAAACTGACTGAAATTGGAATGGCACCACTGATACTGTTGTCATGCAAATCCAAGATGGAAAGCTTTTGCAACTCGAAAATTCCGCTTGGTATCTCGCCCGTGAGTAAATTCTGACTAAGATTCAATATGCTCAGGCTCTTTAAATCAGAAAATGCATATGGGATAGGTCCGTTGAGAGAGTTGTTTTGAAGCTTCAGAACTACCAGCTTGTCAAGGCTACTGATAGCAGGAGGCACTTGACCCTGTAGCTTATTTGATGCCAGACTCAACAAGGACAGGTTCTTGCAGTTACCAAGCTCTGACGGTATATTTCCGGTCAACTGATTGTTATCCAACTCAAGATAAGTCAAGCCCATGCCATCACAAATTGAGTCTGAGATGTTCCCACTGAGCCTGTTCCCACCAAGCCTCAAGCGGTAGAGGCTTTGAGAGAAGTTGCGGGGAATAGACCCTTCAAGCATGTTTGTGGTAAGATCAACACTCTGCAACCCTGGATGGGAGAGAAAATCCAAGGGAATCATCCCATCCAGATTGTTGTAACTCAGATCCAACATCCTTACATGTTTGGTAATATTGCTGGGAATTGGACCAGTGAAGTTGTTCTGGTTAGCCGCAAACCGAGACAGCGTCGTTACATTCGACAGACTCGGTGGTATTTCCCCAATCAGTTTATTGCCTGAAAGGAGCAAAGTCTCAAGCTTGGAGAGATCCATGAACTTATCTGAGACAACGCCAGTTAGAACATTCTGGCTGAGATCCAGCAGAGTAAGATTTTCATATTTAAACAAATCTAGAGGAATTGAACCACTCAACTGATTACCAGACAATACCAACTCCAACAAAGAGCTGACCATAGAAGTAGGAACTTTGCCACTCAACTTATTGGCACTAACGTTCAAGCTCCTCAATTTGAGAAAAGAACCCAAGTCCGCACTCAAATTTTCACTAGTAAAAGAATTGAAGGACAAATCAAGAACCTCCAGTTGTGGGAAAGCTGAGAAATTACTGAGCGGGTGAGATAACATGTTCCTGCTCAGATTGAGGAGACGCAACCCTTCCTTCATCGAACAAGAAGGGGAGAAGAATTGGGTGGTCAAATTTGTCAAGGAATTTCTGGAGAGGTCAAGGGCCAGCAAGCTCTCAAGACGGCAAATGGAAGCGAAGATGGAAGAGTTTGATATTCCACAGTTGGGCAAGGTTATGTTGGTCACCACCCAAGAGGAACCGGAGCGCGTGCAGTTGACTCCGCTCCACTTACAAGGATTCGAGGTGGTGGTGTTCGACCAACTGCTGCTACCAACGATCCTCAAGAGATCCTTCATGATGGCTTCCTGCGTCTTGTTCAGTGATGGTTGCGAAGACGGCGCATCGGCGCCGGCGGCCACGGGCGCATGGTGAAACAAGAACAAGAACGGGAGAAACACTAGCACGAAGAAACCATGGCTGGCGCAGAGACAATACCTCCTCATCCCCACCATAGCCATCTGATTGAACCTTCTTGCCTTCCACTTCTCTGATCGCTTCGCCTCTTCCTCTCCCCTTCACTCCCGCTGAACTTCACCGGCCGGAGCAGCAGGAAGTAAAAAACTAAAAAAATGACGAGATCTTTCCCCCCTCTCTCTAGGTTCTGGGGTTCCGGGTGTGCTCCGCCATGACCTTCTTGGGTTATGTTCTTCAGGGCGATTGAGAGGAGACTGGGGAGAGAGCGGGGCAGAGGCCGTGATTTCTTATAATTTTTCTTGATGTTTTTCTGGTGCCCCTTCTCTTGGGTTCGGGTTGGGTCCAGCGTTGACTGACTGACTGACGTACACCGCCGTCTACTCCGTAGACTAGAGTGTGGTATGAATTGTGATTTAGGGGCTGTTTGTTTCCTAAAGTTTTTAGCTTCTAAAAGATTTTAGGCAGTTTTTAGACACCTCCTAAAAGTATGTTTGGTTCCACCTCCTAAAAGTGACTAAAGGCAATAATAAAGTGGTAAAATACCCAAGATATCCTTCCCCCATGCAGGGACCTGCATGCCCCTACTGTTGGCGCTTGGCCCGCCCGCCACTAGCCCCGGACCGCCCCTCCGTCGGCGCTGGCCATCCCGCCGCCGGCCCCGGACCGCCCCTCCCCTCCTCCCGCTGGCGCCGCCCCCTCCCCTCGAATCCCGACCAACCCGCTACCCCTGTTCCTCTCTCTCTCACTCACTCATCTCTTCTTCCTCCTCCAACTGAGGAAACACCGAGCTGAGCAGAGCCCGTCCGCCGGCCAAATCCCCAGCCTCCGCTCCACCATCTTCAAATCGCCGCCTCCCACGGCTTCCTGACCCCCTCCTCTTCCCCCTCAACCACTCCTTGTCCGCCGCCGTAGCTCCTGGCGCCAGGGATGTCAGACCCCGCGGCCGCCATTACCGCGCGCCGGGGATGTCAGACCCCGCGGCCGCCATTACCGCCGGCCCAAGCTCGGGCGCCGCCGCCGAACACCACCTCCCCGGCCTCCTTGTCCCCAACAAGCAGCCAAAACGGGATCGTGGTGAAGCCCCGGTGCTCCTGCGCCCGTCACCGACCGCGCCTTGCCATTCCCCGCCGCCGGCCAAGGCCACGGCCGGCCATGCGTTGCCGGCTCGTGCCTGTGTGCGTGGGTGTGTTGAGGGTGCTGGGCGGCGGCGGCGGCGGGCGGGAGTTGGGCAGGAGAGAAAGGGTAATAAATGAGGGGTAGTGGGGGTCCAGATCTGATTTTAGGAGGCTTTAGGAGGGGGTGGGGGGACTAAAATTTTTGAGGCTCCTAAAAGATTTTAGTCACTTTTTAGGAGCTAAGGTTTTAGGAGGGTGGAAACAAACAGGCCCTTAGTATCTTTGCTAATTATGAGTGAACGGAGTACAAGTTTGTGCTGAGTTATCCATATCGGGCGCATTAAGATTAAGGGGTGTTTGGAGACAGGGACTAAGCTCCTGTCATATCGGAGGTTTGACACTAATTAGGAGTATTAATTATAGGCTAATTACAAAACTAATAGCAGAAGTTCATATTTAGTCCTGCTAATTAGCATCCGAACATCCGACATGACAGGCCTAAAGTTTAGCCCATAGTATCCCGTCGTCCCCTAGGAACAAATTTTATCGAAAAGGTGGACGGTTTTGAAGTTTCGCTTAAAATAAAGTAGCTTTAGCTATGCCGGGTCAAAGAAGCTGGTGCTCTGGCTCAGCTACAACCGGGAGCCTCTTATAATTCTGAAAAGGACTAGTTGTAGCTCAAACTGTGTGATCACTGGATCCAGGTATGAAACGTGAACGGGACTGCTGACGCAAACGCAAGAATTGGAAAAGCAAACCGTGGACCAACCCAAGGAAAATGGCGACGCGTTGGAAATGCCAAAGAAGCTTGACCGAGACCTAGGTTTGGAGTGGCTTTGGTTTACCTGAAAAATATTCTAGCAGGGAAAAGGAGCTCACTCAGTCCACACACTTGACGAGGAGACGTTGAACGGAGACTTCACCGTTCTCTCACACACGGCCATATGGCGTTTTCCACGGAATCGTTTCGTCAGGATTCTCCACAACACCTAAAATCTAAAACGTGCCATGGTTCCGGTTTCTGCAGTGCAGCTTCTTCTCTGACGATAGATGATGCATGGGACCTCCTGCTGCGACCAGGTCCAACAGGTATCACAGGCCAGTCCAAAGGATGTTGCAAGTAAAGACCTGACAACAATTTTGGAAGTTTTCCCCCCTGAGCAAACGAAAAATAAAATATTTGCATTCAGTTTATTCAGAGTAAAATAGAGAGCACTAGGGAATGCTATTGAAAGCAAGCTTTGGATCTGTGTTCGGTACCATATCGCGACTGACAATGCCTCGAAAAAAAAAGTAGCAAGATGGCCGTACCAGCTGGGAAGGAGTAATCAACAGGAAAGACGAAAGCTAAAGCTTCAAATGGCCTTTGCTTTCGCATCAGGGGGAGACAAGCCGTGTTTTACGGAGAGGAGCCGGAGGAAAGGCTACCTTTTTGTACGTGAAACTGTAGGCTCTACCCTGTCAAGGATGATCCTTGGAGTTTTGGGTCTCGATGTGAAACTGTCACACGGATTAGACCAGCAAGCAAGCAGTTAGGCAAAAGGCTACTATAGAGTCTAGATTATTCAGGGGTGTTGAGTGTGCCTCACTCTGATTCAAGCTTCTCCAGGTGCAATGCACAGTGCCGAAAGCCTAATAGAAAAGGGTGTAAAATAGTTTGGTTAGAGTCTCGAGACAGAGTCATCACTAATCTCCCAGCGAGGATTTAAGAGTATTCTCAGTGGAGAGTTTCATTACACGGTTTCTAAAAGTGCCACATCATCTTCAAAGATTTAAGTTGATGAATGAAACAACCCCTCACAATACACAATTTCATATCACAATTTCATAAGCTACTCATAGTATTTAATTGTTGTATGGTGTTGAGATCAAATATGCCATATAAATATGCAACCACTTGTACCTAAATTAAGTAGTGGCATACTAACCATGGCCACATAGGATCGACAAAAATTACGAAGATGAAATAAATTTTCTCAATGGAGTTTCATCGTAGTTTCAAAGTCTAGGTAACCGTGTACACAGGGTTTCATCCCTATGAAACCCAATTTCTCTCTTTCTTCATAAATTTTATACCATATCACCATTTAGACCTACGTAACACGTCATTTAATGAGATTGAAACACAGATTGAAACACTCGTAGAACTTGCATTGAGAATGATCTAGTATGATAGGCTTCTCGGGGAAAAAAAGGCAAACAACGTCATGTCGATTGTGATTTGTGATAAACATGTACGGTGTATGCTTTGTTTAAATTGGAGGGGTCTGGATGGTTTTCCGAGGCAAAGACTTGTTTCATATGGTAATGGGCCGAATTGTACTTGAAATTCAAACTAAACCACCAGTAATTCATTCTCAGGTCACAATTCCCCCGATTATAACTGTTGATTATCGAGTGAGCGTGTCTGTATCTACTCCCTCCGTCCCAAATTACTATTCGTTTTGACTTTTCTATATACATAACTATACGCATATACGCATAGTAAAAGATATGCAATTAAAAAAACCAAAACGAACACGAACAGTAATTTGGAATGGTGGGAGCATATCTTAAGACGTCAAAGAGATTTGCCATAGAAAAAAAAACAGAGGATACAAAAACGACTAGAAACTACTCACACATGGCTACTACTGCAACTCCACTTAAAAATAAATATGTCCTAGCATGTTCTGAAAACAAAATATGTCCTGTGTGCAGTGTCAAGTTTTATCCTAAGAGTTCAGCACTGCAATTGAAGTCACTCTTCTCTTCAGTTTTCAATAATACTTCTTTCCTTTGCCGTTGGACATCTGTTCCTGACAGCTGCTCCGCTATGGCATCAAGAATGGAGCTGCTTCGTACTCCATGCTAAACTCCATTCTGCTTTTCCGGAGCGTCTGATCGCAGCACTTGAGCAAAATCCGCAGCACATTCTTCATAGTCGGCCGTGTCAATGGAAAGGTTGAGGTGCATTGCACGCCTAGGCTGAACACAGTCTCAATCTCGTTAGGGTATCCTGCATACCTGATGCTTTTGTCTATAACATCGAGGATGGCCGCCCCTGATTGGTAGTGGTGCCGAGCCCATTCGGCCAGGCAACCAAGCTCGCCGCCATCGTTGGCCTTCTTGCCGGTTGTGAGCTCCAAGAGCACGACTCCAAAGCTGTAGACATCCACCTTCTCATTCACCTTCCTCGTGTAAGCATACTCTGCAGATAAACATGAAAAATTGTAATATAATAAGGTCTGGCATATTATGACCTATGATATTTACAGTAGCTACTACCCTAGTTACTGTACAGAATCTGGCAAAATGAGTGAAATCTGCCGAAATAACAAAAGAGTTGACCTTACCGGGAGCCATGTAGCCAAACGATCCGGCCACTGCAGACATCGTGTTGGGCTCCCCTGCCCGCACCAGCATCCTGGCCAGCCCGAAGTCCGCAACCTTAGCCTGGAACTCGGAGTCCAGTAAGATATTGCTCGTCTTGATGTCCCGGTGAATGATAGGTGGTGAACAGTCGTGATGCATGTAGCACAGTCCCTGTGCGGCACCAACAGCCACTATAAGCCTCGTCGGCCAGTCCAACGGTACGCGCTGCACAGACTGCGGCCTCACCATGGAGTGCCCTGTGCAGAGGGTGTTGCCATGGAGCCAATTGTCCAGGCTGCCGTTGTCCATGTAATCGTACACGAGGAGCTTTGACTCATCACCAGAGATGCAGCACAGCAGCCTGACGATGTTATTGTGCCTGACGTTACCAAGGCTGCTCACCTCAGACTCGAATTCACGCTCCAGCTTCTCGTCCAGGCTCCCAGTATTCCGTATCAGCTTCACAGCGACCACCCCAGTGCTGCCGTTGCACCGGTTGATGTACATGACACGGTACACGTGCCCTGATCCGCCGCTGCCAATGAGGTTCTTCTCAATTAGCCCCTGGTGTATGTCTGCATCCTCGAAGTTCAGAGCTTGGAAACGTGTGACCTGCCAGTTATCCGGCCTTGCTTTCATGAACTCAGTTGCAGTTGCAGAGGTTTGGTTGTTGTTCATAACTGGGCCACCATTGATGATTTGAGAAACACTCTCCCCAGCTGATAACGACATCGTAACACTGACAGCAAGCAAGCATAATCCAACAAGAGCACCAGCAATAATGAAGATGATGATGACAACAGTGTGCCTTTTTCTCGTACTAGTAGTATGGATGCCATTCTTGTCTCCTCTACCATTTACAAGATCAGGATTTCCTTCAATATGAATATACATATTTTGGCGGAAGCTAGGAACAGACCCAGAAAGATCATTATAAGAAAGCACCAGCAGTGTCAAACTTTGCATGTTCCCTAGTGAAGATGGCATCTCACCAGACAGACTGTTGTATGAAAGATCAAGTATCTCTAATTCACTTAAGTAGCCAATATCTGAAGGAATAGATCCGCTGAGATTGTTCTGACTAAGATTAAGAGACGTGGTTAGTGTGGTTGGCATTGTTGGGATGGTACCAGCCAGAGCATTATTCCCCAGAATGAGCTCAATTAGAGCCTTTGATAAACTGACTGAAATTGGAATGGCACCACTGATACTGTTGTCATGCAAATCCAAGATGGAAAGCTTTTGCAACTCGAAAATTCCGCTTGGTATCTCGCCCGTGAGTAAATTCTGACTAAGATTCAATATGCTCAGGCTCTTTAAATCAGAAAATGCATATGGGATAGGTCCGTTGAGAGAGTTGTTTTGAAGCTTCAGAACTACCAGCTTGTCAAGGCTACTGATAGCAGGAGGCACTTGACCCTGTAGCTTATTTGATGCCAGACTCAACAAGGACAGGTTCTTGCAGTTACCAAGCTCTGACGGTATATTTCCGGTCAACTGATTGTTATCCAACTCAAGATAAGTCAAGCCCATGCCATCACAAATTGAGTCTGAGATGTTCCCACTGAGCCTGTTCCCACCAAGCCTCAAGCGGTAGAGGCTTTGAGAGAAGTTGCGGGGAATAGACCCTTCAAGCATGTTTGTGGTAAGATCAACACTCTGCAACCCTGGATGGGAGAGAAAATCCAAGGGAATCATCCCATCCAGATTGTTGTAACTCAGATCCAACATCCTTACATGTTTGGTAATATTGCTGGGAATTGGACCAGTGAAGTTGTTCTGGTTAGCCGCAAACCGAGACAGCGTCGTTACATTCGACAGACTCGGTGGTATTTCCCCAATCAGTTTATTGCCTGAAAGGAGCAAAGTCTCAAGCTTGGAGAGGTCCATGAACTTATCTGGGACAACGCCAGTTAGAACATTCTGGCTGAGATCCAGCAGAGTAAGATTTTCATATTTAAACAAATCTAGAGGAATTGAACCACTCAACTGATTACCAGACAATACCAACTCCAACAAAGAGCCGACCATAGAAGTAGGAACTTTGCCACTCAACTTATTGGCACTAACGTTCAAGCTCCTCAATTTGAGAAAAGAACCCAAGTCCGCACTCAAATTTTCACTAGTAAAAGAATTGAAGGACAAATCAAGAACCTCCAGTTGTGGGAAAGCTGAGAAATTACTGAGCGGGTGAGATAACATGTTGCTGCTCAGATTGAGGAGACGCAACCCTTCCTTCATCAAACAAGAAGGGGAGAAGAATTGGGTGGTCAAATCAGTGAAGGAATTTCTGGAGAGGTCAAGGGCCAGCAAGCTCTCAAGACGGCAAATGGAAGCGAAGATGGAAGAGTTTGATATTCCACAGTTGGGCAAGGCGATGTTGGTCACCACCCAAGAGGAACCGGAGCGCGTGCAGTTGACTCCGCTCCACTTACAAGGATTCGAGGTGGTGGTGTTCGACCAACTGCTGCTACCAACGATCGTCATGAGATCCTTCATGATGGCTTCCTGTGTCTTGTTCAGTGATGGTTGCGAAGACGGCGCATAGGCGCCGGCGGCCACGGGCGCATGGTGAAACAAGAACAAGAACGGGAGAAACACTAGCAGGAAGAAACCATGGCTGGCGCAGAGATAATACCTTCTCATCCCCACCATTGCCATCTGATTGAACCTTCTTGCCTTCCACTTGGTACCCACGACGCTCGAGAGATTCATCAAGATGGCCTTCTGTGCCTCATCCATTGGTAGGGAAGACGGCCCATCCGCGGCGGCCACAAACTCATTGTGAAACAAGGACAAATAGAAGAGTGCTACTAGCACCAGAAATCTGTTGATGACATGGGGACGGTACCTACACCATAGACGCCTGATCGAACCTTCTTGTGTCTTGGCCTCCACTTGATTGCTTCGCCTCACTCCCTCCACTTAACTCCTGCTGATCTTCACTGTCTCAAGAAAGGAAAATTAGAGGATACTTTTTCTCTCTCCAGGTTTTGGGGTACTTGGTCAGATGGTGTGCTTGGCAATGGCTTCATTCGGTTTTGTTCTTGGGGGTCCTTGAAAGAGAGTGAGCGCACGCTAAGGCTGTCAATTCTTATACTCCCTCTGTTTTTAGTAAATTAACACAGTGGTTTCAAATATACATTATTCTCAAAATACCTTTCAGCAAAAATAAGCTGCATACCTTTATTTTACCTAACTCAATGTTCAAAAAATCATTGCCAGTCAAACTTCAAACCACAGTTTTCTTCATTTTCTTCACCACCCCCTCGCTTGGGTAATTGGGCTGGGTCCAGGGTTGACTGGCTGACGTGCTGCGTCGTCTATTTCTTCTAGTGTGAGAGTGACAGTGTGACACAAAGCCAAATCTATTCTACGGACTACTGAATGTTAGATCGTCCGTCTAATGGACGCTGCATATACCTAGAGTGACATTTATAAGCATCGGGTCTTGGCTTTTGCTTACCTGAGATGGCGACGGCGAGTCGGCGAACCCGCACGGCACGGCACCCGGTGCCAATGCAGAATTCGTCGGATCATGGATTGATCGGACACGCTTCTTCTCCAGCATTGACCCAAAATCATTCTCTGCATCCCATCAGGTGCCAATGCAGAGTAATCCCCAACTGGCTGCAACGCATTGCCAAGCAAATGGCGCATGTCCCACTCCCAATGTCGCGCCTCTGCGGTGCGGACGCCCTCGTCCTCGCGGAGCCGCGTGACGGCTTCCCAACCAATCAAGCCTTAGGCTCCGCCTCCGGTGATCCGGGCTCCATCGGGCCTGGGAACGGCACCAAGCGCCGCGTGGTGCCAGCGGAGACGACAGCCTAAGCACCTCGAGGTCTGCGCAGTCGACGCTGGAAACCGGCTGCGAGGGAAGGAACCCGGGTGGAGGCATCCTCCTCCTCCACGAGTTGCGGGACGAGAGTACCGTTGACGCCGGCGGAGCGCGCCCCGCGGTATGATGGCGACGGGGACGAGGTGAGGTGCGCCAGGTTAGGCTGGGAGGGGAAGACGAGCCGGAATCGGACGCGGCAGAAGGAGGGAAGGGATCCGGCATGCGAGAGGGTTGAGGGCGATCCGGAGGAGTATCGCAAGTCCGTCCGAGACGACGTCGCCGTCGCCGGAGGGGAACGAGAAGAGACTGCGAGAGTGCGGGGAAATTAGGGGGGGATTTTGCAACTATTTGGGTCGCGACTAATAATCGCGATCCATTTCAGTGGTCTTTATGTAAATATATGGATCACGATTAATAATGGCGATCCAATTTAGGGAGTTTTATGTAAATAGTTGGATCGCGATTAATAGTTGCGATCCAATTCGGGGGGTTTCTGTAAATATTTGGATCGCGATCCATAGTCCCGATCCGATTCAGGGGGCTTTTGCAAATATTGGGTAACGAGTGTGGGGGTTTTACGTAAAACAACCTGGAGCTCCAGGCCGCCGGCCATGGCGGCTCCGATGACCTACCCACCCCGAGCGCGCTTCAGAGCGCAGACCTCCTCCACTTCACGCCCCACCCGGGACGCTCGAACGAGAAGAAGGAAGGAAGCGAGAGAGCCCGACTGCCCGAGGCGGCAGCGGTGGCATCGAGACATCGACCTCCACGGTGCTGACTGCTGAGAGAAGATGAAGCGTTTGGCCGCGCTGGAGGACGGGGAGAAGGAAGAAGAAGAGTAGTAGGCTCCATCGGAACGGGCTGGCCCATCCTGCCATGGCCCTTAACGGGCCTGGAAACGAGTGTAGCCAGTTCCTGGGCCAAAAATCAGATCGATCAATGATACTAAATCCTTGTACCAATGGTATACTGAAATGCTTGAAAGTTGCAAGGTTCCATGCCCTCCTATATACGAATGCTTTTTTTTTTCCGCCGAAAAAAACACCAGCGGCAAGATCATTAGGTTCGTTATGCCATTTTACAAAACTTCTGATGTTGCATTACCACGAGAGTTAACGGTTAAATCCATTCACTTAAGAGTTAAGACCATGACCAACTCCAAAGTATGTTTTTAGCAGCAAGAGTGATTTCAGCTTACAGTTGTACGTACGTGGCGAGTGGCGACAACACAGAAGAGCGACTAGACAAGGCAGGTTACGCCAGCCAGACCTACTTGTCTCACAGGTGTCGCCTCCTAACTTTCAAACTGGTGCCATGTTGGATGCTGACGCGGCGGCTGCGGCCATCTTTACCCTTTGTCAGTAAAGTGAGCGGCGAGCGCTGACCTTTAGCTGAAAAGCACTGCCTGCCAGCTTCTATGCTCTTCAGTCTTCTCCTCCCTCCCTCCAAAACCATTCAAATGAGCTCCTCACTGTTCCAACAACATCTTCTGCAAATAAAAAAATTACAACTGATAAGGCAAACAAATCCTCCAGCAACAACTGATAAGCAACACAATTGAGGATATCACATACAAAATGCAACCGGCCAGATATATTCCCGAATGATTGGTTAGTTCATCAGTTGCAGCTTACACTAATTCTATTTGTTATTATTTTTAAAAAAATTTGCTCAGCACCAGCAATTGCAGCTAATGTTCAGGCTAAGTAAAGCTATGTCTGAACATTCTTAGGGCCCATTCAGTTAATATCCTTTGCTCCTAAACTTTAGCTGCATTTGTGTATAATGACCTTGTAATCATGAAGCATCAAACAGGTAGGGCCTTAATTTTGCTCATAGTGCTTGTCCGATTGGCATTACTTGACAGGGCAATCTCAGCGGCCAAGCATCTTACCAACCGCCATCACCATGTTATAATACCCCCATTTGCCAACCATCACTTCAACTTCATCAGACAATTAACAAGCCATATCTCCCCCCTCTCTCCCTCTCTCTGTCTTCCTACATCTCTGTTTCTGGTCCTTTCCATCTCTGGGAATGTCAAGAGGTGGTAGATAGAGAAGTTGCAACCTCCATGACCTCTCCACATATACATCTTGCCCACAGCCTTCGCTCCGTAGAGTCAGAGTTAGAGAGAGATAAGATAGATAGAGAGAGTAGCAGCAGCTATGGAAGAGTTCACATTCCCCAGCGTCCCGTTTGAGCACTGCAACGCCGCCAAGAAGGTCTCCTTCCCTCACTTCGCCTCCCCGTCGCCGTGGCTCGTCGTCCCCGGCGGCGTCGTTGACACGGCCGCGCACGAGTACGATCACCGGAGGAGCTTCTCGGCCGTGGAGCAGCAAACCGCCGCCGGCAGCGACCACCACCACCACCTGGGAGGCTACGACGGCCACCACCACGGCTCGGCCAGGTTCGCCGTGGAGGACAAGATGGACATGCTGTGGGAGGATTTCAACGAGGAGCTCGCCCGGGCCGCGCAGCCGTGCCCGCTGACCAAGGGGACGCCGTCGTGGGCGGCGACGAAGGAATCCTGGTTCGCTGGCGACGGCTACGAAGGGGCCGCGGAGACGCGCAAGCACGCCGTCGTCCGGCGGCGGAGGATGGGCCTGCTCATGATGCTGAGGCTGCTCAAGAAGCTGTTCCTGGCGCACAAGTCCGGCGCCGCTCCGTCGAGGAAGACGCCACCGATCTGATGCAGCAGAAAAATCGAGTCTTCGAGTCGACTGTGCATGGATGATGATGTATCAGGTGTATATACGAGGGCGATCAATTGATCAACACATGTTTCTCTCGCTAGCACAGGACCAAGAACATGGTTCGGAGCTGTTTTTGCTGATGAATGTTCTTGTTTCTCTGTTAGAAGTTCCTCTAGTCTGTGTGGCTGTTCAGAGTCTGATCATCCTAAATCTTGGTTGTGCATTGGGTTTGGCTTAATTTTGACTAGCTCTGCTAGAACTTGCAGAAAACAGGGCAAGCTATGAGAATTCTGCATCTAACGATGTTGTACAATCAGGCAGATTTTGCTCTTTGTCAAATTCTTTCCTGGCTGAACTTTCACAGTTTTTGCGAAGTTCAGCCCAAAGTTTCAAATCTCAATTGAAGTCATTTAACAATTGTTCAAGTTATCTGCGCAAATATAAACTGAAGCACATCTAAATTAGGTTTGCTAATCACATCACCGAATCCAAGTATTTAACTTTTCTGACCGGAAATCAAGACTATCTGACTCAGCTACAGTAGTGAAAATGACCCCCAAAAAAAAAGGAGAACCCACATTTTGCAAATTCAAAATGCACTCCTCCTAGTCACACCCTTTTGTGCATCAGCTTTCAGCCGTTTAGACGTCGCTAATCCGTCATAAAGAAGAACAAACGTGGCTTTAATGAATACAATCCTGTCATTACAAAAAGGGATGGACGGAATATTATCGGCCCCTCTTGCGCATACATAATGCTTGACTGAATTATGGCATGAATCGAAGATGAGCAACAAGTTAAGGAACGGCCATGTGGAGTGGAGGACACACCAACAAACCGGTTGGTCCCAAGTAGACAGCAAGAAATAGTTGTAGAGAATGTATTGTGCGTGTCAGCTTGAAGTCATCGCATCGCATACCAATCTACACACTCGCCTGGTAGGTATTGCATCACACAGAAATAGAAATTCCAATCCACAAGCAAAAGGTTTGTTGGCTACAGCCTACAGATAGTAGATAACTCATGTACGTGGCAGTACAGCACAACACTGAATTGCTTCAACTAGGGTACTGGTATTTCTCAGCAACATGGAACTGGCCACAAATGCTGAGCGGTGTGGTGCTGAAATATTCCAATGACCCCACAGAGTTGCTGATTGGCACCATATCCTACATCCCAAATTTATGAGCATGACAGTTGAGAGATCTGATTTTCTTAGCCACAGAACGAGGCTGAATAATGAGCATTGAAATGGCTTACAGATTACAGAACTTTGGGGGTCACAAAATATCTCCATATCGATAAGTATAAGCACATGGAATCCACTTATTTAGCTGTTCAAGACGAGAACATGGGGCTACATGTGTATAGACGAACAAGAACTAAGGACACTACAGGTATACATGCATCAGACTCGACCATTATGAAACATCTATCTGCTGTTCAACTCAGTACAAAACAACTCAGCAACCAGTCGACGATGCCTGCATTACTGATAACCCCTACGAGCCACCCTGTGTGAAGGAACATTATTAAATTCACCCAGTCAACTAGCAATGCATGTGATTCGTTATTATAAACAATAGCATCGAAACCAAAACTTAATACAGCAGGCTTAGGTGAACACTACAGAAGGTAGCGTAAATTGCAATATTATACGTTACCTTAATCCATAATGAGAGAGATTGACGTCCCCCCAAACTCCTAAGCTAACCTCAAAGAACCTGTAAAGGAAAAATTATCTGTCAATTGTGTCTCAAATTCAACCTCCACATGAGACATAAAATCCAGTGGTTATAACAAAGTAATTACAAAACTTCAGAAATCAGAACAACTTTATGTGCAGGAAAAAAAAACTTCTCCACTTTCAGATCTCAGAGAGAACATTTCCCCCTGATATTCTTCTCTTTCATGTGCAGAGCAAAGAAGGTGGGATTTGCTTAGCTACGGAGCAGATGGTCAAGTTCACATGCAGTTATCTAAGAACAGGCGCACATGATTCTGCCTGTCATACCTGATCATGTAGAATAAGCACCAGGCAGAATCTCATCTAAGAAATGTCAAATTCTCTCTCAAGTTATGTTTAGCTTTCAGTGTTTTTTTTATCATTCAACCATATTTTTATCCAAAAACTTTGGTGATCCGGATTCAAGGATATCCATACAGATAGTGTGGAAGAAGTATCAGAAGAAATATTTATGAATTATATTCTTGTAATACCTCATATTTATGACCTTAATACATTGACCATACACAAAACATGTGATGATAAAAAGGGGTGCTCTCAGGATCAAGTATGACAACATTTACTAGAACAACTCAAGTTTTGTAATCTATTATGCTGTCATTTGCTTAAAACTAAGAGATAGAATCCTTAACACAAGAATCAGACTAATAACTAAGTTTATTGTAATCTATTATGCTGTTATTTGCATAAAACTAAGAGATAGAATCCTTAACACAAGAATCAGACTTTAAATTTAAAATTCCAGAGAGAAATGTTGAAAGAGAAACAAACTTTAGCAACCATAGAAGTCCTAAATGTCTGGAAACTTACCTTTATTCAATGGCTGCAGTAAAACATGTCAGTATTGTTTCATCACTTTGAAATGTTCTTAAGTAATCCGGACAAGGAACCACAGTGTGTTGATTTGTACTCGCACTGCTCACAGCATGACTGAAGTAACTGAATAACTCTCACACACCTGATGAAATAAAACAAGCATGAACATAAGCGCACATGATTATAATCACAAAAGATCTCAAACATTCTTATTTAACTTTCATATTGATAATGACTCATAAATTATGTGCATGGTACCACCAGTTATTAAATGTGTGCTTGTGTGTTGAAAATTGACAGTATCCAAAAACAAAAGCATTCCAAATCATGATGCTTATTGTAGTCGTAGTGTTAAAAAAAGTCACTCATTGTTAACCCAACACCTCAATGCTGATTCAAGATCCTAAGGTTTGTATAATTGATAAATGATAAGTCAAATCTCTGTTGTGCCCAAACACCTCAATTTAAAACACAGTACTATTGAGAAGCATAGAATCCAAACTACAAAAGATACCGAGAAACCAAACAAGCACCAAATCATTGTTCATTTTAATAACTTTCATGCATGGTATCACCCCAATAGAATCTTAAATCATGCCAAGATTATCAATCTCAGACAATTAGACAAGTAAGCACTGCTGGGAAATTGTCCTAGCAACAGATGATAATTATTAATTATGCATCCAACAAACCATAAAGACGTCATGCTCAAATAAGTTGTTAAGGTCTATGGTCATTTATCATGAATCATATATTCCTTGTAATTTTATATGTTCATCGGCCTGAAAGAAGGATTAAACACACTAATCTCTGGAGCTGTGGCAAACATATGTACATTCAAAATTTTTTCTGATGTGACATCCAGAATTCCAGAACAAGCATGAAAGAAACCTAAGTCACAATCTAAACTAACAGAGGCGAAATCAATGAAAAAAATGTTCTGAGCAGAAATAAATAAACACAATATCTGGCATATAAAATGATACAGGGGAAGTCATAAGCCTGTCAAAATGACCCAGAATAGTATTAATTTACCATCCAACCTAGAGCAGAAGTTTCTCCACAACAGCCTGATGCTAACGAATTCCTTAAAAAATGCTAGTGACAGACAACCAAGGGCCAATGTCAAGATAAACATAGCACATTGTAAAAAAAAAATGAATGTTAGAAACTTAGAATCCAGACACCGCCAGTTGTCCCTAAAATCAGCCAAAAAAATATGGACAGGAGAAAGGGCGCCGACTCATGCTTGAGCATGCGAGCAAACATCTGAAGCAAGCAACATCTTGCTACCCAGCTCCCAAGGCCGTCAATCAGAAACTATTCCTAGAATTCCTCCATTCCTTTGAGACGAGAACCACGCCTAGCTGCTAACAGCAACGTGGTCACCGTCAATCCCTAACCTGATGAGTAGAGGGCAAATTTACCAAATCCAGCATAGCACGAGTTCTTGGTGATTCCTAACCCCCTAATCCAGTGGCTCTCTACCGGGTCTCCCCGTTCCTAAGACCTGAACATCGCGCAGGAATTTAGCTCAAACACCAGACGCCGCCACCAATTCATGTGAACTAAATCCAGACTCACGAGTCATGAAGCAATCAGATTCTTCGGGTTGGGGGTGGGTGGGTGGGGGGTGCATACTTCCTGGAGTCGAACATGTTCTTGGAGAGGCAGGCCTGGATGTCGCACGCCTCCTTCTTGCACGGCTCCTTGCTCGGCTGCGCCATCTCCCCGCCTTCCTCTTCCTCCCGCCGCCGCCAATTCAACACGGCGTTGCGCTCTGCGTTCTGACACGCACGCACCCGTGCCGTGCTAGTTCAGGAAGACGCTTTCGAGAAAACTCACAGCATCTGGGCCGAGTGGACTCATATGTGACTAGCGGCCGGCCCATCTAGCGCACGAGCTCGTGGCGGCCCGGCTCGGCCTGCGTTAGTTGTGGTTGCGTCCGTTGATGCCCAGTCCCTTCTCCGCCACTCGACTCGACGTCTCGACCGCACCTGCCCGCCACGCACGCAGAGGGGTGAGCAATCGCCGGTGACAAGGAGGACGCAGAGAATTTTTTTTCCGTTGGTGATGGAGCAGCTGTTGGTGCCATCCCTTCCGATTCTTCGAGGTAGATGAACCCTCTGCTCTGTGGGCTCTTCCTGGTTAGTCTTACTTGTGCTACTGCACTGAATGCGAGCCATGCCTACCATCTGCCTGTGGAAATGCTCATGTCATGCGAAGCAGTCAAGCAGAGAAAGGAGTTTTTTTCCCCATCTGAACCAGTATAGTATGATGGCCTGCTGGTTTACCGGTTTACATGCTTGGAAGCCCTTTAGGAATGAAGACGAACTGTTGTTGGCTTTGCCTCTGTTTGAAACGAAATGCTAAACTTATATGTCTTAATCAATATTCACGGTGGCTCCGTGTTGTAATAATGTTATGCTAGAACCGTAGTGGGATGTGATTACAATGCTTAGTTACTCGTTTCCGCATAAAACCTGCTAAGATGGAAGAAAATAATTGGGAAATACCCTGATTTCCTTTGGTGGTTGGTTTTTGCCGGCACCGTGCTGGTAAAGATGATTTGAGGTATGAGTATGAAGTGGTAGTTTCATTTTGTAGTTCCGTTCATGCCTAACACTTGGCATATCATTTGGAAGGATGGAGTTTGGACAAACACTGTGCATGTCTTTATTCTGTTGTTTCACATGATATAAGAGCTGTCACAAGCCCTTTTCTTGTATCAGAATGATCACAATTCTTATTCCAAGTCAGTAAGTCACCAAATGTAGCGTGCACTGTGCATACACTGCGGTTGGTGCTTTGGTTATGGATTTCACCTTTCTATTTTCTGTCCACATATGAATAGTAGTGATCAGTATGACATAAATAGGAACTCTGTCCCTTTTTTCCAGGGAGGATGTTGCCTCTGCTCAAACATTGCTGTGCCTTTGGAACTCATCATCTCTTAACCTGGGGGAGCATCTTCCAAACATCAGGAAGAGAACAAAAACAAATCAGGAGTTGGAGCGCACAGTGCTCGGCAAATTATGACAGAGCTTCTGTACCAGAGAAAGACAGTCCTCTAAAGAATTTAACATTACATGATAATTCACTTCTTGATGCCCGTATTCTCTATTGTACCTCTCCTGCCCTGGGTCATAACAAAGTAAGCAATTTTTTATATTCTGTTTCACAGCAGAATTCGCATTCATGTTACATGCATGGTGTGGTACTACTTCTCATTAGCTACATGTTAACTGGAAGCCATTAGTATTTTTCATTTTTAATTCTTCATTAATCACAACTGATCCAAAATTTCATATTTGAATAGCGCCTTTCATTTTTTTTTTGTTTGGGGAGGGGGGATTTGGTGTCAATAATATGTGACAATTTGTGTTGATGGCGTCATGGTTTTGAAATAAAATACTGAGTTGTGAACAACATGTAATTTTCCTAGCCCATCTGTGCATATGATTGCTAACTAAATACCATTATGAAAAAAAATGATACATCGAAGTCCTGATCTAGTAAATTGCATCATCTGCCTTATATCATAACTTTCCCATTTCTTTTGGTATTCAGGAAGCACACCCAGAATCTAACAAAAGAGTGCCTGCAATAGTTGATGCTCTTGAGAAATTGGAGCTTAGTCCCAAGGTATATCAGCAATACTACTCTAAATATTCACGATTTCAGAGCTTTATCTACTGCACATTACCTTAATTTTCTTTTAATTTAAATTCAGTTTATACTCATGCTAAAAAAAACTAAATATAAATGAATAGGAGGAACCTTCTCTTCCTCCCTAAAATGCAAAACTACTGTAGTTAATGCATATAATATATTCTCACTGAAATGATTTTTTTTTATTTTCTCCTGGTAATCAACTGTTTCGGGCATTGTCTTATATCCTTATCAACTGTTTTTCAATAGATCATTTTTCAGTTAAAACGCACAGCAGTTTATCACACAGTTCTTGCTTATATCATGTAGTTTGCATTTCACTGGAACACGACAAGTATGCTTAAGTTACATAGCATCTTATTTGTTTTGCTTTCAGCATCGTGGTTCACAGGTTCTTGAAATTCAAAATTTCAACCCTGCTTCTCTAGATGATGTTGCACGAGTTCATTCCAAGTCTTACATCACTGGACTTGAAAAGGTACTTGTCATTAAGGTGCTCTTAAATACATTTTAACATGAGAGGAGAATTGGAAGTTGCTTTTCTCTACTGGTGAAAACATATCAATAAGATATAGAAATGAGGCTCCTATTTCACATAATATGTGGTAGAAATTCTTTATTTATAGAGTTCATGGTGCAGGCTATGAGTAAAGCTGCAGATGAAGGTCTGATATTAATTGAAGGAACTGGACCAACATATGCTACAGAGACTGTAATGCTCCATGCACGTTTGCTCTTCTTTTTACATTCTCTTGATGCTAGATGCTCTACTGCTCTACTGTAACAAGTTATACAAGCTGACATTGTTGACTTCATCTTGATGAAAATAGTTTTCTGCAGTATTAATTTTGAGTTTTAGTCATGGATGATTTCATAGTTTACTTCACCTACTGATGTGCATGCAATTAGACTTAGCAAAATTTTAGATATCACCTTAATAGTTGTTCCATTTTTCTTTATGTAGACTTTCCAAGAATCACTTCTATCAGCTGGTGCCGGAATCACACTGGTTGATTCAGTGGTAACTAACCTTCTCTCTGTTGACTTTACTGGTGGTTACAGTATTCTTGTTATTATAAGATTCAGTAAATTTTCCTTTGTAGTACCGGTTTCCCGAGAAATGCTGTATGTTTCCCTAGGTTGCCGCATCAAAGTTAGGTCCTAATCCACCCCTTGGCTTTGCGTTAGTAAGGCCACCAGGACATCATGCTGTTCCTCGAGGTCCCATGGGCTTCTGTGTGTTTGGGAACATTGCTGTGGCAGCTCGGTATGCTCAGCATCAATATGGACTAAAGCGGGTGATGATAATAGATTTTGACGTTCACCATGGCAATGGGACATCCGATGCATTTTATGATGATCCGGACATCTTCTTCCTCTCAACTCACCAGGTTTCTTGCCTCTGCACCTTTTATTTGCATAACTAGGTGCTGAACTTGACCATGAAACGACCTTTGTTTTCTATGTTTCATCGATGTAGCTTGGAAGCTATCCTGGGACTGGTAAGATCGACGAAGTTGGTCAAGGTGATGGCGAAGGCACAACGCTCAACCTGCCACTTCCTGGTGGCGCAGGTGATTACGCAATGAGGTGTGCTTTTGATGAGGCCATTGCTCCATCCGCCCAGAGATTCAAGCCTGATATCATCCTTGTTTCAGCCGGGTGAGATCCTCCTTCCATAAGTTTAAAATCAAACTATTCTGAACCTAAAAATGCTGAAGATTCGCATTCCCTTGGTTCTACAAAGAAACCCGCAGGCACGCCTTATCTATGCGGAACCCATTCATGCCTTTTTCAGGTACGACGCGCATGCACTGGACCCCCTGGCCGGCCTGCAGTTCACCACGGGCACGTTCTACATGCTGGCATCGAGCATCAAGCAGCTGGCAAAGGAGCTCTGCGGCGGCCGCTGCATCTTCTTCCTGGAGGGAGGGTACAACCTGCAGACGCTGTCCAGCTCCGTCGCAAACACGTTCCGTGCGTTCCTCGACGAACCCAGCCTCGCGGCGCAGTTGGACGACCCGGCGATGCTTTACGAAGAGCCGACTCGGAAGATCAAAGAGGCGATTGCGAAGGCCAAGGGCATCCATTCGCTTTGAAGGCTGGCGCCAAAGTTTGAGGCGATGCTTCTGGTACATCTTTTGCTCGTTTCTCGTAACACTACGAGACTGTTGTAGCATATATGTGCGCCGTGTAGGGGTTTAATTTCAGCGCTGATACCTCTTATGGGTATATGCTCATGTACGACGCATCGCTTTCTATACGACACGGCTTTTAACTTGGTTTTGCGGCCGGCGAGACGAACGCCGGTGCTAATTTCTGATGAGCCTGTGACTGTGCATATATAGCTGCTGTCTCGCATCATCATCGTCGTCTACCTCTGATGTTCCTGGACCCCATGAAGTTGACGAGGCAAAAATGGGCCGGTTGCCGTCGTTTCTGATTATTCTATTTAATGCAAGAGTAAGGATAGACGTCTTATTCTTCAGTTGTGTTAGGATAGAATGACTGTACACCCTCTTCTCTCTTTTAGTTAGCCTTTACTTATTTATTCCCTCTTCTCTCTTTTAGTCAGCCTTAAGCCTTACTTATTTATTCCGATTCCTCAGCTGGAAACAGAACTACCAAAGGGAAGAAGAAGACAGAAGGCAACAAAGGCGCGTAATCAGCTTCAAGCATACAGAGAACTTGACTTACTCACCTCCTTTAATGCCTGCTTTTTACTACTTGGATGGCTCTCAGACCAATTAACTTGATACCTGCTTAGCACCCTCGCTGCTACTTCTCTCGTTAAGCTGCTCTCTCCTTTTATCAACTTATGAAAAAACAGCCTATTGATCTTCCGTCGCCCGCTATGGATGGTTGCAGTTGCCAAAAGGCTACCTTTTCGCACAACACTTAAATGAGTCACTGGCTGGTTTTGACGTACGTAATATTTAACCTTACAATCGGCATTGCCCTTCTTCTTGCAACAGAGGATTCGTTCTCTACGTCGAAAGGACTAAGAGCTCTTATTCCGTAGCCTTTAGCACATAATAGAATTGCTCCTTCTATGCCTCCTCATCTGTCTCGCCAGCAAATCCTGTTAACAGCCTAGTCTATTAGGAAATAGCTGATTCAATTGCTAAAACTGATGTTCGAGAAGGGACTAACGGCACTGATTTCTAGTGCTATAACAGAAACTGCCCTTAACGCGCAAATGAAAGCCCTCGCTACACTCTTTACCAGCAACTGCTCCCGCTTATGGTAGTAGATCTGCAGCTGGTAGATTGACTGTTTTATATGGACTGAGGCTGCAACTGAGGGTAGTGCCTAAGAATGCTACTCTATTCCTGGAATTAGCCATCCCCTTCTGTGACTATTCGACCTGCTCGAAGCAAGGAAGGGAATTCAGATGGCATTGAATGCCCTTTCCGCAAGAAGGATAGGAGTTGGCTTACCGCATCTACCTTCTCATCGTGGGATAAGGGCTGGTGCATCTACCTTCTCATCGTGGGATAAGGGCTGGGACGTTAACTTAAGTACTAAAGCAGCTGGACCGGCTGCCTTCGTTGATTCCCCACGAAGGAATCAGAATATCGCTACTTCCCCTTACTGTCCTAAGCAGGGGAGATGGATTAAAAACCTAGTGTGAAGGAAAGGCTGTAAATGTCGTTGACCATTAATCCGGTTGAAGGACAAATGGAATGGAGAGTGAAGGAAAATAAGGTCATTCTTCTGTCTAGCTTCTGGTCGGTGCCCCTGATCCCTACGCTACGAGCAGAGGATGAGAAAATCCGCTAGGCCCAACCTAGGCCTGCTTTCTACCTATTTCCAGCATCTTAGGCAGTAATGGAGAGTGTCCCGGAAAATCAATATATCGAGGTAAACTGAACCAAGAATTTCGAGCTTCCTTCCAACCAACTGAAAAACAGACACCTTTATACGACGATAGGAAGAGCACAATGCACGCTTTCTACGATGAATGAGCTCATGAGTTATGGAAAACGAAAGTCTATCAATCACCTAACAAAGAAAGCAGTCATACACTTCCACTAACTTTCATCACTGGTTGGAACGAGATTTTTTGACTATGCAGATCCATAACGAACTGTCCAACTCACAATTGAACATGATGCCCCAAATCAATCTTGGCCTAGGAGAACTAGTTGTGGAGCGAAGGAAAGACCTCACATTACGTACGCCAGAAGCTTGTGAACGCGATATAAAGTGAATACCACCTATGGCCGGGAATTCCTGAACAAGGAAGGGGCATCCAGACATTACATACGCTAGGAAAACCTGAAATACGAGCCAACTTCGAGCAATGAAATGAATAATTCAAATTACGCAGAAAAGTCTAACTACCAAACCTTAAGGTTTGTATTCCTCATAAACTTCTAGTTATTCTCCAGTATGAAAGGTTATAGTGACATCGCTGCTATTGCTGGAAGTCTAGTTTCATTTTGGCTGGGAGTTCTCTGTCAGCTAGTGGGAGTCCTTCTATTCTCATTGTAGGCGTAGTTGCTTCTTTCATCCAGCCCAGCACGCCATATAATCCCTTTTCCATGCCCGTGCTTTAACCTCTTTCTACACCTAAGTTAATGTCGATCCAAAGGAAGCCATTTAGATCTGAGTTAAGGAAGGAAGTGAATTTAAGCAAGAGAGTGATAGCATAGATATAAAGCTTAGACCAATAGGCATCTTAGGAAAGCTGGTTTTTAGGGAAAAAAAAGTCTATTAGTATACTGCCTCTTGGAGTTTCAGTTGCTATCCATTCTGTTTGAGTGCCATACAGCTTTTCCTATTCAGTTCTAGAACTAGTGGTTAAAGCGAATGAGCAATCTTGTGTATATCCAAGGTAAAGGGCAAGAGACTCTGTCAATTCATCCAATGAGTAAGCAGGACAGTGAAGTTAGAAATCCTTTAAGTCCCTCTTGAATTTAAGTAAACTCCGTCCCTCAAAAGTAAACAAGTTTTCAAGGGTATAGGTGTTGGAGGTATGCCCTAGAGGCAATCATAGAGATGATGATATTCCATTTGTATCCATGATTTGTATATTGTGTTCATTGAATATCCATTAAAGGCTACTTGAATTGATTTGCAATTATGTGAATTGTATGTGAAACTCTTTACTTGTATGGTTATTCTAAAAGTTGTCCCTAGTCGGAGTTCATGTGAGGACACACATGAATATTAGACTAGCACATGTATTAGTTGATGACTATGTTTCACAAGTCATGGACATGGAGATGTTGAACTAATAATGTGGACACATGTGGAGACATGTGTTAGGACTGACCCAACACGAGAAGTAGTTCTCTCTTTAAACAACATATACGCTTTGTCCTTAGACCTGAGATTGTCGCATGTATTCTAGATGTGGATTGACCTACTTAGGGGCTATCAAACGCTACACCGTAACAGGGTAGTTATAAAGGTAGCTTTCGGGTTTGTCAAGAAGCATGCTATGAGATATGGTCAATCAAGATGGGATTTGCCCCTCTCTGATTGAGAGTGATATCTCTGGGCCCCTCGAGTGATCGGATCCGAAAATGCATGGCCATGCTACGTACGGTTAAGAGTTAACCTACAAAGGGATTCCGAATCACAGGATCGAGAAAGAGCGGTCGGCTTGAAGCTAGACCAAATATCGTGAGGCAAAGGGAATAGCATGTATATTATGTTGTGATGGTTCGTCTGATATGATCTTCGTGTGCATATAGGAGTTGGCACGTCTTGCTAGAGGCCGCTACCGACTATTGGGCCGAGTAGGAGTACTCGGGCCATGTCTATACGTATCCGAACCCATAGGGTCACACACTTAAGGGGCTGGAAGCCCAATTCGGATCTGATCCGAGTTGGATTAGGTTTAGGAGTACTAATGGGCCTCGGATCCAGAGGCCCGTCAGGAACCCCTATAAATAGAAGGGTGGGGGCGCCCTAGGGTTTACACCTTTTGGCGAAACACACCTGCCGCGCCTCCCACGCCCTTGCCTGTTGCAACTCGCGGATCTAGCAATCCGGCTTGCGACGCTTCCTCCCTGCACGTGTGGATACCTTGGAGGTGTTGCGCCTGCAGCACTTGGACGAGCCATCGACGAGCCGCCGACGAGCCACGACGAGCCGACGACGAACCGCGGCACCGGAGGCGATCTTGCTATGCACGTGGACGAGCTGCTGAGGAGCTGCTGGACGTGATCGACTACGTACGACTACGTTGATCGACTACGTACGACTACGTGATCGTCTTCACTGCACCGACGCATATCTACATCTTCCGCACCAGTAGTGCGTCGAGTGGTAATCCCGTGATCCTTATACGACAGTTCTTCCTGGTTATACGCGGTAGAAATTTTGATTTACGCTAGCGTAGCCTACCTCGTATCCCAACAGTGGTATCAAGAGCCGTAGCTGCTTAGTTTTGGATTCGAGATGTGTGCATATGGAGATATGCGAGTTCTCTGTTTGATCTATGTCCTGATTTCGTGCCCTTGCTACAATGGTAGTGTAACGACATACTCCTACCGGTCGGTTTCCGCCATCGGAGTTAAGTGATACACGTAAATCCAGTTGCAGTGAGGGAAGATCAATATGATTGGTCGAATCGAGATCCAGGGTCATACGCCAGGCGCATTAGATGTGCTATAGTAGATGGGATCTACTGCCGGGGTCAGGATTTTGCCGTATGCGCATGCTTCGGTAAATCAGCCGTAACTTTTCGGTACGATCTCGGATCGGGACGATTTCTATACGAAAATTGATCTACAGAAAAAGTTACACGTGAAATTCAACCGCTTCACCGTTTTCGGTGAAATTAGATTTCCCAAATTCGGCTTGGAAGATGGAGTTTTGGGCCTCCGAAGTTTGGAACGTTAGGACGCCTAACTCTCTTTTGCAGGATGTATGTATCTTGTGATCAGTATGGCCCCCTTGTGTATGTGATGCATGTGTGTAACTCATTCGTGACCTGCGTGTCGCGCGTACGGCAACACGGCAGGAGCCATATGTGTTGTCACCTTATTGTATTTAATGGTCTACGTACCAATCTGTGATGATCCAAGCAACTATGTAATCTTCATTACTAGATTCTTTACTAGCTATTAGGCGTAATAGCATAGTTCTTGGAGGACTCATCACCAGGAGGATGGCGCACATGGAACATGGAGATGGAGATCACCATGGTGAACAGGTTCTATGGAGATGGAGATCACCATATGAAAAACGGGCCATACTGTGTCACAACTGTGTGAATGCTATTCTGTTTATGTTTTACTTTTTGCATGCTGTGATGTTAGAAGTAGAACGATCCCTCACAAAGTTTAAGTTAGTATGCCCTCCCAACTAAAACTTGCACCGTCCCATGTCTTGTACAATTAGTGGTGGGTCTATGAAATTAGGGTGCCACTAGTTTTCCTTGACTAGACGGGTTTGTGTCGGACACTTACACGCATAAGGGTTGGTTAGCTTAACGAGGTCATCTTAACGGTTAAGGACCTTGGGGCATAAAGGTTGGGCGCCGAGACATAGAGATGTCACCCAACAACAGGAGTCATATGTGATATGATTAGCAAAAGTTGCTTACCGATCTACCTCGTTTGCTAGCGGTGATGCTAAAGCTCACTAGTAGACTTGTTAGTTGTGGATCCTGAATCACTAAGTTTCAATAGAGGGATATTGATTTTAGTGGGAGTAGATTCTGTTAAAATAGTTTAATGTAATTTGCTCTATCATGGATACGTTTGTCTTAGTGTATTTTGCATTACTTTTGTTGTAGATTAAATGGCACCTAGCAACACCACCACATCGTTTTCTTTGCGTTCGGTCCTTGAGAAGGACAAGTTGAATGGAACAAACTACTCGGATTGGATCCGCAACCTGAGAATTGTTCTCAGGGCTGAGAAAAAGGAAGATGTTCTAGACAACCCACTACCAGAAGAACCTGTTGAGGATGCACCCGCTGCTGCTAAGAATGCTTACAAGAAAGCATGTGATGCTAACCTCGAAGTAAGCTGCCTTATGCTTGCTTGCATGGAACCCGAGCTGCAGATGCAGTTCGAAACAAACCATGAGGCGCACGATATGATCGTGGCGCTTAGAGACATGTTCCAAACACAGGCCAGGACTGAAAGGTTCAATGTGTCTAAGGCCTTTGTTGAGAGCAAGCTAGCAGAAGGCGCAGCGGTAGGACCACACGTAATCAAGATGGTTGGTTACACTCAACGGTTGGAGAAGCTAGGCTTCCCACTGGGCCAAGAGTTGGCCACTGATTTCATTCTTTCATCTCTTCCGGCTAGCTATGGGAACTTCATCTCGAACTACTATATGCATGGGACGGAGAAGGGTCTGAATGAGCTGTGTGGCATGCTTAAAACAGCAGAGGCTGACATTAAGAAAAGCGCTAGTACCAGCCATGTGATGGCGATACAGAACAAGCCCAGCTTTAAGAAGAAGGGCAATTCTTGGAAGAAGAAGGGTAAGGCTGGAACGTCCAAGCCAAACCCACCGCCCAAGGCTAAAGCTGGACCTGCTCCAGATAAAGAGTGCTTTTACTGTCATGAACTTGGTCACTGGAAGAGAAACTGCAAGCAGTACCTAGCTTCCTTGAAGAACGGCGGAAGTAAGAGTACTTCTACCTCAGGTACGCTTGTTGTTTATGTTATAGACAACATATTTCTCGCTGATACAGTTATTAATTCTTGGGTATTTGATACCGGATCGGTTGCTCATATTTGCAATTCGATGCAGGGAATGATAAGAAGTAGAAGCATGGAAAGAGGAGAAGTTGATTTCCGCGTGGGCAATAATGCAAGAGTTGCTTTTGACCGTCGGGACGATGCAACTCCACCTCCCGTCAGGATTTATTATGGAGTTGAATAATTATTATTTTGTTCCTAGTTTAAGTCGAAACATTTTATCTCCTTCATGTTTGATGAAGGATGGTTATTCATTTGCGAGTGAAAACAATGGTTGTGTGATCTCTAAGAATAATATGTTTATGGCTTTTGCACCCATTGTGAATGGATTATTTGTTTTAAATCTTGATGGTTCACCTGTCTGTAATGTAAGTGCTAAAAGGCCTCGGCCTAATGATTTGAGTCCTACCTACTTGTGGCATTGTCGTTTGGGTCATATAAGTGATAAGCGCATGAAGAAGCTCCATTCTGATGGACTTCTAACTTCGTTTGATTTTGAATCATACGAGACATGTGAGGCTTGCTTGCTAGGCAAGATGACCAAGACGCCTTTCACAGGATTTCCTGAGAGAGCAGTAGACTTGTTGGAACTCGTACATAGTGATGTATGCGGACCAATGAGCACGACGGCTAGAGGAGGATTCCAATACTTCATAACTTTCACTGATGATTTTAGTAGATATGGCTATGTCTACTTGATGAGGCACAAGTCTGAGACCTTTGAAAAGTTCAAGGAATTTCAGAATGAAGTTGAAAATCAGCGTGGCAAGAAAATTAAGGCCTTACGATCTGATCGTGGAGGCGAGTATTTGAGCCACGAGTTTAGCAATCATCTAAAGAGTTGCGGAATTGTTCCACAACTTACGCCGCCTGGAACACCTCAGAGAAACGGTGTGTCCGAGCGACGTAATCGAACTTTGTTAGACATGGTTCGATCAATGATGAGCCAGTCGGACCTACCGTTGTCATTTTGGGGATACGCTCTAGAAACAGCAGCTTTCACACTTAATAGGGTACCATCTAAATCCGTAGTTAAGACACCATATGAGATGTGGACTGGAAAGGTTCCTAGTTTATCTTTTCTAAAGATTTGGGGATGTGAAGTGTTTGTCAAGCGACTTCAGTCGGACAAGATCACACCCAAATCGGATAAGTGCATTTTCGTGGGATATCCAAAGGAAACTTTGGGATATTATTTCTACAACCGATCAGAAGGCAAAGTGTTTGTCGCTCGGAACGGGGTTTTCCTAAAGAAAGAGTTTCTCAAAGGAGAAAAGAGTGGAAAGACAGTGCATCTTGAAGAAGTTCAAGATGAGCCAATCGGGCAAGAATCAATGAGTGATGCTAACGTAGCAGAACAAGTTGAGATACCCATGGCAAGAGAAGCACCGCCACAACCACGAAGGTCAGCAAGGCTCCGCGAAATGCGAGAAATATTATTGTTGGACAATGATGAGCCTGCGACATATGCAGAAGCAATGATGGACCCAGACTCCGAAAAATGGCAGAGTGCCATGCAATCCGAAATAGAGTCCATGGGAGACAACCAAGTTTGGAACTTGGTTGACCCGCCTGATGGTGTTAAAGCCATAGAGTGCAAGTGGATCTATAAGAAGAAAAAGGACATGGATGGAAATGTTCACATCTATAAAGCACAACTTGCCCCTCTCTGATTGAGAGTGATATCTCTGGGCCCCTCGAGTGATCGGATCCGAAAATGCATGGCCATGCTACGTACGGTTAAGAGTTAACCTACAAAGGGATTCCGAATCACAGGATCGAGAAAGAGCGGTCGGCTTGAAGCTAGACCAAATATCGTGAGGCAAAGGGAATAGCATGTATATTATGTTGTGATGGTTCGTCTGATATGATCTTCGTGTGCATATAGGAGTTGGCACGTCTTGCTAGAGGCCGCTACCGACTATTGGGCCGAGTAGGAGTACTCGGGCCATGTCTATACGTATCCGAACCCATAGGGTCACACACTTAAGGGGCTGGAAGCCCAATTCGGATCTGATCCGAGTTGGATTAGGTTTAGGAGTACTAATGGGCCTCGGATCCAGAGGCCCGTCAGGAACCCCTATAAATAGAGGGGTGGGGGCGCCCTAGGGTTTACACCTTTTGGCGAAACACACCTGCCGCACCTCCCACGCCCTTGCCTGTTGCAACTCGCGGATCTAGCAATCCGGCTTGCGACGCTTCCTCCCTGCACGTGTGGATACCTTGGAGGTGTTGCGCCTGCAGCACTTGGACGAGCCATCGACGAGCCGCCGACGAGCCACGACGAGCCGACGACGAGCCGCGGCACCGGAGGCGATCTTGCTATGCACGTGGACGAGCTGCTGAGGAGCTGCTGGACGTGATCGACTTCGTACGACTACGTTGATCGACTACGTACGACTACGTGATCGTCTTCACTGCACCGACGCATATCTACATCTTCCGCACCAGTAGTGCGTCGAGTGGTAATCCCATGATCCTTATACGGCAGTTCTTCCTGGTTATACGCGGTAGAAATTTTGATTTACGCTAGCGTAGCCTACCTCGTATCCCAACAATAGGGTAGCGTTTACTAGCCAGCAAGATAACAAAGCTCTTTTTTTTCAATAATAAAAAGTAGTAGTTTTCCATGGCGGTAGGGTCTCAATGGAGGAGAACTTTAGTTTCCTGTTCATCCTGCATTACAGCATAGGCAAGATCTCATCCTTCGATGAATCTAGGGGCTCAGAAGAGTGTCACCAACGATGGTAAATCGGTCGGCCAAACAAAAGAAAGACTGTCTCTTTGACGACGTGGTCACGGGGATACGATCCGACAAGAGAGATGCTGAAGAATATGCCCTCCTCACCTCAAGGGGTCAAGCACTCGATCTGAACTAAATCATCCTGCGGCACTCACATCATGAGCACATAGGGCAAGATGAAGAGAAGGATAAACGCGAAAGAGATCGTCAACTTCACCTTGGCATGCTTCCATCAGTGCCTCAAAACATTTGCTATTCTTATCTCTAGAAGGGTGCTTCTATTGTTTTAGTGTTTCTAGCGAAAGAGGACAACGCTTTTTCTCGAAATGAAATAGACTAATTGGACTTCAAATCCAAATTTCAAGATTCTATAATCTATTTTTGATTAATTTGTTGAGTAGTCATTTTTCCTATCATCGTGTATCATCGAATTTCCTTATTCCCGAATCTAAGGACTGGGGAGTTCTAATCTCGGGAAATGTCCCAGCTCGACGAGAGGAATCCAACTCAGATAGTAACACAGACTTCATTCAAATTACGAATTTTTTTATGAAAAAAGAAATGAAATTCAGTAGAAGAAGAAGGCTTCTCGTCGCTCCACTTATTGCTGCCACGCAAGATTGATGGAAAGCTTGGTGAGGGAGTTGTTCTTACTTGGCACAAGCGTTGTATCAGCTAGGCATCCTTCCATGTGACAGATTGGTTAGGAGGTTAGTCGTAGAGCCAGCCCCTGAGTCCACTTCCCATTGTCATAGAAAACCAGACGATGTAACGTAATAGGAAGGTCTGCCGTCGAGTCAGAGTACTCAAGGAGTAGCAAGGAGAAGTAAGGAAGTAGGCGCCGAAGTAAAAGCTAGATCAGCATCTTCTCCTATTGAAATTCCTGGAGAGAAAGGAAAACTGTCAGGCTCTAGTTTATAGTTCAAGAGAAAGATCTTTCTTTTATTCCAATCCAGTAGAGTAGTAAGTAAGGTGAGAAGCCGAGAAAATAGGTCGGATCAACTGGAACATCATCTTAAAAAGAATCGCATTTGACAATTTCTGCCTGGTCTATAATCAATAGTAAAAAAGGAAAATGAAAACCTGTCAGAAGCGAAGCTTTGAGTTGAGACTAGATTACAGATTCTAGTATAGAAAGACCAGCAGCAACATCCGCTATAGAAGCTACCATTTGTTAGAACTCCCAATGGACATTTGAAGCAAGGTTCTTTTTAAGTCGGGAGTGGACCTACTGGGCTTGAATCCGTACGTTGAAGTAGAATACTCGGCAATACCAATAGGAGAATTGAAACCAAGAGAAAGAAGACAGCCCTTCCCCTCATTCTAAGCCCCAATACGAGAACTGAAACCAAGAGAAAGAAGACAGCTCTTCCCCTCATTCTAAGCCCGGCCACCTTTTCTTGTTTCCGTGGTTCTCCCCACGAGCTAGGCCATCTTCTCTCCCGTTGGTTCTTTCTTTACCGAGCCACCTTACCCGGTAGGGTAGTATTCAAATGGAGAACAGGAGAATAGAGCCACAAAATGAGCATTTTCATTGATCTCGACGCCAAAGGTCTAAAACCACAATCAAGGGTAAATAAAGAATGTGCTTATGAAGCAAGGAATGAGGTTAGCTGTGAGGTCTCTCAGTACCTAGATTCGTGGGTGGAGCCGTAGAAGAGATTCTATTTTTTTCTTTGCGTGAGGAAGCGGAAAAGACAAAACCCTCTCTTGAAGAAAGCCAGTCCGTCCGATTGCTTATTCCACTATAATTTGATAACTTTATGGAATAAATACCTCCCTATGAAACCCTTGTTGGTGGATTCTGGCAAGCAAAAAGAAGACCTAAACCCGACTTTAAAAGCTTCAGTTGCCTCCCTCTCTCTGCCAATGGCTAGGTTAGCTATCTCTCTCTCTATGGCCTTGACCCTTATAAGAAATGACACATGCTATCCTGATTTGAAACATATAAGAGTCGTGACATTCTCCGCATTACCTTGCCCTATCTTCATACACTCAAGGATGAATCCGTGATAGTTTACTTTATACCCTAAATCTAGAATCTAATCTTTCGTGACGTAAATATGTGCTAGTATATTTTTTATCTGGAATCTATTCTTTCATTATGTAAATATGTGTGGTGTCAGTGGACTGACAGATCCATCCGCGAGTGGTTCACCGAGCCGTCGAGTGAGGATTGGCTGAGCATGCTTTTGCTGCTCGTGGTGGAGTACTCTTTTAATTATTTGATGTGTTATTGCCTCAGGATGTGATCGGAATTAAGCCGCGTGTCGATACCCGGGGGGGCCGGACTCAAGGGATTCATTCTTTCTCGCACTAACGGAGGACATTAATTTTGGGCAAATTATCTATGTTAGAAGAATGATGAAGATTCGCATTCCCTTGGTTCTACAAAGAAACCCGCAGGCACGCCTTATCTATGCGGAACCCATTCCTGCCTTTTTCAGGTACGACGCGCATGCACTGGACCCCCTGGCCGGCCTGCAGTTCACCACGGGCACGTTCCACATGCTGGCATCGAGCATCAAGCAGCTGGCAAAGGAGCTCTGCGGCGGCCGCTGCATCTTCTTCCTGGAGGGAGGGTACAACCTGCAGACGCTGTCCAGCTCCGTCGCAAACACGTTCCGTGCGTTCCTCGACGAACCCAGCCTCGCGGCGCAGTTGGACGACCCGGCGATGCTTTACGAAGAGCCGACTCGGAAGATCAAAGAGGCGATTGCGAAGGCCAAGGGCATCCATTCGCTTTGAAGGCTGGCGCCAAAGTTTGAAGCGATGCTTCTGGTACATCTATTGCTCGTTTCTCGTAACACTACGAGACTGTTGTAGCATATATGTGCGCCGTGTAGGGGTTTAATTTCAGCGCTGATACCTCTTATGGGTACATGGTCATGTACGACGCATCGCTTTCTATACGACACGGCTTTTAACTTGGTTTTGCGGCCGGCGAGACGAACGCCGGTGCTAATTTCTGATGAGCCTGTGACTGGCATATATAGCTGCTGTCTCGCGTCATCATCGTCGTCTACCTCTGATGTTCCTGGCCCCCGTGAAGTTGACGAGGCAAAAATGGGCCGGTTGCCGTCGTCGGGAGACAGCTGCAATCTAGCACGTGGTCCGAAGAAAGCCACGTCGTCTGCTGGTTCAACAGATCATATACGGATCCACGTCGTCAGTAGCTAGTATACCCGGCCATACCCCACACCACACCAAACAAACCCCTGTCGTCGTCCATGCATGGCTCCGAGATGAGGATACGTGGTCGCATGCAAGCCAGTCGGTCAGAAGTCAGCACCCAAGAGACCCTAGCAGGATGCGTGGCAGAACATGTGCCACTACAGTTTACAGGTCCCCAACGACACTGCCCGCAGGCCACTACAGTTTGCAGAACATGTGCCACTACAGTTTACAGGACACCGCTACAATTAAAGAAGAAGACATGGGCGAGTACACAATGTATAATAGATCATCATGCTATAAAACCTAGCAGGATGCGTGGCAGAACATGTGCCACAGTCCACAGGTCCCCGACGACACCGTCCGTACTCTGCTTCTACGACATTGCATGTTCTCTAAAACCTGTCCGCGTTCCCATGTATAGTCCTAGTAGGAGTAATAACAAATCAGAAGCCACTTATCAATTGTTTTCAACGGAAAAATAACCATGGCGTAGTCGCTGTTCTCATCCCAGCAAAGGAACGAGATGAGATGAAGGATGTTCAACAATCAGACGTTTCAGGTCCATTTCTACTTTAAAAAAAAATTACTCCCTCCATTTCAAGTAGTAGTTTTTTTAGTTTTTCTAGATTCATAAATGTTATTATGCACCTAGACATACGTTATATCCAGGTGCATAGCAAAAACTATACACTAGAAAGGAAAGCTAAAATGACCTACAATTTGGAATTTGGAATAGAGGAAGCAGGTCTCAATTATCTTCCAGGTGAGCTTTTTATGTTGGGTGTGTCATCATGGTGATGCTGCGGTCAGCCTCATGCATTTCGAAGGGGGGCTACCGGCCGAGATGTGAAGTTGGGAGAAGAGATCTGATTTGTAGAGTTTCACCTTTAAGTTGTGGCACCACCAGCTAGCTACTGAAGGAGCCATTAGGGGCCATTGCTCCATTTGTCCGACGACGTGGTGCGTGGACGTACGGTCCGTAGCCCAACACGTAGAGCAAAGAAAACAAAGTTATCAAGCATGGAATGGAATACAATACAATACAATAATTAAATTCGCAGGAACGCGAGTGCTGGCAATCGGCTAAAGGTGTAACGGCAGCAAAAGCCCTGAACCACAAAGCAACACCATCACTTGATGATTCAACGGTTCTCAAGTCTCACGGAATGCTCATGTGTCGCCCTATATAAGAGCGCGAGGCGACGTGTGTCCCCTGTCCGTGCGTGTGTGAGAGAGATACCTAGCAGCATAGGGCCATTAGTTAGCAGCCAAGGTAGAGCGACAGGAAAGATGGTGGTGATGCGTTCCGACGTGCAGGTGGTGGAGAGCAGCCTCGTAACCCCGAGCGAGGCCACGCCGAGGCAGCAGCTCTGGCTCTCCCCCCTCGACGTCCTGCTGGTCAACAGGGGCCACACCCCGGCCGTCTACTTCTACCACCCCGCCGCCGATGCAGCGGCGGCGAAGGACTTCTTCGACGTAGCGCGGCTCAAGGAGTCCTTGGCCAGGGCCTTGGTGGAGTTCTACCCGCTCGCCGGTCGCCTCACCGTCGACGCCGGCGGCCGGTTCGTCATCGACTGCAACGCCGAGGGCGCGCTCCTCGCCGTCGCCCGCTCCGACCTCACCGTCGCCGACTTCGCCGACGTCGTCCCGTCGCCGGAGCTCAAGGACCTCTTCGTCCCCCGCGTCGACCCGCCGTCGTCCGTCATGCTCGCCGTGCAGGTCACCTTCCTCGGGTGCGGCGGGGTGGCCTTCGGGACCGCGCTGCACCACGCCGTCGCCGACGCCACCAGCGCGTTCCGCTTCTTCCACGCGTGGGCCGCATTGTGCAGAGGCGGCGGCGCCATGGTGGAGATGGAGATGGAGCCCCCCTGCCACGACCGTACCCTCCTCCGTGCGCGGTCGCCGCCGTTCGTGAACCCGGACGCCTTCGCCGTGTTCTGCCCGAAGCTAACCCTGACCCAGCGTTCGGGACCCGTCGCCAGCAAGGTCTTCGACATCTCCAAGGACCATGTCGCCGCCCTTAAGCAGGCCTGCGGCGGCGTCAGCACCTTTTGCGCGCTGAGCGCCCACGTGTGGCGGTGCGTGTGCGTCGCGAGGGGCCTGCCGGCGGACGCCACCACACGCCTCACCCTCCCGGCCAACGTCCGCCGCCGGATCAAGCCACCGGTTCCCGACAGTTACTTCGGAAACGCGCTCATCTGGGTGGGGACGTCCGGCGTCGTGCGCGACGTCACCTCGGAGGCGCTGGCCGACACCGCCGGCCGGATCAGGGGCGCCGTCCGCCGGATGGACGACGACGTGGTGCGCTCGGCCATCGACTACTTCGAGCTGGCGGAGAACAACGGGAAGCCCATCCCCGGTGACATGCCGGAGACGGAGCTGAGGGTGATCAGCTGGCTCGGCATGCCGGTGTACGACGCGGACTACGGGTGGGGGAAGCCGCAGATGATGGTGCGCGCCGAGTCGGAGCGCTCGGGGTTCGTGTACCTCATCAACGACGGCGCCGGCGTGCAGGTGGTGGTGTGCGCGGAGGCCGCGAGCCTCAAGGAGTTCGAGAAGCTGCTGTATGCGAACATGTGGCCATGAAGTTGGAGCACTTCTTTTGTTGAACATAACGGAATAATTTTGTTTTATCGGATGCTCTATCGCAACATTGAAAAATAACTATCGAAATATCAAAAATTAACACTTGCAATACCGAGGATTGCAACACCTTTACGTGCATGAAATATCTCGAATTGCTTCGTACAACATTCAAAACAGACACATTGCAACAACAACAAAAAATATCTTTTACAACATTGCAACAACGAAAGAAGAAGAGACGAAACAAAGAAAACAACTATATGCAATATCATGAACAAGTTGGTGCAACACCCGATTGCTGGCAAGTCAGACTGTTGCAAAACACATGAAACATCAAAAGCCACCGTTGCAACATCCAAAAATAACTATTGCAATACCATGAGATACCTATTGCAACACTCAGATCCACGACAACCAGCCTGCCCGTTGTCGGCCGAAGGAGAGGAGATGCCGCCGGATCTGAGGAGGCTACCGCCGGCCGGGGTAGGGGAGGGTCAGGGGCTTGCTCGGATCTCGCGGGGGTCGGGGAGAGGGCCACTGGATCCGAGGGCGTTGGGCGCTCCCGGTGGGTTGAGGACGTTGGGGTGGGGGGAGGGGCGCCGCCTGGGTGGGGGACGAGGCTGTCGGGGTGGAAGAGCGTGACGCCGTCGAGGTGGAGAGGAGGACGCTGGGGTGGGGCGCGGGTGGGGGACGAGGTTGCCGGGTGGGGGAGCGCGACATCGTCGAGGTGGGCAAGGAGGATGCCGGCGTGGGGCGCGGGTGGGAGACAAGGCCGCCGGAGTGGAGGAGGAGGACACCGGGGTGGAAGGTTAAAGAAGAAAGGGGATGGGGAAGAAAAAAAACTGTGGGAATGGATAGGAAGTGGAGGGAAGCAGAACGACGTCCGGCGCGTCCGGACGCTCGGACGGTAGCATTTCACTTTTACAAAACAAATAACATGTATTTTGGATATGTTTATTAGGGCGCTGCTAGCGCCGGGACGTCCGACGTCCGGGCGTAGCATCGGACGCTGCTATTAGATTAAAAAAAACTTCCACTGAAACATTTGCTTAATGTTGCAAGTAACATCGATTTCTATTCAGCAAGCCATCATTTCAACAAGCAACTCCTCTTCCTTGGTCGGACATACCCGCCTCGCGTCTATTCACAAAAATGAGTTCATAACTGAAAATCCCATATGCCATGGTCCCTAACAGCAAAATTAGGTTAATAAACTTTTTGCAACATCTTGAACCAACAAGCAAAATATCACAATTTAACTACTGCAACATCTCAAAAGCAAATATTCAACATGAAAAATCAAACCATTACATGTAACATTTTTTTATACCAGTAGCAACATTACAGGTCTACTTGATAGATGATGCAACATCAAAGGTCAATTAGCGAAACATCTCGGGTAAGCTACTGCAACATTGAAAAGTCCTGTGCAGATCCAGAAACCTCATCCATGAAGGAGCCTCATATCCATCACAAAGAAGCTCCCCGTCAGCAAGGCCGACCCTGACATCTCAAACCATCCAATATGTCGGAAAAATTAAACATGAGACTGGACATCTTAAAACCAATATTGCAACATCAAAGACCATCTAGTACAACATCAGCAAACACTAATCACAACATCTCAGAAATACCAACTGCAACATTATAAAATTTCGGTACGTCGTGGCTTACTGGTGCTTCTAAACGTGGAGTCTTCTTCCTCCATAGCACAATAGAATGCTCTCATGGAGTCATGGTGCATACATCTATCTTCCCCTTCTATGGACTCCTCCCGGTAGGCACATGAGTAGGAGCAAGCACATGGCTCGGCCACCAGCATGGGAGCAAGCGACTCAGCATTCTGCGACCATATCATCAAACGACACGAACGGGAATAGCTCGTGACCCAGGTCGGCGGCGAAGGCGCTCAACGGGAGCTTGATGGGCGCACTGCTTTGGCCTTTAGGGGCGTGGGGGACGACCCTACAATCTCACTAGCATCTAGTGTGTGTGGGCTAGATGCCTGGATGAGGAGGGGTAGCTTTTCATGGAAGGAACCAGAGGTGGGGAAAGTGAAAGGATAAGAGATGAATGCGTGGAGGCAACGAGTGGTGAAGAAGCATAATATATTTTTTCCGTGTGAACCCGCGTATGATATTTTCACCATCCACCAGACAGCTAGCTGTGCTGTAGCATTACCCTTTTTACTATGCTGTAACATAACACTTTTTCATTCCTCTGTTTTGCTTCATTGCAATTTGCAAACGGTTCCTTAGAATTTTGTGATGTCTCGAGGACTGAGGCTTATTATCTACTTCCGTTGACCGTTTTGAACATGAAACATGTATATTGTACGCTTGAGCATGAGATTGGTTAAGTTACATGGTAGTACCATACTCTATAGTCAGTCGTGTTTATCATTTTGATAGGTTTCGATAATTTTCAACGTGCTTTCGATTGGATAGTTTCGTTTCCGATGTTATTAGAGTACCAACGCCGTTCTTGTTTCCGACAATATCTATTATTTTTATTTTGGAGTAAAAATGTTGAAAGCGACAATGGTGAACCCTTTCTTGCCCAATCATTTTCACCCTTGTCCCGCAAATGGATCAGCTACCGGGCCCGAAAAATAAAAGAAAAACCACGTAAAAGATCAGAACCCAGTCACGGAACACAAGAAGATATAGTGGGCCGACGATAGCAACAGAAAACGACCCACCCGCGCCCTCACAAAACAACGAACCGTACAAAAACGACAGAAAAAAGCCTGGCCTTATGGGCCCTAGTGGGCTGAAACTTCTGCTCCGAGCAGAAGAAACGGAAAAGCAAGAAAGCCGTGCTCTGCTGCCTGCACCCTGCAGCGGTGCCTCCGCCGTTTCGCCTGCCGTGCCGCACCCCCCGCCCCTCCCACGCCGCCGCCTGCCGACTGCCTCCTGGCCCCTTCTGCGAGACCGCGACGTGTGCATCTCTGCATCCAACTCAAGCCCCGCTGCGCCTAAAGCTGCTCCTGTCCTGCCGCCCGGGGAACCATCTCATCTGCGCTCCCCCGGCCGGAACCGGAAGCAAAGGTGAGGAATCCGCAAGCTACATGGACCTTTTCTTCAATCCGCTGCTTGTGTAGGCAGGGGGCGGAGGCAGTCTGGGAATACCCAACTTTTTTATTGCAGAAAAACAAGTATATACTCAAGAAATACACATATACATGCCATATTGGGCTACATTTTCGTTCGTGAGTTAAAACTTAGCCCAGACAAACATCCAACCCAACAAGCGAAGTCCTCTTCCCACCAGGCCAGCTTCGGCCCACAGATAACGGATTTACGGCCCACAAAATAGACCCGCCGGCCTGCTCCCACAAGGCCACCACGCCACGGACGCCAGCACGCCAGCAACCGCGTCTCGCTCCATCGCTCGGCTCGCCTGGCAGCCCTCCGTTCTCTCGCTCGATTCCTCTCCCATTCGACAATCTCCCTCCTCCCGTTCCCCAAAATCCATAGCATTGAAAACCCTAAATCGTAGATCGGTGGCCGGAGTGGCGGGGACGGAGGGCGAACCGGCGGAGGCACGACAGGAGCGAGCTCCGGCAGGGGGCCGTGGCTGTGCGCTCCCGTCCTCCCGCCGCTCGCGCTCGGTGCTCGGCCGCTGCGCGGCGCGCGGCTGCGCCCGTGCGGCGCCGGCGCTTGGTGCTGCAGGCTGCCCGGCTGCTGCAGTGCCGCGCTGCGTGCTGGCCTGGCACCTAGCGCGCTAGGCGCAGCCAGTCCGCAAGGGGCCAGGGACGGGGTCACGGGGTTCACAACCAGTAGAGCCAGGCGAGCTGCTGCCAGTGAACCAGAGGACAGAGCCACAGAGGTGAGAACTTTGCAGTTAGACTGAGTAGTAGAACTTTGCAATTAGAAATTTTGTAGCACAATTGATATCAGGACTGATTGATATACTATTTTGTTAATTAGTGCTTATATCTTTAAGTGTAGATCATTTTGTAATTTAAGGACTTCCCTTTGTTTCATGGATACACTAGAGTTGAACAGCTTTGTACATTTATTTTTTAGATTATCTATATTAACATATTGTGAACCTTTTACTGTTCATCTGGACCTTTTTATTTATTAGGAGATGGGAATACCCAAGTCTAGAATCCTGGCTCCGCCACTGTGTGTAGGATCATTAGTACTTGGCTGTTGCTGTGCCGCATGTCCAGACAGGGTACTGAACTCCAACTTGGTAGTTGGTACCTGCCGGGACATGCGATTCTGGCCGGCAGCGATGTGGCTTCCCATGTGTCTTTGCTATTGCAAACGATTTCCACTTCGCTGTTGCATCTGTTACCCACGAGATTCCCACGCTCTGAAGTCTAAATCTCGCCCTACTACTTGGTAAAGACAGCAGATTTACCCCAATTAGATGACTGCACAAATCTTCGTTCCAGTCAATTTTGGTTCTTGGCCATTGTAATTGGCTTGCTAATGGACATCACACTACTTTGAAATTGCGTAGTAGAATGCCCTCGTTGGGCCTTATGTAATCCAAAGAGATGGTCCTGTTACCCACACTATCTGAAGAAGTGAAGAAGTGATTTCATCTCTTTTCAGGTTTTAGGAACGCAATATGTCTTCCGAGGAGCTGAGGACAAGCTTTGCAGATTTGGTAGTGGGTTCGCCAAACCAGACAGCGGGCCAAAATAATTCTTCAGGTGTTTCATCGTCCGAGGAGGGCCTGCAAGTCACTTGTTTCACGGAGGACCTTCATGATGTCACACTTCATTTTCAGATAGTTAGGCTCTCGAAACAGGTAAATAAGGTTTCTTAGCTCCAATCAAAGTATCAAACTGAAAGTTGTTCAAATTCATGGCGTATCATGAATTCGTTGTTATGATAAAGGTTGCTTATGCTACTTCTAATGACTTCAATGCTGTCCGTTATGATAAAAGTTGCTTATGGCTTTGTATTTTCATTCAGTAAATCAAAGTTACTAGTGTATCATGTCATGACCTGAAAGCATGCTAGTTTTAGCATTGGCAGGTCCATCTTGTCCTCATGAGGTAAGGTTGTTCACATAGTGTTCATTGTTCACAACGCAGTTAGCACTGACCAAGTAATATGAGAAAATCAAGACCCCTACTTTTTTTAACATTTTGGAACAGAGTTTTCTTACTTCATTCACCACCATGACTCTTTTGGTCCAATCCGTACAGCCAAGCACGACATGCAAAGGAAATAATTTGTTTATAGATAAGCCAAGAAACCTTCACCTGAAGGAAAGAGTGTGAATGGTATTACTACTGGTTGCTGCTTTGTTCACTTGTTCTATTTGTTAGACATATGGGTAAAACCAAGGTGTTCTACCTGATGTCAGATTCCATTAAGAAAGCGAGTAAATTTGGAACCTGAAGTTACAAGTATGTCCTGTATGTCTCTTGTTATGGCACAAAGCATGGCACTTAAGCATGTGTTTGGTTTGGGGATCAAGTGGGTTGGGTTGGCTCCGTCCCTCTTTTTTGGGTTGGGTTCGACCACTCCGTGTTTGGTTGAATTGGTTGGATTCATTCTAGTTTTTGTTTGGTTAGAGATATCTAGAGGGATGGATGGATGTCCTCTTTAACACCGTTAGCATGAGTTACTAGCAGGTCCCACCTGTCAACTGTGGATCCCATCTGTCATCCTCTATTTTTTCCTAGCACCCTATATTCTTCCTCTGGCCGGACCTTATCTTCTTCCTTGGCAGCCCGAGCCTCCCCTGCGCCACCGCCGGCTGGCCCCTCCCCACCCGCCTCGCCCGTCCCCTCTCCGCCCCGACCGCCGCCTCCTGCGCCACGAGCCTGCATAACGCCGCCGCCTCCTGCGCCACGAGCCTGCATAACGCCGCCGCCTCCTGCGCCACGAGCCTGCATAACGCCGCCGTCGGCTGGCCCCTCACCACCCCACCTCGCCCGGCCCCTCTTCGCCCTGGCCGCTGCCTCCTGTGCCTCCAGCCTTCATAGCGTCGCCGCCGGCTGGCCCCTCCCCACCCGTCGAGCCGCCTGCGCCGTCCTCCATGCCGCGTCGCCTGCACCATCCTCCGCCGCGCCCGCACCCACACGACTCCACCGTGCAGCGCCGCCGTTCGACCCCATCGTGCAGCGCTGCTGGCTTCGTCGCACGGCGACATCTCCGCTGGCTCGTGCAGCCTCATGCATCCTCTGGAGCTGCCTCGTGCGCACGAAGAAGAAGATGACGGACTGACGGATGAAGACGCCGTTGGGTCGGAACGATTCCTTCATTTTGGCCGGACTGGATGAACCCGGGTATTGGGGGAATATTCCCTCTCTGGGATGAACCCAACCCACTAGTTTTTCAACCAAACACCTTCCCAACTGGGTCTGACCCATCCCAAACTTTGAACCCTCAAACCAAACACATGCTAAGTGTTTGGCTGTTCCACGTTGTCACTGTGAGCAAAGCTTCTAGTGATTATTTATATATCATGGTCACATTGGGCAAATGGGCTCATAGCCTTCGATTTGTCTGAACATTGATTCGTTGCTATACTTTCTGTATTCAGCATATTTTAGATGTTTCTCACTGCCTGTTTGCAATGTGATGTTTCTCACTGCCTGTTTGCAATGTTTCATCTCTCATGCTTTAATTGGTGTATTGAATCGTTATGTGAGTGATTATATTTGAGGTTTTCTGATTTGTTTTGATCAGATCTATGTGTGGGTTGGATGCAACACGGCAAAATTTGGCCATTTGTATGCTGCTGCAACCACTAGGCCGGTAAGTGGTAATTGTTTCTTCTTAGAAGATGATGTTTAATTATTTCATTTTTGTCATTTTTTCGCAGTTTTGACTCATGATAACTGATATCTTGTTATTTCTGTTGCCATTTTCGCCATGTTAACTTCTCATGGCCCATGCAGGACAACAGAGTGAGCGTCACCTCTGTACTAGGAGGAACTTCTGACAACACCGGATCAGGCATGGCCCGTCGTCTAGGTACTGTTTCTGTTGGCAGTTAAGCAGTGTCAGCATTCATGGTAGCTTACTAACAACATCAAGCTTTGCATCTGCTCATGTATCAGTGCTGAAGACCGGTCTGAACATAGTCCTTGCATGCAACATCCCAAAAGACAGCCCCATGCTCGAGGTACTCACAGGCGCGCTCAACTCGGCACAACAATTTCTGAATTTGTGTATCTGACGCTCATTGTCACTGGTTCATGGTTTCAGGCTGCTGCGGAGAGGAAGCTGGTAGAGAAGCTGAAAGGTTTGGGCTACATGAGACCCGTAGCTGGGGAGGCTACTACTTCCACTGCACACTGATGGGTGGTGTGATCTGGTGAGGTTTCGGTCTCAAAGGCGTAGTTTCACCATTAATTAGATGATGGAGGATCCGAGGAAGGCTTGTGATTTTTGCTGGGCTCAATTGATTGGGCATCTGTATGCTGTTATGTGGCAGAAGTATTCCAGCCGTCCAGGGCTTGTGCACAACGACAGCCTTCCTAGAACGCAAATTGATCAATGTCTTGCATGACTGAGAGTCAGCTTCTGACCATGGCGGTTTGTATTCAGATCGCTGAGCACCATGCCTGCGCTGGGCCAGATCGCAAATCGAAGTTTCTGGGCATTTTTCAGGCGTTAGATGGCCGCTACGCGGGGCAACAACAAATTTACTTGATGAAATCCAAGTTGCGCTTTTAATTCTGATGTGCATCGATCTGCTTATAATAAATAAAAGAAAACTACTGCTTGTTGCATTTTTTTTTGGCGTGTGCGGAGGGTGGATGGGCCATTTGTAACCGCAATATTCACATGGAGGTTCATGCTTTTTTGGCCATGGTTATCTTGAGCTGATCGATCCTGACTTATGCGTTTTTCGAGAACAATAAATTTCGGTTTTTTTTTGTAATAAGGAGCCATAAATTTCGTTGAGCTAGGTTTCGATCAATCCACTGTTTTTTCTCCCATTCCTTATTTTCCCTTTTTGACGTCGATCACCACTCCACCAGCGAGTGAGGGCATGTTAGGCAAGTGAGGCGAGCAATAAAAAGTGTCGCTAAGAAATTTGAAACTATATTTTACCACGCCAAATGAAATCTTAACATGTGGAGCTTAAGAAATCTTGCTAAAAATTTACTTAAAATTAACTGTGGCAGAGTATGTGTCCGTCGTACTCGTTACTTTGGACCACGGAGGAGATAAGGAGTGAGCAAACGCACGACACGTGAGCTTGTCTGGCCTTGCCATCAGTCCTCTCTAGTCTCTACTTTCCTCCTGGGCCCCCATGCTGCATTTTGCAGCTAGTGGCCCAGTCCTGTCACAGCTAGTGTAAGCACGCAACGTGATGAATGTTACAGCACTACAGCACTCCCTCGATCTATAAAACCCATCTGCCGTCAGCCTCCTTCGAAACGGTTCCGCAAATGAAAAATTCTTATCCTGGCATGAACAGTTTTTCTGGGTCCCGTGAAAAGTTTCTGAACGTACTCAAAACGGAAGCTATCTCTTCGCCAAAAAAAAAAAAAGAAAGCTAGCTCAACGAAATTTCTAAAACATGTTTCAATAACTCCCTTTTCGAGACTTTTTTCAAAAAAAAAACATTTGAGACATGGCGGACAAAACGAAAGTTAGGTCAACAGACGTGTATCTGCAAGATAAGGGATCACGAGTTAGTTGTGCCACATTTAAAATGGCTATAAACATATATAGATATATAATGCTATCTACTCTATCGGTTTCAAACTACATTTCACTTTGACTCATAGTGTCTCTTAACTTTGACCATATTTTTAGAGCAATGCATTAACAGCTATAGTACCGAATAAAACACTTCTATTTGTATGTTTGTAAAATGTGGGTATCTTTTCTATAATCTTGTCAACTTAAGGGAAGTTTAATCTAGAACAAAGTCAAAGTAAACAATAATTTGGATGGAGTATATACTTGTGCACATAGTTATAACATCTCGCTTATAGCTTACAAGTCACACTGTCTCAAACTCCAAACTATACATTACTCTTAGAAAAATATTTTTAGGGAAGTATTTTATTCTATTAATATCAACATATTCTTTTTTTTTTAGCAAACCGTCGGCAGGGGAGGCCCTAACCATTTTTAACTTTTATATATATGGAAAAGAAATATTTACAAATTATGGGGCCTTAAGCCAAAAGGGAGGGGGGAGCTTTACACGTGACTACTCAAGCAAAGATCACTTATATTGGTACATTGGTACAACGTAGCGCAGCTTGACACACTATACACATGGCGTGAAAAGAGTACTCTTCCACAGCTGCAACATAATGTGACCAAAATTGTTTTCCGAAACTATAGTCTAAGATAAATTGTAATAATATATATATTTTTATTAAAAAGGTTATTTTTAATAAAAAAATCATGGAGCACTAAGACTATTTTTTGTTTGCTAAAAAAACAAGGAGATGAATATTCGTTCCGGCTGGAAAAAATACTAAAGAAGTTTTACAGTCCTTTTCTTTCGCTTTCTCTCACCATCAGCCTTGGGTACACGGTACAGCCTAGTATTGACAGCACATGGTTCACGAACAAGACTAGTACATGAGCATGCATTGTCACCGGTCCCTCTCCAACATCAGCTCCCAACCTACCGGGGAGGGATGAAGCTCGTGACGTCGGTCTCAGTCACCACTCCCGCCCATGCTCATCTTCCCTGCCCCGGCCCCACACGCCAGCGTCCCGGTTCCCCTGGCACGCCGCCCTCGCCGACGTGTGGGCCAGGCCCCCTTCTCGTCGTCGCTCTCCCCGCGAGCCGTGCCCGTCTGCTCCTCCTCGTCCCGTCCATGCCCCGCGCCGCGCTCTCTTCCCCGCACACTTATCTTTCCAGCTCAGTGCCACTCTCTCTCTCTCTCTCATCTTCTTCTTCCATTGTTCGCTTGCTTGCTCATGTCGTCTAGCTCTATCCAATTCCAACACGGCCACCTATAAAATACGTCCACTCGAGAGCTGAGCTTACAGCATTTGAGGGAATTCCAGCTTAGCGGAGAGAGCACGGGGAGACCCGGCAGTGTCTGACATGGCGGCGATGTGGCTGGCGCGCCGCGCAGCGAGGAGGCTCCCGCCGCTTCTTTCGCGCCACGGCGGCGAACCCACCCGCCCATGGTTCTTGGGCTCAACAGCGCCGCCGCCGGTTCTTGGTTCACCACCGCTACCGGCGGTGGAGAGAATCTTTCGCCGGGGCTTCTGCTCCGTCCGGCGCTTCGCCGGGGAGAGCAGCGCCGCCGCCGCCGCCGCCGCGGACGAGGAGGAGCCAGAGAACGGGTTCGCCGGCGGCGATCAGGTGATGGGTCGCCGGCCCCCTCACGCGCTAGCTAGCGCCGTGCAACATGCTTCTTGATTTGTGTATTCTATCCTGGAAATCAGTTTGTCTCAGGCTCTCAGCTGGATCGCATAGATAGCACCAACAGTACGAAATTCTGAATATTCAAATTGCTGCGCAAGACTGCAGGATCTAGAGAAAGACCATCGGACCATCCTGCATACCATACTAGAGTGGCACGCCTTAAAATACGCTTTTGATAAGGCTTGGTACAGAAAAGATAGCAGGGCATCTTTTTCAGTTTTTTGCCCATCTACTTCTGCTCCTTGTTTGGTGTCATTTGTCGGTAGCCCGGCGCCTCCTTTGTTTCTGAACCATTTTCTTCCACTGCATCCGTGTTCATCACGTTCTTCTACTGCAGTTCCAAATTTGGACAAGTTGATTGTTGATCCTATCGCCGCCAACTCTTTCCACGAGTATGGCATGTGATTATTGGAGGAACAAGTTGCAGAGCACAATTGTGGATAGAATTGACAACAAGCACTAAACTAAGCTGATAAGGATGATAGGTTCTTTTTGTCATGGGTTTGGTTGGTGTGGTTGACTGTATCTGATTAGCTGATGTCTGTAAATACTAATATAGATAACATGTGTTCTCCTTTCTCGAAATAGATATTACCTTCCCTTTCGAAGTCAAATTAGCAGTCTCTCCAATCTCTAGGTCTTCCTTAGCCAAAACTCGTGTAGTGTTAAGCTTCCCCGGTTGAGGGAGATACCAAATCAGGGTTCAAATTTTGGTGGTAGCAAAAAAAAAAATCCTCACTAGCACCCTGAAAAAATAGTGCCACTCTTGGTTGGTTTGGGCCCTCCTACTAGTGGGTAGTTGCAGTGGTCGCCAATCCAGTTGGTCGTGGTCGGCCCAGGTTACGGTGCGGTGCGGCCCTATAGGGTGAAGCTAGTGTTCGGGGGTTTTCTCAGCCGGATTGGCTGAGATTTCTTCTTAGTGCAATGCCGTGGGGGCGATCTTTCCCCCACCGGTCGAGTTTTTTTTTTCCAGGTCATCCTTCCTGCTGTTAGTTTTAAAACAATTGTTGATGCTGCTGTCTTTTTAGCGATCAAGGTGGTCAATTGTATTCAAAGTGGCTGTTAGTTTTAAAACAATTGTTGATGCTGCTGTCTTTTTAGCGATCAAGGTCTCCAGGTGGGTAAATTTGTCCACTGCCTCCAAGGTCAGTGGTAGATTATTGTGGCCGTGCTTTTCAGGTCAATGGAACTAGGTCTCTGTCACTGATGCTGATGTAGATTTTGTCCGTACACGTGACGCTTAATTCGCACCGCTAATTTTGCAGGCGATTGACTTTCCTGGAGGGAAGGTTTCATTTATGGCTGAAATGAACTTCCTTCCGGAGTCACACGGGGAAAGGATCAAATGTTATCGTGTTCTTGATGACGACGGAAAAACTATATCTGGTAGTAGATTCCAAGAGGTATACTGCTCACCGCACCATTTTCAGATATTCTCTTGAGACATGCTGTGATATACAGTAGAATTTTGTTTTGAAGCTTAATGTTACTCACACTTGTCAGGTCAGTAAGGAGGTGGCCCTGAAAATGTACAGTGAGATGGTCACCCTCCAGATCATGGACAACATCTTCTATGAAGCGCAGAGGCAGGGTAGAATCTCCTTTTATCTCACTTCCAATGGCGAGGAAGCAATCAACATAGCATCTGCTGCTGCGCTTAGTATTGACGACATTGTGCTACCTCAGGTACAACATTAATAACTCCAACATAGTTTAGCTTTATCTAGAAATACTACTGGTGAAAGTGATTTACCCAGTGTCTTTTTCTTGGCTGGAATCTGTGGAGCCCAATTGTAGTACAGGGAACCTGGTGTTCTTATGTGGCGTGGTTTCACACTGCAAGAGTTTGCAAACCAATGCTTTGGGAACAATATGGATTATGGTAAAGGGAGGCAAATGCCGATTCACTATGGATCAAACCGCCTTAACTATTTCACGGTCTCATCGCCTATTGCGTAAGTGCAAAGTAGGAATATCTCTTCCATGTCTGAAAATTCTGGCAAGTGCATTCTTATCTTTCTTCATTATTTGTCAGAACACAGCTCCCTCATGCTGTTGGAGCTGCCTACTCTCTGAAGATGGACAAAAAGGACGCATGTGCTATAACATACTTCGGAGATGGCGGCACAAGTGAGGTAGATGAAAACTCACCAGCCACTGATCAGTTGCTTGCCAGTACCATTGTTATCCAGCCTTCCTGACAGGTAAAAATGTTCAGGGAGACTTCCATGCAGCTCTCAACTTTGCAGCTGTTATGGAAGCACCGGTGATCTTCTTCTGCCGCAACAATGGATGGGCAATCAGCACCCCAACTACTGAACAATTCAGAAGTACGAAACCTTTGATCATAAAGAACCATGTCCTTTACAAGTGATTAATGCAAATGCCATATTAAAATCAAGTGTTCTTGCAGGTGATGGAGTGGTTATCCGTGGCCAGGCTTATGGGATCCGTGGTATCAGAGTAGATGGCAATGATGCTCTTGCCGTTTACAGTGCAGTCCATGCTGCCCGAGAAATGGCTATAGCTGAAGGGAGACCGATTTTAGTTGAGGTGCAGAATAAGAATAATTCAACCAAGTTGCATTACCTGAAACAACAAAACTTCAGAGTATAATTGATCTGAGTATTGACTGTTCAACTTTCAGGCCCTGACTTACAGAGTTGGCCATCACTCGACATCTGATGATTCAACCAAGTACAGGCCAGTTGATGAGATCGAGCATTGGCGAACAGCAAGGGATCCAATTTCCAGGTACAGAAAATGGGTTCAGGGGAACGACTGGTGGTCTGATGCTGAAGAATCTGAACTAAGGAGCAGAGTGAGGAAAGAGGTATATTGCTGCTACGCAAAGATTTATCTTTCCAGAGCACTGTGATACATAATACATGGCATTTTTAACCGCCTGTTAACTTCTGTGCAGCTTCTTCAAGCCATTCAGGTTGCAGAAAGAATGCAAAAACCACCAGTTGCTGAGCTCTTCACTGATGTTTATGATCAGGTTCCTTCCAACCTGCGTGAACAAGAGCAATTACTGCGGGATACAATCATGAAGCACCCTGCAGATTACCCAACTGATGTACCTGTTTAGTTTTCTTGGCCTTAGATGAGCAATATCGTTGTGTAAGTATTGATGATTCAGATCCATATAGCATTATAAATAATATAGTAATTCAGCCAGTAAACTGCTGATTCAACAGGCTCTAAAACAATAGTTCTACCTGGCAGATGCTCACAGCAAATTCATAGGCATACTGTACTGTTGCTGGTATTTATGTGGAATAGAGCCATACAGAGATATTTCAGTTCATGCACAACACGCCTTAATAGCTAGTAAAGCTGAATACAATATGTACAAAGGACAGATCACCTCAAATTATTCAAAGCGTCAGATACTACTATAACTCAAATGCCCTCAAGAATTTGGCATCTAAAGTATAAACTCTGCGACAAGATTCTAAGCTCAATTGAGTCTGAAAAAGGAAAGGTTGTACAGCAAAACAAGCAAAGGAAAGTATACCTTGTTTATGTGTTGAGATGGAGAAGAACCAAAGATTTGACTAGTGGAGTACACAATGAATATCAGACTTACAATTATAACATTTGGATTTCATCTTTCAAGGCCCTAAAACCTAACAGTAGTCGATCTAAACGTAAATACTGCATGCTACTAAACACACATTGGTCTTCTGTATACTATTATGACGACTAGAACCCCCAATCTCTCATATTATGACAATACTTTTGTCCCTAATGCAATTATAATACAAGCTTATGTTATTATGTTCATGTACACGTACCTGTTAATATGTACAGATTTATGTTTATCCCTTTCTGGCCCATGTTGGCCTTATGGCCCATTCGGCCCATACTTTGTATACTTGTAACCCTAGACTGAATGGAACGAGGGCAGTCTGGTTATTCTTCCCTTCTTCTCTAACAGTACCAAACATATTTTATCCTTTCTTTTTAAAAAAGAAAAAGAATAACTAGTATTAAGCACACATGTATGTAATAATCATTTATCCATCACAGACCTGTTGAATGGAATATGACCCATTCAAGTATTTACTGAACTTAATGATCTGAGCAATACCAATTCAACTAAAACTTCTCAAGAAAGATGAAAATTCACATAACAAATGGTAAGTCCAATTAGATAAATTCATATCCACGATATAATAGCATATGGTACAACAGGGATTGTTGTACATTTTTGTACACGAGATTGTGTAAAACTGGATATTGTGATGCAAATAGGAAATTTTGGAACCAATTTTGAGACTGCTACATGAGCACAGCAGCCTACTGTTCCTCCTTGATAGCCTCTTGAACTGCTTTCAGAACCATTGGCATTAAATATCTATTTGTTGCAATAATGCCTCTGTCACGATCAAGGTATCTACCTTTGGAAAAATCCAAATCATTTCCTGAGGCATCTTTTACCATGCCACCAGCTTCTGCAAACACCAGATAGGGGCCAATTAGCAAATAGATCTTTCAGTTGTGCATTAATTGTTTCTCATAATATAATTATGTATCATACCTGTGACAATAATTGATCCAGCTGCATGATCCCAAACTGTTTCTATGTAACCTTTCTGTGAAAAACGCAAGTAAATGGCACCATCACCTTGGGCCAGAGCACCATATTTTGCTTGGCTATCCATTCTAACAGGAGGAGCTTGGACACCAAGTTTCTATCGAAATAAGAACAAAGGATTCTCTTATATACTTATTAAGATCTCTGGGCAAAGAAAATAATCAAGGACCAACCTCCCCAATGGTGCTAGTTAAATCACGCTTGGAGTGTTCTAAGGATTCAAAGAATGAGGCGTCGACTGGATTGCTGATAGAGCAGATAGTAATCTGAAATATAAGTTAGATAAAAGGGTAAAATAAGAAAGAAATGAACTCACGAAAAGTGGAAGTGGTTATGATTCATGAAGCAAATCCAAATGCGCTAATTACCTTTTGTGGCTCAGATCCCTCTAAGGCCTCGACTTCAGCCCCACAACCAATTGTAGCAAAAAAGAGGGAACCGACTTGATCCCCAGAAGAACTGCCATTGTGCTTGTTTGTTGATTTTAATGGAAGATTTGGACATCCCAACACACCCAAAACAACTTTGCCCTCATCAAGTAATCCAAGTGCAACTGCATACTGGTCCCCCCTTATGAAACTGCATCAAATTTTCACGATAAGGATTTGAGGCAGAGTAAACAAAGGTGCTGCATGGTACAAAAAGTATTGAAATTACTCTATGACATCTTCAAAATCGTTTGATAAAAGTACAAATACAACTCATATGTGTATGGAGAGGCAAATCAAGGAGCTAATAAAAACTTCAGCTTTGTGAATCTGATGCATCTTGTATTTATAAAAAACTAGTTGAAATGATATAAAATCATTATTTGATAAATCAAGTCATCCGGTGTATCTAGTTTACAGAAAAATAATGGAATGTCACTGTGCCCTCCCATGTGAAGCTCTATTTTTGCTGAACTTGAGTACATATGTACGGGATAAGCTATGATTAGTGGTAACGTGAAAGTTATCAAACTCACCCTTTAGTGCCATCTATTGGGTCCAATATCCAATGCCGCCCAGATGGGCCTCCCTCAGATTTTCCACCATCAAGTGCAGCAAGCACATCTTCCTTAGATAACGACATGTTATATGAATCATCATTTGCAATGGTTTCATTTACAAGGCTAGTAATGTGTTCTAGAATTTCTTGGGCATCATCTTTTCTCAAGTCTTCTGAATCCTGCAAAAATACATTCTACCAATCAATTACAGGAAAGTACTTATGTAATCTGGGTACAGTAATGGAACAAAGGAAAGCATATAGGGGTCACCTCTTCAGCTACCATTGAAAAGGAGTGAGAAGGTAATTCTTTCTTCAGGACCAGACTTACCAATACTTGTGATCCTGATCATGAAACCAAAAGAAGTACTTAAATCAAGAGTCCAGAAGAAGCAAAAGTTCTATGTGTTTATTTTTCTCTTTACAAAGAGCTCCACATATTAGCTAGAACTGATAAATAACAACACATCAATAGCATGCTCTCCACATTCTTCTATAAATTTCAAACAAATAAAATTGGGTGTCGGCCTGTACCATAATCCGCAACTGTCACAGGAGTCCTGTCTGCCTTCGATTGAATGTCAGACTGCAAGATTCCCTGCTGCACTCTCTGAAGATAACAGTGGCAGGGCAAGAGGAAACAAGTAAATACAATGGAAATGTGCAAGCATCCAAAGAAACTACAGTTAATTGTTTGAGAGTCAGAGATTCCATCTCAAGATGAAACCCCCAATTTGATCGTTCCCAACCAAAATGAGGGAAAAAAAATGAACGGCCTGCAAGGTATCAGCCATCTATCAGTGCATATCTTCCCGTCCCTGTGAAATTTATCATCCCAAAGAAAGACAGACTTAGGCCTAAACTATTACCATCTTTTCCCCAGTGGAACATCCAACAATTCAGAAAGCGTGCAACTCGAGTGGATCCCTCATTTGTTTCAGAGTTCGATTCAGACTTTTGAGTCAGAGATTGCCTTCTCAAGATCCCATGCAAACTTAACTACCACGGGACAGACTGAAGAACTGTCTTTCCCCCTATGCAAGTTCCAACAATTCAGAAATTCACAAGCTAACTGCATCTCATTCGTAGAACTAAAATCTAAACGCATCTTCTTGGTGACGATCTGTCCTGGCAAAGTGGCATCAACTCCAGTCGAGCGGATCCCGAAAAGACGCGGCGGAAAACAGAGCGTAAGATGTGGGATCAAAAGCAAATAACCCGGCAGAGGCGGGAGGCGAGGGCGACGGCCTTCTTGGCGGCGGCGAGCTCGGCGGCGTACGGGTTGGCGGCGGCCTCCGGATGCTGCGACATGGTGGGGAACTGATGCGGGCGGAGTGGGCTTGGCGAGTGAAGTCACAGGGAGGATTGACTATTGAAAAACAACCGCGCAAGTGTGCTTCAGAACGTAGGTGTTTGATTAGTCTTTTTAAAAAAAAACAAAAATCTGTTTTTGCTGGTTAGCAAACAGTTCCTACGGATCAAAAGTCAAAACAGGACAGTTGTACTGTACCAAATCATCTTTATTGCCATGTGCAATTCCAAGAAAATTTTCTTTTGCAAGTTAAGGGTTTCTAACATCCACTACAACTTAATTCCTTATAATCTATCCCTAGCAAGTATTTTTGCATTTTCAAATACCCTCATGTTCCTGCTACTAGTTACTACTGAGATCAAACCCTTTTTTCCTTGAGTTGAGTGCTTTTACACAAATTTTTATTACAGACCATTTCTAGCACCTCTTAGTGGTATGCCCAAACAGCCAGGCGACATCACAGAATCTACCGGTCAATAACATAGAAGGAATATGAAAATACATCAGACTTAGTTTCACTAATCTGATAAGTGGTACCACATTTTTTTTTTGCGAAGGAGTCTGATAAGTAGCAACATATTTTCTGTGATGTCACCTGATAAGTGGTACATCAGACTTCGCAACATATTTTCATATTCCTTCGCAACACGGGGGAGTCTAATAAGTGGTACGTTTTTTTGTTTTTTCGCGCGAAGGAGTACATCAATTATTCAGGAAAAAAATGGTTATCTAATCGTCAAGAGGCAAAGAGTCTGATAAGTGGTACAACATGAAACTGTAATGTCACAACAAAAGGCTGGGCGCATGTATGGCAGTATGAATATGAAACAGTATTGCAACTAGCATTTTTTGTTGATCGCTATAACTGCTACAAGAGGGAAGCAGCCTGGTTCTTCTCCTTAATAGCATCTTGGACGGCCTTCAGGAGTGATGGCATCAACTGCTTGTTCGTTGCGATGATGCCTGTGTCAAGATCAAGAAATCTCCCTTGGGAGAAATCCAAGTCGTTTCCAGCCGCATCTGTTACTATACCTCCAGCTTCTGCAAAAGCCAACATCAACGGAAAAAGTGAGTAAATCTAAATCTTGGAATAGATGTTTTGAAAAAAGAACAGAGAACTTCAAATTAACCTGTCACGACAATTGAACCAGCCGCATGGTCCCATATCTTCTCTCTATAACCTTTGTGTGGAAAACGCAAGTAAATGGCACCATCGCCTCGGGCCAGAGCACCATATTTTGCTTGGCTGTCGATTCTAACTGGAGGAGCTAGGACACCAAGTTTCTGATAGCATCCAAACACCGGGTTAGTTATGTACTTTAGGAACCTACACTAAACAAATAATCGTTCAGGTCTAACCTCTGCAATAGAGCTAGTCAAATCATGCATGGAGTGTGCACTTTCATAGGATTCGAAGAATGAGGCATTGACTGGATTGTCAATAGAGCAAACACCAATCTGAATTATATTCAGCCATGAGTCAGTAAAAAACCAGAATTAGAAACTTAGTTAGCCAAAATGTGAGCAAAAGAAATTAATATATAAAACACAGAGAGGAGGAAGTAGGTTAAAATCATCATATCAAACAAAAAGAGCTATAACCTAGTTTCAAAAAAAAAACTATAACCTTTTGTGGCGGAGAACCATCTAGAGACTCTACTTCAGCTCCACAACCAATTGTAGCAGAAAAAAGGGCACCAACTTGATTGCCCGAAGAGCTACCATTGGGGTTGCTTATTGATGACAAAGGAAGATTTGGACAAGCCAATACACCCAAAACAATTTTACCTTCATCAAGCAGGGCCAGTGCAATTGCATATTGGTCACCCCTTAAGAAACTGATTCAAATTACAAAAAGATTGGATGAGAAAAGGGCATTTATTAGCATGGCAGGGAAATAGTAGTAGCTGAGGGAGGTAAAAGATAGGCAAATAAAAAGGGAAAATGAATGATTGAAAACTATTCTATAACTATAACTATTACAATGGTTTATTGGAAGAGTATAGGTAAGAATGCACAGGTATTCAATGTGGCCAGGCAACTACCAATACCATCAATTTACATTCCTTATTTGGAAAGAGAACCACAAATGGTGTGTTCAGAAGCAGTTCATTTAAATTCCATAGTAGATCAGTACTTCAACTAGGTAATAGTTTTGCTGGTTCCACTGCCTTCATGGTTCTGGTACTAGGTTGCTATGACATGTCAGACACTCAGATGTTAGTATCATTCAAATTCTTTGTGCTATGGTATGTCAATGGGGAAAAGGTTTTCCGATGTAGCAGTATGAAATGTGGTATTCTTTAGTAGTTCCACGACTAATTTTTAATTTAACGAAACTCGTGTGTTTCTACGTGCCTAGGCTATGGCTGACAACAAAACGATGGAATAGATAACAACTGAAATTTTAGCTTTTTATTTATTATTACGTAAAAACAGGAACACATATTAATGTAACTTGGCATTTACTGTATATAAAAGCTTACATCCAATTGTAGAAAAAAAATGTCCACACATGCCATGTCTGTCGATGACTCTATGCCATATTGAATTTACAGTCTAATTTAGTGTAGTCTAAACTAGATCTGAAAAAAATATGGAAAAATGCGTCCATTATCTGTCAATGGTAAAGAAATCAATCACAATAAATGAGCACATCTTAGTGTGCAGACATTAGAGAGGTGGGCTAGAAACACCAGTCCGCGAAATGAAAAATGTAGTACCTGCTACCTTATTCTACTAGAAAAGAGTTAAAGCAGTGACACTAGCTTTTGCAAGCCAGAAGACATTTCTATAAAAGCTATAGTACTATAGTAGATGGAGTAGTAGATAGTGGAAGGAATCTGCCATTTATTGCAGTCAAAGGATTTGAAACCTGTTGGTTTAAGCAATTGAACTCACCCTTTAGTACCATCGATTGGATCTAGGACCCAATGTCGTCCAGATGATCCTCCCTCAGACTTGCCATCATCAATCGCTGAGAGGATACCTTCCTTTGAAAATGAAATGTTATATGAACCATCATCAACGATGGTTTCATTCACAAGATCAGTAATTTCTTCCAAAATTTCTTCAGCACCATCTTTTCTCAATTCTTCCGAGTCCTATGCAAGCATTTGGTGCCATTTAATTACAAAATATATTGATGAATTCTACATGGAAACAGGTAAAAGAAAAGATTATAATTACCTCCTCAGCCACCAATGAAAATGGGCCAGATACTTCCATCGTCAAGGCAAGACTGACCAATATTTGAGACCCTACATGAGTGAAAAAAAATGTAACGAGTTAACAGCAAGTTTGAAGAAAGAACGAGTTTCACATATTAAGATGACCAACATATTATTCCAAGCATTCTCTCCACCTCTAACCATTTCTCACTAAAAAACATCTGTGCAAACATTAAAAAGCTACAAAACTAACTCCAAATTTGATTTTAGTACTGCCAAATATTGAATTACAAGCCCTTTCCTCATTACTTGAGCTTTTAGAGTGAATTGGTTAGTGCGTGCCAGAGGTGCTAAGTGCCTTTCCTTGTTACTTTGGAGTCCTAGCTACCACAATCCATATAAAAATTACCGCCAAACCTTATTCCATGTAGATCTAAGGGAGCCTGCCTGTGAGGGTTAGTGTTGAAGTATAAGTGAATTTCCCTTTTTTTGTGTCATCAGCTTAAGTTTTGGAGTCTTATGCATTAACGCAATAGCATTAACAATTCATTACTAAACAGAAAATTCAGGCACTTGCAGATATACATTTGCAGGATCAGCATGTACCATAATCGGCCACGGTGACAGGACTTTTGTCTGCCTTAGACTGAATACCCGAATGCACAATGTCCTGTTGCACTGTCTGGGGAGGAAACACAAAGAAATAGCAACAGATTCAAACAGCAGCGTCAAGAATCAAAACAATCGATTACAGAAATCAATCATCCTATCTGAAGGCTTCTACCAGATCCAAGACCACCCATACTAGCCTGTACGACTACACCAGCATTCAAATTTGGCAACAACTAAAAATCATGAATACATTGCAACAGCTGGTGTCAATTTAAGTACATTATATCTGGATCATGGACTGTAAGGTGTAAGCTACGCTGCAGTGCACGGTTCTTCACCATTCTTAGGAGCACAACCCAAAAATTCAGACGGTTCGAGGTAATTATGTGTTCTCAGTCAGTTTTTTTTTTAAATCATAAGCAGCGGATTACAGCCGCGGCTGGACCATGTTAATCGCGAACCAGCAACATTTTTCATTCTCCTGAGCGTTGACAATCGAAGAACGACCCGGCAGCGAGGGGCCGCGCCGCACGAGGGCGGAGAGAAGGGGAGCGCCGCGGAGGGGCAGGAGGCACCTTGCAGAGGCGGGCGGCGAGGGTGACGGCCTTCTTTGCCGCGGCGAGCTCGGCGGCGTAGGGGTTCCCAGACGCCATGGAGCGGACCGGCAGGACACGCGGCGACGCGCGGTGGGAGCGGGAGCGGAGGCGCGGCGGCGAGGCGGAGGAGGAGGAGGCGCCGCGGTGGTAGGTAGTAGGGAAGGTGGGAGGAGGATTGGGGAGGCGAGCACGGGCACGGCACGAGGTGAGAGCTCGGGAGGAGGCGAGGAGCGCGTGCGGGAGGACCAGGCCCGCGCGCGCAGCCATGTCCCTGTCTGCTGGCGAGCGAGGGGGTGGGTGTGGAGAAGAAGAGAGAAAGACGACAAACGAATCCAGCCCAACTCAGCCCAACGAGATTCCGCCTTTGCGCCTGATCGAACAGCCAATAATCCGTGGGCCACATTCTTGGCGTAGGGACGGACAGCGCCAATCCTATCGGGCTTCCGGCAGCCAGCTTGTTATACGGCTTCCGGTGTTTAAGATTCGTGTGAGGAGTTCAGTTCATTGGATCCCCAAACCAAAATCCCATCCGTGCCCTGCCCTCTTCTCCCAAGCGCCGCTACTGCTTTTTTTTATGCGGGTAGCTCGTGCTCCTTACGTAGTCGATGAAGTGAGTAGTTCAGTCTGCATCAATCATTATAACCTCCCGATCTGGTGCGATAGGATCTCGATCAGTGGTTGTTAATGGTGCCGGCTTCGTTATTGATGGCTTGTATAGCTCATGAATGAAAACTCCTGCTGAAACTTGAGCGCGGGTGGATCCGAGCTTTGATAGGACGTCCGTAGCAACGTTGTTATCGTGGGTGATATGGTGAAACTTCAAATCAGAGAATTTGTTCTCTAGCTTGCGTACTTCTAGGCAGTACACATCCATGTTCTCCTTGTGGCGGTCCCACTCATCGTTGATTTGATTCATCACCACCAGTGAGTCGTCGTAGACTAACAATCGCTTTATTCCTAGCGAGACTGCCAGGCGAAGCTGGTGCAAGAAGCACCTCGTATTCAGCTTCGTTGTTGGACACTTCAGGACGTACTTGAGTTGTTCACCTTTGGGAGATATTAAGAGTACTTCTACACCGGCACCCTCGAGCTTGAGTGATCCATCGAAATACATGACCCAATGCTCTAGACGTTCCGCTGGCATTGGTAGTTGATTCTCCTACCACTCTGTCATGAAATCAACTAGGATCTGGGACTTGATTGCAGTCTTGTCTTTCCATGTAGACTACACCGTCCTGCGCTATGGTCTCCATATCAGATGCGTCTCGGTGTCTAGCCTCATATTTAGAACTGTCCAAACCTTCTGGTGGGCCCATTGATGTATGTATGATAGACGTCCCTACCGGGCGCCGCCGCCCCTGCTTGCTACAACTGCCCCGGCCCGTGCGCCGCCGCCCCTGCACGTGGCCTCGGGCACCGCCACCCCTAAAGCGTGCCGACCTCGACGCCACCATCCCTAGGGTGCGCCGGCCCTGTGCACCGCTAGGGCACTGTTGCCCTTGGCCACATCGGTCCCGCGCGCCCCCTGGACATGCCGCCTCCATTGAGGATGAGGAAGAAGCTGCCTCAAGGTTGAAGAAGGTACAAAATTTTGAAATGTTGAACTTTGTTTGAAAAAATGTTGAACCGGATTTGTCCAAATGTTGAATTAGGAGGTGTAAGATGTCGAAAGTAGCTATTTTTCCAAAAATGTTATATGTAGTATTTCTAAATGTTGATCTATTTCTCAGAAAATGTTGAATATAATCTTCGAAAATGTTGAATTTATTTATCTATAAGTTGAGCCTATTAATTAGTCCTAATGGGCTTTAAAACCATGTTGCTTATCTAGCACACGGAAGCTACATTGGAGCTTCGTTGAACAGCCCATAACGCGGCCACAAGGTCCTGTTACAAGAGCTCCTATCGATGATCTCAAGAGGAAATTTTTTCTTTTTTATATTTTTTATTTTAGTATTTTGTTAAAATATATGTCCAAACATTTTTTTTTGCAAAACTATACCTATAGCCACTTGAATTAGCGGAATGTCTATCGTACCCACCTTACCGCCATTCAATTAGTTGAATGTCCCCTTTCCAACCTTACCGCCATTCAATTAGTTGAATGTCCCCTTTCCACGCTGCACATTTTAAAATAATTCTAACTTTTTCATACGAACTCGGATGGAGATAAACTTTATATAAAAATTGTAGCTCTCGACGAGATCTACAACTTTTTGATTCAAACATTTTTTTATCTGAAATAGTCTTTGTGCCAAAATAATCGATGCAATGTTTAGATCTAAACGTTTGAGCTACAAAGTTTGTCTTCGTCAGAGTTCATATGAAAAAGTTATGATTTTTTAAAAGTACATTACGCAAAGAAGGAATATACCACCGATTCAACCGACGGTAGGAAACATTGAACTAGCTATAACCATTTCAAATGACTATATGGGTATATATTTGCAATTTTTTATTGGAGCATTTATTTTTGTAAAATAAAAAAAATTCCTCTCAAGAGTGCAGCACCATCCAGAGGACTTTGAGTAGATGAATAAAATAGCCCTCCCAAATGCATAGAAACACTCATAGTATGTAATGCGTAACAAATGAGGTTAGAGAATACTTGACGAAATAAAACTTCTACACCCAGTATAAGTGTGGAATGGCTTCCAATTATTGGAAACATTGCGCGCACACATTTTCATCTGGATGAACACACATCTCGCCTCTCTCTCTTCCTTTTTTTGCGGCCAAAGATTGCACTTTATTAACTAGACAGTAGAGGCACTACAGTCGTTTGTGATGAGGTCTAGGACACCTGTAACCACTTGAATTAGCGGAATGTCTCTCGTACCCACCTTACCGCCATTCAATTAGCTGAATGTTCCCTTTCCATGCTGCACATTTTAAAATAATCCTAACTTTTTCGTACGAACTCGGATGGAGATAAACTTTATATGAAAATTGTAGCTCTCGACGAGGTCTACAACTTTTTAATTCAAACCTTTTTTATCTGGAATAGTCTTTGTGCCGAAATAATCGATGCAATGTTCAGATCTAACATTTGAGCTACAAAGTTTGTCTTTGTCCGAGTCCACATGAAAAAATTATGATTTTTTAAAAGTACATTACACAAAGAAGGAATATACCGCCGATTCAACTGACGGTAGGAAACATTCCGTCATTGAACTACCTATAGCCATTTCAAATGGCTATATGAGTATATATTTGCAATTTTTTTATTGGAGCATTTATTTTTGTAAAATAAAAAAATCCTCTCAAGAGTGCAGCACCATCCAGAGGACTTTGAGTAGATGAATAAAATAGCCCTCCCAGATGCATAGAAACACTCATAGTATGTAATGCGTAACAAATGAGGTAGAGAATACTTGACGAAACAAAACTTCTACACCCAGGATAAGTGTGGAATGGCTTCCAATTATTGGAAACATTGCGCGCGCACATTTTCATCTGGATGAACACACATCTCGCCTCTCTCTCTTCCTTTTTTTGCGGCCAAAGATAGCACTTTATTAACCAGACAGTAGAGGCACTACAGTCGTTTGTGATGAGGTCTAAGACACCTGTCCTAACCACACCGCTGTGTGAATGCTACGTCTAGCTAAGGCTGCCAACTCATTGGCTACGTTGTTTCATCTTTGCTATCTTCCAATCAACGAGGAGATGGGATTAGCTCCTTTCCTTTAGCAGTGCTAAATCCGATTTCTGATCTATCCGTCACCTTCTCATGAAAGCCTGGACCACCCGTGCACACTGCACAGTCCGATTCCACAATAACTGGGTCTTGGCACCATTGGGCGTGGCAAGTCAGATTCCTTCCACGCACGCTATGGGCTCCAAAACAAGGTGAAATGGGATTCTCGAGGCTGAAAAATTTATTCTCGTTAAATACGTTGCCACATGAACAAACGGATTCTGTTTCAGACGATGCCAAAGTTGTTTTTTTAAATGACAAATGTCGGTATACTTTCGGCTTCAAATGGCAAAGTGGTGCCGTCATCTCCGTTCCCATCGGTGATTGGTGAGAAAGAGATGAGAGAGAGAAAGAAAAAGCTTATTGGAAAAGAAAGAATCTACTTTATTATTTTTTTCGGAAAAGCTAGCACCCAACAGGGTATGGTGCCGTTGGTCTGCTGTAGCTGAGTAGCTGGCTCATCATATTCAGCAAATTAATTGACCATTTCTGTTCCTAGCTAATTACCTCCAATGATCACTATAACAAAATTAGTAATAACATTGTATAGTTTCTGATGTCACGGACCACTCACCCTAATCCTTGATCTTGGATCTGGTTGGGGAGAATTAAAGGCTCTGATCTAATCAAGAAAAGCTGAGGCTATGCACACCCCAGAACCATACAAACCCTATCCCTACACACCTTTGTTCCTGGGCCAAACAATCAAAACCCTCTATCCTCTCATAGTGCCCATCGTCCACTACCATCTACCGTACCTACTACCTGCCCATCCCGTAGTAAGAGATAGGAGAGCGAAAACGGAGAAGAACACTTGCACTCGCATTGGCAGTGCAGCATGGCTCTGAGGCTGTGGGCTAGCTCAGCCGCCAAGGCGCTCAAGCTCTCCGGAGCCAGGGCTGTCGCCCCGGCCTTCTCCATCTCCAGATTCTTCTCCACAGGTATGGTATGGTATGTAGCTGCCCTCTCTACGTCAGCAAGTAGATGTCAATATTCTCTGTCTCTTATGGGAAACAAACATTTGGTTCTGCAATAATGTATTGTTGTTTCTTTGCATTCTTGCATTGTGACATGCTTGTCTTTTTTTTTTGTTCGTATGCTTGTGTATGGACCGGTTCAATTCGTCCGTCCTGAGTGCATGCTTTCCCTGTCGCGTCACAACAAAAAACTAGCTCTTACAAAAGACAGAGTAGCAACTTGTTCTGATGGAAGTTGGTCTCTGAGAATGCTGAATGCTGCAACCAAAACCCACGGTCATGTTTGATATATGATGTGTTGTGCAGTTCATGATGGGTTGAAGTACACTCACTCTCATGAATGGGTCAAGCACCATGAGGACGGCGTCGTCACGGTTGGCATCACGGACCATGCTCAGGTGAGGGGAACCAGCTGCAACCTAGCGTTCTTCTTCCATCTGAATAAAGCGCAGTGTGGCTTTTCAAAAAAAAAAAATTCTAACTTTGGTCCCTGTAGCATAGCATATGAATAATGTATCATACTCCTTTTGTTCCAAATTATAGGTCGTTTTGATTTTTTTAGATTCGCAAATTTTGTTATGCACTTAGATATACCTCATGTCTAGATCTATGCATCTAGAAAAACAAAACCACTTGTAATTTGGGACGGAGGGAGTAGAATCTAATAGAATGATCATGTCATAGACAGACACATGCTTGGTGTCAGTGTTTGAGAGTGATGGTTTTGGCAATTTGCGTGTGTAGATTGTTGCAGCACTGCAGCACACCCTGCAACTTAAATGCAAAAGATTTTAAACGGAAACCACTTGGTTTGCTCGGTGCAGAGCCACCTTGGAGAGGTGGTGTTCGTGGAGCTGCCGGAAGCCGGCGCCCAGGTCTCGGCAGGAGGATCCTTCGGCAACGTGGAGAGTGTGAAGGCCACCAGCGACGTCAACTCCCCAATCTCCGGCGAGGTCGTCGAGGTCAACTCCAAGCTCTCGGAGACGCCCGGCCTGGTACGCCGTTGCCACACGCACTGGCCATGATCATTGATCACACCTCCTCATCAATTTCCTGTTGACAAACTCTCTCTGCATACTTACTGAGTTACTGATGATAATGCTTTGTGATCGATATTGCGATCATGTGCTCCTTTATATATATGCAGATCAACTCGAGCCCGTACGAGGACGGGTGGATGATTAAGGTGAAGCCGAGCAGCCCTGGGGAGGCGGACGGCCTGCTGGACGCCGCCAAGTACACCAAGCACTGCGAGGAGGAAGACGCTCACTAGAGCCAGCATGCGTTCTTTGCCTATGACACTGTGTTCTTGGTTGTTTCAGTCATTTTTGCTTTGTTGCAAAAACTCCACCGTCGTCCAAACGCAATAACCAGAGTTGCCATGCCTTCCTTTGTTGACAAGCGACGGGACGATGGACGTCCATTTACTAATTGCGTTGACAGTATAAGAAACCTGACGACAACAAGAACTTCACGAGAACATTATTGCTAATGGACATCCAAAGCATGCATTCCTAGCTGCTTGACTCCCAGAAATCGTTGAAACATCATAGGAATTGGGGCTAGTCGGCTAGTCGGTGGCTATGATGTATTTGTTTATTTTACTACCTGCGCCTTTCAGCTGCATAAGGAAAAGATTTGTACTTCCACACTCTGCGATTACTTATCGCAACTCTTTGTTGGAACTGTTGTTCCTCCAATGCGAATATAGTGAACTTTATGGTGAAAAAAGTAATCTTCCTACCACTTCTCTACACCAATGCTTGCACATTGTTTTTCATTTCCCGGGTGTTCTTGGCTGCCGGAACCCTAAACAGGTCCTGATTAGATTCCTCGGCTGCTCTTGGGAGTTCTGACCTTTTGCAATTTCCTTGTTCATCGCCTGGTTTTACTGAGATTCTACTCCACCGTGGTCGGATTTGGTGTTGACGATAGCTAGCTATAGCGTGTGTGAAAGTGCTGCCAACTTGTGCTAAAGAAATGCACCGGTAGTTTGAGGCACATGTCGACGGGGACCAATTTTCCCCTTTTCTTGCCGAGTTGAATCATCCTAGGCGAAGGTGTCCTTTTCTTTTTCAACAGATGTGTGGAGCATGCATATTAGTATCCGTTTGGCCGCATTCTATCAGGACAAGGGAATTTGGATGCTAATGTTCGTTCAACGTGTTAGTTTTTAATGGGAAAAATAGTCTGATAGAGAAAGATCCATCAGCTGCTCTCTACCTTTGGACTATCATTCTAACATTAGTTACAATACGTTGGCGCAACAGCATCGCGCAACACGCGCCTTCTGACCTCCATTCCTGAGCGTCCGACTCCTGTCTCACTAAACACAAGTGCACCGGCCCCAGGCCTAGTTGAGCTGCTTCACACAAGCCGGCCCAATATGGAGAGCAACAACAAAGTGATACTTGAGTCATCTCCCCCAAAAGACTAGCTAGCCCAATGGGTGAACACTCCCTCATACTTATAAGTTGTGCTACTCCGCTCTCCATAAGTAAGTTGGGACTATTCTCAACATAACTCGGCACCTTTCACAAATTGTTTGTAGGTGTTGTTGGAACTGCATCTTTCAACAATTTCTTGTTATCATCCTCAAGTGATGATTTATAAGTATAAGAAATCTGACTACAACAGTAACTTCACGAGAACACTATTGCTAATGGACATCCAAAGCATGCATTCCTAGCTTTTTTTTTCCGAAGGGACTGGGTCCCATTTATAAAAGCTCAGCTTTTACATCTCGCACCCTGGAGGAAAAGAGAATTACAACAAAGTCCACAAACCCTATCCTCCAGAAGTGCAAATTTACGTACAAGATCCTAACAAAGAAAAAATTTAAGAACACAGTCCTTGGATCTTTACGCATTGCTTCTGGACGTCGCACGTCTTCCGGATCCGCCGAAGTCGGGGAAGAAGCACAACACCCAACAGAAAAGCTCATCCAAGACACCCAACGTGACCTCCCACTTGTAGCCGCAAGTCGTCTCCCCTCTGGCACGCATCGGCCGCTGGCTACTGTAGCAGGAGAAAGGAAGAAGAGTCGCTCGTCACATGCATTCCTAGCTTGACTTCCAGAAATCTTTGAACATCACGGGGGAGGTTGCGACCGCTTAGGCCCCAATTCTTAGAGAGACTTTTTTTAAAGTAAATTGCACCCACCATATAACAACTTGTCAGGTGGGTGCAAATTGGTCCAAGAACTTGTAAAATGCTCAATCTAGTACAATAACTTGACAGGTGGGTGTAGATTGATCCAAGAACTTGTAAAAGGCTCAATTTAGTGCAATAACTTGGCAAATTGGTGCATCCGCAGTCAAATGCTATAACAAGTAATATATTTGCTGCCAGGCGCATTATTTGACAATCGATAATAGTGTCGCAATGGTAATGTATTCGGCAAGGACTGGAACCTTCGGTGTTCAATAAATTAATATCATGTCCTTGTATTAATTAATTTTTATACAATGATTTAATTTTGATTAGTAATATTTAATTTTCTATTTAATATTGATAAATTCGTCTTCACTACTTCTACATGTTTGATTATATGCTTCTTTGTTCGGCTCAAAAACTCCAATATGTTAATAAATACTAATAATACTTTTAGAAGTTGACATAAATATTTTCTAAAGGCTCATGTACTTGTTTAGAAAGTAAACAAAGTAAAATAAGCTAAAATAACAAAAATAAACTTGCTTCTCTAGAGTTGTTGAATACATGAGTAGAACCGCAGAAGCAAACTAAGGTCCCACGTCTCTCTTATGGACAAACTAAGGTCCCATGTCTCTCTTATAGACTTTAGTCTTTTCAGTAATGCCAATGGCATAATTCTAACATTTGATTCAGTTTTAAGTAATGTACATAGTTGAGAACCACACATACTGGTCACAATTAATGATTTTTATTGACAAAAAATAAGAATTATTGATCGGAAGAAAATTCACATGTCGATCTACTTTGCTTAATATGTTGTGTTGTAGAGTTTGGACCGTAGGTGCACCAATTTGCCAAGTTATTAAATTAAATTGAGCATTTTATAAGTTGTTGGACTAATTTGCACCCACCTATCAAGTTATTGTACTAAATTGAACATTTTACAAGTTGTTGGACTAATTTGCACCCACCTGACAAGTTGTTGTATGGTGGGTGCAATTTACTCTTTCTTTTTTTATGATAAAGGGACTTTTTTTTTGTTCCGGTCACTGCATAAGTTGTGCACTCAACCGTCCATTATTACAGATCTTATCTAATTATTAAACAAAAATTCCCAGCAAATAGAAAAAAATGTAAAAACAACCCGCAATGCAAAGACTAAGCACAGAGCATATCGGTAGACTTCCACCCGTGATCTGCCACTTGGTTCTACATCTTACAAAAATGGCACTGACAATTGTAGAGTATATTGCAGGAACAGATAAAGTATGCACGGCGTTTTTGCCGTTGCCCGTTGGACCTGCCCACAAATCTCATGCACGTGAGCTGCACGCTACACACGCTCGCTGGCACACGAGTTGAGCTGACCGCGAGGGCCATTTTAGCCAAGGCAATTAATGACCACTTGTTCATGTTTTGTCGCTTTCGAGTGCCATTAGTCAATAATAGAAGGGCTTAATCTCTAGTCAATGGCGACATAACATATACAACGTCGTCTCGATCCAAAGTAGGAGTATTAGGTACGGTTCATCACTTCATTGGCATGCAGATGCAGTGTGTACTCCATCACGTCTAAGCTCCGAGTGTGCTCTGCAGCCGACGCAGATCGAGTGAGTTCGTTCCTGCTGCGAGCCTTCGCGAAGGCTAAGGTAGCTCTGAGATCAAGATCTAGCTCGAACTAGCAAGGTAATTAACACCATGCATGCTTAATTCTTTGCTTCTTATTTACATTTTCGCTCCTTGGATGATCTGTAGCCACATTGCTCTCCATTACCACCTCTCCGAGTCAGTCAAGTCGCCAGACACTGAGCTTCGACCAAATTCATTTCGTAAAGATCACAAGGTTTGCTGCATATTTGGTTTGTTTCAGCTTATCATATATAGCTTGCACCCAGAACTCAGTGCTTAATTGTTCTGAAATGAGCATGCGCATCTGCTTGTAGCAAATTCAATTCGTCTCTTATAGCTAGTCCCTATGTAATCTTGGTGTTTACACATACAGCAAAATAATATTATTGTAAATCTACACTATCATTCTTAAATAGCCAAACTCAGCACACAAGATAAGTGCATATATAATCAAAGTCTACAATGGTTCGACTTTGAACAACTCAAAACACTGCTCCCTCCAATGTACGTAGCTACTTTTAAATTTGTTCTAAGTCAAATCTTTTTAACTTTGACTATAAATAGAAAAAAATGGTGATTGACTATGTAAACGTGTTAGCATATTCATCGTGAAATTCAACTATCATAGCGTGTAATTTTTATACTTGAAATACATTACTTTTAGAGAAATTTTTGTCAAAGATGAAAATGTTTGATTTTAAAAGTAGCTATATTTTAAGATAGAGAAATGAGTTATTTGTGAGTGGGGGAGCGATTGTTTTCTAGTATTTCACGTTTTTATTTTACATATTATACACTGCTCCCTCTGTGAGTGGCGGAGGCAGGATTTTGAAGTTGGGTATTCCCAACATAAAATGTGTAAACACAAAAATATATACAACAACATACATTTTAGTGCAAATGATTTACATATGCATAGACATCATATTAATTTAGAGAAAATAGTTCAATGATACTACAAATTTTGGACTTGAAATATGAAAAAAAAGAATTCAGCACAGCAGGTCTGGGCCCTTGGGCCTGAGCTCCTAGCTACCCACCTAGCTTGATCTGTTCCTACGTACCTCCTCTTGGCCATCTCTGCGGTGCCACACGCCTAGCCCAAGCTTTGGATTTGCGTGACACAGGTAACATGTGAGACTTGAGCAATGCAGAGAGACTGAGACACTAAGGGTATGTTTGGTTGCATGTAACATATGATGCATGTATGGATGATCCTGGATGGTGCGGTTAAACCAATTTGCTTGTACCATATAGAATAATATATTAAGTAGAATGACTTCATCCCAGATGAGTCTTCTGAGGAACTTACAAACAACGGAATTAAACTTAACACAAACTATATATGTATTTATACTTTATATATACTTGCTCTTTGGCAAAATAAGTTAGGTATTCCTGGGAATACAGAATACCCTCTAGCTCCGCCATGCCCGCTGTCCCAAAATATTAGTATCTCTAGTTACTGTGTTAAGCTTAGTTAAATTTATATACATGAGCATTAATATCTATCACATCAAAGTGCATTATATGAATCCAACAGTAGTAACTAAAAAAACTCAGCCAATCTAATACTCCCTCCATCCTAAATTGTAAGTCATTTCAAAAATCTTGGAGAGTCAAAGTATCTCAAGTTTGACCAAATTTATATGATAATATAATAACATTTATGATGTTAACTAAGTGTCATTAGATTCTTCATCAATTATATTTTCATAGTATACCTATTTGATGTCATAAATCTTTATAATTTTCTCTATAATTTTGGTCAAACTTAAGATGTTTTGACTCTCCAAGATTCTTGGAATGACTTATAATTTGGAATGGAGGGAGTATAATAAATGTTGTTTTCTCTTTTGAAAACTTAGTCAAATTGAAAATGATTTGACTATAAATACTTTATATTTTAGAACGGAGGGAGTAGTATCATCACTAATGTCATGTTTGCTTAGAGGTAGTTGGTGCAAGGGAATATGAGTTCAAAAGGGCTTATACTCTTTGTTTTGTGGGATAAGAATTTTGATGGGACGGTGAATGAGAATTTATAGGTCCAAACTCTCATTGATTATTACTTTCGAGGGACAAAATTTGATAATTAGGGTGGATATTGTGCTTTAAGTTGAAGACGACACAATCATCATGACTTATGATACTAAATTCATTCCAAAACCCATACACCAAATATGAATTCCCTCTCTTAATTCACTCCACAAACCGAGCAAGAGATTATATTAACAATCAAATTCCTATCTTAATTCCTTTTATCAACTTCTAATGCCACAACAAATTTTCGAGTAAGAAGTACAGTAAGTCGAGGCCGAAGGTCCGAGGAACGGAATTATACGAAAAATTCCTGCGTGGGACCCACCCTACCGGCCATGGTAATTGCAATCGTCACTTACCCCGTCGTTCCCGAGTACCGGCGGCTGGCGGCGCGCGGCGAGGCAAGTGCGGCGGCCGCGGATTCGGAGGGCCAGCCAGGCTCTCCGTCACGGAGGCGGCGAGAAGCTCAAACTAGAGCCGTAGGTAGCCATGCCTCTTGTTTTCGCATTGTTGGATGCCGCGAAGCAACATCGGCTTCGCGGTTTCCGCTGCGAGCGCATCCACCGTTCGAGTAAGGGGATGCCGGCGAGATCTGGGCGCAGGCGTCGGCGCGGCTGCAATCGCGGCCGCGGCGGCAGGGAGCAGGCGAACGAGGTCTGTCGGCGATGGCGCCGTGCCATTCGGCCGTCGAGGTGCTCCAGTTTTTCTTTTCCTTTACACTGATTTAGATTTTTTTTCCATAGCTTTTGTTGAGTCGTTGCCCTCTTAAATCGAAAACACAGGTTCGTATCTTTTCTTTCTCCCCAGAATCCATTGAACGTGTACTGAAACCTGCATTTGGAATCTGAAGAAAAAGCTTGCAAATGGCAACCACATGAAACTTTGATATTGGGCTTCAAAATGGGATGAAACTTGGTGAAAGTTGACATTTCGGTTTTGTTGGCACTAATTGCAATGTCAGTGTGTCCTGTAGTTGCTTACAGAAAGATATAAAATTGCAACAGCTGAAATCTTAAGTTCTCAGTTAAGCCACTTGTGCTTTCTTATGGGAAGCTGGTTCAATCATGTCCACACTCAACCGAATGAGAGAAGTTTTGTTGGAAGACTTACTTGAGGACTAAATATCACCTGCATAGTTCTTCAAATGTGCTGACTTATACAAAAATCACTAATCTGATCAAGAAAAATTTGCAAGTATGAAATGTACCTCGCCAGTCACAACAATAAAAAAAAATAAAAGGCAAAGATTTCTCAAATCAGCTTCAATAGGATAAGTAATAATAGCTTCTAATATGATAATTTATTATTCTATATTCTCTAAACAAATCTGCTTTCCTAGAAATAAGGTCCAAATAAGAGAGACACCTTCAAATATGTAGTACTTGTCGCCACAAAAAAAAAAGACTAGTTTCTCACTCCTAATGTCTTCAAACGTGAATTATTAAAGATTAGATTGAAAGTGTAAAATAATCAGCTTTAATATTTTCTGTTTTAATATAATATTGTCAACTTCACAATAATAAAGTAATGGTAGAAATCATATGTATCTGTACTTTCATCTGTATAACAGTTCAAAGTCAGATCCAAAGGAATAAACCATTACTTAAGTTTTAGGAGTAACAGGTCTCTTGTTAAAAAGAATCTAATATATTCCCGTAGGCCATCATTGTTCTAATTCAAAGAAATTACAAAAGCTGTATTAACTTTTTGCAGGCCACTACCAGCTCAGATTTGAAGATATGATGTTGAGGCTTAAACTGGTCGTGGAGGTTGTAAGTGCCAATGGCCTTTCGGACCGCCAAGAGCTACTGAATCCATTTGTTCAGCTTCATTTTGCTGGGCAAAGTTTCACTACATCGATCAAAAGGATGGTTCGCTGCCCTGTATGGTCAGAGAGGACCACTTTTGATGTGCTGGACAAACAAAGGCTTCCTTCTCTTACTCTTGAAGCTTCTGTCTACAATGCAATTGATGGCTGCCAGGTTTTCCTTGGCAAGGTCCGGCTTTCTGGGGCTACCTTCTCTGAATCAACTGATGAAGTCATCAAAGACTATCAGCTGAAGGGTGGACTATTCAAGCGATCAAAGGGAGTGCTACTTCTTAGAGTATTTCTGAAAAATGAAGCCCCTGTATCACAAGTTATTCGCCCTCCAGTTCCGCGACAACCCCTGCAGGTTCCTGTGGATGCTGTACCAAAGGAAATTCAGCCTAAGTTTGAAGATGGGATGATTGTTTGGCGTATACATTACTTGTTTGTACGTGTGGTTAAGGCTCGTTGCTTGCCTAATGTGGACATCGACGAAAAACCCGATCCCTATGTAGAGGTAAATGCTGGTAACCTTAGAGGCATCACCAAGTTTGCCCACGAGGAGCAGAATCCAGAGTGGAACTCAACTTTTGCCTTCTCCAAACGCCAGTTGGACAGCGCCCTAGAATCTATGCTGTTATCTATGATGGGGTAACATTTGGTTTTATTGGGTTGGTGTCATTTGACCTAAATGATGTTCCTTTGCGTTCCCAAAATGACAAACCAGTGGTACCACAGTGGCACCGTCTTATTGACGAAAGCGGAAGGACAACTCAAGGCGAGTTGATGCTTTCAGTTTGGAGGGGCACGCAGGCTGATGAGGCATTCAGTGAGTCATGGAAGTCTGATTGGTTAGAGGCAAGTGTGACTGCAAGACCCCACATTGTGCCCAAAGTGTATAATTTGCCAAGGCTGTGGTGTCTGCGTGTCCATATAAACGAGTTTAAATGTATTTCACTCGCTTCTGGAACCAAATTTGTAGAGGCATGGGTCAAAGTGGTGGTAGGTTGTCAGCATAAGAGGACAAAGATAGTGAAGAAGCCACTAGCCCATTATGTCTGGGATGAAGAACTGACATTTGTTGCTGCAGAACCATTTGAGGATGGCCTTCAAATTTCTGTCTACGCACATCTAGTGCCTCGCATAGGCGAGGTTATTGGTCAAACTGTCATACCCTTGGAAACAGTTCAGCGTCAAGTTGGGGGTCTCTCTACTGGACTTGAGAGGCAATGGCTTGATCTTCAAATTCCACCCAATGCATCAGATTCCGATGGTGGTGGGGTTGAGTTGACTGTGTCATCGTGCCGGATTAATCTCACTACCTGCCTCGATGGTGGATATGGTGCCCAGTATGGCTTTGGAGAGTACAAAAAGGACTTGAGACTAGCAGCTGAGAAAACCTCAAATCCTCCAGTTGTTGGCTTGTTTGAACTTGGTATTCTTGGAGCTCAGGGTCTCCCTCCTATCAGAAGAGGAAATGGGAGATTTTCGCTGCATCCATATTGTGTGGCAAAATATGGCCGGAAGTGGGTACGAACTCGTACCATCATCAACAACTGCCATCCTTCATTCAATGAGCAGTACTCATGGGATGTGTACGATACAGCAACCGTCCTGACCATTGGACTGTTTGATAATGGCCTGGTGGAAGAGTCTAGTTCAGGCAAGTACAAGGATGTCAGCATTGGAAAAGTACGGATACGCCTTTCCAATCTCCAACCTGGCCGGATCTATTCTCATGGGTACCCTCTTCTCATCCTACAGCCTGCAGGGGTGAAGAAATTGGGTGAACTGTACCTATCAGTAAGATTTACCACAAGATCATTAGTAAACACGGTGCGTATGTATGCATCCCCCAATCTACCAACAATGCACTATGAGGACCCTCTTTCAGTGATCCTGAAAGACAATTTGGAGCTCCCTGCTATCCAGATTGTCACATCCCGACTGAGCCGGATGGAACCACCCCTAAGCAAGGAAGCCGTGGAATACATGTTTGACGTGCAAAGCAACTTTTGGAGCTTGAGGAAAAGCAGGGTCAACTGGAACAGAATCATGTCAGTCCTCTCAATCTTCAACACATTTTGGAGATTTTTTTCCTATATTTGTTCATGGCAGAATCCTGCAGTCACTTTGCTGGCCCATCCTGTTTTCCTCCTAGCTCTTGCGTTTCATCAGTTCATACTCCCATCAGCGCTCTTATATATCTTCTTGATTACAATATGGAACTACCGGTGTCGGCCAAGTTATCCTTCGCACGCTGATATCAAGATATCTTTAGCAGACACAGTACACCCAGATGAGCTCGACGAGGAATTTGATACCTTCCCTACTTCTCGGACCATTGATTTAGTAATGATGAGGTATGATAGACTAAGGAGTATCGCCGGCAGGATACAGGCGGTCATGGGAGACGTGGCATCGTGTGGGGAGAGGATTACTTCATTGACAACATGGAGGGATCCAACGGCAACAGCAATATTTGGGCTCTTTACTTTAGCAGTAGCCATTATGCTCTGCTTTACACCATGGAAAATTCTTGTCGCAATAGCTGGAGCCTACACCATGAGGCACCCCAAGCTTTGGCGGAAGACGCCATCATTTGTCAGGAACTTCTACCAGCGATTGCCACAGAAGACAGACAGTTTGCTCTGAGTATCTTCTGTAATATGTGCTGTTTCTTGAGTCTGTTGGTTGCAACTCTATTGTGATACTTTCTCATGTTACTTTGTTCTGTTCCTTTTTTTTTTTGAAACGAATTGTTCTGTTCCTTTAGTCTGTTAGTTGCAACTCTCTTCTGTAAACTCTTTGTTGTGTCATCGGGCCTGGCTGTAAGATTTCATTTCCATGCTTAGTAATATGCGCCTGGTCCGTGTGGAGGTGCTGGTCACCCTCAGCTGCACCCTCCTCGTCACACTGGTGTTGCTAGGCTCCAGCCGGCGCGCCAGCCGCAGTGCCGCCTTCCGCCTTGTTGTCTGGTCGGCACTCATGTTGAGTTATCCAGCGGTGTCCTACACCATTGGGCTGATGCAGTCTGGCTCTTTCAGCAATGAGCTCGTTATCGTCTGGGCTTGCTTCCTCGGCTGTGCCGATGGCATTGCCTCTTGCAGCGTCGACGACTCTGACCAGCAAGCCCGCACCATGCTGAACCAGGCTGCCCAGATCATCTACGTGTTCTTCCTCCTCTTTTCTTATGCCACTTCTTTGCCGTTGCATCTGAAAATTCTTCTCTTGTTGATCTGGCTGTTGATTGTCGCCAAGCTTGGAGTGCGCCTGAAGAGCTTTTTCTCAGTTGGTAGGGATCGAGTCCTCTCCATTGAGAACCGGCTCATCACCATGTATATGCGAGATAAGAAAAATCTCTTGGTTAGCGGTGAGGCAGGCCTGGAGGATGGGCGCGGGGAGTACAAGTTCAGTGTCCCCAATAGCATCGTCACCATCGAAATGGTTTGGCAGTGCAAGGGACAGTTACTGAACTCAGACAACCCACAAGCACGAAGACTAAAGGATCTTTGTCTCTCATTTGCCCTGTTCAAACAGCTACGGCGACTCCTCAGTGGGTGCTCTTTGCGCCTGCGTGGACAGACGCACTTTGATGGATCAACCGAGTATGAGAGACACATCTTTCCTGATGATGATACTGGGAATGCTGTTGACTCCCAGGAGAGGATGCATCGCATCGTTGAGGTCGAGCTTGGCTTTCTCTTTGATTTCTTCTATGCAAGGTAGCCATCTCCCAGAGAAACTCTTGTCCCTGAAACCGTTCTGTTCTTGGCTGTTCTGACGACAAGCCTTTCTACCCTCTTCATCCCCACCTTTTTCAACTATCATTCCCCTGACAGAGACATGAGCATTTCCACCACGGGCTTCGACATATGGTTGACTAGAATGGTAATAATCTTGTTTGTGCTCCTGGAATTGTTTCAGTACTCCATGCTTGTGTTCTCCGATTGGCACAAGGTGACGATGCTGTGCCGGTATGTCCAAGATAAATTGTGGCAAAAGCATCCCATATTGGAGATGCTACTAGGTCCAATGTGCCGTGTTGCACTGAAAAGACAGTACTGGAGCAACTCGGTTGGGCAGTACTCGCTTCTGCATACCTGCATCCGCTCTGAAAACGAGCTCATGTTTCGCCTGCCTTTACCAAGTTTGATCAGACGTTTCCTGGTGAGGAACAGGATGATGACTCGCAGGGATCTGCCCATGACAGTGAAGCACGCAATCCACAGCCATGGTGCATGCTTCTCTTCACTTGTACGTGGCCAGGTCGCTTTGCAATATGTGGATAGAATTCAGACGGGCATCCTCCAAGAGCTTTGTCCAACCATCTCGCATCAAAGTGTCATCCGTAGCATGCTGATTTGGCACATTGCTACTACACTATGTAATTATAAATCAGAAGCCAGCATGGTGGCAGCAGAGAGGGACACCATCAGAGACCAGGAGGTGGCCACCACGGTCTCCGACTACTGTGCTTACCTTCTGTTTTATGCACCAGAACTGGTAACGAAAAATTACCGCAGCACACAGATATCGATGGAAATCCTGCAGAGCACATCGATCGCAGCAGTGCCTTGGAGGATGCCGTTCTACAGATGAGTTGTTAAACAAAAAACTCTCCAGTTTGCAACCAAAGGGCAGCCAAGACAGTGGCGATGACCAGGACCGACACAAATATTTCCGAGGAAAGGAAAATTATGACAAGTATGAAGCTATTTTGGCCAGTGGCAGAAATCTTGGATTTGATATACTTGGGATGTTTCCTGACAACGAAGCACGGTGGAAAATGCTTGCCATGCTGTGTGGACAGAGAAACTTATGTCTGTTGCACCATCGGATACCGTGATGGAGCATGTTAAGAAACTTGCCACAGGTGGTGAGTTCATCACACATGTCTGGGCCTGGTTGACGGATTGCATTATGACACAGCCAACAGAGTTCTTTCCTTAGAACCTGCAGCTGGGATATAATATACTTTATATCACTTTATTAACTGATCAAATCTTCCTGCATTTCCTTCTGTACATGTAATTTGCATACTTATGGAGTTGGGAAAATAATGATATAGGTAAAGTGTTTTTGATCGACGACAGACGGAATCGTTGGTTATGTGGCTTAACCACTCACCTGATGAACAAGAAAAAAAATCATTGAACAGAAAAACATGTTGTGCTTCCAGCTGTAATTAAACAAGACGTACAGGTTTTCCCACCCTTCCAATAAAAACTGGACCAATGTATGGTAATCCCATATCAATGAACAGTTGTAAGATGGATATCACACTATCCCGTACCAGCATTCAAATTTCAAGAGAATAGGCTCGAACGACAAAAGTCGATATACTTCTCATGTAATAAAATTAGACTCAGGTTGTTCCCTTAAAATCTAAAGATGATCATATGCTCTAATAAAGTACTGTTTGAGATTGTAATCAGTTTTCTATAAACAGGATGCACTTTTTGTCTATAGTTTCTTCGACCAAGAGCTATTGTGAAGCTCTTGTCTGAAACTACGATCATACAGATACATACGGTTTTGTTTTCTAAGTGCAGTTTTGTATGAAAATAAATGGATTGATTAAATTCGTCTCCAGTCTTTGTCTGACTGTCTGTCTGCTAGTTGCAGTTGCAGTAGAATTTTTTTTTTTTGAAACTTTAAATCAGCAGGAGTGCTGCCATATCATATAAGGGAGATAGAGAGAGTTCAAGGTTACATTGTGGTGATTAATAAAAACGGTTAAGCTCACAAATCTCAAAATGAAATGAATCTATCATTGATACTATGAAATTAAAGGTGCTCCACGTGCTCTTTGTCTCAAGCCGATTTCTTCCTTGATTAGGCCAAGAACTGATTGGGGTGTTGCTTGAACACCTCTGAATATTCTTCAGTTCCATTCATTCCACAGATTTCAGCATGTGTAGATCATAACAGCCGCAATTGCCCTTCTTCTTTCCTTCGTCACCTCCTACAAAGACCGGCGCCACCATTCTTGGAGATCAACGTCTGTCTGCGGTAGTGGCACCAGGTGGTTTGTCCAAGAATGAATGAGCTGCCAAACTTGAGCTGCATATGGACACTGGATGCAAAGATGCACAGCCGTCTCAGGTGCTCCCAGACAGAGGGGACATATGGGGTTACACGGCCAATTTCTCTCTGCCAGTCGATCAATAGTGAGAATTCTATTCTCCAATAGGAGCCAAGTGAAGAACCTATGCTTTCCCTCGGCCTGTGCTTTCTATATTGCTTTAGCTTGGAAGGTGTAGAAAGATCCTTTGAACTGAATAGCATATGCTGATTTGGTAGTGTAGTTGCCATATTGTGTCCATCTCCGTACAATTTCATCTTGATTGTCACTGAAACTAGTGTTCTAGACAAATTCCCGGAGGTTAATAAATTCAGCCAATTCAGTAGCAGAACTCATCCTCCATAGACCCCTCGTCCAGTTGTGGTCAGTCAATTCCTCGTAAACATTCATGTGCTTTCTCCAAGCCAATTTGTATAAGTTTGGCACAAGATCTCTTGGAGCCTGGCCATTCAGCCACGAAGAACCCCAAAATTTGGCCTTTTGGCCATTGCCAATCTGCACAACTGTACTGGCTCGAAATAACTGCAGATCTAGCTCATTTACAGGGGCTTCAGTGCCCACCCAAGGACAATCTGGCTCTTTCCACTGGAACCATACCATCTCAGCCTTAGAGCTCTACTGAACCTTTCCAGATCCCAAGCCTCCATATTCCTTTGATCTCTTAATATTTGTCCACTTGACTAGGCAATGTCCTCCATTAGTTTCAGCTTCTCCCTTCCAAAGAAAATTCCTTCTAATCTTATCTATTTTCTTTATTGCCCACTTTTTTAGCGAGAAGGTAGATAAGAAGTAAACAGGGATAGCTGATAGAACTGAATTTACAAGCACCAATCTTCCTGCCTTATTCATCAACCTGCCTTTCCATCTTGGCAGCCTTGCTGCAACCTTGTCAATGAGGGGTTGTACATCAACCTTTCTGAGGGCTCTGGTGTGAAGTGGCAACCCAAGGTAAGTGCAAGGAAAGCTTTTGACTGGACATTGGAAACTTTGCATGATCTCCTCTATGTTTAGTGTATCACAGTGAATTGGATAAACAACACTTTTGCTTCTATCAGTTAGTAAACCTGATGTTGTGCCAAAAGCTTCTAAGATATCAGCCACCACTCTTACTTCCTCACTGTCAGGCAGCTTCTAAGATATCAGCCACCACTCTTACTTCCTCACTGTCAGGCTTCAGAAATATAGCCACATCATCAACAAACATGCTGATTCTAGCTATAACATTCCTATTCTGAATCTCAGATAGCAGCCCCTGAGATGCAACAATGGTGAGCATTTTTTATAGTGGCTCCATGGTCAGGATGAAAAGCATAGGGCTTAAGGGATCTCCATAACGTTAGCATGTCCTATGTTTGAACCACGGTCCTCTTGTGCCATTCAGCAGAACTGATGTTGTAGCAGTAGATAAAAGGGTTGAGACCCAGTTTCGCCATCTTGCTGCAAAGCCCATATGTTGCAGCTCTTCCATAAAGTAATCCCACCTTACACTATCAAAAGCTTTTTTTATGTCCAGCTTTAGAAATAGAGCAGGTTTCTTAGCATGGTGTAGAGCCTAAACCATGTTCTGAATAAAGTGAAAGTTGTCTTGTATGCTTCTTCTTTTAATGAAAGCATTTTGTTTCCTAGAGATTAGATAATGCTAGTGTGGTGAAAGTCTGTTTGCCAACTGTTTGGAGATGATCTTTGCAATACTATGTGTCAAGCTGATTGGGCGAAAATTGCTCATACCAGATGCCGCGGGTGTTTTTGGAATGAGAACCATATGAGCCTTGTTCAGTAGCCATGTGAACCATGTGAGCCTTGTTCAGTAGAAATTTCAATCAGCAACACAAGTGAACCATGTGAGCCTTGTTCAGTAGAAATTTCAATTAGCAACACGTCCACACCCCTTCACATTACACGTTTTGCGTTACTGCTAATCCGTGGAAGTCGGAAAGGGAAAAAATTGAACGCTGCCATGAGGCAAGGCCGCAAGGGTGATACCTAACCTGACCCTGATGTGAAGAGTGAGGCCTAGCACCTCTGGCAGACGAGGGAGACGGCCTCATTGGCGGCGGCGAGATGGGAGGCTCACGGCCGGCACCGTCTGCGGCGGCACGGGCGGTGGGTGGCAAGGGCGCCGTAGGCTCGAGGAGCCGCGGGAAAGATGCTGCTGAGGTGGGAGGCAAAGCGGCGGCAGGTGGGTTCCACGTGATGGGAAGCAGGTCAGGCGGAGGGGAGAGAGATGCAGAGATGGGCCGAGAATTTCAGGGTGTGACAGCTTCAAAATTCAGATTGATTCATTCAGATAAGTTTTGGACCAACCCGGACAGCCAGTGGCCTAGAAAAAGAATACTTGCACCCTTGATGCAGATCGACACGCACCTCGAGTGCCCTGTTCCTCGAAAGACCAAGCTCTGCATTTGATCTCTCTTCAAAATACCGAACAAGATACCAATCATTGTTACGCATGCATCCTATCTAATTCCATAGATAAACTAAATATAGCAAACGGAAATATCGTGAAACAGAAGGACCATTGATTGTGAAGTTCTAGCTTTTGATATTTACACGAACGCTAGCTCTTCACATCTCTTATAGCTAATTAAAGCCTTGCGCCTCCAAAATTTGCCGCGCTAACCAGCTGGTTGATGCTAAACGCCGGCTCCTCTAAACAACGACAAACCAAGCCAGCAGCCAAAAGAAAACAGGAGAAGAAGAAGAAGAAGAAGAAGCAGAACTACGCACGCAGCGTCGTGTACTACTATTTCTACTATAAGAACTAGAAGGGCGCCGTAGCGAAGTCCTTGTCGATGGAACGCCGGCGGCGGCTACCACCTTTGCTGCCGCCGCGGCTTTTGGCGTCGTAGCAGCCGAGCTCGACGTCGTCGTCGGACGAGGAGTCGAAGGAGTTGGACTTGCTGACGGCCACCTGCACGGGCTTGAGCCCCTCGGTGAAGATCCGGATCGCCTCCTCCTCCGTCTTGGTGCTCACCACGTACAGCGCCGCCTCCTGCAAAATTTAGAAAAGAAAACGAAACCATGTCAAATCACTGTCCATCTTTCCGAAGAATCTGCTTTAGTTTTGTTCGTGTTCCCTCCACTTCCATTCGGACCCCCTGCTACGTACGTATAGTGCGCGCGTGAGTACGTTGTTAACATGAACACGTACGTGTGTGCGTACGTGTACCGTACGTATGCAAAGACACGTATGGAGGACGACGACGTACGTGGTGGGTCACACACGTCTCCGTCACGGCCGTGGACGTGTGGCCCGTCGGGCGCATGGGGTTCATGTTTAGGTCAAGTGACAGAGACCCCTTCGTGGACACGTAGCACGCCAATCATTGTACTGTGTGTATGCTATATACACGTTCGCTCGCATGCGTAGTTAGCCATATGCTACATTATTTTCTTTGTTTGCTTAGATAAAAATTGATCACCATGAGTCTATTAAAGCCAGGGAATAGGAAATGAGGCAAACACTACAAAAAATTGAGCCCTTTTAGAATTTTCTTTTTGTGCATTTGTGGATGGAGAAAGGTGCAGCGTGCACATAGGCGATAGGTGAGTCACTGGAGAGAAAGATGGAGCGATGCAATTGTACCTAAGCACGTGGAATGGACTGCCCAAGTGAACAGGCTTTCAGGAACAGTGACACTTCAATTATTGGAAATTATTCATATTATTTGTATCCTGGTACTTTTTTGAAAGGGAATATATACTTTTATAATGCTTTATAGTATTTGTATTTGTATTTTCGTGGTTGCCTAATCATTTGAAAATTTACAGTTTATCTTTAAAAAAAACAAGTAGGGGCCTTCAAACTGGATTATTTTTGGATCATGAATTGAATTTGCAATCTGGGAACACAAATTGATGATTAAGGAAGCGAGAAGAGCCCATTATTTTTGAGAGAAAAGATGTTGGGAGTCAGAACACATACGATAGATGCATCATCGCAGAATTCTGGCACGTACTTAAAGGATGCAAAAGAAGATTGTGTTGCATGCATGGACGCGGTGCTTACCCTGGCGAACTTGATCTGGTCGAGCGTCAGCGTCTTGGGCTCCCACTCGATGGACGGCATCCGCCCCGCCGCCTCCAACCTGCTCGTCGCCGCCGTCGTCGCTGCCATCTCCGCCGGCGCCATTATCGACTCCTCCTCTTTCGGTATAATACTCGCGTAAATACCGGAATGAAATAATACCCCGCGCGTAAATACGTAGGTATACCCCGCGCTCAGCTTCTGAATCGATGCGCGCGCTTCTCCTGTGCTCTCTGCTCCTCTCTGCCTGCAAGAGGCGCCTACCCCTACCCGCCGATGGAGCCGCGGGCTATATATACCAGGCCCCGGCAGGGGAGACACCCACGACGTGTCGCCGCCGTACGGGTGGTCCGGTGCCCACGTGGCGCCCCCGGAGTGGGGGTCGCGCCCGGCCACGCGGCGCCGCGCTGCGCCTGCGTTCGGACGACCGGTGTGCGGGCCCGCCAGCGTCCGAGGTACCTGTGGCTGTGGTTCGGAGTCAGCCACGGGCGGGGACACGTAGTGGCGTCTCCGTGGTGGCCACCGTCCACGGCCAATGGAGGCTCGCCGCGTACGCGGTTTACTCGCGCGGGGGCGCCGGGTCCCGGGATATTGCGTGCCGGGACTCGCTGCTTTGATCGATCGGTCGGTTCGTTACCAGTTTACCGGTAGGACCGGATCGGGATCCCACATGCATGTGCTGGGCTGCAGGGCAATCTCGCTCCTGTGGATAGGCACGGATGCATGTGCATGGCTCTTTCGCCAAACATCTCGGAGCAGAGAGCAGATCATATACTACTACGTAGCTGCTGCATGCACGTTACGCTTGCTGCAGCCGTGAGCAATTCACATTTGGTGACAAGAAGAAGAAGGGGCGAGAGCGAGGAGGAGGAGGAGGAGGAGGTCAAGACGGACTTGAAGCGGCTGTGCTCGATCGGAGTCCTGTTGATCCGGCCGCCGGCGAAACCAGGATGCGCTGCCACACACGCGACACGACGACGCGTGCATGCATATACTAAACACGTCAGCCCGTCGGGGATCGCGCCCGATCGTCAGGCTGCCGCCACGTCGACCTGCCTCGGATCTCCCGAGTCCCGGCCATCGTCGTCCGAATCGCTTTCGCCTCGATTCGATGCTGTGTGCCAGCGACTTGTGTGTCGCCTTCCCACCCGCTGCTAGCTACTGTAGCTGCTTCCCTCCTTTTCGACACTCTCGGGAACACGTACATACAGCGACCAAAATTTGTGCAAATGACGCGAGTGTTGCGTGCACCGCTGGCTCTACGGCTGCCGCACCGTACCATGCCAACAACAGACGCTAAGAACCGGCCAGGCCCGGCATGATCTGCATATGATCGATGATTGGGGTGGCCTCGTGTGGTGCTACTGTTGGCCATCAGATCTTTTCAGGACCAATATGCTTTTATTTTTATGTTATGTATATAACTATACAGAAGTTGCATCACCTGATTATTGTAACGCGATGGAGTTGACTAACAATATCTCTTGTTCCACGTTAGGTTTGGCATAAGTGATCGAGAGTTTTGGTGAGGCCGGCCGGTCACTCTTCCACCACCACCATTGGTCGTCTCTCCAAAAGAGTAGGACCATGCATGGCTAGCTACGTGTAGAGTTCTCAGCCCGTTTTCTGCTTGTCAATGCCTGCCCGGTGCAGTGTTGTTTATTCTGAGCTGCTAGTTGGTCGGCTGAATGCTATGCATGATTGAAACCTGGGTTATTATCAGCTGGCCCGGCGGGCACGTTCTTCTCTGTCTGCGTTAGGCGTTAGCAGCCATTGCTGTCCAATCAAACTAAGTGCCACAAGCTCGATCGATCAAGGCCTTATTCGTACGTGTCACCGTCGCGTCTCGTATGGGCGTGCAGGAATGGGAGCCGGCCGGGCGGCTGGGGATATCATCTCATCTCATCCCGTTACGTTTGTGCAACAACGAATGATTGCTCAACTCCATGATAGTGCAATTATTGATAAGTATGACCAGACCAGCAGGTGCTGCTACCTAGGACGGATCGAGACGCGCACATATGCATGTATAGATGTGTTTGCATCCTCGATCTGCTACCTAATATCTCTCTTCGATGCGTTCAACCTTTTTTTTCTATATAGTCTCGCACTAAAATGGTCGAATTATTCCTCCTTTTAAATGCATACTCCTCCATTTTTACGCACACATATCAAAATTCAAACTTTACAATATTTAACTATTGATTTTTTATTTTTAAAATGTAAAATTCATATGGTTGGATTCGTAATAAAATATAAGTTATAATCATTATAAATAAATAGTTAAAATGTTATTTGGAAGATCCTGCCAAGTCATATCACACCTTATAAACATGGACGGAGCTACCCTGCGTGTGGTACGGAGTCAGGCGCGGTGCGGACACGTGGCGTCTCCTGCCCGCGCCGGCCGGCTGCAGCCAATGGGGGCTCGCCGGGTACGCTATTTACTCGCGCCGGGATATTTGCGTGCCAGGACTAGCCGCGCCACCGGCCGGCCGGCGGTTGTTGCGGTTCCCACCGTGCATGTGCAGGCATGGCGAGGCCGCCGGCGGCCGTCACGTAACGAACGACGCATGCATGCATCATGGTAGGTGCACGTGGATCGAATGGCTCGACGAGTGCAATTCGCATTCGTTGAGAAGCAGAGGAGCTCAAGCCGGACTGCTTCTCGATGAGACCGTTTGATTCGATCGCCAAAGCAAAACGTAACTTATTACTCGTTTTGCCTCTGACCATGTCCCTCTCCTCCTCGCCGCATCGACAAGAATTCCCAAGAGTAGTTGCTTCCGCTTTGATCGAGAATGCACCATGGAGGCTTCAAGGCAAACATGGCTGCTGCCATTATATTGACGCTCCGGTGCACGGCCCCTCTAACAAAGCTTTTGTTAGACTGTAGCTGCCGGTATGTTTGGACGGCCCAGGCCTAAAACGGGCTAATGTATCGTTGCTTGTTTTTTTATATAAAAAAACACATATATTATATAAATAAAATACAAAAGAGATAAAGATATAGAGATATATAAAATAGAATTTGTAGAGATACGTTGAATCTAGTACGGCTCCCCTGAATCTACTGATGCATTAGGCCATCTGCTTAAAGTAATGGTGATGCAGTTTAACCATCTTCTGTAAGACGGATGTATAGGAAGCCCCCCAACGTAGACCGCCGGTTCTAGCCTCTTCTTCAATCAATTCATTCAATTGCTGTTACTATTTTTTTTAAAAAAAAAAGGGGAAACAACTCACCCGACATATTACATCGCGAATAAGCGAGGTAAATAACAGCAAAGAAGACGGTAATATGTACATGGAAGTTCAGCATATATTCATAAACAGGCATGAATAGCTTTATACATCATTTTCTCCACTGTGAAACATTCACTTTAAGATGCCACTAACCCATTACCCAACCAAGGGTGCCCATCCCACAGAACAAGGATAAAGTCAGTAGCTCATCAAGCTCTTCTCCCTGGTCGTGTCTTGTCGCTGGAAATATACTGATAATGCATTACTGCCTATGTTATTCAGCCCTTCAGTGAGTATTTCTTTCCTGTAAACGCTGCAAATTTCGGTTCGTTCTTCGGTTCCTCCTTCGCTTCCTTCTCAGGTGCCTACAAATTGATGGACTAAATGTCAACACAATATAGCAAACTTGGAAGCCTAAGGTGCTTGCTCCATGCATCCTTACCAACTCAAAACTAGCTCTCAAAAGAAAAAAAATACCAACCTTATCGGCTCGACTTCCACCAGAACCGAAGACAAGCTTTCCTGTGGTCTTACGCGATGAACCACCCTGTGACGTGTTGGGTGTTGAGGGCTGCACACCATTGGTTGCATTAGCTTGCCGCTTTGCAGGGGATGAGGCCAGCACATCTTTATCCTTAGAAGGCTTCCCATCCAGACGCCTTCCTAAACCGGTGAACTTTGGTTCTTCTGGAGCCTCTGCAAAAAAAAAAAGGGGAAAAAAGCAAAAGAATTGGAGGGCCTCTTGTCTAATACTTACAAAATAAAAGGCATCAAGAAGAGTAACCACGTCCAGTGATGTACAGAACAAGTGCATTACCGGTAGTAGGCTCTGTGTTTGCAGGAACAGCAGGTTTTACTGGCTCAGGTTCTTTATAGTCAAGTGGTGGAGCAAAGTCAACCTCACAATCAGTCTCAATAATACTTATAGCATTGGAAGGTTTTGTCTCCACTATATCAATGTAGTACTTCTTGTTATTATACGCTACCATAATGCTGTCACCTGTGGTTAGACAAGAAAAGTTCCTCAAAGTTTTCTCCAAGCTGCAAGAATGAGACAAACAGAGCATTAGTGTTCTTCAGGAATTTTGTACTTGCATTACTTGCAACGCATACTATGTAATTCCAGTTACAATACAGCAGTCATATAAGGAGGGAAGGGGTAAACAGACGTTCCACTAGGATAAGAAATAGTTAACAAAAAAAACACTAACATTGCTTTGGGGTTTGAGATGTCCAAAAAGTCTGTTGTATGAGGCTGCAACTTGACATATGTGCCCTTGGGGAGGTTGGCATTTTTTATGAACACCATATCTCCTTCTTGCAGAAGAAGATTTTGCATCATCTGATGGAATACATAAAGTTAGCTTTATTGACATAATGATATCCAGAGAAGAGCAACGGTATCCTAGAGATCTCAACGTACCCAATATGGCATGTAGATCATGCCTTCTTCTGCAATGAACTCCAGAACACCACAATGTGAAGTCCGTTCTGCTGCCGCATTTTGGACTTCAAAAAGCATAGGATACTCAATATGCAGAGATGCTGCAGAGAAACATAACACAATTTTTTGGGAGCCGAGAACGTATTGTCAAATGAGTGTGGGAAAAACTGTTAATAACATGTAAGATGAAGGAAGTAGTCTGCGCCTAACTTACCTAGACGATCAAGGGCTGATGGTGGCATAATAACTGAAAAGAAGCAAAGTAATAATCACGTAAATCTTCTGATGGCAAATAAAAGGGCATATGGAACTTGGAACACATTGAACAGAGAACATACTTTTGTCACCAGCCTCAAGTTGTGGCTGCAAAAACAGTAACATAGATCTATTACAATAAATTGCAAAAAAGCAAACCAAAAATGTTATATTGAAAGGTTGTAATTATTCTAGCAATAGATGCTGATAGAATTTACTGGCCCAGTTAATGATAGTTTAAATATATTTTACTTGATTCAATTCAAAAGTCATGTTGATTAAGGAAAGATAAGTTCCTCATTCAACAATTGAATGAAAATAGGCATTAGAACCCAACCTATGGAATATGATTCATATGCAAAGGAGGACAAAAGAAACACAGAATGGAATAAAAGAATTGATTACAGTATCTCATAACAAGCAACTATCTCATTAGTCAATATGTCCCTTGAAACTGGGTAGATGATGAAGTGGAAAACATATATTACTATATTCAAATAGAAAATATGGCACCTCATCTGAAGAAGATTTACAAACCTTGTCAATGAAAGATGCAGGGTAGCAGCGATATGTCTGCTCGAAAGTGCTTCCCGGGTAGCCATAGCCTTCGAAGTACTATTCATCATGAAGAAATGTATAAGGACTGAGGAGACAGCAGCGTGGTTCCACAACAAAGTCTTGTATGAAAGCATGCGCGTATGAAACAAGTCAGAAGACAGGCAACTCCTCGTTTTGAGTATTAATAACATACATGGTACATAAAAGAAACTGTAGCTTGGTTCAGATACAAAGTAAAATGCTACCATATTGGTCAAGCAATGGCAGCAAGTATCAAGGAAGAACATTGGGGATCTGAATTCACTGCTGCACGATGCACATTAGACGGTGATATAGACCAAATATCTATTGACATTGTTTGACTGTCCAGTGCTATCAGCAAATTCCAAGTGGGATGAGAAAGCTAATTACATGATTCCACGGAAAGAAATTCCCAGACCAATGGGTCGGATTGTTCAAAAATGGATAAAAAAAACAGATTTTCAGGTAAAGGACTTACCATTGTTTCCCCACACGAAGGTTAACCCCTCCTGCTCCCTTGAATATGAGAAACAAAAGGAAATAAATCAAATGATGCGACAAGGCAGAGATACAAAAGTAGGCACTCGAAATGTCAAGCATAAATAATTGCACTCACACTTGTGATAATGTGACAATCAAGAAAGGAAAGACAATATCAGTTATAAGCCTTGGTCAGTCTTCATCTTTTGACTGAGACTACGAATATGCAACATCAGACCAAAGAATTAAGACTCACGCAAAGGAGATTACATCTTTGCAAAATGCTCATGAACATGATGGCAACTGGTTATGAAGGTAGAGAAATAGATATCTAAGGTATAGTCAGCTATTTAAATCCAACAGAATCGATAACCATGTATCTGGAGCACACTTCAAGGTCCAAATACTCATTGGCATGGTTAGCGTACAACTTGAACGAAAACTCAACACGTTACTTTAGCAATAGACAGTGGTACGGCTGCTAGCCTAGCACCCTTTCAGTAATAACTAGGAAAAAAGGTATCATTTATTGCACCTACGGATGAATTGGCAGTATATGGACGCAAAGGGGCGATTTTGCTAGCACATATGAACAAGAAGGCAGTTGTTGACAAGGCGACGAACTTTGTCAGGCACAATTCCCTGCGGTCTAATACAAGCACGGTAAAGGGCCTCCCGTGCGGGGATCGGATGTGCAAGAGCGGTTGGATGGCCCCGGATTACACCGGAAGAGAAATTGAGTCGACAGTCGAGGTTTTACCGAGAAATCGACAACCCGGCGGATCTTGCGGCAGTCGGGGAGGCGGAGTGGAGACGGAGAAGATTGGATGGGAACCCTCCCCTCCCTCTGAGTTTCTTTGGGAAGAAGAGGAGGAGGAGCTCGCGCTTGGTTGGTGGCGGAGACCGGACTCCAGACTCCAGAGAGGGGAGAGAAAGAGGAACAGAGGAAGGACTCCTTCCTTCTTCCTTGTTGCCTCCGATCGAAGAAAGAGGACAGAGGAGCTAATCGAGGCCGCAACGAATAATCTAGAAGATGGGATTCCAAGACGAAGGCCTGCCAGATTTGCGGAAGGGCAGTAGCAGCGTATACAACGCCCAGCCCATGAACGGCCCAGGGAGTAGAAGCTTGTAGCCCGCACAACCACGGGTACTAGTTATTTTTTTCCTACTTCTTTTTTTATATTTTATTAATTGTTTCCTATATAAGTAAATGCATTGTTATTTCTAAAAAATGCATTGTCATTTGAAGTCAGCAGTACAAACTATTTATTATACAACAAGTCGAACTGATTTCAATACTTTGATAATTATAACATATTCGATATTTTATATAAAAATTTGTTAAAAAGACACATGTATTCAATCATTCAACAATGTGTGAAACTTAATTCAACAATTCACAAAACATGATTCAACATTAAGGGAAAAGCATAGCTCAACAGTCAATACTTGAATTTTTGAAAGAAAATACTTTACATATGCTGAAGTAGTATATCAAATTTGTTGAAATAGCATATCGTATTTATTGAACTTTTCAACAAATAATAAATGTATTCACATCGGATCTCATCTTGAAGCATTAATTCCAAACAACAATAATCTTCAAATGGATTTAAAAATAGATGAATGGTTGAAAAAATCATAATAAATGTTTGAAACTTAAACTATATTCCTTCAACCTTCCCCAGCGCTGACATGTGTCCTCCGCCCATCAGCACCTACTAGTGCACACACGCCAAACATGTTCGGTTCATAATGTGCCAATCAAAAGCCGCCAAACAACTTCCAGAAGTAGCAGCTCTTAAATTGAAATCACGTTCCATCCATTGTTTACTCATAAACATTAGCTCATGCCAGTGCACAAGTTGAACAGAATACAAGGAGCCTAGCCTTTCTCAAGCCTCAACCATAGCATCAAAATCTTCTACCAATTCCCGCTGATGTTCATATAGTAGAAGGTTTATTTTGGAACTTCTCAAGTCCAAAATAATTGGTGGATAGTTTAAAAAAGATTTTAGTAATAACTGAAGCATGAACTAATGATGAATATTTCTCTTTTCATGTCTCGTTGACCAAGAATCTATCCAAAATTTTAGAAATCATGATTTCTTACCCATTAGTTGAGGCGAAACTATTTCAGTAGTTTAGATTTCCATAAGCAATTTGTGTTGATAAAATCATTAAAAATGATAACCCTCTCCAAATGAATCCTACCATTATTCTGCTCATGAACATTCAAAATAAGATTGAAATCCCACATACATCTAGCCTTTTTCAAGTCAATAAGAAGGTAGCTCATTTGGAAACAAAATCCTTCCTAAACACATGTTTTACATAATCATAGACTGTCAACCACAACCATTCAAATTATCAATTTTATTTCTAAAAATAACACTCAAACTACATTTACCTGAAACAAAACCTTGCAGTCTGAAGTATCTTTTATGGTACCATAGATGATAACCTAGAATCTCGAGGTTTTAGTGTGAATTGGAAATCTACTCCCATGTCCAACATAGCCAAATCAACATACAAGAAATTATGTTGCTTAATTTGATGAGTTCTAATCAAATCAAACCTTATCAAGTATCAATCTTCTTAGGGGTTAAGGTCCAGTCACGCCACCATTGTGATAACCCTACAATAAAACAATTACATATCATTAAATTACATAACGATAACATAATGTCTTCCCAAGTTGATAGAGTTGCCCACCGTACCATAATACAAGATATGGCATGACCAACCATAACAAGGAATACATACTACCGAAGACGAGTTCCGAGTTAAACCAGGCATTGGTGATCGTGAAGAATGTGCTTTACATGCACTAGGAGCGCCCACAGGCAGCAACTCCGAGCGGTAGATAGCATAAATCCCATATCCGAAAAACACATTGAAAAAAAGCAGCTAATGTACTTACTCAAGTTCTTTCCCAACTTGATTGTAAAGAAATTGCAAATAGAAACTCTTCCATATGATGAATTAAAGGGGAAAGATGATTGACACACATGTGTTTTGTTTAAGAAAACTGTGGGGGAGTTCCCCACAGCGCTTCGTGTTAAAATTAAAATAGGAGATATTTACAGAGTTTAGGAAATTGTTTCTAGCCATTGTGTAATTGGAGATCTAAATTCCACTCTAACCCTGTGTAGTTGGAGAGAGACCTGGTCCTTGAACCTCATGATCCAAAGCCTTAGCGTGGGATTGACACCATCAAAGATGCTGCTGTTCCTCACATTCCAAATTTCCCATGCGGCTATAATGAAATTAAAAGTTCCATGAAAAGAGCCATCTGTGAGAGCTGTCTTGTTTGGATGATGCGTGTGTGTATGTCCTGTGAGGTATCCCATGTGATGCCTATTTTTTGCCAGCATTGCGTCGCGAATTGACACACACACACATGTTGCTGAACTGATTCTGCCCAAGTTCCGTCCCCAAGTGACCTGACCTATTATGTAGTTTGCTCCGAAAATGAGCCAACCTTTCCCTAGCCCAGCGTCCGCGTTAGCATGTGACATCTTTGGCTGCGGACCGTCCGGGGTCAGACCTAGCGCCAGATGAGTTGACCTATCACGTCATGAGGACCACGTGCACAGGTGCTGCTCTAGCTCTACGTGCCCGACCGGCAGTGACGGCGTTAGCAGGTGACAGCTTTGGCCGTGGACCATCGGGGGTTGGACCTAGCGCCATATAGGTTGACCGAACTGTCGCGTCGCGAAGACCATGTGCATAGGTGTTGCTCTACATGTCCGACCGGCAGCGACCGTTGGCATCGGTTGTCAAGTCCGGCGCTACCTCCAACTGTATCGATACCACTCCTCGACTCCCCGTTGTGAGAGTACCAAGTGCGGTTATTCTTGGGAAGTTCATAAGTGTGGCAAGATCACACTTGGGTAGGTGGCATAAGGGGGGATCTTAGTCTGCTGGTCTCACAGAATATGTTCAGCTTTGGGATGTCATGGCTAACATAGCGCTAGACCAATCCGAGGACCAGCAACAGTGGAAATTCCAAGCCTCAGGCCAGCACATACTAACTTCATGTGTATTTGGAAGGCAATTCTGGTACAGCACAAGGAAAGCTTTAATTCCCTGGTCATACTTGGAGCATGGATCCTTGGGAAACACAGTAATGCTTGTGTTTTTGAGGGTACTACTCTTAACATTCAGGATGCTATACAGACCTTTAAAGATGAAGCTCACTTGTGGTAATTAGCTGGAGCCAAGGGATCGGCTACCCTAGACCTAAAGAGGCCGGTGGTTTAGAGTTTGGGTTAGGTAGCCAGTCATCAAGTTCTTATGTTTTTTTTTTATCATCTGTAAGGTTCAAATCTCTCTGGTCCTGGGAGGATGTTTTCTATAATTGGACCATTCTCTATCTTTTACTGCAAAGATATGCAGCTCTCCCTCTCCTGCAGCCTGTGAAAAAAAATAAGTGCGGATGGGATTCACCCGTTCATTTTCGCAGATTATTAGTACTATAATTAGGAATTAGGTAGTTTGACGGTGTGACAGTAAATATTTTCTATTTGATAACAATTACAGCCCCAAGAATAGAGAGTAGGTACCTGTTCGGAACCGGATGCTTTTCAAACAGCCACAAACATGCCCCCACAATGAACAATGATCGATACATGGAATCCATTCTTTTACCTCTTGTTCATTTACATTCACGCACTTATCTAGTTTCAACACACACACGAAGCCAGCAGAAAACGCGGATTCCACATATCTTTTACTCATCCATACGGCGAAGCCCCGAAGGCAATTGGCAGCAACAGTAGCCAACCACAGAACAAGCAGCCACCGTAACAATTGGCTTGCATTATGTCACCAGTTCCCACCCATACTCTAAGCTACTCAGAGTAGGCTGGAACCCGGCATGACCGTTGGTTCGTTGTAGCATCACCAGAGTTCCAGTAATAAATTTCACACCAACATCTAAAACTTGTAAAGATTCCATACGAGAATCCTGCAAAGAGGCTGCTCCATTTCTCTTATTGCGGGATACTATGCAAGTAACAGAAGCACAACACACTTTATTGCTCAACTAAGCTAAGAAAGAATGTTCAACAAGCTACAACACAAAATAAACATCAACGTGATAGTACAAGATCGCCTCAGGAAGCTGGTGCTAACTACTGGAATGATTGCACCTGCAATGTCAAGTGGCTATGGTTAGCGAAATGGCACAACACTGAAAAAATAGAATGATTGCTCCATCAGAACCAGTTGAACTATGCAGACAGTAGCACCCCCCCACATAGCTCACTGTCATTTTTATGCTTCATCATGTAATTAATGCCATTGAGTTAGATATGTTCAGTGTGTTGAGTCTTACAAGGTCAGTATTTCTTATGCGAGCTCGAGAACAAGTGCTGATGCTCCACCTCCACCATTGCAGACACCAGCAACCCCAATCTTTCCACCCTTCTCCCTAAGAACCTGTTAAAAGGAAACAAGGACTGAGGAACGAGATGATGTCCCAAAACAATGTCTAAAGAAGATACCCGATTTTTCTTTCCAAAAGAAGTGAGAACAATGTGAAATTTGGATATGCAAGTTTATCTAGGATCCTAATTGAATATATTTTGCACTTTGGAAAATCACTAACAGAACCCACTAGCAATGTTAAGGATGACTTACTCTTCATGGCAAATCCTAAGCAATGCTCAAGTATTTGACAAAATTCATCATTTACTTTACAGATCGGCTTCTAGTTTTCTACTATAAAAACATTGGACCTCTTTAAACAAAAGGGATTGTAACTCAGAAGATCAGAAAGAATAGCATCTGAAGATAAAACTTACACCAAGAAGGGTGACCAAAATACGAGCACCACTGCACCCAAGAGGATGACCTAAAGATACAGCTCCTCCATGAACGTTAATCTTTTCCTGCAAGCACATGTGTTGTTAATTCACAAAATATTATTCTATGTATTAATTGTTGCTGATGCATAGAAAATAACAAAAGAACCAGGGTGTATTTCTGAAAAAGATGTAGGAATGGTAGTTTAATATAGGTGGAACTTACTGAAGGAATCCCTAGAAGCTTTTGATTTGCAAGGGCAACAGCCTGTATTGAGAAGTAACAATACATATTACTACCCAAAAAAAATAAGTAATCAGTAAAAGAAACTCATGGTATATACCGAAAAGGCTTCATTAATCTCGTAAAAATCAACATGAGATGACTCCAATCCAGCATTTGCGATAGCCTTTGGTATGGCAAGTGCTGGGGTGGTTGTAAAAAGCTCCGGGGCCTGTACAAACAACATCCATGGTTAAAAAGTTAGTATTCCAGAATACAAATTTCAAGAGGATAAACTTTGATATCCAAAATAGTAACATAAAACTGCTCCAGAGAAAACTTCCTATATCCTTCAATATTTAGATCACAATGATTTGCCTGTTCGGTTGTGATTGCTGCTGCAGCTGCAGCAGCCAAGTGAGGCGTCTGAGACTGGGCTGTAGGCCTTTGGCCTTTATGCAGCTGCAGCTGCAGCTGCTTGTGCAGCTAGCACAAGCGAACACAGGGTGATATATCGAGAAGCATACTCTACTCTTAAGTGAGATGAAAGTTACTGTAGCTTACTTGAGCAGCATCTGCATATCCTTTGATCCTTGCAAGGACTTGCAGGCCAAGCTCTTGAGCCTTCTGCCCACTCACCAAAACTAATGCAGCAGCTCCATCACTGATCCATGTAAAACAAATTAGATATGACTGGTTGCAGAAGCCTACACAAGCGAACAGTAGGAAGCACACTTGACAGTACCAGTCAATGAAAAAAATAGCCAATGCAAAGTGAGATGAAAGAGTGTCTAAGACAACCAACAAGAAATTATACAGGTAGGCTATTTTTCTTGATTGAATGGGCATAAGGCATTACACAGACATTTTCACTTTCTTACGTGATAAATCATTCACACCAATTATGTTACAAACTTACAACCCTGAAGAAAAAAGTTACAATTTACTTAACAAAAGGTAGAGCATAACAAGCAGTCAAACATAAATAGGAGAAGCAATTTGTAAGGACAAGTAGAAGCCGAATATGGCACACACATGACAACAGCGAAAAAGAACAAAATCCATGCATAATATAATAAACGAATATAATTGCCAACAATGTAATGTCTCGTTTCTCAGGCCTCTCCGCAAAACAACATATTGCAATAAAAACTTAAAGGTCTCAGAATAAAAATAAACTCAAGCAGTTATACCTTATACTAGAAGCATTTCCAGCTGTGACAGTACCACCATTCTCCTTGAAACTTGGACGGAGTTTCTTCAGTTTTACTGGGTCAAACTAAGAGAAAAGGAAACAGCACAAGGCATAAGTGAAGCTGTCATGTGCATTGACCTTACAATAACTGCTCACAAAGCTCTTTATATAAGGAGGCCCACCAGTATTTTACCAACTACTGATTTTGCTTTGTTCATAAGAACTTTGTTACAAAAGAAAATTTACCTTGGCCAGGCTTTCATCTTTCTCAATAAGTACTGGTGGTTTTCCCCTCCCAACAGGAACTTCAATCTGGTTGACAAAACATTATGCATAAGAAAAACAAGCAAAGCATATAATGTCTAGTTTCAACAAAGAGAAAGAAAATCACCGGAACAATCTCCCATGCAAAAGCACCACTGTCACGAGCAGCAATTCCACGCTCGTTGCTTTGGATAGCAAAAGCATCCTATGCACGAAAAAGTAAGATCAAATTTGCCAGAAATGACAAATATATTGCAATATTGAAGATAATACATTGCATAAGATACAGGAAGATTCCTAGGCAACTGATACCAGAAAATTATGTACAAGAAAAAGAAAACAGATGCAAGAAAATATTTGAGCTATAGAAGTTTAATGTTGTATACTGAAGAGCAGCTTTTAAGAGACTAATATCTATATAGCTCGAACAAGGATACAAATAGTCAAATAGTACTAATTTCATATGGCACATCTACTTTCATCTTTGGAAGCAAACAAATGAATGGTTCATCTACAGATCCAGAGTATCACATAAGCCCACCCTAGCAATCTTGCGACACTCCTAACAGAAAGCCATTGCTCATAAAAGGCTCCAAACTAATTGTTCACCATAAGGTACTGGGAATACTGATGCTGATCCAGACCACTCAGGATGATAACCAAGATAACGAAAGAAGATGTCTAAACTGATGGTAATGAAAAGGAAAATCAGGGCATCTCAAAAGAATTGCCATATTGACCACTATTGAATAACACCACTTTATCTGTTGACAAATATAGAAATAAATATATAACAGATAACATTTACTACTATCTGTAGTAAGAGACCTGATCTTCTCTTGTGAGGGCATGATTGTCAGCACAAAGCTCAGCACACATTCCCATGGCACAATCACCATATACATCCCAAAGGCCATCCTTAAGCATGCCATCAACAAGTGTGTCATGTCCAAAACGAGAACCTTTCCTGCATTTGTAATCAGCAAGCTTATCAGATTATAGCAGTTGAAATCCATTTTACTCAAGAACATAATATAATTTCAAAATAAAAGCAGGCACTTTTTAGTTGCTGTGCTAATAGCGAATGGGCATATCAATACAAACTAGTGTAGAAAATGCAGTGTAGATAAGTAAACATGCATGTATCCGCCAAATAACCTAAGCTTATGCTTCGGTTATGCAGAAACATATTGGACGTATCAAAACAGTACTTTGCGTACCTAGCTTCAGCAATGTACTTTGGAGCATTGGACATGCTTTCCATGCCACCTGCCACAACAATATCATTGATACCCAGTTGAATTGACTGTGCTGCAAACATAGTAGCTGCAGAGAGGAAAGAAAAGCAAGAGCATGGTCAGATAAAATGTCTCGCTTGAGGAAATTGTGAGAAGAGCATACGAGCCTGGACAAATGAATTAGGTTCAAACCTTTCATGCCAGATGCACAGACTTTGTTAACAGTGGTGCAGACAACAGTGTTTGGTATTCCTGCGCCCAGTGCAGCTTGCCTTGCAGGAGCTTGTCCCAAATTAGCACTCAAGACGTTTCCAAAGTAGACCTCCTGCACAAGGGCCGGATCCACATTTGCTCTTTTCAGAGCAGCTAACGGTCCCAACCAATGGTCATGTCAGTGTTAGTGGGGGCAAAACAAATATTTATTCCTTGTATAGAGCTATGATGCGCATGCAGAGAAGATTTGGATCTCACCTTCAATTGCTATAGAGCCAAGTTTTGTTGCGGGCAAGGAAGACAAGGCACCAAGGAAACCACCCATAGGGGTGCGGGCAACCCCAACAACACATACATCTGTGAGCGAGGAAGAAAAAGTTAGTGACTGCAGAACACAGTGAAACCATCTGGAATGCACCTCTCTCCCATTATATCCACAATAATTTGTAAAGCATGCTTATGTGGTTATGCCTCATGCCTACTGGTGGTACAAACAAACGTGGAAAGCAAATACTGCACTACTAGTGAATCACCTGTTCCAGTTGGCACTGCATTATAATAAAACAAAAACAACGCAGGAGCTGCTACAACCAATTAATGTGTACCACGCCCTTTCTATTGACACGGCCCTGCCCATGACATATTGACATCTGTGCAACCCGAAAAGGGTAAAAGGCCAGAACTTGTGCTAACATATACGTATTTTGTAGTGAAATCAGAAGGTTTTTAATACCAACAAACTTTGGAAAGCAAAGGATGCCCTCAAGCGAACAGATTGCAGGAAGACAAGGATAAGAGCAGGAGCATGGAACACCTAGAACTCCTCATGGCCGCAAACAGGCACTAGAACTACATGGAAAACAACCAATTCCTGCCTTGCAAGCTACATAGACCAAAAATTTGGCCGGACAGAGCCGAAGTTCGCCTCCTAATACGTCAGATCGCTGGAACTACAGTGGCGAGCTCATTGCCCAAGATCTCCGGCTGGTTTCGAAGTCTGTTTGAACAGAAGAGAAGAAACAAACAATACCTCTGGGGGCGATGCCGTCGGAAGCCATGTCCCCGCCGCCGGTCCGAACTTCCAAAACCAACCGAAGACCTGCTGCAATCGGATCGGATCCGAAAACAAACGGCTGGCATCAGGGCTCGGGGTGCTCGATTTCGCACGGCGGGAAGGGAAGAGAAGAGAAGGGGGCGGGCATACCTCGAGGGTGCTCGTCGCCGGGGAAGAGTCGTCGCCGCAAAGGCGAGAGAAAGAGAGGCGTAACGAAGGACGGCAACGCAGCGAACCCCCAGTACAGTGGAGTGGCAAGGGTGATCTGTCCTTCGTGTCCTGAAATCTGAATAATAGCCAAGATTCGAATCTGACGGGCTTTGGTTTTAACGAAAAACCGGTATTGGGTTTTCACCGGTTCGATGCAAAATGGCGGTCTTTTATGGCAACCGGGCCGGCTGGGAATGAGAGGAGTCGAGATCACCTCACCTCAGTCCTCAGGAGTGGCGATGGTGGTTGGGCTTAATGTCTGACATTGAGAGAGCTCGATGCTGGATGTAGTGGCCGACTTCTTGTTTTGGATTACACAGGTCCTATGGAAGAACAAAGAGTTGGTGATCCAGCCAGAGAGGGCTCATCTTCTTGTATTTTTTTTTAATTGAAATAGGACTTTCTATTTTTCTCCCAAACTAAGGATTTCTTACAAAGAAAGTACAGCAAAGCAAAATTGATCACATTAAGTTGAATTCAGAAAAGAAAAGCATCAACGATGCTATGACATCACACCATGGTCTTTATTCATTTGCCATTAAATAGGTAGGTTGGAGCTCATCAACCTAGTCAACGGAAATAAATTGGAACCTTTGCTGCCTTCTCTTAATTTCTTCACAACAACTTGTATGCATCATCCAACAGTGTAGTAAAACTCAACTATCTCTCGGCATGTACTTCTACGTGGAGGAACTAGTTCTTGTTTACTTCACCCCCAACTCCTAACTTTGATACTATGCAAAAAGAAGATTCCCCATCACATCAAACTTGCGGTGCATGCATGGAGTACTAAATGTAGACGAAATTAAAAACTAATTGCACAGTTTTGTTGTACTTTGCGAGACGAATCTTTTGAGCCTAATTAGTTAATGTTTGGACAATAATTCACAAATACAAACGAAACGCTACAGTGTGCTACAATGCTATAACAGTAATTTGGCACCTCCCAACTTTGGCAACTAAACAAGGCCCTATTCAATTTGAACTTCCAAATTTGCTTTATGAGCTGGGCTCTCATGCTTTCTTAATCTTTTTTTTCTGAACGAGGATTTTTATTTTCTTCCAATTCAAGTACTTTACAAAGGAAGGACCATAAAAGAAAATGGTGACATTAACTTGAATTCAGTAAAGAAAAGCATCGACGCATCATGGTCTTTATTCATTTGTCATTAAATAGGTAGAGCTTATCTACCCAGTCAATAGAAATTAATTGAAACTTAATTTCTTCTAGAGGAGAAGCAACAATTATTTGTGCTTAGACCTCCTCTCGGCTTAGAAAAGAGAAGCGTAAAAAAAAGCGTCTCTGATTGAAATATAATTCTAAAACGAACTGTTTTCAATACTTTCGATAAGTGTCAAACTTCTCTTTGTTAGGAGCAGATTTATGAGGTATACCTAAATAGGAGGCCAACACAAATTTTAGATGAGGAAGGTTTGGACAAAAGGCGCAGGTATCCTGCTTCTGCAGTGAAGATGCTTGTCAAATAGGCATATCTTGTTGGGATATGAGGTAGTCTACGCTAACGGAAAATAAAAATTTTCTACCACGTAAACCAGAAAAACTGTCGTATATGGATCACGGGATTACCACTCGACGCACAGATGCGGAAGTTGTAGAATCGCGTCAGGGTAGCGAAGTCGATCAGCGTAGTCGAACACGTCGACGTCGAGCAGCTCCTCGACAGCTCGTCCACGTACAGCGAGGTCCTCCTCGTGCCACGGCTCGTCGTGGCTCGTCGACGGCTCGTCCAAGTGCTGCGGGTGCAACACCTCCAAAGTATCCACACGTGCAGGGAGGAAGCGTCGCAAGCCGAACTACTAAGTCCGCGAGTTGCAACAAGGTGAGGGCGTGGGAGGCGCGACAGCTATGGTTCGGCCAAAAGGGATACCCCTTAGGGCGCCCCCACCCTCTATTTATAGAGGTTCCTGACGGGCCTCTGGATCCGAGGCCCATTAGTACTCCTAAACCTGATCCAATTCGGATCACATCCGAATTGGACTTCCAGCCCCTTAAGTGTGTGACCCTATAGGTTCGGATACGTATAGACATGGCCCGAGTACTCCTACTCAGCCCAATAGTCGGTAGCGGCCTCTGGCAAGACGTACCAACTCCTATACGCACACGAAGATCATATCAGACGAACCGTTACAACATCACGTATATACTATTCCCTTTGCCTATTTCTAAATAGCCCCTCAGTTGGATCGCGACTATTAATCACGCTCCGAATATTTTGCATTTACTCCCTTGGATTGCGATTATTAATTTAATCGCGATCCGAATATTTGCGGGCAGCCCCCTGTATTGGATGGAAACTTTGCGAAGTGCCCCCTCTGGCTTTCGCCACCGTCGATTCCGGCCCCGCCGCCGCCGCCGGTCGTCCCGGTCATGAAGCGCATCCCCCACCATCCAGATTTCCGCTGAGGCAAAGAGAAAGGTCCGGCGGCGCGAGCAGCGGCCAAGGCCAAGCCATGGCCCACGTGTGAGGCGGGGAGCCGAGCTGCTCGCCGGAGTTCGGAGCGCGAACCGCCGTGGCCGAGGAGGAAGACGAAAGCGACAGACCGCCGTGACAGGAAACGGGCCACCGCACTTGATGACTTAGACTATTCTAATGTGTTGGCCTGTTGGGCTGTCGCGAGTACGAGGCGGCTGATCCGGTCCTCCTCGAGGGAAGAACGAGCAGTGAATATTTTCTGTTGAAAATATATTGCTACGAAACGGGCAATCGAATACAGGCAACGGTTTTGATTCCAATCCAGTACGCAACAGTCAAATAGTCATAGAGGGTTGGGTGCCAACAGTAATCCCCCAATTCTAATCTGATCTGTATGCGTATGCGAAAGGTTAGGTTGTACATACTATGTGGTTAAGTGTGACAGCCAATTTTTTTTCCCTCATCAATGTCAATGGCATGTCCAACAACTAGGGACAAAATGGTCATTTGATTACTCCATTTTCTAACTCGATGTGTATACGTGGCGTTCCGTGAGAGAGACAATTTTGAACCAAAACAAAAGCTTAATTAAGGAGGACATGTATGGACGATTCTTCTAAACATGCATGATGTTACTTGGAGCCGCCACAAGTACAGTCATAATTCATGGAGCAGCAACAAGAATGAAAGCCTACAGCCTTGATAAGGTAACTAGATGTACAATTGCCTACACCCGTAGAGTATCTGGTGCCAATAGGTACTGTAGTATGTATGGGAGCGACAATGCACTATTTGGGAGTACACTTGCGTATAGCGGTATAGGCATACACAGTTGTATTGGTAGCCCATGCCTAAGAAGGGACGGCTTCGCGTGTACGCTATGTGATCGGTAGAAACGTAGAGCGGCTGTACAAGCTAAGTGCATACACCAGTATGTAGGTGGTAGCTAGTCTCTCAAGGTGGCTTGGAAGATCGCATGGAGAGCTAGGATAGAAGGATGGTGTTTTTTAGGCAAGGAAATGATTGTTAGAGGCAATAATGTTATGCTAATAACTTAGTACCGTAAAATTGCAACGCCGTTAGAGTTGGTAGAGGTTTGATACTTTGCAGCACCCAAATCCGGTAGGGGAGCAGCAGCTGGTTTTGGGATATAGGCACGGTGGTTGCGGTTGCTGAAATTAAACCAGCCAAGTAGTAGATGTATGTAATCCCGACCAACCGAATGAGCTTAATTAGTTTAATGGCAGGTGGCTAACCACCAATTTGGTTGGCTGGAACGTAAGCTAGGGTTTAATTAATTAATTGTTTACGCGCTGAATGGCGGGGACATGTCCATTTGCTCAGATCATCAATAGCCTGTCCACTGTCGATCGTACTGGGACGATACATCCATGATCAATGGATGCAAGATTGTTGAATTATTATTGTATGCATACTGTACTTTTAATTCGTTCACTCATAGTCATAGTCACAGGAGAGGTTTGTTTATTTGAGTCGATTCTTTGAAACAAATCCTCCATTTTCTTCCTTTTTTTTTGTTTGCAAGACGAAACAAATCCTAGCTACGTGATCCAATGATCCTCTCCCAGCGGAAGCTTGCGCGTTGCGGCGATCACAAATCTGTTTTAAAAAATGTTTGGAGACTGCACGTTTTATTTGGTCGTCATGAAACAAAGCATCCAGCCGTCCCATGCATGCAGCAGCAGCATATAATAAATAAAATGTGGCAGACAAAATGAGGCTTTGATTGATACTCGATCACACACTCCTGATGAACAGGGAATGACAGGAATTAGCAACAGGTGGCTACATGCATGTAGCCAGCATAACACATGCCATAATGACTACTATTAGCCGGTCGATGGAATTGCTATTGCCAAATAATCAAACCATACCAACCAAACCAAACCAAACGGAACTAGCTTAATCATTAATTGCAGGTGGCCAAGCAGCTAACCACTGTTTGGTCGACCAGCTCCTGCTGCTCTGTCCACGTATCGCGTGTTGCCGCTAGGGTTTAGTTCAGGGCTGGAAGCCGAGCACGGGCTAAAGGACCAAGTCGTTTCTTTCAGGCATTATTCTACTCTTTCTTTCAGGCGTCCGGGTACTTGTACTGTCGTTGAACGATGGTGACGTGGCACGATCCATCGCATCGCATGGGTGGCCGGAATGCTTCGTGTTTGGTTTAGTGCCGCCGTTTCATCATGCGCCGGGCATTAGTTTCTTATTACAGGTCGTCGTCGCCGGTGCAGCTGCCGCGCCGGTGGGCCGCGCTCACGGCCACCTAATAAGCTAAACGTTCTCGCTACTGTTGGATCCACCTGCCGGCCGGCCTCTTGCGTGCTTCCTTCAAGCCATTGCCTAGCTGCCAATAAGCTCCTCCAATTCTTTTTAATTTCCTTTATTTATTTAGCTCCAAAACAGCAAGAGTTAAGCCTCCGCAAGCAAATAGACTAAATAACGTCATCAAACTCGACAATTCTTCCACGGTAAACCAAGCACCGAATGTAGTTGTACTCGGAAGCAAAAAAAGAAAAAAGAAAAATCAGCCAGCGTCTAAGTGTGATCTTTCGTGAAAGGTAGAGATCAGACGAAACACCATTATGTACACGAAAAGCAGAGCCATAAGGCGAAGGCGTGCATGATGAGCGTGTGCAGGCTGCAACGGTAGGAAACTTTGACTGCGGTGGTGATGTTAGCAGCATTAGCCATGGGAGGGGAGGGAAAAAAGATTACGCGAAAGCTCAAGCTTTTTTAATTTGCCGCCTAAACCAAGGAAAGCGGGGGGGGGGGGGGGGGGGGGGGGAGCGAGGGGCTCGGAGAGAAAAAAATATAAAATGAAATGATGATGCCATTGCGCACAAAAGCTGCAACGGCAACTTTGCTTCCCGCTTTTCCTGTACGCCATCTTTATTACCAGCACGCCACGCCCCAAAACTGCTACACTCACAGGGTATTCATACCGCAAGGAATTGTCATACTCGTACTACACCTTGGACTAGTGGACTCCTTTGATGATCTTATATTAGGAAAATTGTAGGTGGCAAACAATGTAACTATGTAAGCCTTCATCAAAAAATGTTACTATGTAAGCATTGTGAGTTTTACTAAGACAATTCAAGCACTAGCCTAGGTATGTCTTGCCTAAGACTCATCAATTATTATTCGGTGATAGTATCTAAGTTGTAAGATTCAGTTAGTTAATATGCATCTTCTTCATTTAAAACTTGACCCATCTCTTCGAGGGTATCTACCTTGTTCCTCATAAACATCACACTCCATCCCAACTGGTAAATGAGTATGCATTCAATCTAACTGCAAGAGCAAGAGCATACTAACATACTCAATCGCGCAATTTCATGAGGCCTAGTTTTTAAAATGATACTTTACTTGGAATCAACGACAGGAACTAAAATTAGTATAAAGAATAACCTTATCCTCCGGGATGAGGATATGTGGTTGGAACAAGTTGGTTTAATTAATGTTAGATGATTTCCTTCAGCTTACGAGCTAAGACTAGCTTAATTGTGCATAAATTGTTATACTTTGAATATAGCAATACAAATGCAGAGGTCCTAAGATATGAATATATGCTGATACTATAATCTGAGCTCATTGAAATAAAAAATAAGTGCTACTTTATCTTATTTTTCCAATCAACGAGAAACCATTTCTATCCATTTTTCGTAACCGCGACTTTGAAGTCACGCTTTAGCAGGGCTTTTATTTTCAGCTAACATTTCGTAGGAGTTCAAACAACCAAAATTTTATAATTTGGACATGATGTGTCCAACCCAGTACAATCCCAACTTAGGAACAATCCCGATCATCATCAATTCATCATTCGCACCAATATACCCAAACCTTAGGTACACTTGTGATACCACCTAGCAAATATCGCCACATAAACAAACTCCTCACAGCTCGCACCTACATAACGTGCTCCCCTTCTGCTTCCCCCGACCGATACGCCAACCCAAATGCCGACGACGACGAGCGCGTCGCCGGCGGCCGCCGCGCACCGCCGCCGGAGCCGACGCAAGGCGCCCCCGCCGCGCCAGCCCTGGTGCTGCTCCTTCGGCCTCGACCCCTCCACCGCGGCCGCCGCGGCCGCCAACCGGAGCCCCCTCCCCGCGCCGCCGCGAGCCAAGCCGTCGCACCAGCTCGCGCCGCCGCTCTCCCGCCGCATCCGCTCCCCGGGCCGCGTCTCCCCCATCGATGACCCGTCCTTCGCTGCCACCGCGGGTTCGTGTGTTTCCGCGCGGCTGTCGTCCGTCACCGAGTGCCCGCCTCCCGCCCTGCCTCCGCCTCCGCCTCCGCCGCCCCCGCCGGCGGCGGCGGTGGAGAAGCCGAGGGCGACGCTGCGGCTGAGACTGGTAGAGAAAGGCGTGGTCTTGGAGGTGGACGAGGTGGAGAGGGTGCGCAGGGAGAGCAAGGTGGTGAGGAAGGTTCTTGGGGGACGAGGCGGAGAGGTGGCGGTGGAAGGAAAGGTCGAGGTGGAGTCCTTCAGGGAGGCGGTCGAGATGATGCTGGAAGACGAAGACGAGACCGCTGCGATGAGGCGGCTCGCTCGTGGTGGTGTCGCGCGTGCCATCGGCGTTCTCGAGGTGAGCTCTCTGTCTCTCTGAACTCTGATGTCATGTAGCCCCTGTTTGTTGATTTGTACGCCAATTTTACTCTTTAGTTCTTGGATATAGTTGTTTTGTTCATTGAATTCTGCATCTTCGGAAAGATTCCAACTTTTACTGTGGTGTTAATCTAGTGCTATACGTAGTGCTAATTTTAGTATTGATCTATTTTTAGAATGTGGTAAATATTAATATAGAGATGTTTGGTTATTGCCTAGTTGGTGGTCATTTTTAAATTGGCATAGTAGAGAAATACTGGTCTGATATCCTTGAACACAACCTGCAGGCAAACACCGTTCATGGTGCTTGCAAATTTGGTCATGGAAGTATGGAACCACGTTGTTGAGTCATCATTACACTAACATAAAGCATGGCTGGTAAAATTATTAAAATGTGATATTTTGGTTTGATATTTTCCCTATATTCCCTTGTTAGAACATCTTCAATTTACAAACATTAACGCAGCTATTTTTCAAGTTTCTCCTTCATTCTGTACTATTGTAGTCAGTTTTTCATTTCCACAAAAATTCCAGTCTTTTTTCTATGCCATTATTTTGGGCAATATTTCTTTTTCATCGTCTTATCAGTTTTAAAATTCAACTTGGATTTCAATATATTTTCTGCTGTCTCAATTTATTTAAAACCATCAGAATTCTGATTTTTCCCCATGTTACTAGTGCTTTTATTTGCGCACTTTTTGTAATTCGCTGCTTGCTCTAGTGATGTGAATCTTCCACTGTAGATGCAGAATTAATATCATTAATGTGGTGACAAAAGGGATCTTGCTAAACATTTTTAAAATTCGTTGGACCATCTCATGTACTAGAACATGGTACTCTTCGACTTATTCGGAATAAAGGCAGACCAACCGAGAGAAATGCTATTCATGTTTGATGAATTAAAGCTATTAATTATGCTTCTTAGCTAGAAGTTAATTTGGTTGTTGGTGCCTGAAACGGTACAAAAGGTTTGACTCTCAGTTAATTCTGGCTGTGTTATAAGTGTTTGTTCTTCACTCTGGAGCATAGCTTAGAGAGAATGCTTAGTTGTTGCAAGTTTGAGAAAGTTATACCCTTGCTTCCTTTTGCGCTTGGTATTGAGTTTACATTCATACAATCAAGCAATCAGATAAGTGAAGCAAACTCCTAAATATTGGTGTTATTTTGAGTTTGTGTAACCTGCTGAATCGACTAAGTTTCCACTGTCTTTCCCATTCCTGTCAATTACTAAGAATGCAATTGACATCACTGCTTCATTCTAAGACAACCATCTGATTGGATAATCAATATCATATATCATGTATCCCTGAGAACAAGAGAACCAATCTTGAATTTCTTGTTAGTGATTGACTTCTTCCAATTCACGGAAACCCCATTAGTCTGTTTTCACTGATCTGTACACCTATTCCAGATACATGGCCACCTATTTGTATTTTTGCCTTTTGGGGGATATGATCATAGACCTATTTCCTTGAGTTTGGGTGGTTTCACCAATACAAAAGGAGCCTATCTGCCTCATGTTTGAGATCTTCACTACTGTATGATGGCAAGTTTTCCAGTATAAGTATTGCACTGAAAAGCTACGTATGGTGCCGTTGGTTTGCAACAGCAACCATCGTGCTGATAGATCTACTTTCATATTTGAAATACTATCATATGAACTTCAAGAGGGCTATTGATTCATTCTACCATTTTGGAAACATTTGGAAGTCAATGCAGATTATGTTGAGTGTACTTTCATACTAATAGATCTACGCTTCTACCACTTTTTATGTTTGCTAATGTATGTCTGAAAATGTGAATGGGTTTCCTGTAGCTTATTCTAAACATATTTTACTTGATGCCTAAACAAATTTCTCAGGTATCCTTGTCACTTCTGTTTGACAGAGGAGTTAACAACTGTCTAATGTATCTTGAGGCTGTTCCATGGAATGAATCTGAAGAGGACATCATCAAGCAATTGCTTTCTCAGCATTCTTCGTACGAAGCAGCTTTCAGAAATCTGCTGGCAAGGTTACAACCACAAAGACCCACCTCCTCTGCAGAACTGGTAGTTGAACTAGTCGATTCCATCACAAAGGGGACCAACAATAATGCTCGGAAAGAGCTGCGGAATTTAGTCAATGGTATCCTGTCAAAGTCCTCTGTCTACATAAAGGGCGATAAAGAGCTGGACAAGAGGAGCATTTACTGTATCTGCCATTCTTGCCTGAATTCTCTGGTGGGATTGTTTGAAGAATCTTCGGATTTGGTCCATGCTGATGAAAGATCCATTTCTTCAGTCGGAAAAGGACCACTTGAGAGAATCTACAAGCTAGTTGAGGACATCAACTGGTTGCTGCAGATTCTAATAGACAGGCAGATGGGAGAGGAATTTGTTGATGTATGGGCCAACAAAAAGACCCTAAGCAGCATGCAGGAGCGGGTGTCACCAATGATACGTCATGAGCTGAGCCGGATTTCAGCGACAATTTTTATTGCCATGGGGAGTGGGAAGCTCCATTGTACTGGGGATAAACGGTTCAGCTTCTTTCAGGCCTGGTTCAGGCCAATGCTGGTAGATTTCGGTTGGCTCCGGAGGTACCCGAAGGGCCTCAATGTGACGACCCTGGAGGAAGGAATCGGGCAAGCGCTGTTGACGCTCACGTTGGCGCAGCAGCAGGTGCTGTTCATGGAATGGTTCGAGGCTTTCAGTGGGCAAGGCCGGGAGTGCCCGAACCTGATGAGGGCCTTCCAGGTCTGGTGGCGGCGGTCATTTGTAAGATCCTTAGGTAGCAGTAGCTGAGTGGGTTTCAGTTCTGCAATTCATCATCTGAATGTGTGCATGCGTATGTGCTTTGTTTATGCTGCGTGATACATGGTATGGTATAGCTGGCTGTGCCAGGTTTCCCTGACGAAGGCTGGGCTGATCTGTATTCATTAGCTCACCAGAGATGTAAGGAAAACATTCTTTAGTTCCTCCATGTGGGGCTGAAGGTATAGTATATATCTGCTGTGACGGTTGAGAAGCTGCACTGGATGAGTAGTGTTCGTGCAATCTGTTTAATAAGATTCAATGTGATCAGGACTAGCGGCCCACTGGTGCTCTGGTTGCAGCTTGCAGAACAAGGACAGGGTGTCCTCTGTCCTGAGCCGGAGATGATGGAGCTTTCCTGTCTTGGCTATGGTCTGCTTGCTCTGGCTGTTAACAACAGAGATCCATTTCGCTTGAGTGAGGTATCATCTGTATATATCACTACCGGTGTAAATGTCAATTTGCCTTCTTGGTTGCTTCCTGAACTGGATAGTGTCATATGCGAGGTATATTGTTGCTTCAATCATTTGTTTGTTTGTTTGTGCAACTGTGTTTTCCCACTGTATACGACGCATCTTGTGTAGTAGTATATCCATGGTTACTATACTTGCTAGAATGGAATGTTCAGTTGGGATTCGGCAAGGCACACGTTTCTGTGGGCCCAGCCTGCATGTGGGCCACAGGCCAGTGCTGTTGTATATTTTACTAGTTTGGAAAGGCATAATTCTTCCCAGCCTGGTTTTTCGGGGCCTCATGGATACCTGGATGGAATTGGGCATGGCGGCCAGATCTTTCTTTGCTTTTTCATGAATTGAGGATTCTTTAAGGTTCAGCCAGGTGGACATGCCATGCCACACCACGGTATGGCGTTGAGTTTCCGGTGGGCCAGGGGTTTGTTATGGGCTTATTATAGCTTTCAGTTGAAGTGTCATCACCCAAAGTGGAGAGAGAGAGAGAGAGAGAGCGATGAAGCATCCAACCACTGGACACGTGTCTCCTTGTGGCTGGCGCTGCCACTCCTGTGGTCACCCCTGCTCCGAGTTGCTGCTTGGTAGGAGCAGTGCTGGTGCTTGGAACCGAAGCCGTATTCGTATTTGGCACAGGTATTTCTTGAACGTGGAGACAGTTCGTGCACCTGCATCAATCGTATCATCGCCGTGAGAGGCCAAGGTGTGACACGGTGGAGCACACGACAAGCGTCCGTGCGAGTCAAGCCGTCAACGAAAACAATAGGGTGCATAGTCCAAACTCCAAACACCTGATCACACCTGGCTGCCGGTCTGCGTGTTGGCGGTGCAGGTAATAAACCGGTAACGGACCTGCTGTTTCTGCCGTTTTGGAGACGTTACGGATTTTTTTTTTGACACAGGTGATTTAAGAAAGCATGGCTTAATAACAGTGGATCCAACGCCAAGTTGGAGTTGCGTGTAACAGGACGGAGTAATAAGCACCACAAAATTTTGACAAAAGGACATGGACTGACTGACACAATCACACAACCAGCGCTCGAGCGATCGTCGTCGTCAGCTAATCGATCGCCATGGGAACCGAACCATCGCTAATCTCTCGACCGCCCTAGCTCCATGGCTCCATCCAACACAAGGCTGCTCCTCGATCGAGCATTCGAGCTACCCTTCCAAGCACAAGGAAAGGAATTGAAAACAGAATCAGATGTCAGTTGCATCCGCCGAACAAGCGCGGCCGGACCTCGCGGAGCTAGCGGCACACTCGGCCGCGTGTTGCACGTGATATAGACCGTTTAGAAAGACCTCTCTGACAGTAGCTTCAAAACCGGTGATGCTACAATACTGGATTTACCCAACTTTTATTTTTCTTTAACGTTTCTATATTTGTTTTTTTTACTTTCCTCGCCGAGTATGTGCCGTTTTAATGACAAAAGTGGAAAAGTGGGAGTACATGGAAGTATATAAGTTTCACAGGTAGTTTGAAATACATGGGGTACTTAGGAGTAGGCACATGAGACACTTCCACTTTTCCCACTTAATGTGCCAACAAGCCATATATAAATGGTCTCACTTTTATTTATGGCATATCACTTGCCTGTGCTATACTCTCTCCGTCCTGAAATATAAGGCATCCAAGGGTTCAAAATTTGTCCCCAAATATAAGACGTCCTAGGAGTTTTTAGCAAGTACTCAATCAACTTTTAATTAAAAACTTGCCAAATATTTCCCTTATTAACAGGAAAACTTGCCTTGTATTACCATTCGTCAAGGGTATATGAGACTTTTGCCCATCTCCTTGATCTATCCTAAAAATCTTAGGATGCCTTATATTTTAGGACGGATGGAGTAAACATTAAATATCAATGTGTGGAACTATGGACAGTGTGAGCTCGGCTTCCATAGTTTTTGTTAGCGGTGTGTACTCTTGATTTTTATGAATGCATTGTAGAGTATGCACGTGAGACAATTTTCAACTTTCGCATGTAGCATGAGGTGCCAACTGGCCAATAAGTCTCGTTGACAACCCATGCTTGGCCACTCTGCTCTAGGTAGCATGAGGTATCGACAAACCAAATGGTTTTCAATGTCCATGCTCGAGCACTTCACTTTTGGTAGCACGAGGTGCCGACAAAAGCCAAACAAATTTTGTTTACGACGCATTCTCGTCCATTTAAATGGTGCACGACCATCCTCATTGCAACCCGTTTGTAATGGTTGTAGTAGACAACTTTAGTATGGATAACGTAATGCAATTTTTGTGTTGCAAGTGTATGTTCAACCCTGCAATTAGTTTCGTTGACGGCGCATTCTTATCCATTCTACTTCAGTAGCATAGAAGCTGCTGACAAGCCAATAGATTTCCAATTGTGGCATGTGTGCAACCAAATTAAAATGAACGTACTAGGTATTGGCACCTAGACCTGAGCTACCTCGAGCCGGACCAGGCTTGGGCCGGGTCGGCAAAAAGCCCAGTTTCTTTCAGATCCAAAACCTCCGCCCAAGTCCGCCCATTAACTCTACTAGGCCAACAAAATTGGGCCCAATTTGGGATGGACTCGGGTTGGGCCACCATCATTTTCTAATGTAAATTTAATTCATTTTATTATTCGGGCGGGGCTCGAGCCCGTCCAGTTTTTTGGGCTGAGAAAATCAGCACCACGTCCAGCCCTAAATGAGTGTCGGGCGGGGTCGGGTTGGGTCGGGCCTATTTTATTCAGGTCTATTGGCACCCAAGACGACCATTTTTCGTGGGTCATATTAGGGTAAAGATAATTCGATTGTCTTGTAGTAGATGGCATGTGCTCGATCAAAGTTGAAAGCCCATGGCACATATTCTTGCTTTATTACTAGGAACACTAGGTAGCGGCATTGGCGTATTAAAAGCCTTTAACGTGGATACAGTAGCATAAAAATGAGCAAAGCAAGTCGATGTTCCGGCGCATAAAACAGAAGTAGAAAGTGAGAGAACGCATGATGCATCTCAAGTCAAATGTACGAGTGTCTGCTACGTTAGATCTCCATGCGACACGACACAAGCTTCTTTCGTGTTTTTTCCTCCCTAGGTATATCTCTCGGCTAGTTTATCCGAGAGTTGCATGACCTGCGACTGGTTCGCGGCTCCACGGCCGAAGTAGGCAGGTCAATCTCTTGGTTGGTGCATCAAACTATTCAACTGTATGAATAGCCGAGTATAGGAGTGTAGGGGGACGTTTGTTACATATCGTATCGAATGTTTAGTTACATATCGTATCGAACGTTTAGATACTAATTAGAAATATTAAATATAAATTAATTATAAGTTAAGACTAATTAGTTCATGATTCGATCATGTGATGCTACAGTAATATATATGCTAATTATGAATTAAGTAGGCTTCGTAGATTCGTATCGCGAATTAGTCTTCGTTTATGGAATTAGTTCTATAATTAACTTATATTTAATATTTCTGATTAGTCTACGACTAAACTTCGATCCTGAGTAAACCTAGGACCAGAAATCCATAGTTTTTGGAGATCCGAAAATTTTCCCGAAACTCAAAGGCACCCGGCGTGTCTGTTCCTGAACGAAAAGTGGCAGAATTTCTCGCTTTCATTTCTCGGTACTGCACCGTTGGTGTACTGTAGACCTGCTCGAGTGCTCGTGCTAGCGCAGACCTGTTCACACGGCGCCTTGCGACTGGACTGGTCGTGGGAGGACGTGACGGCTCCCATCACTCCTTCCTTTCACCGGCTCTGACACCCGCACAGCCTCGTCAGAGGCAGGCAGCAGCGAGGCGAGCACACACCACCATGCCGTCACGCGCCTCGCCACCGTCCGCGTCCCCGCAACCCCCGCTAACCCACCGCGATCCTCTCCTCCCCTCACCCCACGCCACTGACAGCCATACCCCACACTGCTACCCACCAAGGGGACCCCACCCTTTTGACTTCCCCCTCGCAATCGCAAGCTTCTCCTCCTCCTCTCTCTCTCTCTCTCTCGCGCACACCCAGCAACGCCAGCGGCGGAAAGAGGAGAGGAGAGGAGAGGAGAGAAGAAAACAAAACAAAACAAAGCCGCACACACAAACACGAACGCCCCCCCGCAGCCCGCCGCAGCGCCGGAGGAAAAGGAAAGGCGACGCGACACGAGCCGGAACCCACCCGCCGGGCCCACCAACCCTCCACAGCCACACGCTGGGGCCCCGCTCCTCCGGCGGGCCCGCGCGTCAGCGGGCGCGGGGTGCGCGGGGAGGCGGCGCGGGGTCGCGGACCCTGGCGGAATCCAATGCGGTTTGGGGGAGGTTTTTGACGTCCGCAAGGACGGGGAGAGGGGCCCCGGGGACACGCGCACACACGCACCCGAGTCGCAGGATTTTCTACTGCCTTCCCTTCTCTCTCCTTCCTCTCTCTCTCTCTAGCCTCCCCTCGCTTCCCTTCCGCTCGCGTCCGCTTCCGCTTCCGCTTCCTGCTCCTCCTCCTCCTCCCTCTCGTCGGAGGAGTCCAGTGTAGCCGCCGCCTCGAGGGAGTGCGAGCGCGTCGTCTCGGCAGCGCCACCTCGGCGCCGGAGACGGGAACCTCGGCTCGGTTGCGCGCCGCCGCGGAGGATTCATAACCGGATCGGCGGGTTCCGCGCGAGCTCCCTCGCTCGGATCGACGACGCGCCGGGGCGGAATTCCGGTGCCGGTTCCCTCTTTCCGTGAGGGGGGTGGTGCTGGGAGCTGAGAGCTCGGAGTTGTTGGCCGGCGGCGGCTAATCTGCGCTCCCTTCGTTTTTCATCTGGCCGCGGGGTCGCAATCTGCGCCCGCTGCTCGCTTGCTCGGCTCGAGCGGGTTTGTTGAAGCCGAAGCGGGGGCGGTGCTCTCCCTCTGGTGGGCAGCGGTTGCAGTCCGCGGTAGATTTGCTGCGGCTGCGGATGCTCCGGCGCGCGGCGGATCTCGACCGGTCCTGCTGCGCGGAGTGAAGGGAGGGTGCGGGTCCCCCCCGGTCTGGATTCTCGGAGGATGGTGCCGTCGGGGCAGCCCAACCCGATGGGCCCGGCGGGCCAGCAGGTGGGCGCCTCGCTGCTGCGGACCAGCTCCAGCCTCCTCGGCGGCGGCGGCGGCGGCGGGGGAGGGGGCCAGCCGGGGATGGGGATGGGGATGGGGATGGGCGGCGCCGGCGGGGTGCTCCCGTCCCAGTCGCCCTTCTCGTCCCTCGTCTCGCCGCGCACGCAGTACGGGAGCGGCTTGCTGGCGGGTGCGTCCAATGTCGCGTCGCTGCTCAGCCGCCAGCAGTCCTATGGGAATGGGGGGATTGGGGCAATGTCTGGTGCCGGAGCCGGCCTTCCCATGGGTGGCCTGCACCAGCAGCAGCAGCAGCAGCAGCGAGGAGGGATCGATGGTGTTGCTGATCTGGTTGGCGCTGGAGGGCCGGATTCCATGGCGTTCCCGTCATCCTCCCAGGGCAGTTTGGGCAATCAGCTTGGCGGCGAGAACTTACAGCAGCAGCAGCACCAACAGCAGATGGATGCACCGCAAGATTCACAGAATCAGCAACAGCAACAGCAACAGCACCAGCACCAGCACCAGCACCAGCACCAGCAGCAAATGTCGATGCCCTACAACCAGCAGCATATGTTGCCGCAAACACAGCCGCAGCAGCAGCCGGCGGTGAAGATGGAGAATGGAGGCGGCATCTTGGGCGGGGTCAAGTTGGAGCAGCAGATGGGGCAGCCCGATCAGAACGGCCCCACACAGATGATGCGCAGTTCCAGTGGTGGTGTGAAGCTCGAGCCTCAGCTGCAAGCGATGAGGGGCTTGGGTGCTGTCAAGATGGAGCACCAAAGCTCAGACCCATCGGTGTTCCTGCAGCAACAGCAGCAGCAGCAACATATGTTGCAGCTGTCTAAGCAGAACCCTCAGGCTGCGGCTGCCCAGTTGAGCCTCTTACAGCAGCAGCAGCAGCGGTTCCTACATCTGCAGCAACAGCAGCAGCAACAACAGCAGCAGCAGATCCTCAAGAACTTGCCTTTGCAGAGAAACCAATTGCAGCAGCAACAGCAGCAGCAGCAGCAGCAACAACAGCATCAGCAGTTGCTTCGTCAACAAAGTCTGAATATGAGAACTGGTAAAACACCAGCTTATGAACCAGGAACATGTGCAAAGAGGTTGACACATTACATGTATCACCAGCAGAACAGGCCACAGGTAAATATTCGACATTTGTTCCAAACAGATTGTGATGTTATTGCAACTAGATGGATACTTATGATTCAAAATATGTTACAGGACAATAACATTGAGTACTGGAGAAACTTTGTGAATGAATACTTTGCCCCAAGTGCCAAAAAGAGATGGTGTGTTTCTCTCTACGGAAATGGCCGTCAAACTACTGGAGTTTTCCCTCAGGTTTTGGCTTCCTCTCTGACAATAAATATAGGCTGGTGGTTCGTGGTTGTTTGTCATATCATGAGTGTTTTCTATGATTGCTATAGGAAGCATATAGCCTACTGTTAAAAAAAATGTAAAGCAGGGTTTGCATAAAATAGTACAGTTTGGCCTGCTGGATTCTTATTTTAAGCTGTGTAATGTCTTTTATGTTGTAGGATGTTTGGCATTGTGAGATATGCAACAGGAAGCCAGGACGAGGCTTTGGTGGGTATAATTGTGATTTTAATCAATCCCCTCCTAAATATTTTCTGTTTCTACGCGATCATACATCACTACTTTTTGACGGTGTCCTACCTATTATAGAAACTACTGTGGAGGTCTTGCCACGGCTGTGTCAAATAAAATATGCCAGTGGTACACTCGAGGAGCTTCTGTATGTTGACATGCCACGGGAGTCCCAGAATTCATCTGGACAGATTGTTTTGGATTATACCAAGGCAATCCAGGAGAGTGTCTTCGAGCAATTACGTGTGGTTCGTGAGGGGCATTTAAGAATTGTATTCAACCAAGACCTCAAGGTAATATTCTTTAGTTGAGATACTGTGTTATTTTTCATTGTAGCGTTCCCTCATAAAATATGGCATTCTACGGGAAACTAAATTATAGTCTGGTTCAAGCTACCAATCTAGCCTATCAATTTTGTTGAATATCAGTGCATTTTTTGCCTTCTCATCTGATTTAAGAGAGATGTTTTTAATTAATGCAGTTGCTGAAATTTCTTACTCTATGCATTCTTCAATGCTGCCATGGCATGCCTGCGTTTACTTTGAAAATGCGTTGTAGTAACACAGCCGTAACTCAGAAGTCTATGGGGTAACCTTTTGTCTGGTTTGTGGAAGGAAGAAGGATTTAAAAGGAAGGCTTACTAGCAAAGCCACCTCCAAACATAGAATAACGTACACTTGTGAATAAAGAAAAAAAACTTAAGATGATGTAAATTTATGTAGGGTGGGAGTAGTTTGTTACACTTAATAGATTTAATCCCATTGGCTAAATTGCTGTGTGCATTGTCCTCTTGTTAGATTGCATCGTGGGAGTTTTGTGCCAGGCGTCATGAGGAACTTATTCCTAGAAGATCAATCATACCACAGGTACCATTTTCCGAAACATAATGAATCTTGCATTTTTCAGCTACATTGTGAATTTTGATCATGGAGGACTTAATCTCATCCACCCGGTCCTTTTATTTAGGTCAGTCAACTTGGTGCTGTGGTGCAAAAGTATCAATCATCCGTTCAAAATTCAGCATCACTCTCAAATCAGGACATGCAGAACAATTGTAACTCGTAAGGACTCTTCTTTTCATTGATGTGCTTATGCTTTTGAACTTTAAATTCAGGTCTCTTGTCAAATTCGATGATAGTTAGGCTTTTGTTCTGAGCTCAGTATTCCCATCTCCCAAAAATGCTATGCTGATTTTAGCTATCCAAACTTGTGGCGCATGGTTTGTTGGTCTTTGAAATGTTTTGCCTCTTGCATTCTAACATTAGCATTTCCAATACTTGTACCCCTGAATACATCGACCATAGGTTGAAATCTCGTAGTAGAACCAGTTCTTTTCTGTTTGCTATATTTTAATAAGAAACTGGAGTCCTGTTTGAATTATGATTTACATGTCACAACATTCACATGAACAAAAGATCATTGCATGTGAGTATCTAGTATTTCAAATTCCAATGCCATGTGCACAAGATGGAGGATTCCAAGGGGGTTAACTAAAACTTGCATGCCCATGATCGTATGTATAGAGCGCTTTGGAAGCTGCCTGTATAGCATTCATGTCATTTGCATGAGCAAATTTAGTCCACACTAATATGCTACAAACATCGAGTCAGAAAATTCTGAAATTATCTCCGTGGAAACAGGGGCACCACAATACTGCATGAGCAACTAAACCTGTTGCTTTTGAATGTTTGTACTTCCTGTAACATAAGGATTGTACAAGGCATTGAACAGTCCCATATTTTCTATGGTGTTATGACCTACCTAGCTTTTAAACTATATTTCTATCTATGTACCCAACATTTTATACTTCAAGTGGTGCCTACCCTTAGTTATATGGGCTCATTGTTAATTGCCTCTGGTTTGTTCATTTACTATTAATTTTCCTGAACTGTTACGTCATATCTTTCTTGGTGCCGAGTTGATTATCTGTAATGGACTAAGGGTATAGTACCACAAGTAATGGTGTATCCTGCATGGGTGTTGGGCTGTAGCTGCTCTGGACCCAGGATAGTACAGCCTACAGGAACTATGCAACACGCAATGATTTCTTGCCATGAAAGTCACTGGCCTGCTGTCCACGTGATGTTCATATAGGTTATACGGTCTGACTAAATCTTAACAAACATTCATTGCTTCTATAATCTAGTACGACAGCAAAATACTAATATTTGATGTTATGTTATATACTCCCTGAATTAAGAGAACTGCCTTTATTTCCCTCATTATGATTTCTGCTTGTCTTGGTATGTGTGTGCCATTGCTTTAATTTCGCAACTTCTGTTCAACTATTTACTCCTTCCTATTAATTGTTCTAATGCACTAAAATGTTGAACTAGGTTTGTCGCATGTGCTCGCCAGTTGGCCAAAGCACTGGAAGTGCCATTGGTGAATGATTTAGGATACACGAAAAGATATGTCCGCTGCCTCCAGGTACTGACTATTTCATGAGTCCTTGGGTGTTTCATTTGCTTCAGTTAATAATTATGCCATACAATCTTGCAATCTGTGTCCACAACACCACATGATTCTACATGGCAATGTAGATTTAGCTACCAATTTTCATCTTTTTATGTCATCTTCCTAGTGGCAGTATGTCTCCCTGACCAATCTTATGTCTAAATGATGATACTCAGATTGCAGAGGTCGTAAATTGTATGAAAGACTTGATTGATTACAGCAGGCAGACTGGGTCTGGTCCAATAGGTGCGTCATTACTTTCTTTTGTTTCCCACTTTTGTGGCTTAATATATTCTTGATTTGGAATGCCATTTTCTTCAATATGAAGAAAGAGTGTCATTTATACCAATGCCCTCCTATTCTCACATCCATAATCTGCAACCTGTAGTTGTTTGCCAGGTTTTATTAAATTTCGTTAGGGACTACTCTATCTGTTTTACCTTTGATTTTGAGCCATCCTAATCACATGTGTGACACTAGCTCGTAAGTATTGGGATGTGCAATGTTCCAACATAGAAGCAGGATAATTAAAGAATGTGGGTAGTTGCTAGGTCATCACATCTTTGTTTTGTATTACACTTACCTAGTTAGATCTCCGTATCTTTTTCTCATGGCTCTTGTCCAGATGAACAAGAAATGAATATACTATTGGTCATAATGGTATATAAACTTAGTTACTGGCTACAAGTTAGCATGATGTATGGGAAACTTCTCGATATTTCTAACATGGCAAAGCCTTAATAATCATGCTGCTACTGCTTGTTCCTCTGTTTTTTAACAAATGGCCATGTTATTTTTCCCCAGATAGCTTGCATAAATTCCCTAGAAGAGGGGCTCCAGCGATTAGTTCCCTTCAACCACCGCAGCAACCTGAGGAGCAACAACCTGTTCCTCAGAGTTCAAACCAGAGTGGTCAAAACTCTGCTCCTACAACTGGAATGCAAGTTTCTGCCTCTGGCAATGGTGATGCCACATCAAACAATTCACTCAATTGTGCACCATCTACATCAGCACCATCTTCTTCATCTGTTGTTGGTCTCCTCCAAGGCTCAATAAATTGCAGACAAGAACATCCAACAAGCAGTGGCAACGGTTTGTATAATGGTGGAAACAATGCTGCAGTTGCTAAGGCGAACTCAACAAATTCAATGCAATCAAATCCACAAGCATCGTTTCCTTCATCAGTGCCCTCAGCATCAAATGGCAACATGATGCCTGCACCCCAGCATTCAAGCCAGATGAACTCGCCGACCATGCCCTCAAACCTACCTCCTATGCAAACACCTACAAGTCGACCTCAGGAACCTGAATCAAATGAGTCGCAGAGCTCAGTCCAGAGGATATTGCAAGAGATGATGATGCAATCCCAAATGAATGGTGTTGGACCAGTGGGAAGCGATATGAAGAGAGCAAACACAATTACCCCTGGTCTTAACGGGGTTAACTCCTTAGTTGGTAACCCCATAACAAATAACTCTGGAATGAATGGAATGGGATTTGGGGCTATGGGAGGCATTGGTCAATCAATGAGAACAGCAATGGGGAATAATGCGATGGTGATGAATGGAAGAACCGGGATGAACCACAGTGCACATGACCTGACGCAGCTGAGCCACCAGCAGCAACAGCGTGATATAGGAAGCCAACTACTTGGGGGCCTCAGAGCTGCAAATAGCTTCAATAACCTTCAATATGACTGGAAGTCATCCCAATAGAGTGAGCTGGAGTTTAAAGGCTCGCATCTGATATGATACAAGTTATCCTCACTGGGTTCATCACTGACAACAGAAAAGTTACATCGCCATAACCCGCCCCCCCTCGGAGGCGGCGGGCTCTTTACTGATGGTGCATGCTACATGTTACAGCAAAAGGAAACATTAGCGGTGATGGGTTACGTGTTACAGCAACTGTCTGTATGGCTGTGTTCCTTTGTATTTCGCCTGTGGAATTTATGTCTGCTTAGGCGATCCTACCACAAGAATGAGAGCCTGCCTTCACTTGCTCTCATCAGGGCTGAGTGTTTGGCGGATTCCAAACTGGGTGGAAGATGAGAGCGTCTTTCCCCTGTTTTTTCGGGTTGGATGACATGAGTTTTCTCTTCCAGTCTGTACTCTCTACTCTAGTGTACCATGGCTCACCGGAAGTTGTGAAAGCATGTGTACGGCGGCCTTTGATGGCCAGGAATCTCATCGTAGCTGTGCTGTACTATGTATAATCAGTTATTTAATTACTAGTGGAAAGCATCAGGAAAATTTTCTGACGGTATGTGAAGCTTGAGTTTTTTGTTGAGCGCTCAGTTGATTGTTTTGGACCAGCAGGTTGGCCTATTGCTGTTACGAGCATGCCATTGTTCCGCTCTATTCTTGAACGCCGTAGTATCAAAACGCTCGCTTGGAGCTGTGTTGTGTGTTTCCATGTGTGACGACATGCTTGCATGCCGAATCTTGCTAGGCTGAGGACATGCAGGAGCCCAGGTCCTGGTCCAGTTACAGGATAGTGTGTCACTCTTTATTTGCTAGTCAAAATAGAACAGTTGCTGAAAGTAGGATTGCCGCAGCAGCGGCAAAAGCACTCACGATACGAGTGGGATTGCAAACTAGTGGTGCATGGTAGTAACAATAGTAATATACACACATGAATTAATTGATGTATAGTGAAAATCATGCACTGAAACTAATTGATGGACTTGGATTGGACATAGTATAACCGAGAGCAGTAGCAGACTGCTGCCTGAATTAACGCATCGCATCATCCGTATGCAACAAGAGATACATGATGGCGTATGTGCGGGAGCACGGGCACGTATGTATTTAAGTCGATGGTCATGAATCCCAGTTGAGGACATGCTCGTTGTGATGGAGCTAGCTGCCGATGTACTTGTCGATGAGGGTCGTGAGCGTGGTCTTCGGGACGGCGCCGATGACGCTCTCCTTCTTGTCGCCGCCCTTGAAGATGAGGACGGTGGGGATGCTGCGGATGCCGTAGGTGGAGGCCACCTTGGGGTTGTCGTCGGTGTTCACCTTGCAGCACTTGATCTTGCCGGCGTAGTCCTTGGCCAGCTCGTCGATCACCGGCGCGATCATCCGGCACGGCCCGCACCACGGCGCCCAGAACTCCACCAGCACCGGCGTCTCGCACGCAATCACCATCCCATCCCAGTTCGCGTCGTCCGCCACCAGCACTGCAGGGCCATCACCCATTACCATACCATACCATACCATACCATACCATACCATCGGAGGCTCAATAAAAGCCATGACACATCAGAGCATTATTTTAATTACGGAGTACCTTCGTCCACGGCGTTCTTGGACTGGCAGACGTGCCGCGGCCGCGGTGTGGCGACGCGGCCGACCGACAGCGGCGCGGCGGCGGCGGCTCGCTTGGACGGCGCGAAGCTAGTGCTGCTGCCGCCGGCGAGGAGCCTGTCCTTGCCGCCGGCAGGGGCGGCGTGCAGCGCCCACGCTCTGAAGCACGTCTCCAGGGCCATTGTTGTCTCACCTCGCGCAGCAGCACACACGGATAGAATGGGCAGTGGTGAGTGACTAGGTGGAACGGAGGAGGATAGGATTTGTTTTGCCCGAATCGTCTGCCAGCCATTGGATGGATATTTGGGAGCACGGCTAGGGTGGCATTGTGAGGTGGGCAGGGCCTCCCGCGCTGCGTGTGGATGAGGTGTTTTCCAGCTCCTACTTTGGGTGGTGTCCTTTTTTGTGGCACCATTTCTCTGGTCTGCTGGCTGGCTTGGGCCACCTCTAATCCAAGTAACATGGTAAAAGATCTTGGCAGAATATCATAGTAAACCTAGATGCTACCTCTTTTGGCTCTGGCTAGAATTATAAGGTATTCCAAGATACAAAATTTCCTGCTATTGATCCACAATTGTGCTAACTATATGCCTTAGCAACAATATCTGTACATCTTTAATGTGCCATTTTTAGTAACAATACATCCGAAGAGAAATTTATCGTAAGTTCAATTAGTAGAGCCACGCCGCCGGCCGCCCATTCTTGCCAGCTCCTCGCACATTTCTTTCTTCTTCCGCACAGCTAGCGTTGCCGCCGCCAAAATCCCCTCGCCGCCGGCCACCGAGACGCACAGCGAGCAGCAAAATCTATCTCCGGCGCCCACGTTGTCCTCTTCTCTCCAGTGCGGTCGGGTTTCTCCGGAGGCGGCGTCGGCTGGTGCTCCGAGCTGCCGCTTCGCCGCGGCGCCGCCACATCCAGTGGTCCTCTCCGACGACGAGCTCAGAAGCGCTACTGCGCTACCCGATGTCTCCGTTACCCTGTCGGCCAGAAGCCCAGAAGCTCTCAGCCTCAATGCGGCCCAGTAGGGAGTCTTCGGCCCAACAACCTAACGGGGCTCCTCCTTCCTGAAATGCTCTATTTACAAAAGGGCCCCCAAGGTCGCAGCCCAAGCCCAACAGTAGCCCAGAAGAAGGCGAATTCGAAGGTCAGAGCGAGACTCTTGTTCTTCGGAGGGCTTCCCTGCAAGTTTTCAGAGCGGCAAAGCCCTAGAACCTCCACCGCCTCGCCGCCGGCGGCTACCATGTCGACCCCCTCCGGGAACGGCGGCAGCTCCTCCGCGTACTTCGACGTCTACGGCCGCAACGTGCGTGATCTCTTTCTTCTCTGCCCACTTCGGAATATTAGGGTTTCGGTGTAATATGAAGGGGGATTCGTGGCCAAGTAGGGCTGAATTGGTTCATTGTTGGGAAATATCGCAGTTTTTCATTGGCTGTTGCTCTGTTAGTGGAAAAAATTATTTCTTTAATCCGCGCTGTATAGAAAAATTGGGCGCCGCATGGGGTTTCAGCTACAGTATGTTAGTTTGATTAATTGGAATTCTTTCAGTAGAAGTCCCGCTGAGATTGAAACAGGGGATCTGCCATTGCATCATGATTCATGAGATTGTGATTTACCTCAATGTTCGTTTAACATACATTGGATTTATAATGAGGGTGGAATTTTGTGTAAATGCTGCTACTGTTGCGGGGCTTGAACTGTACAATTGAAGTTTGCGCTGTAGTTTCAAAACAATTTGAGCAAATGGATGTATGGTGTGAAGCAATGCCATCTGAACATTTTTCGAGAACACAGCTTGGAAACTTCGATAGCTTGTAGGAAACTTTTACTAGCAATTTGGAAGGTATGATCCCTGAGTCCCTGACTGATTGTTGGCTATGTAGCAGAGTAGGATTCCTCTTGTTCAATTAGTAAAATGATGCAGCACTTGCAGTAATGCTATTTGTACTCTGTGTTCAGAGCCTGCTCGTCAAATTAGATACTTTCTAAGTTGGATGGGGCTCACTTGTCTGTAGTTGAGCTATCTACATGGCCTAGTAATTGATTACTTGGTGATGTCATGCTGGCTATTTATTAATGTATACTCTCAAACCTTTATTTAGTCGTAAAGTTGGCTGTTAGTTGACTACTTGTTGGTGAATAATTCTTGTGCTGCTGCCCTACTTACTTTGCTAATAGACATTTCATCTGTGCTTTTTTATTCTCACTGAAATGTTGTGCTTCCAGCTCATACTGTTTCTTCTTCTTTATCCTGTCCAGGCCAAGCCTGATGTCGTTTTTAAGGAGGCTGCTTTAAACTCTACGCTAAATCTGCAGGTTTATTCTAACAAAAACTAATTGAAACTTGACTTGTGAAAACTGTTCTTGTTTTCTTAAGGAGTCATTTCGATGTGATGCAGGATGTTCAGGGTCTAGTCACTTGGGTTATTGGTGATGGCATGCTTCCTTCTTGGGTGTTTGTTAAGGTACTTGTCCTTCTGATTATGCACTTTCAAACATGTCTTATTTTTGAGGTATTGACATGTTACCATAGTTTTCAATTTGTAGATCTTGGTCTTTTCTTGATGTTATCTTCATCACACACTCAATAACTATTAACTGAGAGACCTTCTCTTGCTGATATATGTATTCACCGCACTTCCGAGAACGACCTGCTTTTCACTGCATTCCATTTCTTTGTCTATTAGTTGTAGGTATTTGTAACCTCCCGCAAATATTAGCTCCCTTGAACAGTACTAATATTTCTTTTGTTGGTTTTCAGAACAAGCCTCTTATACCTAAAGTCATCCTGCTATATGTTCCTGGCCTAGATGCAGCTTTATATATGTCACAGACGCGACTTCTTTCTTCTCTGAAAGAATTATGTGGCAATCCAAAACCTGTACTAGCTTCTAGGTATGTGCATTTTGTGTTACTGTCTACTGTTAGTATAAATATGTAATTTCTTGTATATGGATCCATTGTACTATTTATTGCTAATGTAATACTGTTCTAGCAGCTGTATACCGGATGAGAGGCATACCATTGATGCACTCCTAACCTGCAGAGTAAAGAGAAAGCGTGATGTAAAAACATCAAATCAATCAGCTAAACCGGACGGAGAAGGTATGAGGTCTTGACTTCACTTAGCATTCTACCGTCATTGTGGTTTAGAATGTTGAACTGTGTTATGCTTCACTGGGCTAGTGTTGGTCTGTTGTATTTTTGCCATGAACACGCAGGGATAGCTGCACATCTTTATATTAATGAGAAAAAAAAGGTAGAGAACCCGTAGTTGGTCTGTTATTATTGTGACAGCCGCTAGAAGATTTGAGCTGGATAATGGCTGGCATTCTTATTGAGGACTCTCTTACTGATTTGACAGTTTCAATCCTTTTTTTTATCAGAGTCATATCAGAGTAGCCAATCAGTCATATTTCTCTTGCTGACCACTTATCATCTGCTTCTCTAAGCTGAAGATGCCTCTTCTTTTCTGTACTGATTTATTCTATTTTTTTGGTGCACATGTATGTTTATTGTTTATTGACATTAAATAACTTTATCCAGGGGAAAATTTGCACTTCTGAACCTGGATTGAGAATTTATATTATGTGCAACCAGACAACCGGTTAATATTTTCTTTTTGATCTTAGGAAAAATATCAAGTCTGGATGATCTTGGGGACATACCGTTTCCTGTTACATATTACACACTTTCAGAGAAAGACTTAGAAGACAATGGCTATTCTTTCAATTTATCAGGTTACCTTCTAATGTTTTGTTTCTCACCGTGCCCTTTAATGCCTATTATTCAACTGACATCTGTTTATCATTCCATTTTAGGTTTTGTCCCTACTGTTTCAGCTCCTTCAGGTTCTTCTCCACATAAAATTCTTGCACTTGACTGTGAAATGGTATTGTGACTCCTACTTTCCGTAACTGTTCACTGATGTATGTTTTGAGGTCTTTGTCTTGTTTAAAAAATGTAGTGTGTTGATCTGTTAAATTTCACTACCGTTATTATATTTGGAGCAGGCATTACTATTATTGGTACAATTATACCCTGTGCCATCATTTATTTATTATTCATACATATTGCTAAAATTCTTTGAATCTAATAGTGATAGTTTGCAACCTTTGCAGTGCGTGACAGGAGCTGGATTTGAACTTACAAGGGTGACATTAGTTGATATTAAAGGGACGGTATGAACTTTGCTTTCCTTAGCTTAGTTATGGCATGTTGAATAATTGTTTCCCTAGGGCTTAATTGTGACCACCTGCCCTTCCTCACACCCTCAAGGGATCCATGCCAATAGTATGAGGAAAATTTTCTTTGTATATGCTCCCGCATGATCCATTCTTTTCATCATGCTTTGCTGCTCTATGAGTTCTGACTTTGTTCCAATCTTTTCAGGTAGTGCTAGACAAACTAGTTAAGCCTGCCAATCAAATCATCGATTACAATACAAGGTATATTATGATGCTTTCACCTCCCCTTTATGGTTAGCAGGCACTATATTGTGTTTTTATGCTAACCTTTTTCTTTGTTCCTGTGAGATATTCCAAATGATATACCTACTAAACTCGGAATGGGTTGTTATCTGTCTTGTTTCTGAATCGAACAGGTTCAGTGGAATAACTGCTGAGATGTTGGCTGACGTGTCCACAACCCTACAGGAGATTCAGGTTACTTCTTAGTTTTCTTAATGACCTTTTCATATGTATATATATTAGGGTGTCATGAAACTTTGCCTGTACTTTACACTATTTTGTTTGTGTTCCCAGGAAGAATTTGTTGGACTTGTCCATAAAGAAACCATTCTTGTTGGGCATTCTTTGGAAAATGACCTTACGGCATTACGGATATCCCATGGTTTAATCATTGATACAGCTGTTTTGTACAAGTATAATCGAGGTGCTCGCTGCAAGATTGCTTTGCGTGTCTTGACAAAAAAATTTCTGGGCCGGGAGATCCAGAACACTGGATCTGGGCATGATAGTGTGGAAGATGCAAGAGCTGCTCTAGAACTTGCTATATTGAAAATAAAAAATGGTAAAAACTAAGAATGCATTTCAGCTATTGCTCTCAGTTGTTGTTACCTTCTAATTACTAGTTAATCAGGTCCTGATTTTGGTTCCCAACCATCGTTGTCAAGGCGGAAGTTGACATCCATACTGCATGAGAGTGGTAAAAAATGCTCCCTTATTGATGACGTGTCTGTTCTTGAGAGATATTCAGATACTTCTTGCAATTCAATTGCTGCTTTTTCGGATGATGATGCACTCTCCAGATCAATGAAGGAGGTTGGTGCAATGCATTTCTAGGTGTAGATATTCTTCCCCAAATGCTTACAGGTTTTCATAAGTTGCAATCCTACTGCAGGTGAAGAATGACAAAGTCAGCTTTGTTTGGACTCAGTTCTCAGGATTGATCTCCTACTTCCGCAGAAGAGTTCAAGATCCGGAAAAGTTGAAATCATGTGTCGCAGAGGCCATTGCATTAAAAACATGCGATGCGAAAACTGCTTCAAAAAAAGCAAGACGTCAAATTTGTCCTGAGTTAAAGGAAGTTTTGTGTGGATTGGATAAAAAGATAAGGGAATTATATGGTGCCCTACCTGATAATGCTATGCTTATTGTATGCACTGGCCATGGTGATACACCTCTAGTACAAAGGTAAAGTTACTCATGTCAAATTGGCAATGCATATGCCTTTTACCCTTTCTAGTTTAACTTGGTCTGTTAACATTGAAGTAAAGATGCTCACAAGCTAATGAAGCTATTACTTAAGTTACAAAAGCATTGTCCTGTAGGTGACCTAAGTAGCTTTTGGTGTGAGTTTGTCTGTAGTGCTGTTTTGTAGCAATTGCTTAATGAGTTAAAATGATGCTTTTGTATTAGGTGTTTTTTAAAGCATATGCAATGCCAAACAGATCCGTAGTAACTGTGCTACTTCATGCAGATTGCGTAAAATGCTTCACCATGAAGAAAACACAATAGAAAGCCGAGAAAATATTGTTCAAGCTTTGGGAGATTTACAAGCCCAAGCAGAAGTTGCTCTATGCTTCTGCTGTGTTAAACATTGAATGTAAGCATCTTTCTGCCCTCCTTTCCCCACATGTTTTTCTGGAAGCTTTACTGTTCTGAATTGTTTCTGTTGAAAGGCATCTTTGAATTAGTGTACTTATGGACATGACTTCAGCGATTGGAGAAGGGTGTCAGGCATGCATGCTGACTTGCTGACGTGGAAACTTCTTTAACATAGATTTGTGGATTGGATTTTGAAAGATATGCTCATTCTGCCCTTTTTGTCAGGTTAGGAATAGAAGCTGTAGATTTCAGGGTAGAGCATAGTGATGTAGCATTGGAACCAGATCTATTGGTGGCAAGCTATTGAGCATGTCAGTATATTGATTCGCATCCCTTTCGAATTGAATATACGGAGGAATGTAGGAAACTGTGTTGCAACAATCAGATTACTGTGATATCAAATCAAGTTCTGCAATTTATAATACTATGAACCGTACGATTTACAGTTGCGAAATATAGCAAGCTAAAGCATATCGATTACATTCCTTTTCTCCTGAATATACGAAGAATATTATGAAATTGTGTTGTAATAATCGGATTATTATGATATCAAACCAAGTTCCGTAATTGATGATATACTGTGATCCTTACCATCTATCAAGTTTTTGTATTATATATTTGTATGACCCAAGGAATCTACGATATGATGGTAGCACCTTTCTAGATATTTCTGATATCAGTTACATGTGCCTACCCTAAGTGTTCCCAAAATGGCTCTCTTCTAACTAGAGGGGAGTTGTATATTTGTGTAGTTAGTCTGGGCACCAAGGAAAGACCTTATGACATTATTTACAAATTGTCTCCAACTTCGTGCAACATTGTTGAACTAACATAAGTTTATTCAAGTTGATACTGTTATACTTTAAGTCAGGCTTAGTTGCGGCATTTAAGATACATTTATGCATATATGCACTTTTTCCAGCTCAAATTCAGTGTCCCAAATATGGGCAGCTGTTAGCACCACATGGCACATAGAAGCTGGGAACTGAACTACTGAAGTACTAATTTATGACTAAACCAAAGGTTAGGGTTGCCTGTTGCTTTCACTAAAGCTTCAAGAGGGTTTGTTGTAAAAATTGGGTGTAGTTCTGGAGTCAAGTACGTGGCTCTCTTTTGGTAGAAGAAATTTGGGTTGCTTGTTGCATGAGTGCTCTCTGGCAAGTTCTTAAATTAGTTGATGGTGTACTTGCAACTTATGTTGCTTTTTTCAATAAGTATAAATTGGTGGTAGAAGAGATATGAATGTAGAGGTGAAACACGATTGAATAGCTAAAAGGAGACCAACTAAATATTTTGTAAATCATGAGTGACCTCCATATGTCTTTGCATGGCAAAGGAATTGCTTGCTTGAGTCAAAGCTTGCCATCACTAACTTGTAAAATATTTCGTATAGCTTTCATAATCAAACATTTGTTCTTATAGCAACCATCTCGAGCATTAGTGTGCACTGGTCATCGAAATTGAGGGAGCATGAGATGATTCAGAAATTTCAGCAAGAATGCACACGCGTATGAATGTGAATGGGGGGTATTTTCGCCTGCGGCATAACAACTGATTTTTGCGTGGTCCCTATTAGCGTGCCAATTAAAGGCTTCAACAAATCAACCTCATGCACTTAAGGCAGAAAGATTACATGATTATGTTAGTTTATTACATGGTCACGGATGTTGAGTGAATCTCTCCCAACTCATTTCACACGTGCCCCAAACTACCACATTAGGACAGTCTCAATGGGAGTGTTATGGGGTTTCATGGGCATTAATTCCCATGCCATATCAGCAAAACTGCTGACGTGGTAGGCTAATTATAAGGAGAGAGGAGAGGAAAGTTTCATCCTCATGAAACCCACTTGGCACAGTTACAAAGTCCCATTAAATTCAATGAAACTTGCACTGAGCATGTTATGGTTTCATGGCAAGACACATTTGATTATAGAACAACGCAAAAATTAAATGATGTAGGCTATCTATGAAACTGCGTAATGAAACTATGCACTGAGAGTGACAGTTTCATTTCATTGAAAAGCTGATATGACACTCTTGGCAATGATGTGATGAAACCACACGCTGAGATTGACGTACAAATCTTCCCAGCTCATTCACATTGATGAGGTATAACACATCTGGTTAATCTTTTGGTTCGTATAAGTCCGCGGTGTACCTTTCACACATGCCCCAAACCACCACATTATGCAAGCTGGTGTGAATTCAGTTGTATATACCAAGACTTGCTAAGGTTGGGAAAGAAAGCATGCATGGTTGTGGAGATGTACATTGGTTACCCTGGACAATTTTCTTGGCATCCTATTATCCATTGGCCACTGGTTGCTTGTCCCTCTCAATTCAATGTTGGCTTTGAACAAGAATGGTTCTAACTTGGCTTCTCTCCTGATTTTCTTCTCCTTTTGAGTCCGTCCACTATCAGAAAATATAGTACGTGACAGTGTTAATAACCTTCTAAGCCCAGAAAGTAACCTCAACTTGTTTTTGTGGAGAATTAAAAAGAAGTAATTTCAGCTAGTGAAAGAAAAACAGAAAATGGCACATAACAAACAGAAAGAAACTTTTGTTATTCAGTTGATTAATAGCCAGAATTATCTCAGAAAAAGCATGTTGTTAGCTAACCAGCGCTATATATTGTTTTTGCTTTCTGACAAATGTTACAGTGTGGCAACTTGCACAATACTGATTTGCTAACTTCTGAATTGTCTTTTCATTGTTTTACCAGGCACGAAATTGCTTGCACAACACTTCATTTTGGTGACCCTCCCATTTGTTCAACTCCACACCACCTTTATAAATAAAAAATACTTCAAAAAACACTTCTTCACATCACAAGCTAAAGTCATGCACCGATCCTCAGAATGTAGGACTCGTAAGCTTGGATTTGGTAACCACAAATGGCTTTTATACTACCAGCAGTTGTAATGGTGTTTTCATGTTTCAGTGGTTATCATGACCTTGACTGGGAGAAAGTAACCTAAATGTTGTTATAGCTACATGGTACAACACACAGGAATCTGTGTTAGTACTTGAAATGATAAATGATTATACGTTAAAACTCCGGTGTTTCTTATACTGAGTCATATATATGTGTTTTTTTTGGATAGCATTACCTAAACAATAATAAACCTAAAGTGGTTTCAATACCAAATGCGTACATGTGAGTCCACAAATAAAACCAATCATGAAGTTACAACATTAGTTCCTTTTAAATGATAGAATAACCGATGTAAAACATTTATTTATTATCAACAACGACAATTATGTTAGGCTTAATATTTGCCATTTTGTCATTTTGTCTTACATAATTCACACTAAAAATAATTAGTAAATCACTCATGTGGGAAAAAAAACCATAATTGATTAGCTCCAAGGTAATGCTGAAATGAACACAAGAATGAACGTAAAGACAAGGTGCATTTGAAGACCATCAGTTATTAGCATTACTAATGTTATGCATGTATGGGAGAAATATCTCGTGATCAGTCATCACTGACGACTAAAGAATATTGTTAAGGAAGTTATGCATGCAAAACGCTAAACTCCATAAATTAAGAGCCAGACATGGAGGTTTGGCAGTTCATTGGCCAATTGCGGCCAACACGCAAGTTGGTGATATGCATAGATGAAATGAGATGTGCATGGGCAAAATTAATAGACAAAATAGGTGAACTGAAAGAGGCGGCTTGTTAAGCCGCCCTCTTGTCGTGTAAAACTAAACAAGAGTGACCTCCACCCAAACCCTAAATGAACATGCTTACATATACATTGCCATGCTCCTAACCACATGCATTTCAGGCTCTCTCATTCATTAGTTATCATCAGCTGTACGTTTTGCCTAGCTTCTCCTTGCTTCAGCTAATCAGTACTTTGGAAGAAAAAATAGTTCTATGCTAGAAGCTTCATTCCAAAGCCATTCCTCCACCTGAGACGCATGGCGCCGTCGTCGTCGACGACGGCCACGCCGGTTAGGGCGAACTCCAGGCCACCGTCGTCGTGCCCGAGGGGACACTGGCGGCCCGGTGAGGACGATAAGCTGCGGCAGCTCGTTGAAAACTACGGGCCGCAGAACTGGAACTCCATTGCCGAGAAGCTGGAGGGCAGATCAGGTAGGTTTCTGTGCTGCCTGTTTCTTGCGTTTATTTTTGCGTGAGAGGTGCTAGCTAACTCAGATGTTTTTTTAAAGTTAATAATTCCCTTTTTCTCTGTGTTTTTTTTGTTAAATCTAGCATGTTTCCTTAGATGGGGTGATAAGAAAGTAATAAGACGTTGATAATAATTATCTGTACCTGTATAAATATGCTTGTGTATAATCTTTGTCTGTTGTATCACTTCAAGTTCATGATGCACCGTACCCATCCATCTTTGCCTATGCTAATTTAAACATTTTCCTTTCTTTTTGATCATGTCATGTAGCATATATATCCTGGAGCTGCAAAAAGTGCATGCTAAATTAAGAAAATGAATGCAACAAGAAGGCATGCATGCTTGCTTTATACTTTAAATATACCTACGTGTGTTTGTTAGATTATGCATGACCCATGCATATATACATGCATAATTAAGAACATATCCTGCTGTAGCTGGTTTTCTTGCTTGTGCATTCGACTCTTGTTGATTTCAAATGAACACTAAAAGAAAAATCCTTCTGTGTGTATATGAAGTAAATTGACGGAATCATTCGCAAGATTAAAAAATCTTGCAGGGAAAACATGGCAAGATTCAAGATTGGCTCGATCGCGTTACTAATAACCATTGATACATGTGCAACATGCATGGCAACTGATTTGGCAGGGAAGAGCTGTCGTCTCCGGTGGTTCAACCAGCTGGACCCGCGGATCAACCGGCGGCCCTTCACCGCGGCGGAGGAGGAGCGGCTCCTGCAGGCCCACCGCGCCCACGGCAACCGGTGGGCGCTCATCTCCCGCCTCTTCCCCGGCCGCACCGACAACGCCGTCAAGAACCACTGGCACGTCGTCATGGCCCGCCGCAGCCACCACCACCACCGCTCCGCCGGCACCCTAGCTCTCCTCGCCGGCTCTGTATACTCGCCTCCGCCACGTCGCCCGCCGTTTCAGTGCTTCCACTTCGGCGCCCCGCCTGCGGCGATGAAGACCACCGGCTCCCTCTCCCTGTGTTTCGCCACGCCCGGTTCCGGTCCATCGTCCAGCCTCAGCAGCCCAGGGACGTTTAGTGTCATCAGGAACTGCAACGTTCCCACTACCGTCGCGTTCTCTTCTTCAAGAGAAGTGGCCGCCACACCGGACGACCATCGCCATGACATGGGCAGAGACGACCATGGCCACCGCAAGGACGATGACGAGGATGGTGATGGAACGGCTTCGAAGAGGAAGGACGTGGACGTGCCGTTCTTCGACTTCCTAGGCGTCGGCATCTGAATCTGAAGAAAAAAAATGTTGGTACATTTATTTATGGATACGAAGTTATACGGTGGTACTTCCTTCGTTCCAAATATAGATTGTTTTAACATTTTTAGGTTCATATATAACTATATATTGCTATGCACCTAGACATGCGTTACATCTATGTGCATAGCAATATATATAAACTAAAAGAGCTAAAACAATATATATTTTGAAATGGAGGGAGTAAGTATAACTTAGGATGTTAGCTAGGCAATTATGTGTTGGTGCACCATACACTGAGATGCACGAGGGGACCACATGTCAGTAGCATGTCCTTAGCTTGCACTCTTAGTTTCCTTCTTCTCTCTTATATATGCGCATGTAAAATTGACATGGGGAAAAATGATGATGTGGCTGAGTATAGGAGCACTGAGGGAATTTAGACCAAGATAAGAATTTATAAAAAAAATTCCCAACAATAAGAGGTAGTTAACTAGTTATGTTGACACTTTTCCCTAATAGGCGGATGTTCTTGCTGAGAATGTAAACAAGTCTGTTAAGTTGGCAGCTGAATAATGGACGGAGGTAGCCAATTATTTATAGCTAACTAGTATAAACAATTACAGTGTGCTGTAGCTACTGATGGTTCTTTATGTAATTGATATCATTCAAAGGTATGCCATTTCTATCCTAAATTTTAGTCCAACGCAACAACTTGCCTGCCTGTTCAAAAGTCGATCTGGAAAAATTAAAAGTGACTGATTCTTTTCTTGTTCCTTCATCACCTACACCATGCCATCCTCTGACGTCTTTACTGCGAAGTGTGGTTAACTGAGAGTAGAAAACAAGAATCTGGTAAGCTAAAGGTTTGTGGCAGACTGCCTGATCAATTGCAAAAGCTGACAATACAATCTGTGGACTGGGTGGAATCTCCATGCCACCTAGGCAAGCAATACCACCCTCAAGATCCGCAGACCCAAGGGGCACCCGCCACGTGTCACACGGGACCCATGGCCATTTGGATAATGGGTGCCACCTGTGCCAACCCCAGCCAATGGGGTCGCAGCAGCCTCACCCTATCCACACGCCCACCACAACCTATTCTCCCTCCACAAGCGTCTGCCACCCACGATCAAAAACAAAACCATCGCCGACCCACTCTCCTTGCTGCCAACCAAGCACGCACAGCCACAGCCATACCACACCAAGTCAAGGAGAAGGTCATGGCCGGCGTGAGCTCATCCAGCGTCGTCGGGCTCAAGCCCGCCGCGGCGGTGCCGCAGGCCGCCTCGGCGGCGAAGCGGGTGCAGGTCGCGCCCAAGGAGCGGGCCGCCGAGGGCCGGCGCGCCGCGCTGCTCGGCCTGGCGGCCGTCTTCGCCGTCACCGCCACCACCGGGTCGGCCAAGGCCGGGATCATCGACGAGTACCTCGAGAAGAGCAAGGCCAACAAGGTCGTCATCAGTTTCTTCATTTATTTCAGAATTGTTGCTTTGTTATTTATTTGTCTGAAAGTGAAAGCTGACAAGATTACATTTGTGGTTTGTGCTACGATGGTCAGGAGCTGAACGACAAGAAGAGGCTTGCCACCAGCGGCGCCAACTTCGCGCGCGCCTACACCGTGGAGTTCGGCAGCTGCCAGTTCCCCTACAACTTCACCGGCTGCCAGGACCTCGCCAAGCAGAAGGTCCTCATCGCAATCATATTCATAGCTCATCTCTCACACAGATGATCTGAAATTCTGAATCCTCATCTGTATACGCCTTGCAGAAAGTGCCGTTCATCAGCGACGACCTCGAGATCGAGTGCGAGGGCAAGGAGAAGTACAAGTGCGGCTCCAACGTTTTCTGGAAGTGGTGATTGGCCGCGAACTGGAGGGACTGCTTGCGGTGTGACGTGATGCCCAAACTGCAGGGAAATTTGGATGTGTGTAATTTACCGTCATTATATTTGTATCATCTCATTTATCTGATCATGCACGAACCTCTTGCACCGGGGAGAGTGAAACTGTAGCATCCTTTCTTGCTTGGTTGACGACTCTTTTCATCGGCTTTATTCAATGACTTCTTCCAAACAAAACGAGGATGAGAAGATTAAGGAAGCTTCAGTCTATTATGAAACTCTACGACAAACCGGTACATGAGAAAAGGAATAAAAAACAAGCCCAAGCCAGTATGTAAACAAAAAGGCTGAGTACATGAGAAAAAGGAAATAAAAAAACACGGGCATCTGTCATCTGTGTTCTTCAGATGGATCCACATTCCTTAAAAAAACCCCGGCGGACGTCGCGCAGCTGTGGGAGCGGATGGCTGAGATTTGAGCGGGGGATTTGTGGGTAGGATGCAGCGTTGCGCCGTTGCCCTTCCGACGGGGGTGGAGGGCAGGGAGCACGGCGACGGCGGCGGACGGCCCCGAGAGGATGGGCGTATCCGAACCAGGGGTCTTTTTGAATGCAAATATTGTGTGCCGAAGACGGCAGCCGGACGGCGGCGGGGTCGCTGCCGCCGGCGACCTCGGTACTCCCCCGCCACTGTGCTTCCCGTCGTCGCTCCCTCGCCACTGTGCTTCCAAAAGGCGGTAAAACTCTGAATTTCAAAAGGCTCCTGTACTGCTGCTTGCATGACCTGGGTGGGACTAGCCTGAGTTGGGCAAGGACTTCATTAGGTATATCATACTACTGAATTTCAAGTATTGATGTCTTAAACTATGAAACACATTTTTTTCCGCTTAGTAGCCTTATAATGTTTTTTTTTGCATTAGTTGTATAATCTTTTGCAGATTATGGCATCAGTCTTGGGCTCCAGACCTGCTCAGAACAAATTCAGCAAACAAGAATCTTGGGATTTGTAAATAGCTCCATGAATTTCATGCGATCCCACATTCCCTTCTTACCCAATCCAGGGTCCAAAGGTTGCTGATGTCTTGAAACATATCATTTCATCATGCTGACACAGTTAGTCGTCACAAGACATTCTTCTTTGCTTTAATTTGTAATGCACTGAGTCGATTCTTAATAATTTCCTAGGATGAGTTGAACCTTTCAGCATATGCAGGTGCTGCTGTGCAGAAGCACTCTGCAATGTCCTGCTGATCATCTGTTGCTGCAACTGCAACAGGTATGAGTGTATCATCATGCTAAATTATGTCTCTTTGACAATCAAATCGGCACCTGAATCCTTTGAAAGCTAGGAAATCGCCTCCTAATCGCAAGATTTTTTTATTTTTTTAATACGAAAAATTAACGTAATTAATATGCCAGATCTTAGAAATCTCAAAAATATACCCCAGTCGCCTGCCCAATAGACGAAATTCTATTTTTTTTCCGGTCAGTGGACGAAATTTAGTGATTTCGTCGAACCAACGGACGAAATAATGAATTCGTCGGGTCATGAGGCGATCTTATGTAATCCAGACGAAAATGTTGTGGGCCTGATGTTTTCGTCAGCCCGCTGGACGAAATTACCATACTTCGTCGGCCCATGAGACGAAGTAAGCAAATTTAGTCTACCCGTTGGACGAAATCTCCCTGGTATTTGTCATCTCCCGACGCTCTCTCACTCTCTCTCTCCCTACCCTATCTCTCTCTCGGCGGCCGGCGGCGCAGCAGGCGAACGCGCAGGGGAGCGATGCGTGCGCGCAGGCGGCCAGCGGCGCGCGGGCGCGCGGTGCTCAGGCGGCAGGCGGCGCACGGCGCACGGGCGTCCCGGTGGCCAGCGGCACAGGCGCGTGGGCGTCCATGCGGCCAGCGTATTTTTCTGGGCGATACTTTGCAGAGCAGGGCATCAACCTAATCCATCCTGTGACATGCAAAGTTATAGACATTCTGGAGATAAGCCAGAATATGTGCATTTAAACATCCCAAAATATAGCTACTTCTATCATTTAAATTTTATCCTATAATATAGCTATTTCTTGAATCCCCAAGTGGCTTATTTGGTATAAGAGGTCTAAAATGCCTTCCATGCAAATCAATTATGACATGCAGATCTGCATGCAAGGCTACCACCGTTAAATAAGGTATAATTATTCTAACGAGAGGCAATATAGACTTTTAACCTACATTCTTAATCTGTCTGAAAAACTCTAAAAGTAGCTATATTTTGGGACGGAGGAAGTATTTAGTTATGGCATTACGTGATCTAGGAAAAAAAATAGAAATAAAAAGGGCTTTTGATGTGTATCCCTAGTGGCCTTAGCACAGTTGGCTGAGGTTAAATTTTGAACTTGAAAAGCTGTGCATCTCTTCGTTGACTGCAGAATCCTCTCTTGATATTCTTTCTCGCTAAAGTGACTGTGTTCTGAAGCTGCTACCTGCTGGCAGTAGCAGTAGCAGATGAAGCGTCTTTTTTTTTCTTCAAATGGAACTAAATTTCGTCCACTCGCTAGACGAATTCTCATTTTTCATCTCATGGGTGAACGAAATCTAGATTTCGTCGTACTATTTCATCAGTTAGTTGGATTACTATTTCGTCAATTGGTTGGATTATTTATATTTCGTTCGCTTGGTAGATGAAATTACCCTATTTTCATCTAGTTGGTCGACGAAATCCTTATTTCGTCTACCTAGTAGACAAAATCTCTCTTTTTCGTCCATCGAGCAGATTTCGTCTACTGGGTAGTATATTTTTGAAATTTTACTCATCTAACGTATTAATATGTAATTACGTTAATTTTTTGTATTAAAAAAAATAAAAATTCCTAATCGCAACGCTGAACATTCAGCGCGGCGGCATCTTGTGATCCTCTGCACAGGATCAGTCATCAGTCGCCAGACGGTGAACGGGGCACCGAGACCGCCGGCCGCACACGCCGGCGATGAAATGCATCGCGGCACACGGAAGGATAGCTAGCACGTACGCGGGCTACTACGGCCGTCGCCAGTGCCACCGCCTGCGCTGACGAGGTCCGGGAGGAGATCAAAGCTAAGCTGCCACGCCCAACCCCGGCGGACGGCGCGCAGCTGTGGGAGCGGATAGGTGGGACTTGAGCGGCGGATTTTTGGGTAGGATGTGGCGTTGCTCTTCCGATGGGTGTGGAGGGCGGGGAGAACGGCGACGGCGGCGGACGGCCAGGACTCGGGAGGATGAGCGTATCCGACCAGGGGTGTTTCTGCAAATAATAGGATCGTGAGTATTAATCGCGATCCAATCTGGAGGGTACTTTGTAAAATGTAAGGGTGTAAATGTATATATATATCGGATCGTGGCAAATTAGGGGTCTGTGTAGATTAGCCGGGGTCTATTTGCAGATATTTGGATAACCGCGATCCAAACCGGGGGCTCTCTGCAAATATTGTGTGACGACGACGGCAGCCGGACGGCGGCGGGGTCGGTTGCGCTGCCGCCGGCGATCCCACTGTGCTTCCGCGCTTCCCTCCGTCGATTTTCTCCAGATCCCCTTGCACGGCGGCGCCGCCTCTGCCAGGCCACGCTACGGATCACGTACCGTAAGGATCAAGCTCGCCGCGGCCATGACGCCATGTCGAAGCCTTCCCGTGGAGATTTGAGATGGAATTTGGAAGCTAGAATAATTTGGAAATCAAAGAAGGATCCGTCTCTGCCATTTCGAAGCCGAGGAACGGAAATGAAATCACCCGCTCCGGCAGCCTTCGTCGCAGTCATTAATCCCCTTGCCCTTCTCCCCCGGCGCCGACAGGCTCCGCCACCGCAGGACGGCGCCAACCACTCACGCTGGCCAGAAGTGCGCGTAGCAACCAATGGTGCAGCGCAGAGGCGAGCAGCGTAGACATCCCAAGCTCTTCAGAAGCGACTGATGAAAAGATGACAGTTTCACCTGAGAGTTCAGCTGCATCCGGAGCTGCACGGACCTCAGCCCGCCCAGCACTGGCCTTAGCTTCTTCAGCCTCCCTATAGATTTCCAAATGGGCCGCCCGGCCCTAGCCCGGTCCTAGCACGAAATGGCACGATGCTTGTTCCGTGCCGTGTCGTGCCGTCATGCCGAACAGGCAGCTCAAGCTCGGCATGACGACCGTGCCGCGGTGGCACGGCAGGCACTAAAGGTCAATGACCACTTAAACTGAACAACATAAGTTATTCATCCTCAAAAGAACAACATATTTAACTTCAACAGATTAAAATCATCTTAAACTTCAACTTCACAAAATCACAGATCAACATCACAGAGAGAGACAGGAGATTATAACTTATAAATTTGAGCTGGTGCAATGGCTGCCTCATTAAAAACCTATCTAGGTAAAACTCACACCTCATGAAAAAATCCTAGATAGGAAAAAAAGAGTACAACCCAGCTCAATCAAATTGTAGTTCAAGACTTCAAGTCTTTTTTTTGCCCCTTTTTTGAAACATTCTCCTAAATACGCTCCTGGCAGAACCATTTCAAAATCTGAACCCTCAGCTTGGCGCCATCCATGCTGGTGCCAAGCTTACACGTCTCGGTGCCAGCCATCCTGGCGCCATGGTCCATGCACAGCTGCTAACGTGGACGCCGATGTGGCGGGGGCTTGCCGCCATCCATCATGGCGCCAAGCCTTGGCGCCAGCACCAAGCTTGCCGCCGTACATCTTGGCACCAAACAATTTTCCCCGTACCTCTTGGGTTCGAATAAAACAAATATAATTATTCCGAGGAGTGTGCAACAAACTATGCTGCGGTTCAACTGGCTAGGATATGGGCTTCTTATCCCTGTGTTGAAATTTTTTTTCTATATTTTATTTTTTTTCTCTGAAGGGTGGACGTTTGGAAAAGCAGGCATTTGGCTTAACATTCAGTGAAATTTGGGACAGCCTGATAACAATGTCTAGCTCGCAAAAAGGTTATGCGATTGCTAACTAAATCGATGAATCATTACAGTGCATAAATCACAAACTAGATTATGCAACGAGAGCTTCGATCAGCTTTCAGTGGCCCATGCAAATAAACCAAATTAGGACCGTGCCGCTCCAATTTCCAACGGCCAGCAGATTCACAGTAGCTAACTAGCTAGTAGAACAAATTAAAATTATTCTGAGTGATTTGATACAAACTATTATATTTTTTTGAATCATCAGATTCAAAATTAAAGTTCCCATAGGATTCCTTCTCCACTTTTGTTTATAAAGATATCCTTACAATGCATGAAACATGAGAAAAATACAAGTGAAGATTCTTTCAGTCAAATAAATCGACAAAAAAGCGAATACCTGTCAGTCTAACCGTACTCGTACGCGAACATGCATGTCACGCCAGCTAAAAAGAATCAAAACTTGGCCTCTGGGAGGGAGTAAAAAAATAAAATGTAGAAAAAAGATTCAACATAGGGTTTGAACTCAAGTCTCTAGGATAAGAAGTCCACATCATAGTTAGTTGAACTATAGCATAATTTGTTGCATATTTCTCGGAATAATTATATTTGTTTCATTCGAAACCCAAGAGGTACGGGGAAAATTGCTCGGCGCCAAGATGTAGGGTGGCAAGCTTGGCACCAAGATCCACGGTGCCAAGGCTTGGCGCCATGATGGATGGCGCCAAGCTCTGGTGTCCGCGTCAACAGCTTCTGCGCATGGACCTTGGCGTCAGGATGGCGTGTAAGCTTGGCGCCAGCGTGGATGGCGCCAAGCTGAGGGTCCAGATTTTGAAATGGTTCTGCCAGGAGCGTATTTGTGAGAATCTTTCACAAAAAGGGCCAAAAAAACAAAAAAGTCGGTTATTATAGGCCAGTGTTACACTTCTGAATTATCAGCGACATCTAGGTACAAATTAGCAAAACTTTCCTCAAGTTCTTCATCCTCCACTAAGTTCTGAAATCTTGCTTCTGCAGCCTCCCAATTCTTGACGCAAGAAAGCATCTCGACCGTCTCCGGTTTCAATCGACGCCGCCTCTCCTCGATGATCCTACCAGTAGTGCTGAAAACAGATTCTGATCATACTGTGGAAACAGGAACAGAAAGAACATCTCTAGCTAAGATGGACAGAACTGGATAAGTTCTTTTATGCTCATGCCACCAAGATAAGATGTTGAAGTTATCATCAAAATGGGTGACAATGTCACTGTCCAAGTAGGTAGAGAGTTCATTGCCAATACCCATACTAGTTGCAGTAGTGCTTGCTGCTTGCATTTGCAGATGACCTTCTAGATAAAGCAAGAGGCAAAGAGGGAGGAGGGGTGGAGAAAGAAGCATCACGTAGTAGTTTTCAGGGCCTAAACCTTGTTTGGGAAAAATTATGTCTGTGATAAACTAGTATTACAAACGGCGTTTTTTTAAAAAAAATCCTTTGTCATATATCATAGATGATTTTTTTTGTGAGTACAATCTAAAGCGTATATACCAAACTCTAGTTCTCTGTTAAAAAAAAGAACCACCCATTCCACTATCTTATATTATCGCCTGATATCTTGATCAGTGACTCCATCCTTTGTTGTGGGCGATCGAGATCTTGAATTGTCATGAAGCGACTCTGAGTTATTTATTCTGCAGCTTATTAAACTGCACTGTGTCAGCAATCCCATCTTTGTTGTGGATCGAGAGATGCCATCTTGATTGTCAATAGGGGAACCAGCGGTTTACTCTGTACCCCCTCCGTTCTAAATTGCAGGTGGTTTTGATTTTTCTAGGTTCATAGATATTATTAGGTAAAATAGGCATCTTGATCCCTGAACTTTATACAGAGGGTCAACTTCATCCCTCAACTTTCAAATTGGTCAATTTAGTCCCTCAACTTTCATTTCTGGGTCAAACTCATCCTTGTGTTGATACGTGGCTCCAAATTGGTATGAAACTGATACAAAAGGTCCATTTTACCCTTAGTTATTTTCTCTTTTCAATTTTCACCTTTAGAATTACAATAACGTATTTTTCAAAATAAATATGAGGATGCATATGTTTGCGGAGGGAGTATGAATGCATACATGGAGCATGTATAACGTACCACGAGTATGTGAGCACATGTTGATTTTAGAACATGCCTACACGCAAAACTAAACAAGAGTGACAGATGAAATTGTTCCGAGGAGCTATCTTGGCGCCGTACATCTTGGCGCCAAACAATTTTTCCTGTACCTCTTGGGTTTCGAATGAAACAAATATAATTATTCCGAGGAGTATGCAACAAACTATGCTGCGGTTCAACTGGTTAGGATATGAGCTTCTTATCCCTGTGTTGACTTTTTTTTCTACATTTTATTTTTTTTCTCTGAAGGGTGGACGTTTGGAAAAGCAGGCATTTGGCTTAACATTCAGTGAAATTTGGGACAGCCTGATAACAATGTCTAGCTCGCAAAAAGGTTATGCGATTGCTAACTAAATCGCAGAATCATTACAGTGCATAAATCACAAACTAGATTATGCAACGAGAGCTTCGATCAGCTTTCAGTGGCCCATGCAAATAAACCAAATTAGGACCGTGCCGCTCCAATTTCCAACGGCCAGCAGATTCACAGTAGCTAACTAGCTAGTAGAACAAATTAAAATTATTCTGAGTGATTTGATACAAACTATTATATTTTTTTGAATCATCAGATTCAAAATTAAAGTTCCCATAGGATTCCTTCTCCACTTTTGTTTATAAAGATATCCTTACAATGCATGAAACATGAGAAAAATACAAGTGAAGATTCTTTCAGTCAAATAAATCGACAAAAAAGCGAATACCTGTCAGTCTAACCGTACTCGTACGCGAACATGCATGTCACGCCAGCTAAAAAGAATCAAAACTTGGTCTCTGGGAGGGAGTAAAAAAATAAAATGTAGAAAAAAGATTCAACATAAGGTTTGAACTCAAGTCTCTAGGATAAGAAGTCCACATCATAGTTAGTTGAACCACAGCATAATTTGTTGCATATTTCTCGGAATAATTATATTTGTTTCATTCGAAACCCAAGAGGTACGGGAAAAATTGCTCAGCGCCAAGATGTAGGGTGGCAAGCTTGGCGTCAAGATCCACGGTGCCAAGGCTTGGCGCCATGATGGATGGCGCCAAGCTCTGGCGTCCGCGTCAACAGCTTCTGCGCATGGACCTTGGTGCCAGGATGGCGTGTAAGCTTGGCGCCAGCGTGGATGGCGCCAAGCTGAGGGTCCAGATTTTGAAACGGTTCTGCCAGGAGCGTATTTGTGAGAATCTTTCACAAAAAGGGTCAAAAAACAAAAAAGTCGGTTATTATAGGCCAGTGTTACACTTCTGAATTATCAGCGACATCTAGGTACAAATTAGCAAAACTTTCCTCAAGTTCTTCATCCTCCACTAAGTTCTGAAGTCTTGCTTCTGCAGCCTCCCAATCCTTGACGCAAGAAAGCATCTCGACCGTCTCCGGTTTCAATCGACGCCGCCTCTCCTCGATGATCCTACCAGTAGTGCTGAAAATAGATTCTGATCATACTGTGGAAACAGGAACAGAAAGAACATCTCTAGCTAAGATGGACAGAACTGGATAAGTTCTTTTATGCTCATGCCACCAAGATAAGATGTTGAAGTTATCATTAAAATGGGTGACAGTGTCACTGTCCAAGTAGGTAGAGAGTTCATTGCCAATACCCATACTAGTTGCAATAGTGCTTGCTGCTTGCATTTGCAGATGACCTTCTAGATAAAGCAAGAGGCAAAGAGGGAGGAGGGGTGGAGAAAGAAGCATCACGTAGTAGTTTCCAGGGCCGACCATCGTCTAAACTAAACCTTGTTAGGGCAAAATTATGTCTGTGATAAACTAGTATTACAAACGGAGTTTTTTTAAAAAAAATCCTTTGTCATATATCATAGATGATTTTTTTGTGAGTACAATCTAAAGCGTATATACCAAACTCTAGTTCTCTGTTAAAAAAAAAGAACCACCCATTCCACTATCTTATATTATCGCCTGATATCTTGATCAGTGACTCCATCCTTTGTTGTGGGCGATCGAGATCTTGAATTGTCATGAAGCGACTCTGAGTTATTTATTTTGCAGCTTATTAAACTGTTGTGTCAGCAATCCCATCTTTGTTGTGGATCGAGAGATGCCATCTTGATTGTCAATAGGGGAACCAGCGGTTTACTCTTTACTCCCTTCGTTATAAATTGCAGGTGGTTTTGATTTTCCTAGGTTCATAGATATTATTAGGTAAAATAGGCATCTTGATCCCTGAACTTTATACAGAGGGTAACTTCATCTCTCAACTTTCAAATTGGTCAATTTAGTCCCTCAACTTTCATTGGTATGAAACTAATACAAAAGGTCCATTTTACCCTTAGTTATTTTCTCTTTTCAATTTTCACCTTTAGAATTACAATAACGTATTTTCCAAAATAAATATGAGGATGCATATGTTTGCGGAGGGAGTATGAATGCATATATGGAGCATGTTTAACGTATCACGAGTATGTGAGCACATGTTGATTTTAGAACATGCCTACACGCACCGAGTTGTATATATACCAGAAGAATATGAGTAAATACTTGTTTGAGTATATATATTTTGCCTATCTATGAGCACATGCATAAATGACTTTAAAAGTACGGGTAGATACACTTTTTAGAAACCATATTTTGTGTCAGTTTAAAAAATATATTATTACGTGTATGTATTAAGGGAGCATGAGCATATACATGTTTGACCTAAATGAGCTAAGGGTAAAATGGACTTTTTGCATTACTTTTATGCTAATATAGAGCACCACATCAACACAAGGACGAGTTTGACCTTAAAAATAAATGTTGAGGGACTAAATTGGTCAATCTGAAAGTTGAGGGAGGAAGTTGACCCTCCGCGCAAAGTTCAGAGACCAAAGTACCTATTTTGCCATATTATTATGCATATATTCCCTCCGTGCAAAGGCCAAAGTTCCAGTTAGAGGGTTTGGTGGGTGTAGCCTGATCAGCCACTCGTATCAGATCTATTCCCTTGCGTGCTTCAAATAATTAAGATTCTCAATATTTACTGCCAAAGAAGGTGCAGCACTCTGATCTAGAATGAAAACAAAGAGGATGGATCTTACGGCTATATAAGGGTGCGTTTGGTTGCATGCACCACATGATGCATGCATGGATGATCCTGGATAGGGTGGTTCAACCAATTTGCTTGTATCATATGGTTAACTCTAATTAGTAGAATAATGTATTAAGTGGGATGGTCTCATCCTGGATGAGTTGGCCCAATTCACCCAACCAAACAAAAGGATATTATTATTTTGAATCATTTCATACATGAATCAAATGATACAACTAACCAAACACACCCTAAGTATATATTCATTGGTCCATCCATCCCCTTCATCCCGCGGTCGCTGCCATGGCTGAGAACGATCTGCCCAAGAAGCTTGTCCAGAGCGGGCTGCGCGCGGAGTTGATGCCGCAGCATGTGGCCTTTGTGATGGACGGGAACAGGCGGTGGGCGCTGGCGCGGGGCCTGACGACGTTGGAGGGCTACGAGGCCGGTACAGACACGCTGAAGAAGATAGTGGAGCTCTCAACCGCCTGGGGCATCCGCGTGATCACGGTGTTCGCCTTCTCGCAAGACAACTTCAGACGCCCCCAGGCAAGTGGCTGATCTCTATCGCCGGCTAGCTTCTTAATAATCGGCCAGATCTTGCGCTTACACGGCTCTTGCCTGCAGGAGGACGTCAACTACACGCTGGAGTCGATCGAGCGGGGCATCCGTGATACCATGGACGTGTACGCGAGGTAAGCACTCACACACCACATAATTACTTAGGCTTTGTTTGGCACAGCTCCACGCCTAAACTCCAGCAACTCCATCAAAAAATTCAGCCAAACACCCCAACTCCAAAACTCCATGGAGTTGCCAACTCCATGGAGCTGTAGTGCAAATGGAGGTGGAGTTTTGGAGCACCTCTTTTGCTACTCCAGAAACCACTCTTTTGAACCTCCTCGTGGAGTTGGTGGATAATTACCCACCAATGCCACTGGTTATATAGAAAAAACGGTTCGTTCTATTTTCCTCCGAGACTCTACACGCTCGTCTCCACCGGTCTCCACCGCGCTAGCGCCGCCCGTCGCTCCCGTCGCCGGCCGCCGTGGCCCCTCCGTCCTGCGCGCTCCGGCCTTGGAGCCCCGCCGTCGGCCGCCCCCACCGCCGCCTGCCCCACCCTCGCCGCCGGCCGCACCCCCGCCGCCCGCCCGATCCCCGTCGCCGGCCGCCCCCACCGCCGCCCGCCCGAGCCCTACCGCCGGCCGCACCCCCCGCCGCCCGCCCGAGCCCCGCCGCCGGTCGCACCCCCCGCCGTCGGCCGCCCCCACCGCCGCCGCCCGAGCCCTGCCGCCAGCCGCACACCCGCCGCCAGCTGCCTCCACCGCCGCCCGCCCGAGCCCTGCCGCCGGTCGCACCCCCCGCCGCCCGCCCGAGCCCCACTGCCGGCCGCACCCCCCACCGCCCGCGCTAGCCCCGCCGCCGGTCGCACCCCCCGCCGCCCGCCTGAGCCCCACTGCCGGCCGCACCCCCCGCCGCCCGCGCTAGCCCCGCCACCGGCCGCACCTCCCGCCGCCGGCAGCACCACCCACCTGCTGGTGCCTTCCCCTCCTCCTCCTTCGGGTGACCAGTGGGCAACGGCAGAGAGAGGAAAAAGAAAGGAGGAAGAAAGGAGAGGGAGAGGATGACAAGTGGGGCCTGAATTGGGGGCAACAATGGCAATTAACACTGAAATTGATTTTTTTTGGAGCTGAGAGTACCCATCTAGCCAAACACCCCATTTTATTTCTGGAGTTCTGGAGTGGAGCTGACTCTACCTGGAGTTTTGGAGTAGAGCAGCTCCACCCAGAGCTGGAGCCATGTCAAACAGGGCCTTAACTTGGTACCAACACTTCAACTGATCTTAGTTTGTTGTGTACAGGAAAGGATTTCGGGTGCATGTCGCCGGTGATCGCTCAAGAATGCCAACTTCTCTGCAGGACGTTGCTCGTGAAGCTGAGGAGATGACCAGGAACAACTCGCAGTACCATTGCATAATCGCTGTCTGCTACAGCGGGCGGTGGGACATCGTGCAAGCGTGCCGGGAGCTCGCCACCAAGGTGCAGGACAACATGCTCCGGCCGGAGGACATCGACGAGGAGATGCTCGCCGGCCACCTCTCCACGAACGCTCTGGGAGAGTTCGGTTGCCCCGACCTTGTCATCAGGACAAGCGGCGAGCTGAGGCTCAGCAACTTCTTGCTGTGGCAGTCGGCCTACGCCGAGCTCTACTTCAGCAACACCTTGTGGCCTGATTTTGGGGAGGATGACTACCTCCAGGCGTTGAAGGACTTCCAGAGCAGAGAACGCCGGTTTGGCCAAAGAAAATCATCCCAACAGGAGTAGAGGTGTGGTATGCTTAAACGATCTGAAATGTAAGCGAGATCTTCTCAATGCTAGCAAGTTGCTTCCGAATAAAAAGAGGATGTGTGGTTGTTGACGGAATACTGAAAGGTTGTTCAAGAAAAAGGGATCTAGTAACAGTTAGTCCTGTTTAAGTTGGAGTGTTTCCTTAGTCGTTGTCTGCGTCTAGATAGTCCTGTTTAAGTTGTTGCAGTTCACCACAACAGCCTTGTTGTGTTGCCAACGGGGCCATCGGTTGGGTTGGGGCCCCGGCGGTGATTTTTGGGCCCTGGCCCGCGTGTGTGGCGACAAGAGTGCCAGAAAAAATGTGACGAGCAAGATGGGCCATGGTCGTGATATATGTCGTCGTCACATACTGCAACTGCGTAGTAATATAATCTCCGTCCGCATTACATTTTTTCAAGAGGGTGAGCGTCAAATAACTAGGGACGTGACAAATCGAAGACATAATACCATAGTAGTAATACTTTATTACCATGCCATCGCATTCCAACGACTTTATCACATTACACACCATGCGTTGCACCCGCGGGGGAAAGCGCCTTCAGTACCGGATCCTAACCTCCCTTCAATACCAGTTGTGCAAACGGTATTACTACTTAGGGCTTTAGTACTGAGTCAAACAACTGGTACCAAAGGTCTTTTTTTCTTTTCTATTTTTTTCTCATTTTCTTTTCTATTTCTTTATTCTATATTAGTATTTTGTATTTATTTCTTTTACGTATACTAATTCTAATACACTCATATATATATAAAGTTGTATTTATCTATAATATTACATTTGATATAATATTATATATATAGACATCTTCTGCATTCACATTTATGAATAATATTACATTGCATCAACACTTGAAGTTCAACATTTGGATCAACTATTCTGAACCCGAGTCCTGACGGTGACGCAGATTTGATCTATCATTATGGAACTTCCCCGCAGGATTTACTACCTTATCCAGAAGAAATCCACTGAGTTGTTATTGAATTCCCCTAATTTTTTCTATCTCGAGGAGTGCTTCCTTCATGTCTCTCATTTGTGTCATTGACAAAGGTTATTATATAGTAGATCAATAGATCTGCACAATTAGAACTAATTTATTGTTAACAAATTTATATTCTTACTCTGAATTCATTGTCGGTTATACGCTTGGGACCTACAAAGCTATTGATGAACTCCCATACGTAGTATCCGTATAAATTATTCCCCGGATTCTGTCTCAAGCACTATATATATGGCAAAAGAAGTTATGAAATATTTGTTATGTTCAAGAAAGTATCGAGATGTGGAAATTCAACACATACCGGGAATTCAGGCTTGAAATCAAGTTCCTCCTTGAATTCACTTGCGTGATGTCGATGGAAGCGAGCCCATGCTTTGTTAAGAATGTTTATGAGGTTTTTGTATTGATCTCTTAATTTACTCAAAGAGTCCATGATATAGACCGAGCTTCGATCAACCGTGATAATAAGGAGTATCCAGTGGAATTTGTACATATATGCATAGCCAAAGCTAGTTAGTCTTATATTTAACTGCTAGTTCGAAAAAGAAAAGAGATGGGAAACATGCTCACTTGAAGTTGTACGGTAGAAGTATGTACTTCTTGTAATGTTGGTTGTCTAGGAACTTATATATGTTCTTCAAGGTCCGATTTGATCTATCTCTTATAGTTGACTCGTTTATAATATCCGGGTTCATGAAGCTGATGTCATAGTATCCTTTCCTCTAGCAAGTTTGAATCTCTTTCCTGCATAATATAAAATCGAATAGGAGTTAAGATATCGCACAATGACTAGAGCAGGGATTTTGAAGTTAGAGCAAATTAAAGACTTACAGAACCTAGGAATTGATGAGTGACTTGTCAAGTGCGTCTTGATTGTAAAAGAAATATAGTTCCTCCAGCGGTACATTTATAATGTCTTCCCTACGGAAATAATGTTGATCTCCAATCCGAACTTCGAGCATGAGTAAACCATTGGCTAAAGCCTCCATGTACCATTGGGCAATTTGTACATCTTCGTTGGAAGACGGTCCACCAAGTGCGGCCACACAAGCGGTTTCCCTAACTCAAATTTTCATTTAGCAGCCCCAGGGTGCTTTGGGACGTGATCCTTCCCTCGAAGTTGAGCTGGGGTGAGATTTGTATCTTTGGCAAATAGAAGCAGATTCTTATCAAACTCCGAAAGTACCTAGAGCGGGGCAGTCGATTGGTTGGATTGGATTCCGAGCCATGGAATACTTGACCCACTTTTCTTCTTCGTCTAAAAAGTCTTTGTTATTGAGCGGTCGTAATCAGATAGCGGTGGTTTCTCTACCTTTTTCTCCATGCTTCTAATGAAAGCTCGAAATTTAACCTTATCAAGTGGTGGATCTTTCTTCACGGGATGCTTTGGTGCGAAGTGAGCTTTAACCTCAGCATCCACTACTGCGGTGGAGCATAATGACCACCAAAAGAAGGTTCTTGACCCGCCGCAACAGCATCTTTATGACATCTTTGCAAATAACAAAGCATTGCTATCTCCCACGTGCTCATTTTCTTCGGCTTATCATGAGGGCCAATTATGAATGACGATCGCCCCCACCATTTTTTCGCTGCGAGAGGAATGACGATCGCCCCCACCATCGTCACTATCTCCAACAACAGTAGCCATCTCTATGTACCACAATTTATTTAGCTCATATTTGCAAATGACTAAACTATGAACAAATTATATTTTTCCCCATAATTTATTTAGCTCAAATGTAACATCTAAATATAAATAAAAAGTTTCTCCATTGTAGCTTATTCTAAAAATGGCTAATTGCACACCTCTATTTCATCTTATTATCTTATTTCATCTTATTATCTCTATGTACCATAATTTATCTCGCTCATATTTGGAAATGACTAAATATGAAAAAAATTATATTTTTCTCCATAATTTGTTTAGCTCATGTTTGTAAAGGACTAAACTATGAAATTATTCCTCTAACCTCATATCAATTTCTTTGACTAATATGAAACATAGCATAAAAAATTGTTGCTTATTCTAAAAATCACAAATGTGAGCTCTAAACAACATATGCATATAAATAAAAAATTTCTCCATTGTACCTTATTCTAAAAATCACAAAATACTCTAGCTCTAAAGCATAAAACTTAGTATACTAACTATGTATCAAGGGAGGAGAAGTTTCTAACCTTTAGAACACTTGAATGAGTGAAATCCACACGAAATGATCAAAAATCTGGCAGCACCTCCCCTATTTCGCCATGAATGGATGAAGCCCGAGCTGGAGGAAATGGCTCGGGAAGGAGGAAAAAGACGCCTAATTTATAGGAGGGAGGTTAGTACTGGTTGGGAGCTACAATCAGTACTAAAGGTCACCCATTAGTAACGGGTGGAGCCTCCACCCTATACTAAAGGTTGGAGCTTGCAACCGATACTAAAAGAGATCACGGGGGGCTCCTGAGGAACTAGCTATTAGACCCGTTACTAATGCTCACATTAGTACCAGATCAAAAACCAACCAGTACTAGGGCTAGAACCAATGCTCAGTTTTCCAGTAGTGCTATGAAGACGACACAAACATTACACACGATTACAACACTGACGACACACATCCATAGTACTATTATCCATTACCATATAGTAGCTCCAATCAAGGAACGAACATGCATAAACTCACGACGGTAGAACAGATAGGGGGAGTTAACAACCCAGCAAACTTAATTCAAACCAAAGACGACCACACTGGAGCGAGCAAGGCAAAGTAAGGAGCAAGCCAACACAGCCGACCTCTCCTGGTATCTTAACCCCAAGGAAGGCAGTTAATAAAATGGTCCCATCGAATCCAGGATGGACTTGATGTCTGCAGCAACAGTCTTTGCATCACAGGAAATACCAGACAGCCCTTTCATTGCCAGCCCAACACAGTAGAGGCTATTTTCACCTTTCCAATGATTGGGGAACTCCCCTCCTTTGGGCATGCCACTGTCGTTCAGCAAGCCCTCACAATTCTGCAATTTTTTATAACCGCACAAATTTTCGTAAGAATCCAAAACATTTGGATCAACTTCATACTTCAACTTTTAGATTTAGATTGGCCAATTTAGTTCCTCAACTTTTATTTCTGGGTCAAACTCGTCCTTATGCTGATACGTGGCTCCAAATTGGTATGAGACTAATACAAAAGGTCCATTTTACCCTTATTTATTTTCTCTTTTCAATTTTTACCTTTAGAATTATAATAACGTATGATCCAAAATAAATGTGAAGATGCATATGTTTGCCGAGGGAGTATGAATGCATGCATGGAGCATGTATAACGTACCACGAGTATGTGAGCATATGTTGATTTTAGAACATGCCCACACACACATTGAGTTGTATATATACCAAAAGAATATCAGTACATACTTGTTTGAGTATATATATTTTGCCTATCAAATTCGTATGAGCACATGCATGCATGAATGACTTTAAAGAGTACGGGTACATACACTTTTTAGAATCCATATTTTGTATCAGTTTAAAGAATATATTATTACTTGTATGTATTAAGGGAGCATGAGCATATACATGTTTGACCTAGATGAGCCAAGGGCCAAATGGACTTTTTGCATTAATTTTATGCTAACATAGAGCATCACATCAACACAAGGACGGGTTTGACCCAAAAATGAAAGTTGAGGGACTAAATTGACCAATCTATAAGTTGAGAGACGAAGTTGACCCTCTGTGCAAAGTTCAGGGACTAAAGTGCCTATTTTCCCAGTTAGAGGGTTTGATGAGTGTAGTCTGATCAGCCACTGGTATCAGATCTATTCCCTTGCGCATATCTATGTAGTCGATCTGACCATGCATGCTTCAAATAATCCACATCAGGCCACGCATGATTTGAAGTCAACTCGTCACATGTTTTAAATAAGATTCTCAATATTTACTGTCAAAGAAGGTGCAGCACTCTGATCTAGAATGAAAACAAAGAGGATGGATCTCACGGCTATATAAGTATATATTCATTGGTCCATCCATCCCCTTCATCCCGCGGTCGCTGCCATGGCTGAGAACGATCTGCCCAAGAAGCTTGTCCAGAGCGGGCTGCGCGCGGAGTTGATGCCGCAGCATGTGGCGTTTGTGCTGGACGGGAACCGGCGGTGGGCGCAGGCGCGGGGTCTGACGACGTTGGAGGGCTACGAGGCCGGTGCACAGGTGCTCAACAAGATAGTTGAGCTCTCAGCCGCCTGGGGCATCCGTGCGATCACGGTGTTCGCCTTCTCGCAAGACAACTTCAGACGCCCCGAGGCAAGGCCCTTTTATTTGACTCGCTACTTTTGGCACCCAGCAGAGCTTGCGCTTACACACGGCTCTGATCTTGCATTATTCTTTGAATCTGCAGGCTGAGGTCGACTTCCTGATGGAGATGACCGCGCGGATGATCCGTCATTACATGGACGAGTACGAGAGGTGAGCACACTTGCACTGCTGATCGAACGATTTGGGCACTCACCACACAATTTGGTATATGAACACTGCAGCAGCTGACTTTAATTGTTGAGTACAGGGAAGGAATTCGGGTGCATGTCGCCGGTGATCGCTCAAGAATGCCAACTTCTCTGCAGGACGCTGCTCGTGAAGCTGAGGAGATGACCAGGAACAACTCGCAGTACCATTGCATAATCGCGGTCTGCTACAGCGGGCGGTGGGACATCGTGCAAGCGTGCCGGGAGCTCGCCACCAAGGTGCAGGACAACATGCTCCAGCCGGAGGACATCGACGAGGAGATGCTCGCCGGCCACCTCTCCACGAACGCTCTGGGAGAGTTCGGTTGCCCCGACCTTGTCATCAGGACAAGCGGCGAGCTGAGGCTCAGCAACTTCTTGCTGTGGCAGTCGGCCTACGCCGAGCTCTACTTCACCAACACCATGTGGCCTGATTTTGGGGAGGATGACTACCTCCAGGCGTTGAAGGACTTCCAGAGCAGAGAACGCCGGTTTGGCCAAAGAAGATCATCCCAACAGGAGTAGAGGTGTGGTATGCGTAAACGATTTGAAATGTAAGCGAGATTTTCTCAATGCTAGCAAGTTGCTTCCGAATAAAAAGAGGATGTGTGGTTGTTGACGGAATACTGAAAGGTTGTTCAAGAAAAAGGGATATAGTAACAGTTAGTCCTGTTTAAGTTGGAGTGTTTCCTTAGTCGTTGTCTGCGTCAAGATAGTCCTGTTTAAGTTCTTGCAGAGTTCACCACAACAGCCTTGTTGTGTTGCCAACGGGGCTATCGGTTGGGCTGGGGCCCCGGCGGTGATTTTTGGGCCCTGGTCCGCGTGTGTGGCGACAAGAGTGCCGGCAAAAATGTGACGAGCAAGATGGGCCATGGTCGTGATATATGTCGTCGTCACATACTGCAACTGCGCAGTAATATAATCTCCGTTCGCATTACATTTTTTCAAGAGTGTGAGCGTCAAATAACTAGAGACGTGACAAATCGAAGACATAATACCATAGTAGTAATACTTTATTATCATGCCATAGCATTCCAACGACTTTATCACATTACACACCATGCATTACATTGATGGGAAAGTGCCTTCTGCGGTTCCTAACCCCTATTAGTACCGGTTGTGCAACCAGTATTGCTATTTTGGTACTAAAGAGGGCTTTAGTACCTAATACGAAACATAGCAATTCAAAATTGCAGCTTATTTTAAAAATCACAAATATGAGCTCTAAATAACACCTGCATATAAAGAAAAATTTCTCCATTGTACCTTATTTTAAAAATCACAAATTACTCTAGCTCTAAAGCATAAAACTTAGTATACGAACCATGTATCAAGGGAGGACGAAGTTTCTAACCTTTAGAACACTTGAATGAGTGAAATCCCCACGAAATGGTCAAAAATCTGGCAGCACCTCCCCTATTTCACCATGAATGGATGAAACCCGAGCTGGAGGAAATGGCTCAGGCAGGAGGAAGAAGACGCCTGATTTATAGGAGGGAAGTTAGTACCGGTTGGGGGCTCCACCCAGTACTAAAGCCCCTCAGGCTCATTAGTATCGGGTGGAGGCTCCATCCGGTACTAATGGGTGACCTTTAGTACCGGTTGGAGCTCCCAACCGATACTAAAGGGGGTCACGGGGGCTCCCGGGGACTAGCCATTAGACCCGATACTAATGTTCACATTAGTACCGAATAAAAAACCAACTGGTACTAAGGGTTAGGACCAATGGTCAGTTTTCCAGTAGTGTTATGAAGACGACACAAACATTACACACGATTACAACACCTACGACACACATACATAGCACTATTATCCATTACCATATAGTAGCTCCAATCAGGGAACGAACATGCATACACTCACGACGGTAGAACAGATAGGGGGAGTTAACAACCCAGCAAACTTAATTCAAACCAAAGACGACCACACTGGAGCGAGCAAGGGAAATTAAGGAGCAAGCCAACACAGCCGACCTCTCCTGGTATCTTAAACCCAAGGAAGGCAGTTAATAAAATGATCCCATCGAATCCACGATGGACTTGATGTCTGCAGCAACAGTCTTTGCATCACAGGAAATACCAGACAGCCCTTTCATTGCCAGCCCAACACAGTAGAGGCCATTTTCACCTTTCCAATGATTGGGGAACTCCCTTTTGGGCATGCCACTCTCGTTCAGCAAGCCCTCACCATTCTGCATTTTTGATAACCGCACAAATTTTCGTAAGAATATGGCACCACCATTATTCTCTGAAGAGAATCCAAAGCATTTGGTAACAGAATGCAGTGCTTTAAGTTTCTGGTTAAGCTAGTAAACAAAAATAAAAGTAGCTTTTCCATAGGTGGTGGAGGTTTGTATGTTTTTCTTAGTAACTGCCCTCTTGTAAGCATTAGAAAAAGGGGTAAAATCATACTAGATTTTTCATGGTTGGCAGAGGTAGACGCTTTTAAAGACTGCCACTATTGAAGTTTTCATAAAAGGTAAAAAAAAATCATTTCTTCATTAATGACTGCTGCCAGGCTGCTGCTGATATACATACATACCTTAAGCCACCTGTTTGCAGTGCTTTTATAGCCTGTGGCGAATACAATAGAATCAAAGCAGCAGTTTTTTCCATCCTCAAATTCTATAGAATCTTCTCTTATGCAGGATACTGAACTAAGCACCTGCGTTGCACAAAAATCATGAATAAACTTTATCAAGTTTAAATTGGTATATTTTTCAACTTTTAGGTCTACTATTATACCATGTAAATGTGCTCACCTTGATAACACCTTTCTTTATTAAATCAACTGTGCCAACATCTATGACTGCTGACCGTCCAGTCTTTGCCTTGAGAAGAAATGGCCCCATATTAGGCCTGATGATCCCATATTTGGACAGATCACCGTATCGAATGTTTGCAAGAGTCACAATAATGAAATCCACAAATTTCACAGGAAGGCGCCAGTTCACTAGTTTCATCCCCAAGTTAATCAACCCCTTGGTCATAACATGCACCTGTATTTACATAATGAAGTTAAGTGGAGAATCAATAAAGTATACCATGCATGATTCATATTCCAAATAAACAGCATGAGAAAAATAAAATCAACATATTTGGAAATAAGTGTAGTAATTCATACCGGACTACGGATAACCACGGAGGTCTCCACTCCATGGCTGGCAAGGTCATAGGCAATCTCCATGCCGGAGTTTCCACATCCAATCACTAGAACTTCTTTTCCAGCATAGTTATTCCATGACTTGTAACCTGATGAATGTATGACTTCACCAGGGAAATCATGTAGCCCAGGGATCTCTGGAATGATTCCCTCACTATTCTCACCTGTTGCTACAACCAAGAACCTTGCTGTATACTCAATCACTAGGCCAGTTACTTTGTCATGTGCCATGACGTCCCAACAATTGCTCACTTCGTCATACTTGCAAGACTCAACTGAAGTGCTATACTTAGGGAAAATGTTGAAGTGATCGACATAGGCATCAACATACCTCACAAACTGTTCCTTGTTGATGTATGTAGGGGTATCACTTGGATATGACATGTGAGGAAGCTCACAGAACTCCTTGGCAAGATGGAGTTTGAGGCGATCGTATGTGCGTTTGCGCCAAAGTGAAGCACTGCAATCCTCACGTTCAACGATGCAATAAGGGATGGAGAGCTGGCTGAGGCATGCTGCTACAGCAAGACCTGATGGACCCGCGCCTACGATCAAAACTAGTACCTTCTCCATTGAGAATTTTTGAACTGGGGAAGAAGATGAATAACAAAAGCAGTGTTGTTCCAGAGGGGAACTTGGTTTGGTAATATATGATGAGTTGTGTGGGAGCTGTTTGAATCTATTTATAGTAGTAGGGGGGAGGTGTACAATGTATCTGTCCCTCACTACATAATTCTTATACAATTAGTAGCGTGAACATTATGCAAGACTACTTCACATTTAGCGTGAATATATATGGCACCATTAATTCATTCTAAAAATTTTATATGATGTCATTAATGCCATTAATTTCATACTGGGGGGAAATTAATAAACCTATCATATGTTCTTTGCAACCATAACTTTTGGGGTTTACAACTTTTTTATTTAAATTGGCAATTAAGCAAGTACTTCAAATAAGTTGTGTTTCCTTTGAACACTTTTTGGGGATTATATTAACTTAAAAGTACTTATTTTGAAAATATTCTTTCATTGCCATGTCGTTAGATGAATAATCCCATAGTTAAGATTTTCTCTAACTATGTCAACTAACCAATCATACATTGATTCCTACATTGAGTTATTTTTTATCATCACTACACGGACATTTTTAAAAGTGAAGTGTTGAATTTACTCATAATTAGATTTTTTTCAAAACACATATATATCCTTTAAATGAAACAGCTAATTTATACTCATTACTAGAGAAAACACAATTCAACCTCCTCTAATGTTTGAAATTTCCTCCGTTCCTTATAACCAAATCTTTTGCGATGTGCTTCATTTTGCCCAAGCATTGTATCCCCTCGCTATAGATTCCTTTCTTTCATTTGGCGCAGGCCCAATTTCCATGGGCCAAATACATATTTGGGCCAAATTAAGTTAAAATGGTTCCGTTACGTTTAAGTAAACGATGCGTATATGGGGATGGCGTATATAGTGACCATCCCCGCATCTAACGCTTGTGTATATATATAGCTTGTTCGCGCAAGGAAGTGCGCTGCAGCACCCCTTCCCCCCACTTCCCCCCTTCCCTCAAGTCGATATCATCTCTATCTCTACCCTTCTCATATATATAGCTGGCAGGTTCTAAGCAATATACATTGTAATCAGTATTACCCTAGCCATCAATTTGTTTTCAGGTTCTTATCTCCCCTGCACCGTGCATGCCTTGCACCCAAGTAATCACTAAAAGCTGGCCCTGCAAGAGCTCAAGAACTCAGCATATGATCAGATCTGCAACAGCCATCACCAGAGAAGGCGCAATGGCTAGGCGGAGGCCTTCATCATCTTATAACAGGTTTCACTTCATTATTAAATTAACTACTTTGGCCTTCCTTCACAAATACTTTCACTCTTTTCTTTTGAAATGTATATAACGATTCAGAATAATAATAACAAATTCTCAAAGTTATGAAACTATGTTTGTTTTAAAAACTATAAGCTTGACAACATATGCATGCATATTATTGTGATTCTGATCATAAAAGTATTGCCTTTCAAAGTAGATTTGGTAATAATTATATTATTAGTGTTTTGATGTGGTTTTCCTCCTATATGTGTTGCTTATTTAAGTTGGTTTCCAATTCAGAAAACTAGGAAATTAATAATATGGAACTTCAATACGCAATTAAATTTTTTGAAGAAACAGACATCACAAGGAATAACTTTCCTCTCATTGCATCTCTTATACAAAAGTTTGCTTCGGAAAAGATGAACAACTTTGAAACTGTTGCTTTTTGTTACATGTATATCCAATTATGGAGAAAGGGATCAAGTTGCCAAATCGATCACTGCTGTCATGCTAGAAAACCAAACTTGTGGAAGTGTAACTTGTGGGATTGCAAAGTTATAAAGTCAGAAACTGAAATCACTTTACATACTGTGGAGCTTGCTACACACTATATATAATCTCATATTTGGCTCTGGCTCTGCATGTATAGTGCTTCATGCTGTTCGTTTAACTTTTATACTTCCCATTGCTTATGTCAACATGCACTGGTTTATATGTCACATCTTAAAATTTTTGGATTTTAGGATGTGATCTGAAAGAACAATTAAACAATAATTTTCTCATAGTTTTAAAATTTTTTCAACATTTATTTTCTTGACAGGAAATTTAGTCTAGGAAAAATAATTGGTTGTTTTTCTGAATTAAATAAAGTTATTCTTTGTGTGTTGCATTCTTGCAGATGCATTCTGGTGTTTCATGAGTGCAAAAAGTTTTAAAATACATTTAGATGATGACCAAATCCTTCTAAGAATTTTATAGCTTTTTCTAGACCTCATTCTCATTTTTCCTAGAGCTAAATGTATCAATTAGAAGGCTCTATAATTCTTTTCACGAGCTCCAAGTATTTTATTTGGACTCTTCGTGTCCCAAACTATCTCTGAGATTTTTCCTAGATTTTTGGATTTTCAGAGTATTTTTCGTGAATTTAATGGGTTATCTAGAAATTTCTTGATTTTCCTTTTCACGAGAAATCATTATTTCTGAAAATAATCTATTCTTTTTCATAACGGGCCAAGCCCGTGGGCCGAACCCGCGTCAGCCGCTTAGGCCCGCTTCGGCCCAGCCAGGCCCGTGCGCCGCCGCCAGTTCCCTGGCGCTGCATGGCCACCGCCGCCGCCGCCGCCTTCTTGGCGTGCGCGCCACGGCCATCATCGGGCCCCGCGCCCTATAAAACGCGACAGCCGAGCCTCTCGTTCTCCCTGTTGCTCGCGCCGGCCGCGCCTCGTTCTTCCCGGCTCGCACAGCGCCGCCGCCGGCCTTCGCTGTGTCGATGCGCCGCACCTCTTCGTCCCTGGAGCAAGCCACCACCACCTCGAAGATCCCCTCTCCGAGACGAAGCCGGTGCACCGCTCCTTGTCGTCGTCAAGTCACCGGAGTGCCGCGGCCCTCGCGAAGAGCAGAGCCACCGCCCGAGCTCTGTCCGCCCGATTCGCCGCCCAGGGGCACAGCCGAACGAAGCCGCCAGGGCCACTAGCTTCGCCGAGCTTCCGCGCCTCTTCTCCACCACCCGCCGTCGTCAGTCGACCGCCGGATCAGCTCCGCCCGCGCGAAGCCCCGAGCCGGCCATCTCCTCCGTCCGCCGTGCGCCAAATTCCGGCCGAAATCCGTCCGCCCCGTCGCCGATGAGGACCCCTGCGTGACGCCCTCCATCTCCTCTATCTCCTGCGCCACCCGTCTGCACCCTAGGCCGCCCGAGTCGCCGATCCGCCGGCCGCAATGGGAGCCAAAGCTCCGAGTTTTTGTTTTTTTTTGCCCCTAGAAGTCCTGTAATCTTTAGCTTACCTCCTATGTCTTGCAACTCTCAGAAAGCTTAGGTTTCTGCAAGCCAATCCAATCCGAGCACTTTAACAGATCTAATCCTAGGCTTTCACCCCTTTGACCTAATGGCGAGTACTATTCCATGTGTCTTGCCAATCTTCTCTGCAAGCCCTTTTGATGTTTAGTTATTGCATCTAAGTACCTGAAACCTTGTAGTGCTCGCCATTAGGTCAAAGCCCCCTAGAAAGTTTAGGTTTCTGCAAGCCAATCCAACCCGAGCACTTTAACAGATCTAACCCTAGGCTTTCACCCTAGGCTTTGACCTAATGGCGAGCGCTATTCCATGTGTCTTGCCAATCTTCTCTGCAAGCCCTTTTGATGTTTAGTTATTGCATCTAAGTACCTGAAACCTTGTAGTGCTCGCCATTAGGTCAAAGCCCCCTAGAAAGTTTAGGTTTCTGCAAGCCAATCCAACCCGAGCACTTTAACAGATCTAACCCTAGGCTTTCACCCCTTTGACCTAATGGCGAGCACTATTCCATGTGTCTTGCCAATCTTCTCTGCAAGCCCTTTTGATGTTTAGTTATTGCATCTAAGTACATGAAACCTTCGTTTTAGCAACGTCTATATCCGTTCTTGTTGCATTATATTCATGATAATATAAACTACACGTTAGTGGTGATATTTTCCATCATGCATGTTTTTAAAATAAATTTAATATTAATTTGATTAATACTTGTTAAACATGTCTTCTTTAATTAAAACCTACTTAGTGTTGTAACCGCTTTTTCATAATAGATGTTAATTTGATTAATGCTTATTTAAAAAATTCTTTAAATTAAAAGCTAATAAGTGTTATACCTTGGTTTTCAGTCAAACTTAAATTGAGTAATGTTTATACAATTTGCTGTCGAAATAAAAGCTACATTGGTTATATCTCGATTTTTCTTTATTAAATATTAATTTGACTAATATGAATATAAATATGTTTTTAATTATATTTGGTTAGTTCAACCCGAATCATAAAGCTATGCACTTAGATGTTCCGGCGGAGTTATTTTCCGAATAAATGATTAATTTGTATAATTTATACGAACACAGTTACAAATAAAAATTTGATTAAGTTTTATTGTGGCTTTTTCAGATACTAATATAATTTGAGTTAATTCTAACATAAGATGTTTCTCTAAAATAACCTTCACACATGATTTTATTGAGTTAAAACATATCTAGCCCATAGTCTTTTCTTGTTTGATATTAATCTCTCGATAGCTGTGCCTTTTCAACCTTAATTCCGATTTAAGCGTTTCTTGCATCCTCACGATCTTAGAATCGAGCCCTATCCTTTAGTACGCTCTTTTAAAGCTTTTCTTTTGCTTGGTGTACTGTTCTTAGTTGTGCTTATTTGTTTGTTTGTATGCTTGTGCTTGATGATTGTTGCGAGTAGAAGGAATGTCGCTTGAGAGCTTTGAAGAACAAGAGCTAAAGATATCTGAGGAGCTATATCTTCGGAGAAATGCAAGTGTGTCCTTATGCTTTTGTCCAGTAACTTTATTTAATCACTATTGCATATACTTGCATTTAATATTGATGGGTCCTATTAAGGTTTGCCTAGTTTTTATGATCATTCCTTATCAACCTAGGTTTATCTTTCTGTTGGGTAGCTATGCTTAGCTACTATACTTGGGTACGGTGGTTTTAATGAACTCAATGATTAAACTTTTTTTATTAATGCTATACTTTTCATTAATACAAGATCACCATGCTTAATTGGAACATGGAGCGACCACCCAGGAAAATAGTGCAACCACAAGGACTACATGGCTCTGGTCTTGGCTAATTAATTATAAACTCTAGTTTGTGGTAGTTTTACCTAAAAGGGGCAAGAGGAGGAGACAGTAGTTGGTGTATAGCTCAACCCTCAAACTGATCTGCTCTATGGTAGCTTCACAGTTTAAGAAAGATTTATGCATTGCGTTGATCATGAAACCTTAACGAGCTATCTTTACTAGGGAATTTTTGTAAAGGCCTCATAGCATCCCTATGTAGTCACACCTCGGTAGTGTGATAAGTGCCTGATCAGCACAACATGGTTGGGTCTAAAGTTTTTCTAAACTTTTACGCGACTTGTGGGTAAAGATGTATAATCTCTGCAGAGTGTAAAACTGATATATCAGCCGTGCTCACGGTCAAGAGCGACCTTCACCCTCACATGATAATTGAACTTGAAGATGGACTTAAATCGTAGTTATGGTTGTGCCATATGCTTATGGCCTATGTTTATGCTTAATTTTAGGTTGGTATATATTTATACTTTAGTAATCAGGTGCTAATAAAATTTGACCAACTAAAAATACTTAATGCAGTTAACCAGTCAGCTTTTCCTTGTTTAAGCCTTGCATTCGTATTTTCCCCACACTTGCTGAGTACGACATGTGCTCACCCTTACTATAACCAACATTGCTCAAAAGAAGAAGCTAGCTGCTATGAAGTTGTTGTGAAGATGATGCTGAGTTCTAGGCATACGCAACCCCCAGTCGATTGCCTGTGAAGTTTGGAGCCTCCGTTTCCAGGATTAAGCGTATATCTCTGATTGACTCTTTTTCTTTACTACTGTTATTCACTTGTGATGTCACTATATATATGAAACTAAACTAGATCCTGACATACATATATGTAGCACTTGGTTTTGTTTTAAAACTGGATGTGACATTATATGGTTGGCCTAAATACGTGTCCCTCTAGAGTTAAAAAGAAGTGGGCAAGCAAAGTACTCCCTCCGTTCCAAATTATAGGTCGTTTTGGCTTTTATAGATACATAGATATTATTATGCATCTAGACATAGGGTATATCTAAGTGCATAATAAAGTTTATGAATCTAATAAAGTCAAAACGACCTATAATTTGGGACGGAGGGAGTAATAAAGTAAAACTGAAAACCTTTATATGCTTTGGAATAAAGGATAAAGGAGTAGCCGTGCAATACATGTCAAGAGGTATACGGTGACATGTCATCTGCTTATTAGGTTGATTTGCAGTGTGTGTGAAGATTTTTCTTCAGTATGTACAGGTGTATGGTTACCAAATTCTGAAACCGTAAGCAGTACTATGATCACATTTAATTTTAGTCTGTTGCTCAATGCATAGTGTGCAATATCACGCTCTTAGTGTAAGTGTATAACTTGCAAGTATTTCTTTTGTCATCGTGTACAGGTGTATGGCTTGCTAACTGGCTGCCTTTTGATTGAGTAAAGAAAAGGAAGCTTTACTTGGGGGAATTTGAGATCTCATATTACGCTCTGTTTATTATAACTTGTAAGTATTTACAAATTCTATCGTTGTGTACAGGTGTATGGTTTGCCAACAGACCTGAAAACTCGGATAAAAGTAGAGGAACAGCTATGCAGTATGATCACATTTTCTGCTGCACATGGAGTGTGAGTGTGTGACATATCATGCTCTCTCTTGGATTAACATGCCAGATTTGCAAATATTTTTATCCTTATGTGCTGGTGTATACGGCTTACCTTGTGCGTGTATGCGCTGTGCATGACAGTGTTTCTTGTCTAGACTGATGAGTACACGAATACCTTTCAGTTTCAGGAGTTTCTCCCTTTTCACTTTTGTTTTAAGGGTCCGTCCGTTTTAGCTTTTCTGGAGAATGTATTACCTTTTGAAGGCATATACCTTGATTGTTTCTTCTTGAACATAAAAGATGGGATTCTTTTCGTTCAGAACCAAAGCTGTTTTTCTTTTCTTTTATTTCATTTGTGAAGGTTTCCAAGAATCTAAGAAAATAATTCTCGGCCTTGGTTCAACACTAAAGGGATCCTTTGGTTGAATTGAATGTCCCAGCAAACTACACAAATCATGGGCACTGGGTTTTGGTGGATCTGAAGAAATCACAAAAAACACTTTTATCTGTGTCAGTCGTGAGGATTTCAGAGCTAGAAAGTGGATAAAATCGTACAGTCAATCCTCCATTATCATATGAAGAGGTGCTTTCCAACTTAGCCACCATTCAGGTTGTGGCTTCGTGCAAGAAAATTGCCTACTTTGAATGGGCATAAGCTAGGTCGTGGAGTAACGCGAGTGAGTAGCATGGGGTGTTTGCAAAGGCACTTCACCATTTTAATCATCTAAAACCAATCTATATTAATTGAAAAATGGGCTTTATGATGAACAATATCCGGTAAACGAGGGTATTGTAGTAGTAATGCTCTTTGCGAATCGACCATCTATCTCTTCGATCTGTTTTTCCTAAATTGAAATGGTCATGTTAGTGTTAGGACATTGTTCCATTCCACCCATCTTGTACTCACAAGACTTTCTCCTTTCTTACCTGATGAATGATAGAGGACAGATCCTGCTGCAATTTCGTTGAACAACGCATCGTAAACTGCAGTCGACTTAAATCCTAAACTACGACCAAAGCTGGTGAATATTTAAGTCGATTTATGTGGACAAGTGTTCCTAGCTTCTACTCCCTCCGTCCTAAATTACTATTCGTTTTGACTTTTCTATATACCTAACTTTTGCTACGTATCTAAACATACATACATACATAGCAAAAGCTATGTACCTTGAGAAACTAAAACGAATAGTAATTTAGGATGGAGGGAGTAATAAGCTATTTGATTTGTACCATGTGGCCTTAATTAGAGTTTAGAGGAAGGTCTCCTGGCGGTGGGCTGGCCCGGTGGACATCAGTGTATACGGCTTGTGGTTGGGTGGGGGTGACAAGGCACAAAATGGTGAACCCGTGACGTCGAAGACGAGAGAGATGGTGGATCGAGTAGACATGATGAACGTGGCGTGGCTATTTGCCATTCGTTTTTGATCGAACTGTCCCTTGTGAAACGAAAAATATCAGGCGTCTGACACTTAGGTTTCTTCCAAAAAAAGCATGACACTTAAAATTCATTGGAGATCTGCAATGTCCTCTGTATTAAAAGCTACGAGTACCGAATAACACGGGAGGTGACGGTGTGTGCCGCTTTGTTGTTGGCTCATCTTGCATTGTGCCTGAAACCTTTGTCCGTCACGCTCAACGCTGCAGAGCAAAAAGCTCTTAGTATGAACCGTCCATTTCAAGACCATTCCTTTCGACGAATGCGAGCCGATCACAATACCTGCTTCCGTTTGTTTCAAGAATTTTAATTTCTCCCACGTTCAACATCCAAGTCGTTCCACATCTTAGAGCAGAGCCTCTCAAACCTTATCCCTCCCTAGCTCTCTCCCTCTGCTCAACGAGACGACGACACGTTGGGGGCATGTGAGCGCCACGCCTCCGCCCTCCCCATGCAGCCTCCCACGCCGCCGCTCGCCACCGGAGCAGCCGCGCTTTCGGCACCGCCGCCACCAACCACCACCCAATCACCGTCGTCGGCGTCGACAAGGACAGCAGCAGGGAGGCGGCAGCTGCTCGTGTCCGGCCTTCTCCTCGCGGCGACCGGCGGCGCGCGAGCTGCCGCGGCGGCCGGAGGACGAGGAGAAGGAGCTCTGGTGGGGTACGACGGGCCGGTGGTGACGGAGGCGGAGCGGGCGGCGAGCGCGGCGGTGTCACGGCGCGTCGGGGAGGCCGTGGGGCTCCTGGAGCTGGGGCGGGAGCTGCAGGCGCGCGGGGAGTTCCCGGAGGCGCTGGCGTCGTTCACGCGCGTGGTGCGGGAGTACGCGGACCTGGCGCTGTCGGAGTACGCGCGGGTGGGGCGGGCGCTGGTGCTCTACGAGATCGGCGACCGCGACGAGTCCATCGCCGAGATGGAGGACGTCTCCATCGCGCTCAAGGGATACCCAGGTCAGTCGTCACTCGTCAGTATCTCCATGGATGCAGATGATGCACAATAATCTATATATCTATCTCAAGTAGTAGAATATACATAATATATACGTATATTTGCAGAGATCCACGCGGCGCTGGCGGCGGCGCTGTACGCCGACAAGCACGCGGCGCTGCTGGCGGAGAACCAGTTCGCCATCGCCACGCTGCTGGACCCGCACTACACCGACCTCACCTACGTCAGGGACACCAAGCACTGGCCGCCCAGCCTCGTCGCCTCGCTCCACGACTTCATCACGCTCTCCTAGTCTAGCAGCTCAGCACTCCCAAATTAAAAATCTCGATCAACTAGTAGCTGTATACTTGTATAGCATAAATACATAGCGCACGCACCAACTATTTGGTAAGTATATGGTATGGTCATATACATTGTGTTTGATAGGAACCAAGCTATCATCAGTCAATAGATTGGTTTATCGCTCGAGGAGACAATGCGACATTTTGAAGATTCTCTCGACCAAGTAGCATGAGTTGGGCTGCTTGCACTTTGATAAATACTTGGGAAAATGTGTGCAATTTAGGAACAAGATTGATTGCTGTTGCAACAACTTGCACTCTAGTTCTCTACTATACTCTGTGCTTAGTTTCAATGTTGCAAATCGCGGGCTATAGAATTTAGCGGAGTGCTCCCGAAAAAGCTATAGATATTATAGCGCAGCTATAACAGAAGCTATGACCTTTAGCGGTATGCAAAAAACTAGTAAGATTTAGACCTAAATATTATTAATTTCATTTCATGAATTTCAGTTCATATTTCATAAGTATATGTAGCATATATGCAAACATAAGCAAATAAGTCACAACTCATAAGACAAGTCATAAATCATAACTCGTAGTTCATTAATCACAAGTATATAAGTTCGTAGATCAACTATAGCGGAGTTAGCGGTGCTAGACTATTGAATTGAGCAGGGCTATTTCACACTTTAGCGGAGTTAGTGGCATTAGTGGTAATATTTGCAATATCGTCGCGGCATCTGTCTTAAAAGCTATAGCGGTGCTATAGCGGGCTATTTGCAACATTGCTTAGTTTATTATTGATTTCCATATCTTAATTAAAATTTGCAAGGTAAGATGAGGGTTTGGAGAGTTGGAAGTATGTGGCAAAGTTATTGCCAGATCAGCTGCAGACAAGCTTCAAATTAAATCATCTAAAGGGCAAAAAAGAAACTCGGCCGAAATTGTCTCTTTTTTGAACTCGACGGTCAAAATTGTACTCTGATGACACTTTGAGGGCAAAAAATGAACTTCTTCCGAAAGGAAAAATGTAGTTCATTGCATAACACTTATGTAACACAGGTCCTAACACTTTGCCACAATAATCATCATATGTAATACAGGTCCTAACACTGAATTTTTGCAATCTGAATAATCATTAAAGCATGCGGTGATTCCTGCCATATATACTTGTCCATGCACCATACTATTATGCATGTGTACCTTAACTTTTTAAGCAACAGGTGGAGGAATGAAAGTAACGGGATGCAACATAAGGCTTGTTTTCTTACTTGCAACCACTCCTACAGTCTCCCATACGTCGACATCTTTAGGCTCCATTCCCTGAGGAAGCTTCCAATCGAAGTGGTAGAGAAGGCTTGCCAGTGCAAGCTCTATGTTGGCCAGCCCAAGGTTGATGCCCGGGCACATACGACGGCCGGCACCGAACGGGAGGAACTCATAGTTTGTCCCTCGGAAATCTAGGTTATTGGTCTCGAACCGTTCTGGCTTGAACTCCTCAGCATCGTCCCAGTACATAGGGTCCCTACCAATTGCCCACACATTGACGAACACGGTTGTGCCCTTGGGGATGTCGTAGCCCATGACTTGAGTCGTCTCCCGGCATTTACGTGGGATCAGGAGAGGTGAAGTGGGATGCAGCCTTAGGGTTTCTTTGAACACTAGCTTGAGGTAGCTAAGCCCGGCGACGTCATCCTCGGTGACGTTGCTCTTCCCTTTGAAGGCCTCTCGCACCTCGGCCTGCGCCTTGGCCATGGCCGCCGGGGAGCGGATCAGTTCCGTCATGGCCCAGTTCAGAGTGGTCGACGAGGTGTCGCTGCCCGCACCCAACATGTCCTAGAAGAAGAAACGATACTTATATATGACTGTGCACGAGCAGGTATTCATCAGCAGCTTCCTAGATCGACTTACAAACATGAGAGCCGTGATGGTCTCGTCGGTGAGCTCGATGGGCATGCCGCCCTCGTTCTGGAGCCTGAGCAGGACGGAAACGAAGCTCTCGTGGTCCGTGATGGCTTCCTTGTTCTCCTGGATGATCTGCTTGAGGATGCGGTCAATCCTCCGCCGGCACGCGAGAGCCTTGCGCGGCGCCGTGCCGAGCATCTGCATCATCTTGGAAGACGGGTAGAGGTCGGCGACGGTGATCCCCGACGACAGGCGAATCGCCCCGTGGATGGCGTCGAGGTACTCGTCCTGGTACTTGCACCGGCTGCCGACGCACTCCCTCACGAAGGTGTCGTTGACGAGCTTCAAGACCCCCTTGGAGAAGTCCACGGCGGCGGCGGCGGCGGCGGAGGCGGCGACGTCGTGCAGGAACCGCGCCACCTCCTCCTAGCGGATGTGCCTGAACGACTGCACCCGGGCGGCGGTGAGCATCTCCTGCACGACGACCTTGCGGAGCTGGCGCCACCGCTCGCCGTAGGGCGAGAGTATCAGGTCGGTGGCGTCGTAGGCGGCCGTGGCGAAGGTGGCGGGGGCGAACCGGTCGGCGAACGCGGCGTCGTGCGTCTTGAGGATCGCCTGCGCCGCCTCCACCGACGACGCCACCACCGCGGGCACCTCGCCGAGGCGGATCGCCATGAGCGGCCCGTGCTTGTGCGCCAGGCCGCGCAGGACACGGAACAGCAGCGGGCTGCGCATCAGGTGGTGGAGGCTGCCGATCACCGGCAGCGTCCACGGGCCGGGAGGCAGGTTGGGCCTGGGCTTCCGCCGCTTGCAGAGGACGACGACGAGCAGCACGGCCACGGCCACGGCGAGAAGCTGCTTGTCTTCCATTGCTGCGGCGGCTTTCTAGTATTCGATTCGACATGGCGCCGGCTGTGGCTTGATTTATAGGCAATATTAGCGAATTTTCATTGCGGATCGAGCTCAGTTTTGAGCACGTGTTCTCCGAGCTCAGTCGCTCGCAACGAACAAAACACGTCTGCATGTCGATCTCCAGCCCTACTTGTTGTGAGGGAGTACAATGGTAATTGCTGATGCTCGTCAGTACCCCATCCACATCTGGTCAGCAGATATTTTGATCACTCACTCTCCTCTCATCCCATTATCTCTGGTCCTCTCCCACCTGTACCAACCCAACACAGCAGAGACGGATGACCACTCACTCTCCTCTCATCCCATCTTATCTCTGGTCCTCTCCTACCCGTCCCAACACAGCGACGTGTTGACAAACAAAATTAATTTGGCTCCTATTGTAATTTGGACAGACATGCATAATTTAGCTAGTAGATTTGTCTGGACGGCCAAATTAGTGTCTTGGCAATTAAGATTATCCGCTGAGGGTTTTTTTAGGCCAACACATGAGTGCGCTAGATCGCGCAGGTCGCGAACAGACCGAATAGTCAAGATGCTGTACAGGCCGGTTAGACTGATCCAGCAACCTGGACAGACCGGTTTTCTGGGTTTTGGCTCGAGTTAGTCGTTCGAGGGGGTAATTGCCACACTTACATGGTGGAGGACGGCTAGATTCATGAGCAAACCAGCAAAGAGATAACCAACGCACTTACGTGGCAAAAAAACGACTAGTTTACGAGCAAACTAGCAAAGGCCATCGAAGCTCTCGCTCGGGAGGGACCTCGTCAGGGCGTGGACATCGCTGGCGTGCCCTAGGTCGACCAGCAAGCCTAGAACACCCTCTATGGTTGTGGAGAACAGTAGATGAACAGCATGGAGGTTGGAAAAGGATTAGGGTTTAGGAGATAAAAATAAATTGTAGATTGGTTCGATTGGGATGCCCTCAATCGGCCGTGGCCCTTTATATTTATAGGGTGGGGAAATCTTGCCCAAGTAGGAGTCGAAGGTTATATAAATCCCGTGTCAAAATACAACTCCTAACTCGGATTAGGCTGGATGGACCGGTCAGACCGCCCATCCAAACCGGTCTGACCGGTCATCCCAGGGTGAATCTTGTCGAAGCCATAACTCTCTCATCCGGACTCCAAATTAGACGTTCCACATATGCATTTTGATCGTCTTGACGAGATCTACGCAATGGTGAAGTACATTTTGCATTTTGAGCACTTTGATCTGACTGGTTGGGTGACCGGTCTGGATTGCCGGATCGGCTACAGGACCAATAACTGGTCAGATCGCTTCAGTAGGCTGGTCAAACCGGTTGGCTTTGTCATATCAGCCATATCTGCTAATTTTGGTGTTGTTACAGGTGCTTATTTGTCCCTTTTAACAAAATCACGTCCAGAGCATCCAAAATAATCCTTTTGTCCTGCACAATTCATATTCAAGCCAAATTTTGCAAAATACCAAGAATTAGTACCAAGCAATTATGATCTTAGCCTCACACATATCGGGCCGTGCCATTTTTGGTCGTCAACACATACTATTCAAGAATTGCAACAGGGTCAAATGGAAGAATCCGCATCGGAATCTATGTGGGGGTGCAAAAAGGCAAGCTCGATCAATATCCACTTATCCAGTTAAGTCTTTGGCATTATGAAGGTGGCTTTGAGATCGTCAAGTGCACTGAATTATTTTGACAAGGCAATGTGCATATTTGCACGGAGCTAGCATTGTTATACCAAATTATATGCGATCAATTTTTGTAAAGAAATCCTAATGCAACGGCAAAGACTAGCAGCCTTTATATATAAGGGTGACAGCTAAAAATACATCTACTATTTTCTTGTTCTTACTTATTCCTAGGCTTAGCTATTCTTTTATCCTGATTAGCTTGTAAATAGGTCGTGTTCTTCTGCGTAAACGAGCGCTCTTTGTTGGTTTGCTTGAAAACCATTTGTTGTTGCCTTGTCGTAATCAAGACAATATCTCTTTGTTGGTTTGCTCGGAAATCACTCGTCATTGCTTTGTAGTAATCGAGGTCTTATCTTTATCGTCAGTAATATAGAAGCATATATTTGTGTGTTCACGCAAAATGATTTGTGTGCATCAACACAATTGACGGTTCTCCTGGGGAACGACTTGAACTCGTCCTCGGATGTCATTCAGATCCTCATAATCTCAAAATGCATTATTTCACTCATCACTAGCGTCAACACTAGTCTAAAACGTTAGGGAGAATAAGGACTCCTCTCGATTCTCACCCCTTTCCCTCCCATGCTCTCTTCTCCTTTGGCTTCAACCTAGGCCGCTGCCCTCCCCAGTCAACAGTTTTAGACAACTCCGCACAAAGCTAGCCACACTTGCTGGCCGCAGGACTCCTGGCTGCGCTTAGAGACCCGGGTGTCACCCCGAGCCAATAAAGTTCAGGAGCTAGATGACACCCGTGATAAGTTCAGGAACATGAAAATGTATTTTGCGAGTTTTGATAAGTTCAGAAACTTGAATGACATCGCAAGACAAGTTCGGGGATTTGGAAATTAAGAGTTTGGGGACCTAAATGATAGGAACTGTCTACCGGTAACCCGGGTGTTATTCTGGCCACAATCACTCTGGTGATTTGTAGGGGAATAACACCTGGTTTTGAACTGGAACAAAATCCAAGTGTTGCAAAGAGATATGTCACCCGAAAGTTCTAACCCTAAGATTCTGATTAGACGATTAACAAAAAAAAATATATAAACAAGGAAAAGTAAAATAAACAGCTAAACATATTTTTTCTATGGTTAGCCAAAGAACAGATAATTTTGGGTTAGTGGAAACCCTAAAGATGCAAACACAACATGCAAATTTACATAGATTTAAAATTACACAATATACAAATTGAAATTACAGGAACAATATCACTGTAGTGTAAATTATTAAGAATCCTAATGTATATGGAATCCTAAAGTTACTTTACTAATATAACGTATAATGAAAGGAGAGAGAGGCAGGAGAGATCCTTGGCAGGCAGGCAGGCTGAGGGTTTGAATGAGGAGCAGGTCCGGTTGTCAGACCGCAAGCTGCTGCCAAAAAATTAAATGCGCTGCGGTCTCGCAAAGATAGGATAGCGTCCCCCACCACTGTGTCTACTGGTACTCCGACTCGCAATAATCGCAATAATCACGGGGCAGCATACCCGCCCGCCTGCATAAAAGAAGCCCGGCTTTGATTTGGATTAGATGGAGGAAAAAAAACAGATCGTCAAATCCGACTGTGCTAAATTCAGGTGACAGGAGCTTGTGAATCACCCGAGCAACGTATAGCTTTTCCCAAATGATAATGTTGAGATAAGTTCAATGATTGTCCATGTATTTTTCTCGTCAAGTAACATTCAGTGATTACTCCCATTTTGCAGAAAGGAATTAAAACAGCCCCAGCTGCTGCACTATATATTATATAGCAAGGAATTAAAACAAGAAAGGGAGATTAATCACAACTGATGACGTTTATCTTCACTTCAATTCAAGCAAATCTGTTACAACTTAGAAGAAAATACAATGGGAAACGACAAACGTAGCACTTTGAAGCGTGCTTATTGGACACGTACGTAATATGGCAAGTCACAAAGAAAGGAAATGAGCACGCGCGTGAATGATGAGGAAAGAACGGAGCGAGCTACTAGGTGCTTAGGTCGAGGATCTTCTCGATGGCCTGCAGCTCGGTGGAGATGGCGGCGACCTCCTGCTCAATTGACGTCCTCGTCGGCGGTGGGCACCGGCGCGGTGGGGTCCTTCTTGAAATTCTTGGCTTGTTCGCGGTAGGTGTCCATGCGCGGCGTGGCGAAGAGGCGGACGTCTACATCGTCGCCACCCCTGGCGGCGTAGCGCTGGCGGCCGTGGGATATCGATGTCAGGGCGTACAGGCGAGCCTTCGCCTCGTAGAGCTGCTGTGTGTCCATGAGCCTGATCAGCTGCAGCAGCTCGGCGCGCAGCGTCTCCACCAGCTTCTTGCTGTCGTCCTCCGACTTCACGATGCCCTCCGGCGCCTCGTTGAGGTCCTTGCCATCGGTCGGGGTGCGCGGCGTGGCGAAGAGGCGGACGTCTTCATCATCGCCGCACCTGGCGGCGAAGCGCTGGCGGGGGTGGTGGGCGTACAGGCGGCCGTGGTACGTCTCGGAGGCGAGGGCGTATGCGCGGCCCTTCGCCTCGTAGAGGTCCTCCGTCTCCATGAGCTTGATCAGCTGCACCAGCTCGGCGCGGAGCGCGTTCACCAGCTTGGGTCCGTCGTCCAGGCGGTCCAGCACGATGTCGTCCAGCGCCTTGTGCGCGTCCACCAGCTTGCCCCGCGCGTCGTCCAACTGGCCGTCGTCCGCCAGCAACCTCGCCTGCTTGATGACCTCGGCGTGGTTACGCCTGGCGATCTCGGCCTGCACCTGCCGCACCCTACTGCTTGCATCAGGGGCCTGAGATGGGCTCGGGGTGCGCCTTATCAGGATGTCATGCGGGATTTGGGGGTCTCGCGGCCTCCCCTGGGCGGTGAAGCTGTGTTGGACCTCGGCCAAGGTCACCTCGTACTCCTCGCTGACGGTGGCGCTCACGTCCTTGAGCGTGAGGGTGACGAGGACTCTGCGCCCTTCTCCGGCGAAGAGGGTGCCGAACTTGACGGTGATCACGCCGGTGGCCGTATCGGTGTCCTGCGTGTAGTCGGTGCCGGGAGCCACCACTATGGTGTCCACGTCCGCCTGGTCCGTGTAGGGATTGGGCGTGATGGTGAGCTCCACGTCCTGCGCCACCACGGTGAGGAGGCCACTGAGCAGCTGCGAGAAGGGCAGGCTCACCTGGGACCCGTCTGGCACCGAGCTGAAGGTCCCGCCCGGTGATTTCCTGGCGATGTCGCTCATTAGCTGGTGGTCCATATCCCTGCCAAAACCAAACGTGTACATGGCCACCTGGCCATGCTCGACCTGCCTGGCGTTGCCGGAGGTCTGGTGCCCGCCGGAGACGAGAAAGATGTTCGCCGTGCGGGCCTTGGTGTGGACGCGCTCGGCGATCACGGCCAGCCCGGTCTCGAGACCGGCCTGGATGTTGGTCCCACCGTTGGCCTGCAGGCCGTCGACGAGGGCGTTGAGGTCTTGCTGGGCCGCTAGGGTCATGGACCGCAGCGGGCTGAGCCTCGTGGCGACGTCGGAGAAGGTGACGATGGAGAGGCGGTCCACGGGGGTGAGCTTCATGATTACGAACAGCATGCCCTTCTTCATGCTGTTCATTTTCTCCCCGTCCATAGTGCCGCTCACGTCGAGCACCGCCACCAGGTCCAGCCCCTCCCTCACGGTGGTGGAGGATGTGGCGTTGATCTCCACCTCCGCCGTCACCGTGTCCGCGGTCAGCGCCGCGTCATCCTTGAAGTACTTCACCGGCTTGATCGTCACCAGACCCTTGCTACTTCCTGCACCCACACCCATTTGAAAAGCAAAAAGATGATTCGGTCAATCATCATCTCTACATTCGTTCGTTCGTTCGTTTGTGTATGCATGGAATTAGGGGTGACGGAATGTACCTGTATTGGTAGCAGAAGCAGGCGTCTCATCGTCGCTGAATGCCATTACTGATGAGCCTGGCTGCTACGGCAATTAAGCGGGATCGAGAGTGTGTGAGGGAGTACAAAGGATGGCAGAGCACACCTCGTTTCAGAGGCTGTGGATGTATATATGTATCCCCCTCCCCCCTATATATACACATGGTATTTGATTACATCACACCAAGCAAGAACAATCAGTTTTCCATACCCTTTTAAAAAAAACGACCTAGAAGCTAAGACTCGGCTAGGTCCATGAACAAGATGTCTTAACAAACAATAAAATGTCCTATGCTTGCATCAAAGAGAAAAAAACAAAGCATGTTTCAATGACCTAGCTAAACTTGGTCCTCTTAGAAAGTATTACAGAAAACAACTAGCTGTAGCCCCCTTAATATTGTGGAGGTCATGTTAAGTTATTGATTGAAAGCAGATCGCATCACCGACCGATGTGACATATAGAAGTTAATACCAGCAAACATCTAAATTACTTAAAACATACTCCCTCTGTCTCAAATTACTAATTGATAAATTTTTTGATATGGATCTAGATGTATGTATGTCTAGATGCATAGTAAAAGTTATGCATCTAGAAAAGCCAAAACGAATAGTAATTTGGGACGGAGGGAATTTTTTTTGAAGAATTACCATACAACTGGCATAGGTTTGAACTCGTACTATGTAAAACCGGATTGATAGTGACACGGGAAAGGTGATAGGAAAGGCTGAATATTACCCATAATAAGAATATCTCGTAAGACCTCCAAGTCAGGGTCTGACTATGCTTAAAGGACAACACCGTAAATTTATAAAAAAAAAAAGCAAGACCAGTCAAGGACTCGAACGTATATATGGGAGAAGGTTCCACCACAAGTAACCATGCTTAGTTTGCACAACTCGCAAAGCTTTGATGGCTCTACTGATCATGTGAACAAAGCCAAGTACAGGTACCGTAAACTTCTAGAAAAATGAGAGATGAGTCAAAGACTGGAACCCAGATGGAAGGTTCCACTATAAAAACCTAGCAAATTTAGGTATGTTCAGTTTGCGCAATCAAACAGCATTATTGATGTCTATCTACTCATGTGGACAAAGCTAAGTAAAAATAGTTTGAACTCGCATAAGGGCCCATGTATAGTTGTCTCAACTCTCATGTCAAGCTTTTCATTTGGTCTCTTCTTACACTTTTGAAACACCATGCTTCTAAAAATATGCTTATTGTCTAGCTACCACGTGAACTGTGTATATACGCATATACTCCGTCCTATTTTTGTTATCACTATGTTAGAAGAGTTAATATGAAAATGGTATGTTTAGAAAAGAAAAGGCTTATACAACGGCCCCAACTTATCTAAACTACTCCCTCCATCCCAAATTATAAGTCGCTTTAACTTTTTGGTACATCCACTTTGCTATGCATCTAGACATATTGTTATGTCTATATACATAGCAAAGTGAATGTATCAAAAAAGTCAAAGCGACTTATAATTTGGGATGGAGGGAGTATCAAGGTAAGACCAATTCTACCATGCCAGAACAAAAGCAACAACAGATCAACACCTACCAGAAACGAATGAGCTTATGGTGTTACAAATTTTTATCTGTTTGACTTGGAAGATTTTTTTTTTGAAGGAGTGTTTGACTTGGAAGAATTAAATAGAACTAATAGTTGTACTCTTTCTGCTCGTTGCACATGCATGATGTCATGATATTAATAGATATGCTAACGATTAGAGCTGGCCATTTATCTCTAACTCTGATTGAAATGACGACATGGACATGTGCATATAACGTTCTGAACACAATAAAGGACTTGTCTTGTGATCCCAAAGAGAGAAGACAAAGACTGCTTGCAAGGACCTAGAGTTAGTCTGTTCTTAGTTTAATTACGACATGACAATTAGTTTTATGACCTAATGTGTACAAATAAGATAACGACTGAGAACCAGAGAAATAGCTTGGGGTGCATGATTAGCTGATCGAGGTGGGGTGTCCACAAGGGATCAAATTAACATTCAAACCGTAGACTTGGCATCATGTGTATCACATCGGATGTTTGGATACTAGGTGCTAAACTTTAGCAGTGTCACATTGGATGTTCATATGCTAATTAGGAGGACTAAACATGAGGACTAATTAGGCTTAATAGATTCATCTCGTGAATTAGACTCTCTATATGTGCAATTAGTTTTGTAATTAGCCTATGTTTAATACTCCTAATTAGTATCAAACATCCGATGTGACAAGTGCTAAACTTTAGCGGGTGGTATCCAAACACCCCCTAATGCATACAGCCATGGACGTGTATGTGATGACATTGTTAATCCTTGATTTGAAGTTCTGAACAACATTTAATCCTTGATTGGTTGGCCACCGACGGCATCACAATATGAACTATTTTCTCAAGACTACATAAAGATAAGGACCTGGGATGAACACGTCATGCCGCATGACATATGTACGTTGCCGTCACATTCCACAAAAAAGTAAATTAACAACTAATAAATCTCTCTAAGATAAAAAATAATATAGAGAGAAATTAACCTTGACAAAGAAGTAATACCAACCAATTCAAACAAATACCAACATACCATTATTCAAAGTAAAGGAATTCACACATTAACAATGCCTTAGTTCATGGTATGGTGATATTCTTGTCCTTGCAAGCAGAGCATTGGAGGCTTTGGACATTTCGCAAAACATAGACTGATAAGCAATATTATTACATAGTGTTTATAATTATCTCCTCTTATTTATATGCTCTTCTCCTTTTATTTATTTGTGATCAACTATTGCTGAACCTCTATAAGAACTTGGTTCATTGGTTGTGTGTGTTTAACGCAGAGATTGTATATATTTCGATTTTCCAAAAAACCATATGGCCCTTGTGTTCCAAGCTATCACCGTAAATATTTATATTAAAAAAGCAGCCAAATTAGAAAAGTGGCCTCGGAAGGAAGCAAAAACGCAACAAGGTCCTTGGAGGGGAAGCTAGAGTCGTCGTCATCATTGTCGCCGGAGTTGACCAGCTTGCTAGCGGAGGGCTCTAGGTCCAGCACAGATGCATGGGCCCGTGGCCATGCCATGTGCTAGCTAAAAGGGGTCAGAGGAGCATGCAAGGACAAAGCACACCGGCGACCGAAGAGATGTTGGTATAGTCGTCAGTGAAGGTTGAAGATCTGACCATGTCCAGGACCCCTGGTGGAGACAGAGACACCGGACTAGCGAGTGAGACGGTGGCATCTTTATTACGTTATCGGAGGATCGGAGATTGAAGCATGGCTGCAAACAACTGTATAGTAATGTAGACGGTTGAAACCAAAACGAATGTGCACTCTGAGAGTGTGTACTTATTTGGAAACGAACTCTTGGTAAATTAAGACGAAAGGAAAGAGCGGTGGAAGGTGGCTAGGTGCTTGGGGCGACCATCTTCTCGATGGCCTGCAGCGCCTCGATAGCGTTACGGAGGGCCAAGGCGAGCTCGGTGGCGACGGCGCCGAGCGGGTTGGCAGCGACCTCCTGCTTCACATCCTCCTCGGCGGACGGCACCGGCGCGGTGGGGTCCTCCTCGAATTTCTTGGCCTGCTCGAGGTAGGCGTCCATGCGCGCCGTGGCAAAGAGGCGCACGGCGTCGACGTCGTCGTCCCTGGCGGCGTAGCGCTGGCGGTCGTGGGACGTCTCGGAGGCGAGGGCGTACGGGAGGCCCTTGGATTTGTAGAGCTTCTGGTTGTCCATGAGCTCGATCAGCTTCAGCAGCTCGGCGCGGAGCGCGTCCACAAGCTTCTGGCCGTCGTCCAGCACGATGTCATCCAGCGCGTCCTGCGCGCCTTCCAGCGTTCCCCGCGCCTCGCCGAGCTGGCCTTTGTCGGCGAGCTTCCTCGCCTGCCTTATGGCGTCGGCGTGCCGGCGCCGGGCAATCTCGGCCTGCACCTGCCGGGCCTTACCGCTCGTGCCAGGGGCCTGGGATGGGGTCGGGGTGCGCCTGATCTGGATGTCCTGCGGGACCTGACGGTCCCGGGGCCTCGCCTGGGCGGTGAAGCTGTGCTGGGCCTCGCCTAAGGTCGCGTCGTAGTCGTCATTGTTGGTGTCGCTCACGTCCTTGAGCTTGAGGGTGATGACGACCCTGCGCCCTTCTCCAGCGAAGAGGGTGCCGAACTTGATGGTGATCACGCCGGAGGAAGGGCCCTTAGGGATCGTCGTGTAGTCGGTGCCGGGAGCTACCTCGATAGTGTCCACGTCGCCCCCCTCCGTCTTGGGCGTCAGGGTGAGCTCCACGTCCTGCGCCACCACGGTGAGGAGGCCGGCGAGCAGCTGCGAGAAGGGCAGGCTCACCTTGGACCCGTCGGGCAGGTTGCTGAAAGTCCCGCCGGGAGAATTCCTTGCGATGTCGCTCATCAACTTGTGGTCCGTACCACTACCAAAGCCAAACGTGTAGACGGCCACCTGGCCAGGCTCGACATTCCTGGCTTCAGTATCCTTGTTTTGGTGCCCGTCGGACATGAGGAAGATGTTGGCGGTGCGGGCGTTGGTGTTGACGCGGCCGGCGATGACGGCCAGCCCGGTCTCGAGGCCGGCCTGTATGTTGGTGGAGCCGGTGGCCGTCAGGCCGTCGACGAGAGCCTTGAGTTCGTTCTGGGCGGTAGGGGTCATGGAGCGCAGCGGGGAGAGCCTTTTCCCTACGCTGGAGAAGGTAACGATGGAGAGGCGGTCCACGGGGGTGAGCTTCATGATCACGAACTTCATGGCCTTCTTCAGGCTCTCGATCTTGGCCTTCTCAGGATACTTGGAGTCGCCCATGCTGCCGCTGACGTCGAGCACGGCCACCAGGTCCAGCCCCTCCCTCACGGTGGTGGAGGACGTGGCGTTGATCTCCACCTCCGCCGTCACCGTGTCCGCCGTCAACGCCGCATCATCCTTGAAGTACTTCACAGGCTTGATCGTCACCAGACCCTTGGTCCTTCCTGCACCCACACCCATATGAAAAGCAAAACATTATTCCAACAATCATCATCTCTATACCCATGGAACCATTCGTTCGTTTTTTTTGGTGTGTACATGGAATTAGGGGTTGACGGAATGTACCTATATTGGTAGTAGAAGCAGGCGTCTCATCGTCGTTGAATGCCATTACTGATGAGCCTGGCTGCTACGGCAAGCAAGGAGGGATCGAGAGTACAAAGGATATAGCAGAGCACACCTCTATGGCTCTGAGTCTGTGGATGTATCCCCCCTATATAGCAACTCTCTACCAGAACAATTCGTTTTTCATACCCTTTTAAAAAGATGAAGTCCACGAACAAGATGTCTTCACAAACAATAAATGCCGTCCTATGCTTGTATCAAAGAGGAAAAACAAAAGCATGATTCAAGACCTAGTTAAACTTGGTCCTCCTAAAAACTATTACAGAAAGCAACGAGCTGTGTAGCCCCTTGATATTGGGGAAGACATGTTAAGTTATTGAAGCAGATCGCATCACCGACCGATATGGCATATAGAGGTTAATAGCACCAAACATGTAAATTACTAAAACATATTTTTCAAGAACTACCATGCAACTATTAAAGAAGACAACCTTAGCCCCTTAATATTAAGTCGACTACATGGATTTCAGGTAGACATGTTAATCAGTTATTGAGGATTCAAGGGCAGATCGCATCACTGACCGATTTTGCCATGCCACATTATTGAGGTTAATATCACCAAGAACCTCTTCCGCTTAAAAAAATCACCAAACACCTAAATTGCTAAAAAAAACTTTCATGAGGAACTACTAGGCAATTAACACAGCGTTCAGGCCTTATCTAATCAGGTGAACCAAGTCTAAGTATGAATAGGTTGAACTAGCTTATGGTAGTTGTTTTATGTCACAATTCACTTAATCTTGCCTCTTAGACTTAGCTTACTTGGCACCGCGTGTTCAGAATAAGGCAATAAGCTTACCACTTAGCTAGCTCCTCCATGGAACAAGGCAACAAGCAAGCATATACAAAACATATTTTCTTGCACTTTCATTCTCGCTTTGTGTGGTATTATATATATTTGGAACATAAAGGCTTATAAGCTAGCCTCTAAACATATCTAAACTACCAACAAGGAAGGACTTCCACCGCACCAGAATATATGAACCACAACGAGTCGAAACAGCTAGAATATTACAACTCTTTTATATGTCGCTAACTTGATGACTTAGAGATGACCTAGTCTGGAAGGAGAACGATAGGTAGGAAGGCATCGCTCATTTCCTTAAGTCATGTCTACTATCTTTTTTTAAAAAACATACACTATTTTCACTTTGCTATGACAATGCTTTGATAATAATTATATTAAGAACATATCATTTATACAGTACTAGAGTACAATTATTACAAACCTTTCTTAATATGACTCTAACCAGTGGCGGAGCCAGAGCACAGCGACCCTAGGTGCCCACCCAGGCTCACCATTTGCTAAATCCATTACTAATCCTTACTCCCTCCGTCCTGAATTATTATTCGTTTTAGCTTTTCTAGGTGCATAGCTTAGATATATATTATGTCTAGATACATTGCAAAAGTTATGTAACTAAAAAAGTCAAAACGAATAGTAATTTGAAACGGAGGGAGTAGCATATTCGACGCCTAGCTATTGGTTAGCACCGTACGTAGAGCTGTAAGTGAAGCTACCAGACTCATCGAAGTTGTTGGGTCCGCCACTGACTCTTAACAACATCAACTATGTGTCACAAAAGTAATTTATTAATAGAAATTATTGGCTAAATGTTTCTCCCACCTTGTAATTTAAAAAGGATGGATTATCTCACAAGGAATGGTACCTTCTCTAGTAATTACACATACCCAAAGACTATGGGTGGGTCAAGTCTTTTTTTCGCCTCTTACAACTCCAACTTGACATGTTGCAGGCATGTGGGTATATGCAATGGAGCCAAACGATTACGAACACGCCATCTATCTCAGGTGATGAACACAATGACGTGGGAATACAGTAGTCGTCAATGCCGACATCAAAGAGAAAACAAAAGCATGCTTGTATTGACTCAGATTTAATTAGTTTAGTTCTTAATTAACACTAAGGCAATCATGACCATGCCTTCTATTCATCGGCGACAGGTTATTGTGACCGGTGCTGTTTCCCTTTTGTGTGGTCTTTTGCTTATGCCATTTTATCATGTTGGTGGTGCTACATTCTTGGATTAATTAGATGACCCGTTTAGGTCATGTTTCTAACGGTTTTACAGATGACAAAAGCAATAACTTGTTTTCAATATTACAAAGCACTTCCGTAAAAAAAAATGCACCTCAAATTCGTTTGCAACATGCGTGCATGTGAGCTACCATTGGGTTACATGTGCATGGGAATGGTGGTGGTTGGATGCATGTATGCATGCATGGAGGAGCTAGTTATCATTGAGCAATGACAAGTGGACATGCATCATATATATAACATTTCTTGAAAACGATAACGGAAGTTGCTAGCAATTACATACCAAGCGCCAGTCGTCTTTTCTTTGTTTATTATTACTACACCACAGTCATAGACCTTTAAAATTAGTCGGCATCAATCTCTAGTTGATTATGTAAATACCCTAAGAGACGACTTTGGTCAAAATTAAAACAATAATACACGTACACCTTAATTCCTGGTTGGATCACGCCGCAATACGAACCATTTGGTCAGACTCTAAAAACAATAGACATAGCAAACGTCAGGCATGATATATGTAGGCCAACGTCACACGGATCGGAGTCCAAATAACTTAGTAAGTCAACATCTAATACCGAATAATCCGGAGAAACCATGAAGCTATCCACAAAAGAATTTGTTGTTCTTTATTGTCTCGCGGCGGTATATGACCAAATTCATTTGTAAAATGAGAAATTTTAGTGGTTTTGGTTCATTTTTTGCTTTTTTTATTTTTCATGGGTATTGGCATTGTTCTCGATCTTAAGCATAATTTCTAGCTCCTGAAGAGAACTTTCTAGCTTCAATTCCTTCCCCTCGGGATACCGTCATGCACTCCTTTTTTATTTCATCTACTAGTGCTACGTCACGCTGGATACTGTATGTTTAATTTGGTTGCTTAATTTCATGCTTTCACACTTTTTGTAATGGACCGGACGCCTCCATAAAATTATTTCCTTATTAATTACACCTCATTTCTTGCTGGTGACCTTTGGACGAACAAGCTAGCAAGCTGCGCTTCCATATATACCATCCATGTCCTCAACCCCAGAACAAGAAGCAATACTCTCACACACAGTTGCTACCAGGTGATCCACGATCGGCCGGCTTAGCCGAGTACTCCTACTCCTAGCTGGGAAGAGATGTCGGCCCCTGGGGAGGCCGGCTCGCGAATCTGCCGCAACACCACTTCGGTAATACATGTTCATTGATGTAATTGTAATTGTAATTGTAATTGTAGTTGAACACCCGTTGATCGATCGGGGTTTTCGATTAATGTAATGATTTAGGTGAAGGTCCAAACGTTCATGGGAACCGGGGCGGTGCCATGCACCGAGACGCGCAAGAAATTCCCGGTCCTGGTGCGGGTCACGGCCGCCGCGGCGGAGGAGCAGATCAGCTCCGCCACGCCGCACGGCGTGGACATCGTTGCGGTGCTCGACGTAAGCATGTCAGCGGACAAGCTGAAGCGCACGAAGGACGCCATGAACATCGTCATCAACAAGCTCGGCCCCGAGGACCGGCTCTCCATCGTGTCGTTCGGCAGCGACGACGTGCGCCGCGAAATGGAGCTCACCGGCATGTCTGACCATCAAGGCCGGAAAGACGCTAAGGACGTGGTCAAGCGGCTACTCACACAAGGTGGGGCGAGCAGTATGGGCCGTAGGGTACCGCCTGCTGCTCTGCATGAGGGAGCTCAGGTATCAATTCCGGTTGTGATGTCATATGAACACGCCGCCGCATCGATGGTTTATTTGTTTGATTCTTAACTAGTTTGTTTCACGTTCAGATTCTAAGGGAGCGTCAAGATGGCGAGAAGAGCAGCAGCCGTGTAGGCTGCATCTTGTTCCTGTCGGACGGTCTGAACACCCAGATCTTGGACGACGCATCTATTAGCAGCGACTTCCCAGTACACACCTTGGGCTTGGGCGCCGACCACGACCCCAAGGCCCTGAAGCACATCGCCGACAAGACCTCCGGCACCTACTCCTTCGCCAACAAGGACATGGCCAAGATCAAGGACGCCTGCGCTCTGTTCACGTCCATCCCGGCGACATCCGTGGAGATCACCCTCAGGGCTCACGAGGGCGCTCTCATATCGTCCAACGAGACGGGCCCCGACGACGGACGGTCTCTCGCGATCCGCATCGACAACATGTATGCCGGCGAGAAGAGGAACTTCATCGTCTACCTGGCACTGGAAGCTACGGCGGAGGGCAGGCAGAAGCTCCTGACCATCGGCGGCCGGTACCAGAACCTTAGTGAGAGCAAGAACCTTGATGACACTGATGATGTTTTCTTGATGCGGCCAGATGAAAAATCCTCCAAGACCGGCCGCCAAGTTTTCCTCCGTGTCCCTGATGTGGCGGCACAAATCAAGATGTTGTTCCTGGGTATCTCCGGCTCAGTGCCACAGCCGACCGCGGCGACGATCACTTCCAGGTTGCAACAAATATGGCAGGATGTGTGCCACTCAACGGAAGGCAAAATTAGAAACGCTCCTGAGACCATGGGAAACATCAAGGAGGCAGGTTACCAAAAGATGACCAGGGGCATCAACAACTTCTACCGGTACAAGGTATCAGGGCTGCCTTACAAATTGTCATGGCCAAGGAGCCTCAATTGGCGGCGTGCAACCACTAAGAACAACGAACCCGAATCTCCCAAGACTGGTGATGTCGTCCTGACCCCAGGGCAAGAACCAGAAGAAATTGCCCAAGATGGAAACCACGGCAACGCCGCCACCACCGCCGCTGCCACATGGGAAAAAATCATAGCTCGGGCAAGGAGACACCCCTGCTCTCGTTTGCGCCCGGGTGTTGCAGTTGTGCTTGTCCTGACCTCGCTCCTTCTGATGATGCTCTACTCTGGGCTTGAAGGAAGCTCCATGGCAAAGGGCATAGCACAGCTGCAGTATCCAATGCTTTTGTTCTCCAAGAGCAACTATGCTGCTTGGGATGCAAACAAGGCCATAGATCCCAAACAGATTCCCGCAAGGAAGGACCAGGAGATGGCGTTCCAGTTGTCTGGGAAGAAGGCAGACAAACCGGCATGGAAGGCAACGAAAGCGACTGATGAGAGCTCGTCGCCAGGACAAGGGTGCTGCAGAGACAATGCTGATGATGCATCAGACAAGTGCGGCGAATGCCATGGTCGTGACCATGATACAGATAGGGAAAGTGATTTGGTTGCCAAGATCTTGGACATTATCCTCTCCAGTGTCAAGGGGAAGGAAAGTGAGTTGAAGTCTCTTCTGGTTGAAGCTCGGTGTGATCATGAGTAACAGTTCTCTTCTGATGGTATATATCTGGAGAATAACAATCAAGCATTGCATGTGAAGCATGGAGAATAAAGAATAATTAAGAGGGTAAATCTGGTGCTATTAATCACGATTAAGCGTTTTATGATGTAAAAGGAGCGCCTGAATGTTCATTTGTTCCTTCTCATGGACCGCTGCTATGTCTGCGAGTTTTTTTTTTTTGGTTTCTAAGATCGAGTTCGTGCATGTTTGAAAGGAGATTTGTTCCTTCGCATGTTTGTTTTTATAGTTCTAACCAAACTATACAACATCTTTTCTTTGAATGCAACTATGCTACTCTTGGGTCGCGATCTCCAACGACTAGTGTCCAAGATATGTTTGAGAGGTGGGTAAATAGTCCGTGGGAGTGTAATCTCAGGAAACCATTCTTGATTGCAGATTACCATGTGTTGGGCTTTATGGTGATGTTGTAATGTTGTGATTTTTTTAAAAAAACACCAATATATTTTATTATGTAGGTTATATACAGGGGCAACATACTAGATCAATTATGGTCACTTCTATGGAAGGTGCATATGCATGAGGCATACAAAGTCGAGAATTCAACTCTTTGCACCTTTGTAATAAGCATTTATCACATGCAATCCCTTCTCAAATAATAACATTTCCATACAAAGATGATAATAACAAACTAGAAATAACATAGGTAACACGATAACACAATTCAAATTGCACCGAGCCAAATACTCAAATAGAGTACAAGTAGCTACTTAGTTATTCTCAACCGTGTTGTTTTCCCATTTTTTATAGAAGTCATCTCATAGAGAATGATGGCGTGCTCTATTATTCAAAGCATATGATTGGTTCTTGTGAATTAAGAAAATACTAAGTTTTGGTCATTGAGAACAGGTTTTGTTTTCTCCATGATAGGCCATGCCGTTTGTTGCAAACATATTATATCTCTCCACGCCATCATGTACACACATCATTGATCCAGGTGACACTTTAACTAGTTGCAAATGGTTGAGTAGACTCCAAAGTTAAGTAACTAAAATGTTATATGCATGTTTAGTTCATAGTCACACTCGCAAAACTTTATGCATACAAGTCTTACATATCAAAAGTTTAGGTGGCCAAGCTAGTGATAAGATGTGGGCTAGACATTTTATGGCATATATTATATACAACTGACAATACAAACTCATTAAACCCATTTATTTGTACAAGAAACTACAATATATTACCTACATGACATAAGAATGTACTAAGGTTTGCAAGCATTATAGCATATACCTCCTACTTTGCTTTTTATGAGACGTAGTTTGGTAATTAATTGTCATGAAAAAATTAAAATTATTGACACAAAATTGATTGTTTCACGTAGCAATATTTAAAAAACAAATTGTATATAGTTAGCAAGAAAGAAAAAGTAAGACAAATTATATTGTGGATGGCGCTTCATATGTTTTTTTCTCTATATTATTTTGGAGTTGGAGAGATTGATTTACTAATTAACTTGTTTGGAATTATATGACGTCATCATATCTATGTCATGCATGACATACTCTTTCCAAGTCCTCTTTTTAATGTAGTCTTGATCAAATAGTGTATACTGTGATGCCATCGTCGATCTAGTCAGCTCAAATGCATGCTTGTATCTTGCGAACATGCAAATGTGTTGTAGGTGCACAAAAAAATTGACACAGAAATGATTGTCTAATGTAGAATATTTAAAAAGACAAATCCTATCCATTCATAAGGAAAAAAATACAAATTTTATTGTGAATGGTGCTTCATATTTTCTTTTCTCTATGCTTCTGTTTGGCTGAAAAATAAGCGGCTGCGGCTGCTGCAGCCGCTTATTCTTCTCTCGCAAAATTTTGTAGCTACAGTACTTTAGTACTTTACTTTGTGAGATAAGAATAAGAATAAGCGGCTGCTGCAGCCGTAGCCGCTTATTCTTGCAGCCGAACAGACTATTTTATTTCGGGGTTGAAGAGATTGATTTACTAATCAACTTAATTATTTGTGATAATGTGACGGCATCCTATCTAGTCATTCATGACATACTCTTCCCGAGTCTTGATCAAATATTTTATATTGTGATGCCATCGTCGATCTAGTCAGGGATTAAAAGTCAGCTCACATGCATGCTTGTGACTTGCGAACGAGCAAATGTGTTGTAGGTGCACAAAAATAATTGACATAGAAATAATTCTCTAATGTAGAATATTTTTAAAAACAAATTCTAACTATTCATAAGGAAAGGGAAAAAAGACGAATTATATTGTGAATGGTCCTTCATGGTTTTCTTCTCTATATTATTGTGGGGTTGAAGGGATTGATTTACTAATTTGGAATAATGTGACGGCATCCTATCCAGTCATTCGTGACGCACTCTTCCCAAGTCTTCTTGTTAATGTAGTCTTGATCAAATAGTTCATATTGTGATGCGATTGTCAATCTAATCAGGAATTAAAAGTTAACTCACATGCATGCTTGTGACTTACGAACATGCAAATGTGTTTTAGGTGCTTTTTTTTATATGCAAGTCATCATCTCTCATGGATAGATGCCTTCTTCTAATATTAAAGGCCTATCATTATCTTGTAGTCGTTAAACAAAGAAAAGACCAAGGATTAAAAGAGCTAACTGACTTTTCCTTTATTTGATTTCTTTTTGGAGGACCGAGGACAAATTACTAATTCATTAGAAACCAACTTCCAATATACTTTTGATTTTGATGATATAGTCTGGCTTTATGTTTTATTCAAATTAATACTTCCTCAATTGTTTTACTGAATTTCATTTGATCTAGTTCTGGTGTATATATTCATTAAACTACATAACCAATTAAATCGGTGTAACGTGCGTAAAATTTACTAACTCAAATCACCCGCTAAAAATTTGTTTCAAAATTTTTCAACCGTTGAGCTCCCAAAAATCTCTTCCTTCCCGGTGACCCCGCCGTCCCGGTACCCAACGTTGTCAGTCATCTTTTTCCGTTCCCCTCAAATTTCGCCGCGTGCCTGTCTAATCCGTCACGCTTGCCTGACCGTTTCCGCATTTTTCGCCAACTTCCTCTTCTCTCTTTCCTCTTCTTTCTTTTTTTCCCCTCCCTTTTTCCCTTTTTCTTTTTGTTCTTTCCCTTCATTCTCTTTCTTCCTCCTTCCTCCTTCCTCCTTCTTTCTTTCCTCTCCTTTCCCTGGCGCGCACTCTCTCTGGCGCCGCTCTCCCCGGCGCCGCTCGCTAGGCACCACTCGCCTGGCGCCGCCCGCCCGGCCCACGCGCGCTGGCCCACCCGCCCCCGGCCACACGCCACCCCGGGCCCGCGCCCACGCGCCAGGCTGCCCCTCGCGCCGCGCCTGCCTGCCCCAGCCGGGCGCATTGCGCGCCGGCCACCGCACACCGCTCTCTCACCAGCGCACCTTCCCACGCCGGTCGTCGCCCCTGTGCTCCTCGTCGACCGAGCCGGCCCCCACCACGCCATCCACGAGGAACTCCGCTCCGGCACGCCACCAGCCGGAAGCTCCAGCCGTCATTAAGCTCGTTGGCCCCGCCGCCTTGTGCGCCGTCGCCCCTCTCGCCGCCTATAAAAAGGGGGCTGAGCCCCTGCCGCCTCCACACCACCACCGGCGTCGCCCCTACCTACCGCCAACACCGCCCCGGCCCCCTGTGCGCCGCCGTCCCGCGGCAATACGCCACCGCCGCCCCACTACACGCCCGGCGCCCTCACCTCCTCCAACACCATCCGCCTGAGGTGAGGCCTCAAATGGAGTCCCCTCGGCCTCCTCTACCTCCTCTACCACTCGGCCACCGCCAGCGTGGTCCGGCCGCCCCCCCCCCCCCCACACACACACACACACACACCGGTTTCCTCCCTCCCCACCTCCTGTACCGAACCATGGAGGAAGAAGAGAAAACTTCCCTTCAATTTCGATCTAACCCCCTAGTTTCCCCTATTTGCAAACCGGCCCTCCCACCTCTCTCAAAGAAACCTCACGGATACACCCTTCCACCTTTCGGAAATAATTACAAATAGGTCCCTGGTTCTCGTAGTTTAGTCCTAAACCTTGTTTTAAGCCCTTAACACTCCTTTAACTCGTCATTTCATGCGCCAGACTTCCTCCAATTGATCCCAAATTCGACCACGGCCTCCTCCCATATACTTCCGCCGAGGTATATCCAAATTTTATGAAAATACTCACTCCTTCAATTTTCCGTTCGCATTCTCCGTTTGTAGCTCAACGGGTAAAATTTTAATTCTCTTTTATTTATTGTGTGCTCAATTGTGTGTGCCGTAGATCACGGAGTACCCGAGGAGGAGCACGAGGAGGAGTTTGACCGCGAGCCTGAGCCCGAGGACCGGTACCGCGAGCAGGAACTCCCGGAAGGCTTTGAGAACGGCAAGTCCCATCTCACCCTTTGATGCATATTTATCCTAGTTTTTCAAACACTACCTATTGGATTGTTTTACAAATTGCATATTTTTTTACTGCTGAGACATGGTTGGATAGTCACCCCTTAATTGTTATGATTATTCCTTGCTTGTCCTATAATTATCTCTAAATATGACTTGCTCTGTTTGGATGATAATTACTGCTAGAATGCTTAGGACCTTGCTACTCAATTCAATCATGACCATAATGTGTTTTGTTAAAGAATAAATGTGTGAGTGTTTTAAAAAGGGAAATTGGGTTTTTCAGAAGTAAAGGAAAGAAATGCTTAGATGAGATGGATGGGTGTTTCATGTGTGAAATGCCAATATGTTGTGCTCGTACCTTGGTGGTTGAGCAAGGTTGGGAGATATCCATCTTGTCATGGTTAAGGACCGAGTTGATGTGTCATCTTGCCTAACCCAACCTTCGTGCAACCACTCGACCGTTGTATGCGGCAACGGCTTAGTATAAATCCCACTAGCTAAACTGTTAGTCTTCGGGTGAGCTAGTGAGCAACGGGCGCCCATGGAAAAGGAGTAAGATCTTTGTGACTTAGGTCCCGGTTAAGACCTTGTTGGTAGGTCGTTAACCCCTTAGTTGCTTCCGTGTGGACTAATCAGTCTTAGCTAAGGTGGGTAATGGATTTGTTAGGATCCGCACCGGCAATAAGGTGATCGTGTTGCGGTACCCTACTTGTGGAAAAAGTGTACAACCTCTGCAGAGTTAAAACCTAACCGGGTAGCCGTGTCCACGGCATTGGACGAGTTATGGCTTGGTCACATAACTAGCACTTGGAGATGGATGGTTTTTATGGCGTGTGTTGGATTTTGGAAGTGTCCGGCAATTGTGTCGTGAGCTATGACGGACGAGGAGTCCGATAGCAATAAAATTTGGATCCTTTGTGTAGGATCAACCCCACTTAATGTTTCGGTTACTAAAGGAAATGCTTTGCGAAAACTCTTTTGAAAATGAACCCTTGCATGTGTTGAAAATCTAGCTTTATTGCAAATGAACCTTAACCTCATCCTTGTTATATCCTGTGCATGCTCTTGCTTGTATCCCCCTCCGTGGATGGGGTTGGACTTGTTGAGTACTTTCATACTCACCCTTATTTTGTTGCTTCAGAGGAAGACCCGGACTACGTCGCCGAGGATCTCGAGCAGGAGGTCATGTCCGCACCCAACGCTGCCTGTGGTGTTGGCCTTTTGTAGGATGCTTCCGCTGACGCTTAGTTCCGATTGCAACCCGGAGTCCGACTGGACTGCAACTTGGATTTTGTTGACACCGAATTATCGGACTTCTATAGTTAGTTTCGGAACATGAAGCCTTCATACTTCGAAACTAGGGGGCCTGTGTTAATACCAAAATTTGGAAATATGCTGTGAAAGGAAGGAATCGGCCGATGATGCAAAAAAATGATGAAATCTCCTAACTAAGGCTATTTGCGAGCTGGCCGTAGAGATCAGGAACATGTGCATGAAGAAAGAGAAAGCAAGAAAGCTAGAAGATTAAAAGAAGTCAACGCACACATGTACACGGCAAGAGTTCCAACAGTCTGGCATCCAAGGGAAGCGCACGTACGGGAGGTTGTTTTATAGAATAAAATATTTTGGAGATAGAGTTGGTTAGGGATAAGCTTGATTAGAGATAGAGTTGGGTTAGTTAGAGATAGAGTTTTGATTAGAAAATATTATGTACGTGACTTGCCTTGTATGTGATTAAAATGCCAATTATGTAACGTCAAAGGCCATCCGCCCTATAAATATAAAGGGTCCTGGTCATTGTAATTATCATCACACGATCAATAAACAAACATATTTACCTTTACCTTTCGGCTCCACGCCATTGCCCTAGGAGTAGGAGTAATGTAGTTTCTCGACGAGTTCCTTCTAGCAAGCTGGGCTGCATCGACCTCGATCTTCGGCGAGCTGCAAGTTCCATCACTAGGTGTTCTAGGCTTTAACCACCGAGCGCATCGCTGTGGTTTCGTCTAGTTTCATCTACCAGTTATCGAGTATCTTGGATCTTTGACTTACGGCGCATCGCTTCTGTCTCGATCTACGGTATTCACCGGTTATCCCGCCTTGATTAAGCTTGCATCGGCTAATATTTGTCTATTCTATCGTCTTGCCGTTTACGACATATTAATTGTTATTAATTCTGTCGGAAAAGACGATAGATCTATTCTTAATAGCATGTTGCATCTTAATCTTGGTTACCCTTTCGAGTGCTGTTGGGATTAAGTTTCGTTATGATTGGATTCATCGGCTGGCGAGGTTCAGATTAACATCCTGCTAAATATTTCTAGACTGCAACTACCGGGCGCATCGCTGTGGTTTCACCTAGAGATATTGGTGGAGAGTTTAGTTTAGATCTCATCGGCTTGTAGCTCTAGCTATGGCGGGGCAACAACTCAACAGAATCCTGTTTTCTATCAGCCGTCTGGCTGATATTTATTGTAAATTATATTAAATCGGCTGGATGGCTGATGAATCACTCACATTCATCAAGGTACTGGAATCGGTTTCACAGCCGATATATTTGTCATGATTTATTTTGTTGCACCATTATCGCTACTGTGCAGAGATTATATCGGCCTGATCGGCCGGTTGCCTCGGACTTCACAATGACTATCATCTCCTTGTCAGTTGAATGGTCAAACTGACTGGCACGCCCGCGCACACCACGCGCGCCGATTTGGATTCTGCACTGGAGTTAAGCAGATCTCCCAGGTCCTCATGTGCTGATGCAGGGTCCACCACCGCTAGGATTTTGCGTCAACACAGTTTTGGTGTCAACAGATTTGTATCGTTGTTGGTTTAGTTCTTCTTTGGGTGTGGCTTGCCCGCCCGCTCCTTCGGGAGTTGTACGGTTTTCGAACCATCTGTTGAATAAATGTGTTATCAGCCTCCTGGGACTGATATTTGTATCACATTTAGTCTCTACTTACGTGGGGACGCTTCAATCGGCTTGCTCAATCGGGCGCCACCCAAAACCCAAAATCTGTCTGCTGGAGAAAAGGCCCATATAGCCTGGAGTGAAGGGGGAGAGGCGGACAGGCTAGCCCACAACTTTTGAAAGGCTCATAAGATATCTGAAAACCTCTTCGGCGTCTCTCCACCCCGGCGTCACTCCAAAATTCATCTTGTTTGCATGTGTATTATTAGGTCTAGTTAGAACTTAGAAGAGCCTTTAAGAGAAAGATCTAGCTAGAAGAAATTTTTTTGAGGGTCAACTAGCTGGGGGGTGGCGGGAAGAGAGGCAAGAGAAAGATCTAGTTAGAAGAATTTAATTGTTTAACTATTATTTTCTTAAAAATTCCCACGACATGGAAAACATGACTGGTCAAAGAGAAGAGAGTAGCCAGTTGGAAAATATAAATATAAGAAAATATAAAAAAATATGATAAAGAACAAACAAGTACCAACCCATGTCAGCCAACTCTCACTATTAATCCGGCCATATGCCTCAAGAGTAAAGTAGTTTAATGACTTTCTAATGTCGACTGGACTACTGGAGTAACCACATTGTGTATGGAGGGGAATCCTCCCACGAGTCCCAGCCAGAGGATAACCAGTTAGGCCTGCTAATGGGGCGGGGCGAAATGGGTACTTCGGGACAGGTGTTTATGCGGGTTTCTTTAGGATGGGTGAGAATGGATTTTAAAGGCTAGCGGGGCGGGTTGGGGCGGGTCTAGTGAAAGCGCGGGTCGGGGGTGAGTTGGAACCGGTCCTTGTTGACCTCGCAAGATGGGGGTGTCATGCGTCCGTGCACACCAGTCCTGCAAGGCGGGTTACTGCACTCCCGCAAGAAAGCCACGCCACCACCACCGTCGGCCGCTGCCGCGCCGCTCTCCTCCAACAAAAACGGCATATTCAGGTACTCCCCTTCCAGCCCCCTCCTCTATCTCCTCCGCATCACCCCTTCACCTTCTTCTTCTTGCCAAATCTGCGGGGGAGGTGCCGTTAGCCGCCACCGCTGCATCCACTCCCGCGTGCAGGAGCTGAGGGTGCCACGCTCCACCAAGAAAGGCGACATTGGCGCCGCTCCTGCCGACAACACCCCGAATCCGTCCACCTCCAACTAGCACGCCACAGATCCTATTTCAGGAACCACACCAGCATCGGATCCCTTCGAGAGATCAAGGTGCTTTTCCCTTTTCTCTCCGATTCCTTAATGATCTGTTTCCTAATCTCGTATTCCTTTTCATTCTTGCATGCATAGCTATTCTTAGCTTGTTTATTTAATAGTGTGTTCTCTGGAATCAGATCCCTTGCTGAAGCTTATTTTTTTTATTCATCCAATCGGCTCTAGTTCATGTAGCATTACAACATCAATTAGAAGAGTATTTAGAACGAAAAGTATTTGAATGTGGATGCTTGATGTGCTGGTGGAAACTATTCAGAACACACAGATCAAACCTTGCTAATACCGATGCTAAGCACTATTCCTCCTAGTTCATGTCGCACAACTTGTTGCCTGCATACACAAAGAAAAAAACTAGAGATTGGTGCATGCACTATGTTTTCATCAGAATATATATTCAATCACTATTAGCTTCTATCATTGCATTTCATATGTATGATATTGCTGCTGATTATCGTTTATGCCTTTTTGAAACAGATATCTTCTCATCGGTTAGAGGTCTCTGGTACTAGTGAGAGCACCCATCGCAAACACCAAATCGAAGGGCACCAGTATGGGAGTATTATGAGCCGGAATTGGTCGAGATAGATGGTGTCCTAAAAGCAATCTGCAAGTACTGCGGAATAAAGTTGACTGCAAACAGGAAATCAGGTACAAACAGCCTTCGAACTCACATTGCAGAGTATTGCCCCAAAGTCCCTAGTGATGATAGGAACAAATTTGTCACTACAATGAAGAAAAAGCTTGTAGATGGTTCATTCACCTTTAATCAATAGAGAAGTCGTGACTTGATGTTGCATGGTGTGTTAGAGCTGATGTAGAATTCAATAAGTTTGATGATGAAAGCTTTGAGCCTTGGATGGAGTCATTGCAACCCACATTTAGCTGCATAGGGCGACAAATGATTCGTAATGAATGTGTTGCTAAGTTTGAGATAGCAAAGACAGAATTACGAAGTGAACTTTTGAATCTTAACTCTCGCATATGCTTCACATATGATCTTTGGATATCAAATCAAAAGTTGGGATATATTTGTGTGACAGACCACTATATTGGCCCTGATTTTGTTTTGAAGAAAAAGATAATTGCATTTGAGGATGTGAAGTATCCACATATGGGTGTAGCTATTGAGGAAGCCATTACAACTGTTCTGACAGATTATGGAATCAAAGAGAAGATGTTTATGATCACACTCGACAATGCAGCAAATAACAAGGCAGCTCGTGATCTTCTGCAAGAAAGCGGAAAGCATGACATGTTATTTGGTGGTGAGCATCTTCTTGTTAGATGTTGTGCTCATATACTCAACATTCTTGTCCAAGATGGTATGAACACTCTTGAAACTTTGGTCTGCTGCAAAGATTGGTTGTATAAATATATCACTGTAATTTTTACTAATTGAGATTTCCTTTGTTCTTGTTTCAGTCATATCTTTACATCTGTACCTACCTAACATAATGATCCTTATCTGTGTGCACCCATCTTTTTTAAGATTGCTTCATCTAATTCCTTTTCCATCATATAATTATCTGTCAATTAATTAGGATACATAATTTTTATTTTTGAAGGTTACTTTCTACCGAACTGACTGCACTGCTTCTTATTGACAGATGAGCGTTGACTGCACTGCTTCTTATTGATAGTTGACAACACGTTGACTGCATTGCTTCTGATGATGTGCTGTGCTGACTGCTACTTTTAGTTTATGATAGTGTTGTGATGCACTGCTACTGAAGAAGTGACATCCTAGTACCAAAAGTTCTTTTGTCAGGATGGATTGGATTTTTGAATTTATGTTAATGAGTTTGTAAATTCCTGCCATGATCACCTTGACTAGATGTATAATCACAGCTATTAACTACTATGTGCATGACTCTTATTGTAAGTTTATCCTTAGCAGTACAAATTTGGTACATATAGTATTATATTATGTTCTCATGTTGAACCCACGGTGTACCTACATAAAATGGGACGGGGAGGGACGGGTTAATTAAATGGTATTTTGGGTAGGAGCGCGTCCGCGTCGATTCCTGTTAATTGCGGGGAGGGGTGGGTGAGGGGCGGCTCCACCCCATTAGCAGGCCTATAACCAGTCCACCACCCACACCTAACCATAATAGACCATTTTTTGTATACTAATGATTTTTTTTTATTTGCGACACCTAGAACATGGTTTCCCCAGCTCTGTTTTAGGGTTCCTTCTCCCCTTTCTTTAATCCTCATCTCCTCAACTAATTTGAACATCTTTTACCTCGTGTTCTAGGAGTGAAAAAATAATGCTCTGCAGGTCCTTAAAAAATGATGCACCACTTGATAATGAAGCGGGGTGTGCGCGATCAAAAATTTGTGTCCGCGGACTTCAAAATATCAGACGAGGAATCTAGCCCATGAATGTTCACCAGGCCAGTACATACCTGCTGGGAGTTATGGGCCGAGGCCAATTTTCGCATTTAAAATTTTCTAGATCAACAATTTACAGGACCCCAAAACATCAGACGATGCAGTGACCAATTCTCTCTTGTTTATATACGATCCACAAGGTAGAAACAGAGAGCATATACTAGCAATGTCCATCACATTTCATTTTAGTTCTAAAACGACCCAAATAATACACATAGCCTCCGCTTAATATTGCAGAGGACTGAATCACTGAATCACCACAGAGAGCATACACAAACGAGAGCAAGTTGGAGCACAGGTTTCGCGCACAGACCAGACCAGGCAGCAGTTCCATCACACGGATCTTATTATGGCAGAGCTATAGGCGACCAGACCGGAGACAACCATGACATGCTTACTAGGACGACGGCCTGCAGCTGCAGTACCGTCTCACTGGAGGACGAGGCAGCCTTCTGCAATAGGCAGAGGGGCGACGGGGACGGGCGTGTAGGTTGCTTCCTCACCCTCACTGACTTTCTCCTCATCGGCCTGAACCAGACCAGCAGCAGTAAAGATGTAGGCCTTCACTTCCTCGAAGCGTTCCTCAGACAGGGAGACCTCGGCGAGGAGCTTCCACGCAGAGGTTTCAGATGCCTCCTCATAGTCATTCCTCCGCTTCAGCACAATGTGGCCACTGATCTCCCACACGGCTGGATTCACCTGGGTGTCCAGCAGCTCCTGGCTCACTTCGCCCAGAGCCTGCTTCTCAGCATAGCACTGCATTATTGAAACAGATACGAAGTTTTTGTTAAGACACTGTAAAGTGATTTCCAGCAATGCAGACAGAACTACAGAGAATGTAACATGTAATATCCTCTGTTTCCCTAATGTAAACCATCCAAAGTTTATAAGATTTGCTTACAATACTACAAATCACCTAGAAGTGTTAATTACCATGAATCTTACAGCTACAGTGTTGAACTACATGCAACTATGCAAATGATTTCTGAATACTAATGGTTACTGAAAATACCTGAGCACACAGTTCAGTTCACATTTCAGAAAAGTACATAATTGTGTAATGATATTTACCTGGGGGAAGAGGAAGATCCTCTTGCCACAGTCTGAAATAAGCACATTGTAAGGCACATTGTTGTCCTGCAGCCAAATACAAGCACTGGAAACCACATTTGCCAGGTCATTCAGTGTGTTCCCTCCCTCAAATACCAGGCCTCTCACAGGATAATTTATCAGCTTGGACACAGTCACCCCACTCTTCATTGTGTCCTCAGAAAGAGGGATCTTGTGGGTAGCTGCCTTCTCGACAGGGAAAGGCACTGACAAGTAGTATGCCTGTGAAGAAAAGGTTCAGTACTAAACAAATTTTTTTCAAACAAGTTACCAACTGCTCGATAGGCCAGTTTCTGTGCAAATTATTCAGATCAAAATGCATATGGCAGTTTTCTTGCTCTCCAAATGCACAAAGTTCACTATCACTACGACAGCTACAACCAGCATCTCAAAACTGCGGGTGTTTGATGATTTTATCAGAAGAGTACAAGTGGACATGACATTAAAACAATACTACTATCTGCACAGTACTGGATGCTCCTATTTGGTTCCCATTTTGTGGTGATAAGTAAATTTAGATACCATGCATAGTTCAATACCTGAAAGTGGAGGTGATTGATGGTAGCAAAGGCACCCAAACTATTGTAACCAAGCCTGAAGTATGGGCTAGCTGCCTCAGCTGCCATCTGCAGTGCTAGCAAGAAGCTCTCTGGATCAATCCTCTGAGGCAAGCCGTCCAGAACACGGGGAATGAGAAGCACGTGACCATATTCAATTGGGCTCACCTGTAAAACAATTGCAAATAGCCATTGGAATCAAGAATAGACAAGATGGAATGGAAGTGGCATTATCAGTGTGGCTGAGAGATATACATTGATAGCAACAACATTTGGTGCACGATCAGCAACAGTGATTGGAGCATTATTCAGGAAGTAGCTGTCATCGCCAGCACCATTCTCAAACTGGAAGAGCACCTCTTCCTGGCCAACTTTGGTAAAGTTGAACTTGGCAGGGTCAAATGGCTGAAGCACACGGTCGACACGGAACTCGGTAGGGCGCTTCTTAAGGTGGCGGCCTTCATTCAGTTGTGCAACGAACCCAAGGTTGCCAGGGATGACCTTGGTTTCACAGGCAGTGACATCATAGCGGAATAAGCCTCGAGCCATCCTGTCCTCCCACTGTCAGGATAAAAAGCAAAATATTAAACTCAGAATTCAAATCTAGGAATAGAATATGGAACTAGACTTCACTATTCATCCATTTCAGCGAACTTTCACGGTAAACCATCTATAACTTGTTTAGGCGTCTTACAAAACTCAAGTAAAACTGCCTATATTATTTGAAGCAGTGATAGACATTTAGATTCACATGTGCATATTCGACTAGTTCTAGTGCCATAGTAGGTAAATGATCTCTATCCAGTATTTAAAATTGCATGGACACAACCAAATTGATATCTCAATTCACGTACTTACAGGAATGAACCATATACGACAACAACACCGTTGTTGCAGTAACTCGATCATCTTACAAGTCTTACATGCATGCATTTGCTACTGCTTGAGTGCACTTACATGTACACACAACAAGAGAGGATTATTGCCAAATATATTTCGTTAACTATTTAAGAGATTTTTCAATATCTTACTGCATGTGGAATAAAATGACTCCTAGTACATCTCATCCAAAACTAGCACAGTTAAAGTTCGTAATGCCATGCAACCAAAACCACAAGCTTTTATTTACCTCAGTAAGGAGGATATTGACAAGGGACTTAGTTGAAGAAGCATCCTCCTGTGAAGGCTTTGCCGGATTTGCCTTGAAAGCGTAGAGGGGGAGCTTTGAAACTGCACATAGAAAGGCATGCAAATGTTAATTCCACAGAAGTGTAGCTTAATTTGCTACTTTCATGTCAAGTGAAGCAAATTGTACAATATTTTTGTTCGTGCAGGGTTGATGTATTAGTGAGTTAAAAAATATTTTTTCCAGGAAACTATTAAAAAAATCAAGCACATAAGCAAAAGGTGTATAGTAAACAATCACTGCCATACAAAATTCACATAAATACAAAAGGCCGTCTGTTTTGCTTGCGGTATGATGACATGGGTTTCCAGCTGAGATTTTTTTTTTCAGAAAAATTGTAAGTATCTAGTGCCCAAGATGCTAGTTTATACCCTTATTTAATCCAACATAACTGGAGGCGGGGAAACTGCCAGTTGTTCAACCCGAAACCAGCGGCCGTTACAATTTTTAACCATAGGGTGAGTTAAAAATAGCACAGTTAAAAAAAGAAAGAGCACCCTGCTGTGACTGTTTAGCTGAAAAGGCCCCCAAGTTTGTGGAACGCAAGGGGAGGCCTTTACTAGTTTACTGTACAAAGTTCCCGAATCAGGCACAAATCGCCGTGGCAAAATTTTTAAAATGGCAGGATCTTAATCAAAGAGAAGCTTTAAAAAAATTTCATCCAGATTTGGGGCGAAAACGACGTGGGATTGACCGTAAACGAATGGAAAGGAAAGGGTGGGCGGGTAGGTGGGCTCACCAGGGAGGCAGCAGTCGCCGAGGCAGTTCCTGCCGCATCCGGCGCGCGGCTTGTCGGCGTCCTCCTGGTAGTTGGAGACGACGGTGGGCACCCTCCTGATGGTGAGCTTCATCTCCATGGTTGCTCTCGGGCGGGTGCTAATCTCTCGGGTGCTTGTCGGGGTCGGGGGGTCAGCAGACGACGGCGGCGGTTGCTACTTTACGAGAAGAAGAAGAAGAAGAAGGGATCGAGAGAGAGGGAGAGGCAGGGAGGAGCGGCGTCTCAGAGGCAGGGACGACCGCCGCCGGCGAGGAAGAGGAGGTCGGACGGGCTCCCTCCGGCCGAGGGTAGCGCCCCGCGGCCGCCGTGCGGGGCGGGGCTGGTGGCGACGGCGGAGGCGATGGTGCCCGTGGGCTCCACCTGCGCAGCTGCGGGGCCGCGCCGGGGGGCTGCAACGCTAGCCGTGATGCCTACAACTCGGCCACGCCCAGAGGGGGGGAAGGGGGGGGGGGGGGCAAGGGCTGGTGCGGGGATCGGGCGGGAGGTCGCGGAGGCTCCTGGAGTCGCGTCCCCTCTCCTCTCCTGTTGCTCTTCTCCGGCGAGCGGCGGCGGTGGCGGTGGCGGGGGCGTTGGGGGGTTGTGCTGCGTGCGATGGGGACTGGGGTGGGTTGGGTTTGGGAGGCGAGAGGGCGGAGGCCGGGTGGCATTAAATAGGGGAAGAGCTGGAGGCGGCCGCGGTGGCGGATTTGAGGTGGTGTGGCGTTTGTGTGGTGGATCTGAGCCGGCCTGGATCGGAGCCGGGGCGGCCAGGCCATTCCTATTTTCTGTTTTGTTTTCTGTGTGGTGTCACGTTTGGTATCTGCAGGAGCTCTGGCTGGCTAAGGTTCCGTCTCGTTTAGTTGTTGATGCTACGGTAGCTGAAGGAGAACTTCGCCTTCACAACGGCGGCACGGGAATGGCAAGAGAAACAGGATTTGGATGGAGCAACAAACGCAGGTTCTGCACGGTATACATTTTTTCGGTTTCTTATGCGTCATCTGTAACTATTTTTAAAATTTGACCTCTTTTCTTTCTTAGCACTATTACGTGCTGTAAATTGGTAACATCAAATAAATTCAAAAAAATATGAACTTTTAAGTTATTAACTCAAGCTCGAATGAATAGTTCTACCACAAACGATGGATGGCATCATTACTCTACCCGTGCTATTTTTTCAATAGTTGCTTGTTATCACTAATTTCGATTCCCACCCTAAACCTAAATATTATATATACGGCTTGTTTGCATATCTAAACACATAGAAGAACTCCAAAAATTAAAATGGTTTGTAATTTGTAACGAAGAGACCGAGAGAGTAGGTATACGTGAGGTCGAGTGGATGGTCTACGAGTAGGAATGCAAGTGGGTACCTGTGTTTTTCTGGATAATTACAATGACATGCCACTTTAATTTATTTATCCTCCCAATTATTTATATGAAATGCCATTCCAGTTTATTTCATCAACTTCTTGGTTGACTAGGGGTGTTTGGATACCCCATGCTAAAGTTTAGCACCTGTCACATCGGATGTTTAGATGCTAATTAGGAGTATTAAACATAGACTAATTACAAAACTAATTGCATAGATGGAGTCTAATTCGCAAGACGAATCTATTAAGCCTAATTAGTTCATGATTTGACAATATGGTGCTACAATAACCATTTGCTAATGTGGATTAATTAGATTTAATAGATTCGTCTCACGAATTAGCACAGAGGTTGTGCAATTAGTTTTATAATTAGCTCATGTTTAGTCCTTCTAATTAGCATCTGAACATCCAATGTGACACTGCTAAAGTTTAGCACATACTATCAAACACCCTCTAAATAACCCAAAATATATATAACTTGCATCCCTACCTAAGAGGTTAGTGAACCGACAGCGAGTGGCGCATGCTAGATGGCACAGGCACAACCATGAGTCGACTGGAAGCGATGAGTGAACCGAGAGCGTACTCGAAGGGAGGACGAAGTTTGGTACGAGAGAGATAACGGAGAAGAATGTGACATTTGGAGGTGAAAGAGAGGGTGCTCATTGGATCGAATATCCAACGGTTAAGATCGTCGTCGACTGAGACCGTGCCTTCTTACCTAGTCAGAGTCGTGTTGTGTTTCACACAGGCGGTTATACCGATGGAGCAGTGTGCACCACGTAAAAACGAAAGCTCGCCGCGCGCCGAACGTGGTGGCATCCGCGGCCCCGTGCTTTTGAGTGGCTGCCATGCATTTGGCCCACCGGCCCCATCCCGGTCTTCTTCCCCACATCGGTTTTGAGCCGCACAGCACCGGTGCACTGGCACGGGACCACGTCGCCGCCGGTCGCCGCCGGCCACCTGCTAGCGGCTACGCGCAGTGTCACTACCAGCCAGCAGTGTACTTGCCTACTGGCACACGAAATTTGTTGCTTCTCTGTGTCTTTTTTCCTTTCGAATCGCATAGTATAGATGCAGATGTTCGTATACACGCACACACAACTATTGGTGTCTTGCTGTCGACAGTCATGTTGCCTACCATTAAAAGAATAGCGCCGGTTAAATTCAGACGTTCGTATACACGCACGCACAACCACTGGCATCTCGTTGTCGACAGTCACGTTGCCTACCACTAAAAGAATAGCACTGATTAAATTCTAAAATAAATTTAGAAAAATGCAAGCACCAGTGTTGAGTCGAGGACTCGAAAATGTAATGCAAGCACTAGTGGACGGGTTCCACCATAAGGAACCTTACCAGCTGAGCTACGCTGAGCGTACCCTGCTTGTCCGTGCCTTTGATCATCTAGCTATTGGTGTTAGTATACTATATTATTAAAGCCGGGATGTGTCTCCATGCATGATATGTGGCTGTGCATATCAACTGCAAATTTATAATACGAATAGCATATATCATCGGATCACGTCAGTGTGTTGGGATCGGAAGTATGCATGCATTCTATTATTGGAACGGTTTTGAAATTACAAGTTTTATTTTATTTTATCATGGCACGTCTTTACTAATCAAATGGCACAATTGATGTTGTTATATATATACAGAAAATACTTTTTATGGTTATATTTTGCATATGAAAATAAATGACATTAGTGGAGGAATTGAATACGTAATTTCGTCAACCTAGTCTATATAACCGTCTACATATATGTATTGTATTTCGAAATATGTGTATATAGGTGTATGCGTGTGTGTACCGTGTGTTGAAGAAAAAAAAAAGCAGGGCTCCCTCGCGTGTGTGTGGGGGTGGGGGGTTGTTCCTGTTTAAACAAATGTGGCTGTGCATAAGCCACGTGGTTAGGATGATCAGAGATCACAGGAGCCCTTCAATTTGATGGTACGGACTAGTTATATATATATATATATCTAAAAGCTTCATGCTGATCGGTACCCCATCAAGCTGATGGTATATGCATAAGCGATTCGATCTCATGACCTCCCGATCTTGTATACATTTTTCTAGGACCCAGAAATTTATTTTCAAGCGATATATTTCTGGATCTACATTATTTAACGCAGATTTCTGCGATCCAAGCTACTGGTCTCATCGCATGCATGGTTTAGTTTAGCATTAATCAATTAAAAAAAAGCTAATAAGCCTGCTGCAGCCTGCAGCGATCGATCTGATAGACCAACCGTTCCACGAGGCAAGATGCACCGCACGTGAGGGCTTAGCTCTCCGGTTGCGTGCAGTGCAGAAAATAGTTTATATGCATGTTGCTGATGTTCGTCAGCGCAGATATCTCATCTGCTATGACCACGTTGGTGACGGGAGGGAGCTACAGGGTGGTACTCACCTCTAGACCTAGACCCGTGTGTAAGGTGCACACGCATATCAATGTCTTTCATCAATAATTTAGTTAATAATTTTAATTTTTATAATGCAAACTTGAAATGATTAGATTTATAATAAAATATACTTTCAAATAATGATAAGTTTATAATCATAAAATATATATATTCTAAGATAAATGAATAGTCAAAGTGTAACTTGTGAGACAGTGTCAAGCAGTTATAGTATATGCGGGAATTTTATTCCATCCATTGTAACTAAGTCTTTTGTAAAGGGAAAAAAAAAAGGTGTGGGGAGTGCCCACCGTCCATGCAGCTCCAATGGCAGCTTGTTGCATATGCATGCATAGCCATTTCCCCATTTTTGCACAAGTGGCATGTGACTCGGCATGGGCGTGACACGGGACGGCGTCTGCGCCAGCGCGAGCTTGGAGCCTTGGAGGGCAGTCATCAGCAAAAACATATTTTCGGCTTCATCTGCTTCGATCTCCTCATCATCTCTATTTTGATTTCTTCACTAGCAGGCAGCGGCTAGCATTCGATATTTTTCACTCTTCTGACGGCAAAAACCTTTGCTCGGTTCCAAAGGAGGTCGATTTTCTTCGTCAAAGATTCTTTCCTCCGTTTCCAAGCAGAGAAGCTTCCTGGATCGTGGGTTGGTGGAAAGTCTAAACAATGGACGTCCAGGATCAAGGGGCATGGACGGCTCGTATTCATCCAATCCACACGTTCCTTATATTTACCATTTCTTTAAACCGGTCTAATTCTCATGCTGATAAGAAAAACAAAATCCGTTCTTCGTTGCTGAACTCCAAATTCACATCACTTGCTAGATTGTCGTGTCCAACAATTTTCATCCACGCAACATGTTTTGTAGCACTGAGTTTGGGATAATACTGAGAAAATAATGCAATGCCAGTTTTTTTCTTCTATTTTTTAAAAAAGTTATTGTTATGTCGATCTATCTCGCTCGTCAATAATGCATTCCTGCTATTGCTTTCTCTGGACCCGTCTATTGAAAATCTCAGCAGATAGAGATACGTATCTCGATGTGGATACTGACATTTGATTACACATCAAGATCGATTTATATTATGCAGGGCTTGTGATCTTATTACATATCTTGGACAAGTTGCTGCCGGGACCAGCAGTGACCACAATTTGTCTTCACCCAAAATCCACATGATTGGGATCGGATGGCTTGTATGCTGCAATGAACTCGACCACAATCGCGGGGGCAATTCATCGCCGGCCAGAAAAAGGCGTGGCCCGGTTTTGTAGTCCAAGTACTCCCTGGCTGCTAGAGTTTCTTGCATTGCTTTTTTTTTTTGTCAAAAAAGTACGCGACAGATTATGAGGTGAGATGAGCTAACGACATTACTTGATGAAAGTTCGACCAAATGAGGATTGGTTATTTTACATGGACTCTATAGTACTGAAGTCGTTCTCAGTGATGGAGACATGAAAATGCCTTTTGACGACCTTTTCGTGACTATCAATTTCAGGCCTATGTATGCGGCTAAAAAACCACAAAGGATATTCCATGAGAATAATATTGTTCTGAAAAGCATATTTTGGGTGCGAATTGAATTAGTCCTGTTTTTCTCTGTTCTGAAAATTTAGAAACGGATCGAATCGGAATCGAATAACGGTCATGCAACATTCCAATAGTACTCTCTCCGTTGCAAATTATACGTCGTTTTGACTTTTCTACATGCATAGATATTATTATACATCTAGACATAGGGTATATCTGAGTGCATAACAAAGCCTATGAATAAAAAAAATCAAAACGATTTATAATTTGGAACGGAGGGAGTACAACTAAAGCGAAAGCGAATATGTACAGTGGGGTCGTTTGCACCATGTGAGGGTTCAGGTATGCCTCAAATAAACAGGCAGTCATGTACACCACATTTCTCTAGTGCAAAATTGATATTGAGCATCGATCAAAATGATTTTGTTGCATATTCACCGTCGCATGCGCCGGTCTTTGTCCGACCAGACTTAATTATATTGTGTCTCCATTTAATTTCGTGGCCATGCAAACCATACAGGTCGTTTTTTGGGGGAAAAACTCTTATCACGTGAGTTCAATTCTAAATTCATAAAGTCGAGTACACCTCAGTGTGTGGACGATGCTTCCTTCTCCTCTTGGTCACAAAGGTCCGCGCCCATTTCTGAATTTATAAAGAGATTCAGACTTAATTTCAATTGTCAAAACTGGTCCAACACAATTAACTACTCCCTCTGTCCCAAATTATAGATCGTTTTGTCTTTTCAAGATTCATAGAGTTTGCTATACATTTATATATACTCCATGTCCACATGTATAATAATATCTATGCATCTAGAAAAGCCAAAACGACTTATAATTTGGAACGGAGGGAGTACTAGCCAACAAAATCAATATATGATCTTTGGCGCAGCCCCCAATATAAAAGGTTCGAATGAAAATCCAGTTTGCCAAATAAAAAGTTTTCTATACATGCATGAGAAGAGAAGAGAAGGTGATGACGTAAGTTTGGGCTGCCGGCAAAGCAATATATATTTGGAATATATATTTGGGGAGGGATGGATGTTTGGTGAGATCCAAACACCCTGCACAGTGAGCTCGTTGATCGGAGGCGTGGAAATAAAAATGGCAGCCGGCGGCACACCAGCAAAGCGTCAGTCATGGCGTAGGAGATGACCTCAGCGCGCGATCCATTTGTTCGGTTCGTGAGGAGAAACGATAATGGTATTATGTCCTTGTACTAGATTAATAAGTATAGTTGATGCTTTCACTTGACGAGGCCGGGGAGATCACGTACGTCGCAGGAAGCTGCAGATTGCGTAGCAAAGGTGATGAGGTTAATTAGTGAGATGGATGTTCCGGTACCATTATGCTATCTACTTCCTTCATTCTAAATTGTAAGACGTTTTGATATTTTTATTATAGATTTTTCTGTGTATCTAGACATAATATATATCTAGGTGTATAATAAAAATTATAAATCATAAATCTAGAAATGTCAAAATGAGCTACAATTTGGAACGGAGGGAGTATCTAGAAGACCTGACCCCCGAAGCATCGTTATATTATTGACCAGGCTGAGCAATGCCAACTGCAAATTGAAATCGAATTCAAGGACAGTCTCTACTCACCAATAATCACCTTATTTTACTTGACCTAAGCTCCTTGTTTTCCACTGGTATATAGAACGATGGTGTAAAAATATAATTTTGGGGAACTTGTTTATATTATACAGTTACTTCCTCCGTTCCAAATTGTAGATCGTTTTGATATTTTTAGGTGTATAAATTTTACTATACACCTAGATATAGTTTATATTTAGATGCATAATTATATCTATAAATCTAAAAAAGCTAATACGACCTACAATTTGAAATGGAGGGAGTAGAAGATAGACATGTTATTATCTGATTGAGTGACACGACGCGAGGAGGACAATTTAGCTTAGATTATGCGCCAACTCTCGAGTCACCCAATTGATGGACACGTTCTACACATGGGAGGGTATCGTGCCCTCCCATTGAATGATTATCGATTTCTTTGACACGTTTTACACATGGGAGGGAATCGTGCCCTCAAATATTTGTAATTGTAGCAACATTTTCTCAACCCGGTGATGGTGTGAAAACCATCCAGAGATTCAAACCCAAAATTTTTCAGGCCCTTTTGAATTCGTAATATTTCAATATATTTTATTTCAGTGCAAGGAGTAGGATCTAATCACCGTGAAACAAGCTTAATTTCTTTCTAGACTGTAGTCTGTCCTAGAAAGCTGCTAAGCCCACGTAAAAAACAAAAAATACGTTAAGGAAAGCTAAGCCCAACTCGCTGGCCCAGTAAGAAGTCACAAAGCCCTATGGTTTGCTACTGGGCCGTACCAATCTCTTTGCATCCACTCTCGCTCGCTCGCTCGCTCGCTCGCGGCCATGGCGAACCCCCGCGGTGCGCCGCCGCTCCTCCACCCCCGCCTCCGGCGGCACCTGCGCTCGCCGATCTCGCGCTGCGCCTGCCTGCTCCTCGCCTTTGCCGCTCTCTTCCTCCTCTCCGCCCTGCGCCAGGTCGCGCGGGTCGACTTCCCCCACCCCGACGCACCCCGCCAGGCCCGTTTCGTGATCCCTTCCTCTCCGGTTTCGTTACTGCTAGCTTGTTGCTTGCTGCGGTTTCACCCCACGAATTGGAGCGTTAGGAGTTGGTTCTTGGTGCAATGGGGTTGCTGAATGCCCGAATTTGCCTTGTTTGTGCTCTTCTGATACACAAGTTAATCTCATTTCTTTTGGTATGTGGTCCTGTGGACATGTCTCTAGCCCAAATCCCCCCGGTTATTGATGGAACATCTGACTATGCAATGTAGCATAGCTACGGACCTTCCTCAAATTATAATAGCTTGTTGCTTGGCGGTTTCACCGCACGGATTGGTGCGTTAGGCTTAGGTTCTTGGCGCAATGTGCTTACTGAATGCCTGAATTTGCATTTTGTCTCATGTTGGCACTCAAAGTTAATCTCATTTCTTTTGATCCGTGGACATGTCTCTAGCACAAATTTCTCCTGGTTGTCAATAGACCACCTGACTAGTGACTATGCAATGTAACATAGCTATGGGCCTTCCTGAAACTTATACTAGCTGCAGGCTAAATTGTTAGTGTTCTTCAAACAAAAGATTGGAGCCATAGGGAGAAAATTGTTCCTGAAATTAATACCAGTATAAAACTAGTTGTAGGAGATGCGGATAGAGCAAGGTTGATCATCCACAGCAACTTGAGGCTAAGCGTAGGCCACCTGGATCGTTTTTGCTAATTGAAAGTCAAATATTGTATATAGGGAAAGCAGAAATGTTAAGCTTGGCTTGATCAAAAGTTTGACGATTGGTTTTGACACCTTTATTTTGGATGATCAAGTTGGATACCAGATGAATACGGTGTTCTTAAATGACCTCTTTGTGCTAATAATATTTTTTATGCACCAGCATGGGCACTAGAAGACTCACAGACTATAAGTAGAGGCTTATATATATTTGGATGTTAGACACCTAAACTTACTTTGCATGATTGCCATCCCTGTGAAACAAAACTGATATTTGTAGATTGATTCATGGTGGGTATCGAGAGCAGTACTCTTACAAACTCAAATGTCGTTGTTGAACCAAAGAAATGATTGATCTTCAGGTGTCAAGCGAGCAGCTTTGGGCATCTATTGGCTATGGTTATGATGCTTGTGTTACACCAACCTCTAGATATAAGGGTAAGTTTTTTCATTTTTGCGCTACCTTTTTCTTAAATGAACTTGACGGTTCAGAATAAAAAAAAGTAAAGTCAACCATTTATTTTCATTGTACTAAGGCCCTGTTTGGCATGGATCCAACTCCGGGTGGAGCTGCTCCACTCCAGAACTCCACATGGAGCCAGCTCCGCTCCAAAACTCCAGAACAAAAATGAGGTGTTTGGCCAGATGGGTGCTCTCAGCTCCAAAAAAAATCGATTTCAGTGTGGATTGCCATTGTTGCCCCCTAATTAAGGCCCCACTTGTCATCCTCTCTATCCCATCTTCTTCTTCCCCTTTTTCCACTGCACTATGCCGCACACGGGAGACCCTCCACGGGCGGCGGGGTGGGTAGCGACGGGGCGGCGGGTGGCGACGGGCGACGACGGGCGGCGACGGGCGGCGGGCGCGGCGGCGGGCGGCGACGGGCGGCGGGCGTGGCGGCGGGCGGCGACGGGCGGCGGCGGGCGGCGACGGGCGGCGGGTGCGGCGGCGGGCGGCGACGGGCGACGGGGCCGGCCGGCCACGGGGGCGGCGACGGGCAGGGCTCTGGCGGCGAGTGGGGCTCGGGAGAATAGAAGGGAGAATAGAATGAAACGTTTTTTTGTGTAACCAGTGGCATTGGTGGGTAATTACCCACCAACTCCACGAGAAGGTTCAAAAGAGAGATTTCTGGAGCAGCAAAAGAGGTGCTCCAAAACTCCACCTCCATTTGCACTACAGCTCCATGGAGTTGGCAACTCCATGGAGTTTTGGAGTTGGGGTGTTTGGCTGAATCTTTTGATGGAGTTGCTGGAGTTTAGGAGTGGAGCCGTGCCAAACAGGGCCTAAGATGGAATGCTCATGTTGTCTGTGACATCAAATGTTCTTTGTGTTGACATCAACTTCATGTTTATGCTTCATGCTCCCGATTTCTTCCTTCTCTCATTTTCTGAAATGATTATAAATTCTTTGTTTGTTTTAATGTTTTTCAATCTCCCTGTAAGTTAGTAAAATGAAAGCATGGTTTGAAGATTTCCTACTTTCTTAATATTTACCTTATTTGGACTAGGAACATGGGAGCTACATAACAATGACCAAGTTTAACTCATCTTGTAATTGTTCATCCTTTCACAGTCACATATCAAAACTAGTAACTCATCTTTTCATCTTTCTTGTTTATATATATGCAACCTGATATAGGAACAGTACTCATGCAAAAATGATACACATATGCGCATATTTGGTATTGTGATAACAATTATGTCATTGTTTTTATTTTGTGATGACTCTGACTATGCTTTATGTTAACAGTTCCAGGCAAGTCAGATCGCTATATGACTGTCAGAAGTAATGGAGGACTCAACCAAATGCGCACTGGAGTAAGTCGAGCTCACCAAAATTTAACATCGAACCTCATTTTTGTCTATCTTATGTCAGCATGCTTTCACATCTACAATTATATACCTGTTCTTGTTCAAAGAATAGCCTCGAGTTTTTTTCCTGGTGTCTTCTGATTAATCTGTGCTGTTATATTTGTCACAGTTATTATTACGTTATTCATAATTTCTGTATATAATTTCCATATGATTATGGTTTTCTATGTTTAATTGGAGCCTAACCTTCCCTCTACAGATCTGTGATATGGTTGCAGTTGCCCGTTTGGTGAATGCAACACTTGTTGTCCCTCAGTTAGATAAGCGATCATTCTGGCAAGATACCAGGTAATTGTGTTAGGTTATTGTCACATATTCTGTCTGATTACCTCTTAATTTTTTGTTTAACAACTTGCATGCTGTCTACAGTACATTTAAAGATATATTTGATCAGCCTCATTTTATTAAAGCTCTGGAAGGAGATGTCCACATTGTGGATGACTTGCCTGAAAGCTTGGAATCTGCTCCAAGAACCCGGAAACACTTTACCTCATGGTCGGGTGCAAGTTATTATGAGGAAGTGAAGGAGCTCTGGAAGAATCAGAAGGTAGTTCTCCAATTAAATTTCACAGTTGATTCCCTTAGTACTTGTGCATAAAAACTATTGCTTTTGCTTTGAAATAAACAGTGAGCTTTCTATTCAATTAAACTATCCATACTAATTTTTCATATGTTGAGCTGATATGATCTGATATGGTGGGATTACTTGCCAAATAGGTGAGGACATAGGCGGCTTGTCTAGGGATATAATATATATTGAGGGAGGAGTATGGGAGGTAGAGTAAAGGAAAGGGAGTATTGGAATCCTTAAGCGGTTAAGCCTCTGGAACTCCTCCCTCATCTGCCTCTTTGCATGGTTTCGCTAACCTCCCTCGTGTCCTCATCCCTCATTTCCTTCCATTGTGCTGCCTTCCCTACTCCCATGTCTCTTCATTTGCCTTGCAACAAGTTAGCTACTAGTCATTCCTACAGTTACTTGTCGGTCAAAACATGAATGGTTACCTAGCAGCCGTATCCGGTCTGCAGTGTAGCCAGTGGCTCCAATCTACTGGTGCTAGCAACTGGACATTCAACGACAATGGTTGTCATTTCTTAGCATCACTCTTTTACTTCTGCAAACTAAGAAGCCCTCATCTGTGCTAATGTAAAAGTACTATTTTTACCTGGATCTGAAGTCTGAAACTCACTATATGATCGCACTCTCACACCTCACTATGTCTTGCAGGTAGTTCACATCCCGAAATCTGACTCACGACTTGCTAACAATGGTCTTCCAATTGATATCCAGAGATTGAGATGCCGCTGTCTTTACCAAGCACTGCGTTTTTCGGATCCAATTGAGGACCTAGGAAAGGCATGAATAACTCTTAATAAACTGTACATTTCTTTAACTCAGAATATACAGTCCTTAATTTGCAGTTGGAGATTTATGGTAGTCTCTAAACTAGGTTCTGAGCCAACATAACACTTACACAACAGAAGCTGGTGGATCGTCTTAGGTCTCGCGGAAAATTCATCGCTCTTCATCTACGATATGAAAAGGATATGCTAGCATTTACGGGATGCACTTATGGTCTGAGTGATTCAGAAGCAAATGAGTTGAGAATTATGAGGTATGCACTTCCAAAGCAATCCATCAACTCTGTTTCTACATGCTGGTTATATTTAATTTGCTTTATCTTCTCAATAGGGAGAGAACAAGCCACTGGAAACTGAAGGATATAAACTCAACTGAACAGAGATCTGAAGGCAACTGTCCACTGACTCCAAATGAGGTGGGCATTTTTCTGCGTGCTATGGGCTATCCTGAATCCACATGGATCTATCTTGCAGCAGGTGAAATTTATGGTGGTGATAAATATATATCAAAATTGAGATCATACTTCCCAAATTTGGTTAGCAAGGTAGCTACACTTTGCCCATTTTGTTGATTGTATTGGCCACTTCCTAGCCATGCTACTAAACTTACATCTTACAGGAGATGCTAGCGACAAAAGAAGAGCTTGAGAAATTCAATAATCATGCTTCTCAAGTTGCAGCCCTTGATTACATAATTTCAGTTGAAAGTGATGTGTTTGTTCCATCACACTCTGGCAATATGGCAAAAGCTGTAGAAGGCCATCGGAGATTTCTGGGGCATCGCAAAACTATTACTCCTGATAGGTAAAGGCGAGGCCTTTCTCCCCCTGAAAGCCTGTTTTCCTTATCCAATCTTGCTACTTCCCTGATTTCTGACTTTGCATAATTTATGATTTTCTTCCAAAACAAGTCTTTCATGTAAACAAGCGCACTGATATTGTCATATTGAAAATATTTCTTATTTTTCCGTACACATCTGCACATGTGGGTCTTTTGGTTGTATTCTATCATTTTACGTGCATTTTTTTTCTTGATATTCTGGTATATCAATCTTGGCCATGTATCTAAGTGCGTGTTAGTTCATTTTCAACATTAATCTATTTAATCTGCAGGAGAGGATTGGTGGAACTCTTTGATTTACTGGAAAAAGGGGAACTCATGGAAGGTCCAAAGCTATCCTCAGTTGTTACTGACATGCATACATATAGGTGATTTTATTTATTTATAGTCCAAATAGTCATATGTGCAGTACTTTCTTTCTACAATTCAAAGATTACACTAATAATGCATTTCTGTGTTTGCAGACAAGGGGCTCCAAGGAAAAGATATGGCTCCTTGCCAGGAAGCAAGGGCAGAGCACGACTTAGGACTGAGGAATCTTTTTACGAAAACCCATTTCCTGAGTGCATCTGTCTGACTGGGAAGCATTGATGTTCTGCTGATGTATAGGTATGCATAATGCATATATCGGTTATTACACAGTATGATACTGTTTGTTAGCTTTGAGACACAATGCTTTTGATTAAAGTGTATTGTCCAAACCTTAGCACCTCAAAGAATCTTTCTGAATGAGCCGTCATCTTCTCTCCATTGCAGAGTTGTATAATGGCACCGTTCACTCGCATTAGAAGTGAACTAGTGCTTCTTTTTGGCCATTGGAGCTCTACTGACTTTCAAACTAAACGGATACTCTATGACATGAGGCAGTGAAGGATGCCTTCCTTCCAGTGATCAGCATCCAGTGACCTTGTTGGCCCAGATGGACTGGCCCCCATAACCAAGCAACTGTACATGAATGGGTTCGTTCCCACAAAATCGAGAGATTTGATGTTTAGGTTGTAGGCATGAAAGTTTCAAACAACACACGTAACATATGCATTTGCAAGGATCTGTAGCCCTGGAGGCATTATCAGAAAAATTCTGTAGTGACAAGCATCTGGCATTTAAAGAACAAGTTTACACATACTGTTTAACTGCTTCAGCTTTCTAGTTTTTAGTGATAATCGAAGCTGATGCTCACTTTGCCTCTCTAAATAGTAGCATCCCTCATGTCCTCTAATCATATTAACAAAAGACAGGCACTGTAAAAAGAAGTAGTTGAAACCCTACACGACTCGAAATGATTCTGCTATTTGTTTCAGATCCTTGTAATGCCTCTTCCATTGCAGACCTGAAAAAAATTCACGGCCGTTGTTCAGGATTGCAAAGTTCCAATAAGTATCATACGTTTCTGAGATTAAAAACAAAGCTTTTACCGTTTGCAGTTACGCTGAACAGGTAGAGTCTGTTCCCAGCTGCAGTGGCTGTAATGAACACATGGGGCGGCTCCAGCTCAAACTGGTAGTAAGTTCTTCCTGAATGCTCTGCTGTCGCTGAGGACAAGACCTTCCCTTCTACATTCTCTCCGATGACCTCTGGGCCGAAAGCACTGATCACTTTGTCAGGGTTGCCGATCTTCTCGATGGTCGCATCATCAAGATCATCTGTGGGACAGAATTACCAGTGATGACCATGTTTTCATCCTGAGAATATCTTGCAGTATGGCATCTAGTTCAGAAGGAGACCTCACCTGCAAATCTGCGAACTGGAGCTACGACGACGAACAACCGGCCCTCCTTTGGGTTTGCAAAGCGCAGGTCGATCTCTGTGCCACCGAGATCAGCAATTGACACAGGGACCTGGATTGGAGCCATGGTAACACAGCACAAATTTCGGATCCGAAATCAGAAATAAGTGACCGTTACGTGAAACTGAAGTTCTGTCAGTAGCTTCAGGTCTTAGTCTTACCTCGTCCCAGCCCTCAGGAACTTTGAAGCTGTAGGGGATGATGGGGCTCCAGCCGACTCCATGGCCGCCGGACTTGTCATCTGGCCTACGGTATGTTCTCCAGCCTGTCTGAACAATCAGCATCATGAAAACATTTTAACAGTATTTCTGTCTGAACTTCTATTGTAGTTTGGTTTCTCCAGAGGAAGAATCACACACTGGCGCATTCAGATGAAGCACTTTCAGAGCATTTGTTTGTCTCAAACTCTAAAATCTGAAGTACTCATATAGACCCAAAATAAATCAACCAAGTTCAATCACAAATGAATAAAAGAGAAGAATTTACCATTCTCATCAGGTTCTGATAAGCCTGGGATCCTCCCTGCCAGCAGGCCCTGAGTGGCGGCCAGGCCATGGCCTGCAAACCCAAGCACTGAAGCTCCACAGGCAGCTGCAGCTGCAGAAATCAATGAACGCCTCCTCCCCATCATTTCTACTCCCTCCTCCTCACGCGACACTGAAAGGGCTGGCTCATTGCTGCACCTCACAGCCGCCGCCAACGCCGCCGCCGCCCTGCTCTTGGTGAGGGGAGAAGGTTTGGTGAGGAACAGGGAGGAGCTCGGCGAGAACAGCACTGTCGTGCTGCTCATCTCTGCGAGGTGTGTGTGTATGTGTGAGACCTCTGTGATTGTTCCTTGATCTGCCTCTGTGGTTGTTCTTGGTGGATGGCCTAAACTTCTGGTGTCGCCTGGAGCGATTTCTTTTGTGTTCAGTTGCTGATTCGTGCTCCGTAGGCTATTTTGGACCACAAGGGGATGGGTGGACAGGATGGCTTCAGAGTTGGACAAAAACTCCTCGATCACCTAGATTGTTTGACAGTTTGAGTGTCCGCTCTTCACTTTCCCCCTTTATTCTGGATATGACCTGAGCAGAAATAAAAATTCACACCACCCTTAAAAAAGAAATAAAACTCCAGAAAAGCATGATGTCTTCTTATTTTTGGTACCATTCCTCATCACTATGTTCGTGTGTTCAACGCGGGCGGTTTGGGTTGAAGAAACGACTTTTGATTTTTCTGTAGTTTTAAAGTAAAAGTTAAACATGCCAAATGAAAAGAAGAGATGGTTATTGTGGTGCATCGTAAAACATGTGTGAGACTTGGTGTCGTAGACAAGGAATATGTTCTTGGCCCCCAAGCAACATCTCTTGTGCCAGAATTTTGAACCACTAGTTTTGGACATATGTATGAAAGCTAGGCTCAGTATACACACCACGTATAATCTAACAAGTGGTCACTCAGAAAAATGGAAGAAGAAAAATGCAGAACTTCTAGAACTGTCCAGTAGGTTTAACCTGTTGGACCTATTAGTTGTATTTACTAGTGGACTAGTAATAGAGAGCCAAGTATTGTTAACTCATATAAAAGAAAATAAGGAAGAACTTAATTAAATTGTATTGTTAACTCATATAATGATATACCAAATATGTTGCTAAAAATAAAGTAAGGTGCCAAGTATCTGAAAACTAGCATACTATAATACTGAAAATTCAATAGATAGGCAACACAACAATGTCAACTAATGGCCCTTTGACGATGTTGCTAACGTGGCTACATCATCCATTTACGCATATGAACCAGTTACTACTTATAAGCTGAAGTAGTCTACATGTGTACCATCAGATTCAATACAAGTTTGATTAGTTTGTTCTTTTTAAAGAATTAAAAATAAAGTTTAGTTTAGTTGCTATTGCCTTCTTTCGTTTAGTTGTGCCATGTGTCATGTGTGGCACAACCAGATGAACTATCTGTTACTGATTTCTCCAAGATTACCATACTATATTCCATTTGCCATTTAGTATATTGGTAACCTTTTAGTCACAGAAAAATAACACACAGAGAACTTTTTCAGGACTCATGATTTGGGATGCATTTCCTGCACATAACTATTTACTGAAAAATTCACCTCAGTTAACTTGGTTTGGCTCGTACAACTTTTAATTGTCTTATAATATTATGTTGGCAAACCCAAACGCTCTGTAAAGTTTTGTTTATTGTTACAATAGCAAGTTTCTATATATGAAAAAGAACCAAGTCAGGGTCAACTCCTGTTGGAATGTTGACAACCTGCTGACTAATATCTGGTAAGGAGAGTGCAATTTTCTTGGCACCCTCTAAGTAGCTCTCAAACTTGTGATTTCCCCCATGTTTCTTCTCCAGTTTATCTGCAACCTTTGACTCGCCAAGAGCAGTGTGAAGAGCCAGCTCCTCCTTCATGATGTGGTACTTGATCGCCTGCTTTCGGAATGTCCAGTCACCGGAGATCCAGTCAAATTTGTAAAGAGAAAGGAAGCGGTGACCATACGACGCGATAAACTCAATTGCCGCAAGTATGAATTTGAACTCCTCCTTGGACAGGTAGTAAGAAAAGCTCAGCCTAGTCCATTCAGGCTTCAGTCCACTATACCCCTGAAAAAATGTCAACAGTACCATTAGCACACAGTATTTCCTGACAGTTAAGGTAGCATGAGTTTAATCCTGGGACAATTATTCAATCATACCTCAATAATGGCGGACCGAATGCGAAGGGAGAGTTCATTCTCTATTTTGAGCAATGTGTGGCCATAGGGCCATGCGCATGCGCAGCCTCCCCTCGCTTGGATGCCAAAAAGATCATTCAGCAACCTTGTGACAAAACGCCCATGGAGAGGGAGACGCTTGCGTCTCACATCCCTAAAGTGACTGTAGCAACCTTGCTCATCGGCCTTCTCAAACTTTGAATTGGACACTGGAGGAGGGTAGATGAGGAAGGAGAAGATCGATAGGCGTTCTACGTTAGTGTTGCCTACCATGCACCCTTACATTTGGGTTGCTGACAAGCCTTCTCATGGCTATCTCGGAGTACACTCGCTCTCGAAGGCTCATGGTGTCATACCCAATGTACTCGTTGACCCAAAATGCGAGCGATGCGCGGATCTTTTGGATGATTTGTGGAGTACCAGCATCTTCTCGCTCCTCTATGTCATCATAGTACACTGTATCCTACATGCTATGCAACAAAATTTGATAAAGTTTGAGAAACATGAACTGAGGTACCAGTAGGTGTGCGGCCATTTTGCTGCTGTTGAGTGCTCACCTCTTCACTGAAACCATTGATGTAGGCCACCGTGCCACCACCGCAGGTTGGAGGAGGCTGGGAGTTGAGCCGGTACAGCGCTTTGTTCATCAGAAGGATGCCTGGCGTGCCGGGGCCACCGACGAATTTGTGGGGGCTCAAGAAGACTGCATCGTAGCCATCAATTTCGCCAGATTTCATGTCAATTTTCACATATGGGCCACTGCAGAAAGGCACTGTTAGAACTGATGCAGAAAGGCACTGCAGAAAGGCACTGTTAGAACTGTTAGAAAGGCACTGTCAATTTTCACATATGGGCCACTGCAGAGTTTCTGACAAAGTTCAAGTTAAGAAATTTCAATGTAGGACTAGATCACTAGAAACAAAGAGTTCTTAGAATAATGTTAGGTCCTCACAGTCAAAGTCAATTTTTTTATCTGGCAAAATGAGTTCTTTGGAAAATAGAGCTCCACGTAATTCAGCTTACTTCAACACGGAAACAAGATACACAAGTCAACATACGCGTGCTGTCATATTCAATAGAAAGAGAGATATGAGTCAAGTGTATTCAAGTTGTTCTGTTGCAACATTCATGTTTACTTGTCAGCTATGCAAACAGCAAGTTAAAAAATGCTAAAATTAACCTGATGAAAGTCAAAAGTTCATTGTAGCTTATCACAAGTTAATTATTTTCCATAATATGAAATTACATATAGTCCCTCGCTTCATTTCCCATAATAGAGTTTACTTGTAGTGTTAATGGCAGTGGTTAATGGCGCCGGCAATGGCTTGTTACTTGTAGTGTGTGTGGCTTGAAGGCTTTGCATGGGCACACGTATGAGAGTTGCACTGCACATGAGAGTTGAAAAACATCAACACACATGGGGAAGAAGAGGAGGAACAGGAAATGGGAATGAGGAGGAAGAACGAAGGACTTCAGGAATCAGGAGTACGTGGTTGATGATGGAGTGGTTTAATTTAATGCCGGGTCAAGGCCATTGCTCGCTTGTGGCGACCAAATGCTCATTCATTAATTTCAGTGGAGATCCATTGGTAATTACCTCTAGACCTTCGTCTTGCATCAGATTGGACTTTGCTGAAACACATTTCATTTCAATTTTTTCAAATCATTCAAAGTGTCTTGCATGGCCAGGCAGCGTACGTTCACATCACAAACCTGATGGATATGCATGCCACCTAGCTACGCGTGAATAAACAGTACATGTATTTCAACTCGCACAATAAAAATCTCAGAGTACGGCCATGAAGGATAGATCCCGCGTTGGTCATTTGTCAAATCCTGCAGGTTTTTGGTCAAATTCATTCCTGTGGCAAAGAATTCAACTTACATCATTTTGTAGTGTTGGGGATATGATACGCCATGTGTGGAAGTCTTCATGTACATGTGATTGCTTACTTTCAATAACTAACGCATTTTATGTGATTTCGTACATTCAGTTTAAAAGTTCCATGCAAAAGAGCATTGTAATTAAGCCCCCCCCCCCAAATATCCACAGCCGGTGAAAACGCCTTTAGTACCGGTTCGTAACCTCCCTTTAGCACATGTTGTGCAACCGGTATTGCTATTTCGGTATTGAAGGGGGCGTTTAGTACCGGCTCAAATAACTGGTACTAAAGGGGGCCTTTAGTATTGGTTGTTGATACCAACCATTACTAAATTGGCTGCCACGTCGCGCGTGGCGGAGGCTAATTTAGTACCGGTTAGTACCAACAACCGGTACTAAAGGTCTTTTATTCCTATTTTTTTTCTTATTTTCTTTTCTATTTATTTATTCTATATTAGTATTTCGTATTTGCTTCCTTTACGTATACTAGTTCTAATACTCTAATATTATAAAGTTGTATTTATCTATAATATTACATTTGAGATAATATTATACATATATAAACATATTGTGCATACACATATATGAATAATATTACATTGCATTAACTTTCCAAGTTCAACATTCTGGATCAACGATTCTGAATCCGAGTCCATACGATGATGGGACCTACAAAGCCATGGATGAATACACATACGTAGTATCTGCATAAATTATTTCTCGAATTATGTCTCAAGCACTATATATATATATATATATATATATCACGAGAGGTGGAAATTCAACACACATCAGGAATTCAGGCTTGAAATCAAGTTCCTCCTTGAATTCACCTGCATGATGTTGACGAAAGCAAGCCCATGCTTTGTTAAGAATGTCTATGAGATTTTTTTATTGATTTCTTGATTTTCCTCAAATAGTCCATAATATAGACCGTACTTTGATCAACTGCGATAACAAGGAGTATCCAGTGGGAGTTGTATATATATGCATAGCCAAAGCTGGCTAGTCTTATATTTATCTACTAGTTCGAAAAAGAAAAGAGATGGCAAACACGCTCACTTGAAGTTCTAGTATTGTTGGTTTTCTAGGAACTTATATATGTTCTTCAAGGTTTGATTTGGTCTATCTCCGATGTCATAGTATCCTTTCCTCCGGCAAGTTTGAATCTCCATCCTGCATGATACAAAATCGAATAGGAGTTAAGACATCGTGCAATAACTAGAGTGGGGATTTTGAAGTTATAGCAAATTAAAGACTTACATAACTCAGGAACTGATGAGTGACTTGTCAAGTGCATCTTGATTGTAAAGGAAATAGAGTTCCTCTAGCGGCACATTTATAATGTCTTTCCCACGGAAATAATATTGATCTCCAATCTGAACTTCGAGCATGAGTAAACCGTTGGTTGAAGCCTCCATGTACTATTGGTGCAATTTGTACATCTTCGTTGGAAGACGGTCCACCAACTGCGGCCACACAAGCGGTTTCCCTAACTCAAATTTCCATTTAGCAGCCTCAGGTGTTTTGGGATGTGATCCTCCCCTCGAAGTTGAGCTGAGGTGAGATTTGTATCTTTGGCAAATAGAACCAGGTTCTTATCAAACTCCGAAAGCACCTAGAGCGGGGCAATCGATTGGTTGGATTGGGTTCCGAGCTGTGGAATACTTAGACCCACTTTTCTTCTTCTTCTAAAAAACCTTTTTTATTGAGCAGTCGTAGTCAGATAGCGGTGCTTTCTCTGCCTTTTTCTCCATGCTTCTAATAAAAGCTCATAATTTAACCTTATCAATTGGTGGATCTTTTCTTCACAGGAGGTGAAGTGAGCTTTAATTGAGCATCCACTACTGCGTGGAGTTCCGTATCAGTCATATCATAAGGTTTCTTAGGCTCTGGTTGCTTTTCCTTCAACTTATTCTGCTTCTTCTTCGTAGCCGCAGTAGGCAGAACTGAAAGCGTCTTTCGCCATGTAGCTTTGCTCATAATAGGAGGAGGTGGACTCATGCTAGGATCCATGTCAGCTGGTGGACTCATGCTAGGATCCCTGTCTAGTAGTGGAGAGGGTGCTCTGGCAAATGGTGTAGGTGGTCTTGCCCTTGAGCCTTGAGGAGATGATCCCAAGGTCGGGGGATTCGGCTGCGTAATCCTTAAGAAGCGCTTGGGCTATAGAATCCAACCATGGATGACTTCTCCTAGATTCTTTTCCCGATCACCTCTAGGGATTTCCAGTTTCAGGTCATCCCAACCATCAACCACTCGGTCCACCCCAACTTTGGCGTAACCACGAGCTAGAATCTTCACACCATGAATTATTTGGCCTTGTGTCGGTTGTTCAGCCACACCATAAGCCACCACAATGAGCTTTTTTTTCATAGGAGTAACAAGCTCACAAGAGGCTCTCCCAGTGATGTCGTCCACAATGTGGCGTTGGTTGTCCTCAAATATGTCAGATAATCCTCCAGCTAGAGCTTCCGTGCAACTTTCAGTACCGGTTGGGCTCCCAACCGGTACTAAAGGGGGTTATTGGGGGCTCCCGGGGAACTAGCCGTTGGACCTGGTACTAATGCTCATATTAGTACCGGATAAAAAACGAACCGGTACTAAGGGCTAAGATTAATGCTCAATTTTCCCGTAGTGATCCCTATTTCATTTCCCCCTTTGAACCGGAATTTTCCAAACTATAAACTACATATTGCTCTTATTACCTTGCACACACTATATCTAGATACATAGTAAAAGTTATGAATCAAGAAATATTAAAACGATCTATAATTTGGAACGAAGGAGTATATACCCGAGTTTTATGTTTCACATGCCAGTGCACGAGAACATCAGGGCACGTGAAATGGCGTCTCTTAATTACCCTAGCTTTAGCAACAGGCGCTAGAACACCCTCGCGCCATAGAGGTGAGAGACTTGATTGATGCAATCAGCATGCACCTCCTCCACTATTTATTGGGGTAGCTTCAACTCCTTGTGTAACAAGATTCTATCTCTAATTTCTTGAACTGAACCTCCAATTTTTTCCTAACTCAGCCGATCACGTCCCACATAACACATGGGAAACTCATGAAAACAATACTACCCCTCTAGAAATTGTCGTGAAAACCAACCTGAACATACCCTCTGCGGTCAAAACAACAAAAGAAAACCGAACAGATCTCGAAATATGAGTCGGCTCACAAAACCAGGTCATCCGATGAGTGTTGTGCCAGTTCAAAACGCTTGCCTACTTGTTTGCACTTTGCACTCACCAGATGCTTTTGTTCACTAGATACTTTTACCTATCTGAAAAGAAACTAGACTAGAATTTAACTTTCTCCTTGTCTCGTATAGATGATTTTGGTTGTGTGTGGTCGCAGAGACCGTTTCTATTATTTTTTTTAAAAAGAAACTCATTTAGATGATTTGGCGTGTGTTGTATTCACCGAACACTTGCAATGGACTTTAAAAACCAGAGCCCCTTTCTCGTCTGCTCGGCGCTACCCTCTTCTCACCAGATAGTCCGATCCGGCATGCCTTGTTCTTCGCCAGATGCTACGCCGAACTTGGAATATTCCAGAGAAGCTTTTGTCCAATCCCTAGCTAAAGCCATCTACACACCGTATGGTCTGGTGATCAGCCGGCTTGCTGGTTCCATTTTTGCTGGGAAAAACCGCTATTTTTTTTATTCTACACTACTCTACTGACAGTTGATCGAATTATTTGAACTTGTCCTAAAGCGACTACTTGACTAATAAGTCTGATTAAGTCTGCAGCCAGCTGCATACCAGTCGCCTCAACTACTGTCATTTGATATTTTCAGCAGCAAACGTTCAGAGTCCTGACAAATTGTTGAGTCCTTTTTGACGTTCAATCGATGGGAGGGATCGATACATGCACCGACACGATTCTACCCTGAAGGTGAAGCATCGAAACACGAAAGTCAATTGATATTCTGATAAACTTTATATCTCGGCACAAAATAAATGAGAACTGCTATCTATGATACTGCCATTCTGTAACCTTTGTCTTGTCTGCATATACCTATAGGAGTCTAAAAGATGAAGTATTTTTTCACCTTGGAAACCAAAAGTCGTTAGATGGACTAATTAAGTATCGATCTACAGTAGTATATAATAAAGATAAATTTGAAGAAATTCGATTAGTAATATTTGCAACCAAAAAACGTGCGTAGATTTAAAGCCCAGAGAAAATCGGTTCCCCTTGATTAGTTCTTCCTCTCCCTGATAAACACATGCAACGACCTAATTAATTCGCATTGAGGCATTGAAGACTGAACGGAGCTTGTGGTTCCTGTCTGCCAACCGGAACAAAATGACTAACTGTACGCGCTAGTTTTATCAGCATTTTGTTCACATCCACTTTTTTTTCTTTACCATGGTTGCCATTTTTTTTTTCAGAACACGTACAGAAACAAACACTCATAGACGTACATACGTTTGGGGTAAGAACAGAAATAATAGAGCTATAAATCTGTGTTCTCCTAGCTTGTGGTGTTTGGCACATGACTTTACCCTTGTTTTTTTTTTCTTCTCCCTTCTTTTTATAAGAAAACTGGACCTTAATTGATGTATACTGATAATTTTACGCTTCCATACAGTAATAAATTTTGAAGACGAAATGGTGAGCATTGACTTAGTAGCTATTTTTTTTTCAGAAAAAAGAATAGTCTTCAGCCTCTATCATCGCACATAACCATATCAGCTAGATCTAACAATTAGGTTTCGAGTTGACAAAGTAAAAAGGCAGCATGCATTGCAGGGGATGAGGTCCAAGCTGATGAGTCTCTCAAGATCAACCGGTAGGTCAGCGAGTCAGTCAACCAGCATAGACTATCACCCTGCAGCGGCGCAGCCAATACCTTTCCCCGCTGCTGGTTTCTGCATGCTAACCAACGTTCTAGCCAAGAATTAAACGGTTCGAATAATCCATATACAGTTTCATCGGTCAATTTCAGCAGCACTCATCATATGCATTACTGAGTGCTAGGTGCCTGATCTAGAATTCAAGATACTACTGCTCTCGCTGATTAACTTTCCTGCTGTCACGTGTAGTAGAAAACAGAAAATGAATATATTGCTGACCAAATTAGCAAACTACACGCATGTGGGTACTGACTTCTTTTGTCACAAAAACATTCCGCGCATGTGGATCAAGGCTCTGCTACTCAATTTTTCACCGCTCAAAATATTCACCGCTTAAAAGATAGGAAAACAATGAAACGTTTTGTTATTTTTGTGCCTGGCTTCTCCAAAATTAATTACAAAAGATATGCAAACAAAGAAACATTTGTGTGCCTGGCTTGTCGAAACTTTATTATACTTCTAGCTAGCATGAAGTGCATCTATCTACCTTTAGTAAAGACATATCTTGTGAGTTTTCCATTTGTTTCCCCCACATGAATGTTAAGCATGCAGGCTTTAATTTTCATCAGCCTAATTTTTTAGGTAATAAATGAACTCCTAAGAATTATAGAAAGAAAGGGAACAAAATGAATTTCTTCTATGGAGAAAGCATGTAATTTTAGCAAATGGTATCTGTGAGGGTTTTTTTTAGCAGATATTGTCTACTTGAGACATTAACGAAGTGCACAAGTGTTATCTCAAACAGTTCTAAACGCCTATCTTTAGATGTTTTTTGAGCCATCAAAGATAATTTTGCATAAGGGATAAACCAATTGTCTCACATTCAGATAAAATGCTGTTTGGGATAATTAGTATTGCACATGGAACAAAGGCTAGAACCATAAGAAACACACTTTCAAAAATCAACATGTAGATGTTGACAAATTAGAAAAATAAAGGTTTTTGGGTTATTAATCTTGCCCCTACATTGAAGTGAAATTGTACTTTTACCCACATTCTTTTAACTTTGTGATTTTACCCTTAACTATTCACCAGTCAATGTAATTTTGCTATTGGTATTTGCGCATTTGCACCTGGGACTAGTAGCATAATCGCATTGACTTGTGAATAGTTGAGGATAAAATCATAAAGTTGAAAACAGGAGCTTCAAATTAATATAGATCCGGATGCCACACGTCGCTAGGAATTAAAATATGGTTCTAATTTTCATTTCTAAAATACATTGATTTCCGCGTTACAGGACACATCAAAGCACCAATTGGTCATGAGTCATGACATTCAACTCCACATCATACTTGTTGGTTGCCCACGTGGCTAAGTATTATCTTCACGTATTCCATGTCATCGCTAGATATTAGGTTCACTTTCTTGATTGCACATTCAGATTGACATTAGTTTGGTTGATTACCTGTTCAGGGAAGGCATTAGTTTGGTTGTGCCACGTGTCACAGACTAGCAGCATGTACTGCTTTAATATCTTGTTAACTTGAATGCATCTAGCTAGCAAGCTTTCGTACATGATCTCGAGATATTTCATTTGTTCTTCCACATGATTATCGTTGTTATGTACTTGTATTTGATATTAAAGCATCCTTCTCATCTATCGGACCAAATTGGTGGCAATCCTTTTTCTCAGTTGATCAGTCCTGCTGCTCTTTTATGTGCAGTAGTCATCAATCTTATATTATTTAACGGCGATGTTGATTAATTACAAAAGTTGGCGATCATTTGATTTTTGTTGGTGTGGAATTGAACTGCATTCTACAGGTCAAGCATCCTGATGCGTGGCACACATTCTATATTCCAATATGGCAGTAATAAAAAATCCGACTCTGACAAATAATAGTACCTTTTTACAAAGTCTAATTAATAAGTATAAGGCTTTTGCTGGTCATTATTTTCCATTTGCTGCAGTACTACGAAACTATTTTTTTTCCATAGGTTAGGCAAAGCCTAAGTCTTATCTGTTGAGTAGTTACGCAACTAAAACTCATTCAAGATAGTTAGCTTGCCCTCGAAAAACAAAATTTAAGATAGCTAGCCTTGCAAGTAAGAACCATTACATTGCATGCAGTACATTTTTTCGCGTAAAGAAAAAACATTACATGTATGGCAAGATACCCTCAGTGTTTCGATCATGGTGCTGAGAAAAAAACTAGGGAACAATTTTTACTATCTTGAACAGTATAAAAATTAAATCAATTTATAGATATATTTATCAGACATATACTATGTACTAAATGTTACAAAATTTGATTAATTTGTAGTATCAAGACAGTATGACACGTACAAATACATAAGCGGAAGCCACTTCTGTTTGCCTCCTAATAAATTGTTGATTGGATATAGTTAGAGAAGTAGACATTACTACCACAAAACCACTTGAAATATGTACGAAAAATAGTGCTGTCATATGACTCAAGATTTGGGATCCATTTCCTAAACATGTTTATTTTCTCAAATTTACAACATAGGTTAACTCTGGTTTTTGAGCTAATACAACTTCCAGAAACTCATATAGTTTTATTTTGGCAAACTCACAAGCTCTGAAAGCTGCCTGTTTGTTGTTATAACTATACTAAGTCTTCTATATATGAAAAAGAACCAGGTCAGGGTCAACTCCTTTTGGAATACTAACAACCTGATGGCTTATATCTGGTAAGGAGAGTGCAATCTTCTTGGCACTCTCTAAGTAGCCCTCAAACTTCTTCTGATTAACCCCATGTTTCTTCTCCAGTTTATCTTCAATCTTTGACTGGTCATATTGAACCCGAAGGTCAATACCAGTGGCAAGATCCAGCTCCTCCTTCATGATTTGGTACTTGATTACCTGCTTACGGAATTTCCAGTCACCGGTAATCCAGTCGAATTTGTATAGTGGGAGGAACCGGTGTCCGTAAGACGCGATGAACTCAATGGCGGCGAGGATGAACTTGAACTCCTCCTTGGACAGGTAGTAAGAAAAACTCAACCTAGTCCATCCTGGCTTCAGTCCACTGTAACCCTGAAAAATGTGAAAGTGAACAGTAACATTAGTATACAGCATTACCCTTACAAAAGTAGGTTGCATTAAACCTATCACAACGTACTTAATCATACCTTAAGAATCATGGATCGGATGCGAAGGGAGAGCTCATTCTGGATACTGAGCAATGTGTGGCCATAGGGGCCTGCGCATGCGCAGCCACCCCTTGCCTGGATGCCAAAAAGATCATTAAGAAGTCTTGTGACAAAACGGCCATGGAGAGGGAGGCGCTTCTGCCTCGCATCGCCCGAATTGGACACCGGAGGGTAGATGAGGAAGGAGAAGATTGGCAGGCGTTCTGCTTTCGTGTTGCCAAGGACGCTTACATTCGGGTTGCTGACAAGCCTTTTCATTGCCATCTCGGAATACACTCGCTCTCGGATGCTCATCACGTCATACCCAATGTATTCCTTGACCCAAAATGCAAGAGATGCACGAATATTTTGAATGATGGGTGGTGTGCCGGCATCCTCCCGTTCTTCAATGTCATCATAGTACAATGTATCCTGCATATCACAAAACCGTATATAATTTGAACTAGTCCATCAACCCGTGCTCCCACATGGGCTAATATTTTTAAAAGTTATTGAATCTGAAAATTATTTAGAAATTAAACTTCTAGCTAATAATTTAATTTGTTTACCTACTACTCTCTCATTTTTTCAATACTTCAACGTAATACTCATATAGATATGTACTTATCTTTATCCAGTTGTGATTGCTTTTTAATTAGTAATTACTTTATAAATTTTTTGATCCACATTCACACTTTTTTTCATTTTGTATCGCACCTCCATACATTGTGTTTAGCATAAAAATCGATATTTTTCATCGATTCCTCACATACATGTGCAAATGGTATAAATGGTGACACTCATCATGTGTATATACTATAACTTAGTATTTCTATATTAACAATGATATAAATAGATAATTTATAATCATGTATTAGTTTAATTTTGGACATTTCTATATGATGCACATGAACATAATTACATTAAGATTTAGGTGTTTACTTTATGTTATTTTTAATAACAACGTACGTGGGTAACTTAGATACAAATTTAGAATGAAATTTTAAATTATACTTTATAATGATATGTATGAGTAAATTGGATGATGATTATTAGGTTATTTTAGATTATTTTTTATATTGGCCGACCTTAGTAATTTAGATATAGGATTAGAGTTTATTTTGAATATTTTCACAATGATAGTGGTGGATAACTTTTTTAAAAAATATAATAGATTAATGAATATGATTATTAGAGTTTACAGGGTTGGTGTTTGATGTTTTTGATTTTTTTGACAATTTTTAGGATTTGTCTTTTTTTTTCTAGCGTGTCTCATGGGAACTAATGCAGAATCTCCAATGAAAAAAATAACACCACGATTGCTAAAAAGCCATTACCATGAGCTACATCTTATTTGTTAAATATTGGAACACAATACTTATATAGATATATACTTATTATCATCAATTATATTTTAGTTAGTAATTACTCTATAATATTTTCATCCACATTTATAATCTTTAATTTTTTCACTTTGCATCGTAGGTATGCGCTTGAATTTGTTTAATTGACCTTAAGTTTGAGCTATAATTTTAATATAGAAACCTATATTCTCATCATTTGCTCTATATCTTTATAAATGGTGACGCGCATCACGCATATATACCTTAGTTATTATATCATATGCCAATAGTGTAAGAAATAGATGATTTAGACTCATATATTGGTGTATATTTTTAATTAAGGTGATTGGACTGAAATGTAGGTTACCTCATTTTATTTTTAATAATGGTATATGTGGGTAATATAGATGCAAATTTAAGGAGTTACTTTAAGTATTTTAAGTATTAGTGGTGGGCAATTTAGTTGCAAATTTAGGGGGTACTTTAAATATTGTTTATAATGGCATGAGTGGGTAATTTTGATGAAGATTAGGGGGTTACTTTAGTTAATTTTATATAATGGTAGATATGGATAATCTAGATATAGATTTAGGGGTTACTTTAGGATATTTTTATAATGGCATAGGTGGGTAATTTTTTAGAAAACATAATAAATCCAATGGCTATGACGATTTGAGCCTACCGATTGATGGCAAGATGTTTTGCTTTTTTTGAGAATTCTTATAATTTCTCCCTTTTTCTAGAGTGTCCACCTAGAAATCCTAGGTGGCTTTACCTGAAGGCTTCCAAAGGAGTTTTCAATTAGTAATGGTAAGATTTAGGATATACTATGAGGATGCAACCATGGCACAAGTAGTATTTGCCATCATATCGCTGGGCTTAAGTAACTGCTCACCTTCTCATTGAAGCCGTTAACATAGGCCACGGTGCCGCCACCGCAGGTTGATGGAGGCTGGGAAGTGAGGCGGTACAATGCTTTGTTCATCAGAAGGATGCCTGGTGTGCCTGGTCCACCAACAAATTTGTGTGGGCTCAAGAAGACTGCATCGTAGCCATCGATTTCACCGGATTTCATGTCAATCTTCACGTATGGTCCACTGCAAAACGAGACTAGTTAGAATTGATACGTCGATTTTTTTTTATGTGCTCATGAGGAAGCAGAACTGATGCGCCAAACTGCCATATGGACAAGCTGAATATTTCTGAAATTTTGATTGTAATCATGCATGGAAAAAAAAGTATCAAGGATGAATTTCTGATAATGTTGGAAACAAGAAATTTCATAGCAGGTCTAGAAATCTAGGGTCCTTAGAATGTTGGTCCTCTAGTCAGAGTCATTTTTTAAAGTCAAAATGAAGAATTCTGTAGATCTTTTGCCCACAATTTCTTCCCCTAACATTAGAAAATAACAATACCTCAAGCAATAATTCAGCTTACTTCAACACGGAAACATGATACACAGCAGGTCAATATATGTAGTTCCAGTTCATACTTCCATCAGATCGGCAGTAGTCCATGTGCTGTCATATTCAATGCAGTGCAGATATACAAACTAGCTGCACTGATAAGTCAAATATATACAAGATATCCTCTTGCGACATTAACGTTTATACGTGTCTTCTATGCAAGAAGCACATACAGCAAAGTTTTTAAAAACTAAACCTAAACCTCAGTTTTTTTTGGTAGGTTTAATGTGGGTAATCTCAAATATGCTCTTCTACCATAATAAACTTTAACATTACGCATATTTTATACAGAGAGTATTAGCATACGAAAATATTTAAAATCTAGGGTAGCAAAACATAAGACATTATTACCAATTTGTAGTTTAATTTTCTCTGAATTTGTTACGATTATAAGTAGAAGAATTTTCCCGACCAACTATATGCATTTCTGAAGATTTGCGATCCGGCCTTGACCATAAGAATGTTTTAGAAGATCACAAATCTGCCCAATCCTAGAATGTCAAATCCATCCTTGTCATGCATGTACTATATTCAACGAAGTTGAGAGTGACATTCTGTCGCTCTCATGAATGTCAAGTACTATTATGATGCATTGCTTTCTTTAATTTGCTATAATATTATAATCTGCCGGTCATCTCTCACCTCGCGGCGAAGTCGAAGCACGCGAACGCGCCATGGTCGTGCAGGACGCGCGCGAGCTCGCGCGTGTCCGTCATGACGCCGGTGACGTTGCTGCACGCCGAGAAGGAGCCCAGCATGGGCCGGTTCGCGTACTCCGGCGAGGCGAGCGCGCGGCGGAGCGCGGCCAAGTCGACGAGCCCGTCGGCGTCGACGCCGATCTCGACAACCTCGGCGAGGCTCCGCCGCCACGAGAGCAGGTTTGAGTGGTGCTCGTAGGGGCCAACGAAGACGACCCACCGCTCCTCCGTCCGCAGCTGCGCGGCGAGACGGCCGCGCATCTCGACCGACGGCACGGCGACGCCCATGACCTCCTGCAGGCGCTTGATGGCGGCCGTGGTGCCGGCGCCGCAGAAGAGGAGCGCGTCGCCGGCGCCGGCGCCCATGCATCGCTTGACGTAGCGTGCCGCCTTGTGCACAAGCCGCGTCGTCTTGCTCCCGACGTGGCTGTCCTCCGTGTGCGTGTTCCCTGTCCATAGAAGTCATCAAACACACGTGTCACACACAGGCATGTCGGAAGAAAAAAGTTATCTATCCTTGTGAGCAAGAATGGCAGCCCGCTCACCGTAGAAGGGGAGGACCTCGTTGACGATGTAGTCCTCAATGTACCGGAGGCTCCGGCCGGACGCCGTCTGGTCGGCGTACGTCAGCACGCGGCGGCCGAACGGCGTGTCGAACTCGACGTCCTTGCCGATCAGCTGCGACCGGAGCCACTCCACCTTCTCTTCCCCAGCTCCGGCAGCGGAGACGAAGCTCTTGTCTTCCAGCGTGCTGGCACGGAGAAGGCTCAGCAGGGTGGCCATGCCATTGGTGGCCTCCTCCGCTGCCGACGCCTTCATCGTCGCAGTGGCCATGGCCCCTTGCTGAACTTGCGCAGATGGCATATATTATACCCTCTCCAACAACCGTTGTCTAGCTGTATATTCCAACGTCAGTGGCAATGGCAATGGCAGTGGTGAAGAGAATGAATTGAAGCAAACGGCAATGGCTTGTAGACTTGTAGCTGTGTGTGTGTGTGTGTGTGTTAATTTCTGGCCTCAAGCTCTGCATGGAGACAGGTATATATAGACATTGCATTGCACTACTGCACGTGAGTTGGACAACAATGAAAAACCGGAGGAAGAAGAGAAGAAACAGGAAGGAGGAAGGAAGAAGATGGAGTGGTGGTTGATTTAGTTTAATGCCGGGTCAACGCGAATGCTTTGCTTGTGGTGACCAAATTCTTGCTCGCTCGTTCCTGCGTTTCAGTGGGCATTCATTGTATTGGCTGCTGCTGCATCAGATATTCAGACTGGGACGGACTTGGCCTGAAACATTTGTATCTTTTTTTTTTCAAAATCGTGTTTAAATGCTTGGCATGAGCTAATCAATGTACATGGGTCGGCCGAAGTACGTACAGAGCGCAGATAATATCAATGGGCTGGTTCACATTTCGTCACACGCTTTACGTGTAAACATCACGTAATTTTTCAACTCGACAAAAATTAGTAAGAAAATAAAATCAGAACCAAAAGGATCCCGTGTTGCCATTTGTCAAATCCAGGTTTTCAGTCACATTTTCATTCTTGTGCAAAAAGAAGAAGAAGAAAAGAAATTAAATCAGAGCATAGGAGACGTCATGCATGCAACTGTACGTACAGAAACGCGTGCCGTACAATTATAACATGTGAACAGATTTCTTTTGAGAAAGGCATTTCGCGTGTGATTTTATACCTCCCCATGAAACGATGATTTTCGTGTGGTATAATACCTATAGGAATAGGGTCTCATTTCTGACCAAAGATAGTTTGACCAAACAAGAAACTAGAACGGTCAACGCGGTCAGGGGGGATTTGAAAAATCATTAAAAATTCAGTGACTAGACTAACAATTTGTGATGTACAGAGAAATAAGATAATAGGAGTACTATTTGCTATTGTTAATATGCTATGTCCAAGATTTTTTTTTTATCTCTTAACTTATCTCTATGGCGTATAGGCCTAGGACCCAGGTGATGGCATTTCCTTTTTGTTTAAGCGAGTGATGGCAATACTGGATAAGCATATATAGGGAGGGGGAGGGGGCAGTGCTTCTGGCAACAAAAGAATTAACTGATGTTCTAAAACTTGGATGCAACAAACGTTCTAGTTTTGAAAACTACTATGGCATTGTTAAAAATACATTCTTTTGTTTCGTGCAATGTCGCTCGCTCTGAGACGTGTGACACGTTTTTCTCTCCATGCATGCTACTCAATCCTGCGTCCCAAATTGTATATTGTTTTGACTTTTCTATTTTACTATGCGCCTAGATATGGTATATGTTTAGATGTACAATTTTTGAAACTGATGGAGTGCTCATTTTCTACCAGACGCTGAATGAAGTATACGCCACCACCGCGCCGGCCAATTAGAACCGTCAATGAAATAATTGACACGAAGGGCTGGATGTTCAATAATTCCACTCTACTCCACTTACTGCAGTTTGAATTGGACTTGTCCCAAAATTAAAGCAGCTGCATGCATGATGGTTCGATCAAGTCTGCAGCCAACTGCATACCTGGTCTTCATCTGATTTGTTGATACGTTCAGCAAGCTAAGGAAAGCAACGTTCGAAGTCCTGAGAAATTCGTCATTCGTGCGCGCCTTTTGACCTTTGATATATCATCGGTTGGTCCTCCTCTGAATGATCCGGGTCATTCATTTCAAGATTAATGCGCTGATTAGCTTTCATTTACCACATGCAGTAGAAAATTAAAAAAAACTACATTTACTGCTGACCGGAGCCGTCAAGATCGATCGAGGACCTACCAGTGAGGCACACCGAAAACGGCCCCTGGATTCTCCTTTCTCCACGGCGTGCGCAGGGAAAAACAGCAGGCGAGCTAGGAAGGAAAAACTGGGACCTTATAGATGCACCATCTAGATTCTAGACGCATTTATGATCCAGAATTTCATGGTATTTCTGCAGATCGAATTTCCTGTCATCCCATGTGGTAGAATATAGAAACTACTACGTTTACTTCTGGCCGGAGAGTCAAGAGAAATGTCAAGATTCTTCCTCTTCACAGCCCACGAATTCTCCTTAAGCATGCGCGGGGAAGAACAGCAGAGTGAGCAAGAACACGAAGGCCAAAGGAAGGGAAAACTGGAATCAAATAGATGTACTAGGGGTGAAAATGAAATGTGTGGAAACAGTGCGTGTAGCAGAGAGATGAGTTTCGGGGCACATTGCAAGGCGTCACGCTTTGTTTTACCTTCTCTTTATCATGTTTGCTCTGTTTTTTTAGTTCAAAAAAAATGTTTGCTCTGTTTTCCGGTTGGGGCCCAAAAGTTCGAAACAAAATGCCACGATGACCCATGGGCTGCAAGTGGTTCATACATGACATGGGCTAGCAAAAATTTGTTCTCTCCTTTTTAGCTTGGGAGGCACTTTGAGCGTCCAAATTCTACTGAAAATATCACAAGAAAATAGCCCGCCATTTTTTGTATATAAATTACCTAACAAACATTATTATCCGAGTGACAATTAGAAATCCCCTTTTTTCAGAGGGCCTTTGTGTCTTGTAGAGTTGTAGTTTAAAACCGTGGAAGCAACCTGGCTGGAATTGGAACAGAGCGCTCCAACGTGATCCAGCCCAGATCCATGTGGTTCCGCAACTGCCACTTAGATCAGCCCATGGATTTGGCAAACCCAATCTACTGAAGAAACTTGGTCTTAGAGAGGGAGAAGGAGGAAGAAGAAGAAAGTAAGAAACTTCTACGCTATTTTCAGATTTTTTTCAAAAGTATTTTTTCTGTACAATTAAGATAGAAACTAAGGTTATGGGGTTTTGAATTTCGTTTTCAGCAATTTTTCGGTCCCATCGAAATGACCGATTCGTGAAATTTCGGACGAAATTTGAGCTAAAAAGGTAGATCTTTCGGTGAGAAGACCGTATTTCGGTGAACAGTAATTTCGGTCATAATCGAAAAGACCGAAATTTCGCAAATTTTCAGGCGACATTTTGATCCCTGATTATGGGAAGTATCTCCAATGTACGGAAAAACATGATTAGATTGAGCTTATCAGCTTCTCCAATCCCATGTAATGGAGAGCTAGAAAAAAAACACAGAAATTTGAGATAAGATAAAGATGCAAAGGAAATTTCCATGAGTTCGGAGCTCAATTCGTGATAGAATTTCTAAAAATAGTAAAAATACTCATATGAAGTGGTCCATTTCATAGGATTCTAGACGACTGAATCATTTCTTCGAAGAATCCATGTGGAAAAAAATCATATAGGATCTGAATCCTGCAAAAGATCTATATCTATTGTCTGTTGCAAAGAAGCCCTTAGTTAAAAAAAAATATGAAGTCGAGGAGAAACGAAGTACAAAGAAAACTCTGTACAAAGTTGAAGCTCATTTTAGATTTCTTCCCGGAGTCCTATGAATTCAAGGAATTTCATAGAATTCTAATTAAGGTGTTCAACTAGAAACACAGGCGCGGCTTTGCCGCGCTCCTGTCAGAGCTAACCAGCCCGTGGATCCTTGTTGCTTCCCTAATTGGCTGCTATCGTTTTCCTTTCTGGCTGGGAGTCCATTTCCCTGCTAGAAAAAATAGTGGGAGGTTAGATTGAACCAAGCATTGTAGCACTGCCAAAAGCTGATTGTTCAATCCAACTATCGGAACCCTGATATAAAGACATAATTAAGAACATGAACAAAGTATTATTGCAGGATATATGCTAAGGTATTTATGTTGGGTACTAAAATTATCATGATAGTTCAGTTTTTTTACTTGATAGTTCAGTTCTAGATATTCTGGTTTGGGTTCCTTCTTCTTTTTTTGGGAAAAAGTATCTAAAATATTAGTACATCAGAGATAAGAAAATACATGGTTAACTTGATCATTCGGTCATGAAATCATGATTGTAGCAGAAGGTGGTCTTTACTATTTGAGGTTAATAATGAATTGCACACAGGCATATAATAATTAGTAAAATTCATAGCACAATTAACCAGTGAGATTATAGACATCCTTCATCTGGTAAAGATAATTGTGTTAACTATTATTCATGTGATGATGGTTCTCGCATAACAGAAGCAAAACTATGCTCATTGATATATATCAAATGACATATATAAGTAACGTACTTAACCAAATGTTAGACGAACTGAAATTTCAGGATGAAGATCAGAGCACAATCTAAAATAACTATTACATGACCATGAAGTGGTGTGCATGGCTTATATTAGCCGGCGTCCAGGAACTAATGAGATGACAATGGTTGTCACTTGTCAGTCATTGTCACAGTTCAGCACATATTTCGTTGAACTAAGTGGTAATCAGAAAAGTTCAGTGGCTATGAATCTGCCTATCAGAGAATTGGTAATTTTAGGATATACCTTGATGCTCTCCTCCTGCCTAGTCAAGGAGGAGGAGGTGGTGGTATAACATGCAGTCATTGCCGCTGAGTCGACGTCGCATCCATGCTCGTTTGTGCTGCCGCGGAGCAGCTTGTTTGAGCAGGCAGCAGGTATATGTCCTGGTTGGGCATATCGTCGAACAGCATAAGGGCATGGCAGCTCGCGTACAGCTAAGAATCTACCCTGCGCTGTAATTGTATGGTGTCGTGGCCATGTGCCGGGCTGCCGGGGATCCACCAGCGGCCATCTACTCCATACCTCCGCCGGGCCGGGCAGTGCTGGGAGAAGGGGGCGACACGGAGTGAGAAACTGGGGAGTAGGCCGCTAGGACTGCTGTTGCAAGAGGTGGCGGCGCATGCTCCAGCCACGATGAGCCATGAGCCCATGAGTGCGAATCTGCCACGCGCCAAGGCCCCCCAACGTGCTGCGACGATCTAACCCGCATCGTTTCCCATACCTTCTGCGCCACCATCGAACTCGCGTGCCGCGCTCCTTGCTGCTGTGGTCGCCTTGTCGTAGGGTGCCACCACCTCGAGGGCCTACTGGAGCCGCCCCGTGGCCGCCGCCCTCGCAAGCACCTCGTGACCCGCCGCATCGGCGAGGTGCCTTAGTCGGATGCCACGTAGTCGTAGCCCGCGGCCCGCTATGAGAGGCCCCGCAGCGCGCGATCCTACGGAGATGGCGGGTCCGAGAGGGAGAACGCAGACCCGGACTTGAACGCCGGCGAGGAGGTCGGAAACGCGACGTCAGCAGCAGGACGGCCGGCTGGGAAGGAAACCGCCCGTGCGAGACGCGAAGGGTCCAGAATCCAGAGTCTAGACGATGATCGAGGCGCCCATGTTTCAACCGTGGAAATAAGATTAGACAGCCGGTAATTACAGGCGACGTGGCCCAATCCCATAGTCGATTTTGGAGGCACATCCACCGAGTATTTTTAGCGCAAAGCTGATCCTACCTCGCGCGCCAGCGCGCTTCCTGACGCGCGAGGTGAGGCAGCTAACTGCTAGCGGCAAGTTGGTGGGGTCAGCATGCCCAGGCAGCGCTGCTGCTGCTGCCCACGTGGTGCTGCGCGGAGCGTTTTTTTTCGGCCCGTTCGCTCCACCTTACAAGCTGGCTGAAAAACTGAAATAATTGATTTTTATGAGGAAAAAATACTGTTTAGTGACTGATAAGCTAGCTGAATAAGCTGAAGCGAACAGTTTTTTTTCCTATTCAATTATTTTTTCATACCATTTTGAAGTAAATATTGTAGTTACGTGCATAAATTCTTTAACAACATTCTTATAAAGTTGTGACAAACATTATGTGTATAACATGAAAATTGTACTACAAAATTTATGTTATCGGGAAAGAGTTATACGTACAAATTGTATGTAGTTATAGATTTTTTAAAATGAAAAATTCAAAGTTGTCCTTTAGAAATTGTACGTAGAAGTTATACGTACAAATTCTGCATGCCATCAAAGTCTTAAAAAATTATCTTATAAGAAGTTGTTACCACGAAATTATGGAAAACTGCGGGAATTAAAATTTTCAAAAAAAGAAAAGTTTGGAAGTAGTGGAGTGGACTGTTGGGATTGATGGCTGCTAACGCTGGTAGCGCGCGCCGGTTAGCAATGCGCTATTTTTAGTCTCCAGCAGGACGAATCTACTGACTAGACGCGGTTTTGTTGGTGCTGAATGAAGTGATCAATTTATTATCTTTTTTAGGACACCCGTGCACGCAGGGGCAGCTCCTAATAAATCGTCACATGCATGCAGTACTTGCATCGCATTGCTGCACCAAAAGTTCTCCATCAATTCCACCGCACAATTCCTTCCTCGATGTGCCCCACTTTTTCGAGCACAATTTCTCTAGAATTTCTAGCTAAAATTTCGAAAACCAATCGACTAAAAGAAATGAAATGTACACACAAATAACTATCTCTCTCTGTGTCACGCCGACTGGGATCGCATCAGTTGGTGTTGAATGCGGAGCAGACGTCCCTGATCTCGCCGTCATCGTCGCCGGTGATGGCGCCGATGCTGCCCATCCTGACCATGGCGGCGGCGAAGTCCCGCTCGAAGCTCCCCGCCGCGGGGCCCAGGTACGCGTCGACGAGCGCGCGGGTGGCGTTGCTGTTAGCGAGCGCGGCGTCGGAGGCGATGACGGCGAACCCCGACCGGATGTTGCGGAGGATGGAGTCGTCGAAGTCGCTCTCGCTGCCGCGGTCCAGCGGCAGCCGCGTGTTGAAGTCCCCAGGCGGGCACCGGGCCTTGAGCTCCGTCACGAACGCCGCCGGGATCGACGGGTCCGACCCCGCCTTGCCGCCCGGGAGAGGGAAGCTGTACAGCCGGTCCTTCACGAAGAAGCACGCCGTCGTGCCCACCGTGTGCGCCGCTGCACCGTCACCGAGTGTCAGTGCCTCGACGTCCGTGCACGTGTGCATGTGAATGTAGCTATATACCTGTGAGGAGGACGAGATCTCGGTCGTTGAGTCCGGCGGCGGCGAAGCTTGAGCGGAGCACGTTGATGGAGTCGGCAGCGTCCGGCAGCACGTCGGCGTCGCGGAGGTTGGAAGTCAGGCCGTCGCGCCGCCCCGTTGGCACGTCGAACGTCGGCCCGCCCGTCTGATCCATGGCATGCAATGAACTGCGTCAGTAAGCCAAACACGCAGAATACAACGTTGATAATTGTCGATTACCAGGGCGACGGCGTCGCGTGCGGCGAGGGCGATGATGTCGGCGCAGGAGACGACGCCGGGGCACTGGTCCTCGAGCTGCGCCTTGGCGGCGTCGACCACGTCCTGGCCGCGCAGGCCCTGGTTCTTGCTGTTGTCCACCTCGGCGTCGTTGCTCGCGCTCCTGATCAGCACCGACGCGTCGCACCCCTGCAAATTATTAATGCCACCATTCCGTTCGCCGCGCCGGCGCGCGGCGTCGCCGCCGGCCGGTGAGGAAACACGTAAACAATCGGCCGGGCTTGGAAACACACGCAAGCAACGGCGCACGCGGTCAGGTACGGTACGTACCTTGACGAAGCAGTCGTGGAACTGGAGGCGGAGCAGCGCGGGGAGGATGGTGGGGTCGTTGTTGGCGGCGTCCTGGACGGCGGCGGTGACCGTGTCCTCGGCGTCCGGGCAGGAGTCGGAGTAGAACCCCACCTGCAGCTGGCCACGCGCGACGCCAATGATCCCAAGAAACAGCAACACCGCCATCGCTAGCGCTGCCGCCGCCGCTCCGGACACGGCCATTGGCGACGATTCCAAGAAGATGAGCTAGCAACCTGATTTGCCGGCCGGCCTCGCGCGAACAAGCTAGCTAAGGAGAGAGTAGAAAGAGTCTCACTCGTCCTAGTGCCTGCTTCGGTGAATGGCCGCGGGGGATTTGTCCCGACGAATGTCTTTATATGCCAGTGGTAAGATGAGTCGATCCAGGATTTATCGATGAAGTCACTCGCATAGTACATGGAACAAGTGCTCATTGTTTAGGAGAAGAAAAGACTCTCGCATGTGGCTTCCATGGACTACTGCTCGACCTCCTTTTGCAATCTGTACCCATCTGGTGATTAGGACTTGGCAGCTGGCCGTTTTCAAGTTGGAGATCATATATACGGACAGTACAAATTCGAGAATGTGTACAGAGTCGTTGCCATTATATTGCTGTTTCTGTACAAATTGCCGTTTGAAACCGAGCAGTTTGGCTTTGCTCGCCGTCAGCTAGCTTTCCAAGCACGGTGTTCTGTGGGCAGGCGGAAGCATGTGTATATCGGGAAAGGGGAGAGACTAACCCACGGGCTCGTGTTAGTATCTACTGAGAGACGGGGGTTCCGGACAGCGCGTACCGTCGCCTTTCGCGAGCTCTTTTTACCCCCCGTGACCGCCGCCGTCTGCCAGTGCAACTTTGTCTTGGCATTCACCGGAGATTTCAATGCAGGACAGGACCTGACGGTGGGCCTGCTGTAACAAGCTTTTGCTCCATGGATCAGTGAACCTATGGGCAATTGCTGGGCATGGCACACCACAACCCCTCCCCATGGCGTGTTCTCCCACCCTGCCACACCAAGCACATTTTAGCAACACGATCGACAACTTATGGCCGGTATGGAGACTTTCTTGGCCAGGGCTCCAATCCGACCCTTTAATGGTCCAGCACAGCACAAGACGATCTAGCAAATCCATCCATGTGGTGTGGCAACATTAATATGCGGCAGCGGCACCATTGCTCCTAGCATGGCCAAACGGCCCTGTACGTGTTTAAATTAAATCTAGGAATGGTCTGTTAACAAATATTTTGGAAAACATTTGAAATATAAATCCTTTTAAGTCAGAAATTTTTTCCTCCGAGAACCCAGTAAAAGTTCGGATGGCTGGTGGTAGCGCCTAGCCGCCTACCCACCAAGGAATTTTGATACCCAATTTCTTGTTATCGATAAACGTATTTCCATCAATAGTGGGCGCCGGTGATAACTTTGTTAACTTAAAGATCTCCCGCGTCAGTGTCTTGTAGTGTCCCTTGAAGTTGAAATAGGTTTAATTCATAGTTCTCGGTCCCTACTAAAAACCCCAGTCTAGTTGAAAGTTTTCAACCTCAGTTTGATGACCTTTTTCTCTCTTTGATTGGTCTTTTCAAGATGTAAATCTTCGAGAATCGTTGTATACACATGTTCTTTATTTCCTCAATTTTACGAACTCGTGAACTATACTAGAAGGCATATCAAAAAATTGACCTCACAATAATATATTGCTAGAGGACACGTACCAAAATGATTGGAGATCACAATTAAGGATTGCTCTAGTATCTAGAGTACCCATTGTTCTACATATTCCCTCCATCTATTTTTATAAGGTATAGTATGACTTGACACGGTCTTCCAAATAACACTTTGACCATTCATTTATCTTATATTATATTAATTATGGTTATAAACTTATAATCATGGTAAAGTATATTTGATTACAAATCCAACCGTATAAAGTTTATATTATACAAATAAAAAATTAATAGTCAAATTATTTGTCAAATATTGCAAAGTTTGAATTTTGATATGTGTGCACGCCTTATAAATAAAAACGGAGGGAGTAAGTACATAGCCAGGCCAGTGTTTTTCCCCCAACCAAATAACTCTCCTGAGTGGAAGGCGCTGTGTGTCCGTGTAATAGTTAATAGCAATATGTACCATGTACAAATCAGTTACAAAGTATGAAATCCTCCAAATACTATGTACTGACCATGATATTATGCCTCCAGCTTCCCATCATAAATCCAGGAACTACTGAGGCATGGTACGAACCAAATATCTCTGAAAGATATAACAGTTGGCTGAAATAAACGTAATGACATATATCCAGTTAGGCTTCAATTTTTCTTGTTCCCAAAGTTGAACAATTCAATGAATTCATTGATTCATAGAAACAGAGTTAAACATGATTTCTTATTGAGCTACTATGGACAGTAATCAACTTCTGGGCACAAGATGATCCATTGAGAAGCTGGCAACTCAGCACGCTAGTTCTGATTATCCACATCAGATGAGTAATTTCCTTTGGAACCTACCATAAGTATTTCCACTCTAATTGCCTACTTAGCTTCAGCAAGAACACCAAGAGAACCAAAGACACGACGCGACTCAAAACTAGAGCAAGCCTGGTGTAGAACGCTGAGGAAAGTGAGGTACCACAAGGGGAGCCCCCGTGTCCTTCTCCTTCCCTTTCTTACTCTTCTCCACAGTCTTCTCCCCCTTCTTCTCCCCAGCCTTCGGGGATGCTTCTTCTTCTGCCACATCCTTCTGCTTCATCTTGTCTCCAGCTTCTTGATGTGTAGACGACTTTGATGCCTTCCTCGCCATATAACCAAAGCAATCCAAGCATAGGACCATCTTGATCCTTGAACTTGTATTGATATATGAATCACTCCTTTCACTTCTTGAGCACACTTGTTTTTTTTTTTTTTGCTTGGTATCTCCTAGTTGTGGCTGCTCTTGTGATGTGGTGAATTCTTGTCACTGCTGCCTGTGAATTGTTTATATGTTTAGGGGAGGGGCAAAGTCCTTGTGACGCAAGCTTCGTGGAGATTTCGAGGATAAGTCCAACATATTGAAAAGATTAGCTGTAGTGGGAGTAGTTACCTTGGTGAGCAAGGACCCTCAATAATAGGTCACCATAGTCTTTCCTCTCTGGATTTTTCTGCACAAGAAAACAACAGAAAATAGATAGAATAGAATTGGAAAATGCTTTTCATTTCATTTTCTTAGATTAACTTGAATTTTTCCCTGTTTCACAGTTTAGAAATAAGGCCCTATACTATTCTTTGCGCTATATTTATATAGCAGGAACTTTATTACAAATACCTTAAAATTTTGTTCAAATTCATACTAATAACTAGATTCTTTCAAATTTAAAATAAATCTGAAAATTACTAGAGCAACACACTCTTCCAAACAACCCTTTTTAATTTATGGAAAACCCTTAAACTTATGCATGAATGTCACTTACTGCACCCTCCTGTCAGTCCTTTTTATATATTTTTTTTACAATGAACCATATTCTTTAAATTTCAGAGTGCCAGTTGATTCACATCTTTCTGGTCCTCCTTATGTAAGATTTCATATTAAAGTAAAAACAAGTAATAATTGGTCTACAGAGCCAAAAAAGAAAATCATAGTATAAAACAAATGTGTCATCCTCCACCAAAGGACTTTTTTACCCTGTAACAGCCTGCCCTAGATGGAACACACAGGAGCAGCCAAGTCTTCTGGAGAATCAGATGAGTCAAACTTGAGTGATGCATCCAATGGAAAGATGCATAGAACCCTGGTGTATAGTTGAAATGGTTCATTTGGATGGTTGAGAGAATTGACAGACTCAACATGAACAGTTACGTTTGTAAAAGCCTAAAAGGGAATAATTACTCGACATATATGTACCAAGTGTTGCACTGGGGCCACATTTAAAGCATGAGGTTGAATGCTTGTTAATATCTGTGAATAGCACACACTGTAGGTGATGAAATATCTCCGATCCAACTCCTATGCAGTAAGTTAGTGAAAAAGTGTGTCAGCCAAGTCATTTACAATGTTCTGATATGGGAATAGCTCCCGGAAGCAGTTCAGAACCTCAGATGCTATGTTGTTGACCATATCTTTCAAAAATCTCTTTACAAATACAGTATATCTTTCTTATATATGAACTTCATCTTTGATTGTTCAAAAGAAGTGTTACTATTCAAGTTTTCACCTGAATGGTCAACAACATAGATTCTGTCACGTACAATTCCACAACCAAGAGACTTTGGAGCGTGGTTTGTAGTTCCCAAGGGAGTTCCTTTCATGGTCATCTTTCTTCAGTAAGTTCATTGGGTGAGCCTTGCTCACGATATCCTTGGCACTGGACCGGCACAGCAACACCACATCCCTGAATTTAGATTTGAACAGCACTGACTCATATCAGAAAAGGAAACCATGCTCAACTGGCAACAGGATTCACCGGTATCTTCAGAACTTACATTATTATGAACATAATCAAGTACAGAACCCATAGCATCAATGTGGCCTGTGCATTCAACCACGCAGTTAACTCAAAAGACCAGTCATCTCAGCAAGTACCTGAAGGACAAAACATTGAATACTGGAGTCAAGAAAGCTATGAAGAAAGGAAAGAAACGTTGGCTTTGTGCAGGGAGAAGAAATATACCTGTACTAGCTTGCTGTAGTCCTTCGGTTTCTCAAAGTCAGTGCAGAATGTTTAAAATTGAATGAAATAGGCCTCCTGTATTAACTTGCTGTTGGTTCTGGTGAGCAAGCTGGAATCTGTACCCTCTTCCAAGCCAACACCAGTATCCTTAATGCATGACTAGTGTAAAACTTAACGAGTACCATATATAATCTGCTGAACCAAATAAAGATCATGTGGCAAACTGATAAGCTCTGAGACTAATGCAGATGCCGAGCTGACCCAGATTAATAATCAAATATCTGGAGAAGTGTCGCTGCCATTATCAAACTAAAAGTGAATCCTTGCAAATTGTGTCTTCATTGCACTCCTTTTGCACTTCTGAAATAGTAAGTTCCATCATTTGTTGCATCTTCATTGACCGATGGAGCACCATATCATTGGAGACAAATGTCCGAACCGTTCCACCAATCTCTATCCAGCTACAGCCAGGCACCTTGTTGACACACCTGTTCCTCATCACACTTCTTACTTTTGCAAGCTCATTCCAATCTCCTGCAGCAGCAAATGTGTTGGACATAAGCAGATAATTTACTGCCTCGCTTGGCTCCAGGAATAGAAGCTTATCAGTGGCCCACTTTGCCAACTCGATATTGCCCCTCATCTTGCAAGCACCAAGGAAAGCTCCAATAATATCAGCGTTGCTTTCGCAGGAAAGTTTGACTACAACGTCGTAGGCATCTTCAATCCTGCCAGCTCTCCCTAAGAGATCAACCAGACAAGCCAGATGCTGCGGACTCGGACCAATACGGTAGCCCCTCGTCATCATAAGGAAATAGTGTAAGCCATCTTCAACGAGCCCAGCATGACTACAGGCAGAAAGAACCCCAAGGAAGGCAATGCCATCAGGCTGTACGCCTTGTTGGAGCATTCTCTCAAACACATGAATGGCATCCTTGGCACGTCCGAGGTAAGCATATGAAGAAACCATGGAAGACCATGTGACTATGTCCGGGTAGTCTGTCATCGCAAATATCCGTGTCACCTCTCCAACAAAACCGTTCTTACCATACGCCATGATAAGGGCGTTAGCCACCTGAAGAAATCCTTGCAACCCCCTCTTCTGGGCATACGCGTGAACTTGTGTAGCCTCACTCACTGCCGCCATGTGGGCGCAGGAGCTGAGCACACTGGCGAGCGTGCGCTCATCCGGGCGGCAGCACCCATCCCTCAGCATCCGCCGGAAGAGCTCAACGGCTTCCTTGCCTTCACCATGGCAGCCATAGCCGACTATGATCGCGTTCCAGGAGACGACGTTCCTGACCACCATGGCTTCGAACACCCGCCGCGCGTCGGCCATCCGGCCATACTTTGCGTACATGTCGAGCAGCGCGGTGGCCACCACCACGTCCGCGAGGTGGCCCAGCCTGAGCACGAGGCCGTGCGCCAGCGCCCGCAGCCTGAGGAGCAGCCCGGCGTCGTCATCTGGCCACCGGCGCGGAGGGCGCAGCAGGGCGCTGAAGGTGAACCCGTCCCCGGCGAGATCGGGGCCGCTCCTGCGCATGGAGGCGACGAGGGACCATGCGTGGAGCGCGAGCCCGTGGGCGGCGTAGCAGGCGACCATGGCGTTGCAGAGGATGAGGTCCTTGTGCGGTGTCTCGTCGAACACCCTGCGCGCGTGGGGGAGGCGGCCGGAGTCAGCGTACGCGACGACGAGGCGCGTGGCGACGTGGGGACGCGAGGCGCGTCCGGACTTGAGGATGAGAGGGTGGAGGGCCTGCGGGGAGGCGCGCAGGTGGTGGTGGCGGCGGACGACGGCGGAGGTGGCGCGGAACAGTGGCGCGAGGCGGCCGCGCCCGCGCGGCATTTCGTTTCAAGGCTGACGGCCTAATCCTTGCGGACTAGGCGGTGCTGACCAAGAAAACTTACCATTGCATGGAGATATTTCAACTTATGAATTAAATGGTATCTTGCTTATGTGCCTTTTTTAAAACACAAATACAAAATGCCTATTAAGAAAAGGGAACATATCCCTCCTGAAGTACACCAATTCCAATGACTCTTCCTTGTACAGGTTGCCACTCTCACAGCAAGCTCATGCCCAACTTCTAGAGCTCAGAGATCTCCTCCTCTCCCAGCCCAGGGATGCTGGTGCTGATGATGTATCGCAGTATACATGGGATTCATCTGAATTCACGAGGAAAAAGGCCTATTCTTGCCTGCAAGGGAGCAGACCATCCTCACCTTTGTTCAAATGGATGTGGAGGTCGCGCTCGCACGGAAAACACAAGTTCTTCTTCTGGTTGCTCCTCAGGATCGTCTCAATACTAGGAATCTTTTGAGAAGAAAGCATGTGCATCTGGACACCTACAGTTGTGTGCTTTGTGTGGAAAATCTCAAGAAACAGTGTTGCCCATCTATTCTTTAACTGCCCATTCAGTGAGGCATGCTGGATTTATCTAGACATCCAATGGGACATGACCTTACAACCTCTTGAGATGATTATTCAAGCTCGACAGCGCTTTGGTTCTTGTATTTTCAGAGAAATTGTGACTGTGGCCTGCTGGACTATATGGTGCCATAGAAACAGCATTGTCTTTGATGGACAGTGTCTCTCTTTTGCACGGTGGAAGGTTAGTTTTGTGGAGGAAATGAAAAAGGTTTCGCTTAGAGCAAAACCTTCAGTGGGTAGTAAGATCATTTGTTGGTTGAGTAACCTTCAGTGGAGCTAAAGACCTACCGTTACTTCTAACGCGAGAGTAGTCCTTACCTTGTCACATGGCACGCCGTGTTTTTCTTTTTTTTTTCCTGTAAACTTCTTCTCTATTAATGAAATAGGCACACTCTCGTGCCTGTTCATTAAAAAAAATAAAAATGCATAGTTAAAGGTGGTTGGCTTGGGTTACTATTCACTATCTGAAAATTTCCCAAGTAAGAAATAGTGACGATCATGCAACTTTGAAATTGATTTCAGATGAAATTTTCATCTAAGCTGTGTAAGGTTTTGGATCACAAGTAGACTTGAATATCGAGTGAACAATTTGAGTAGGTTGTTGAGGAGAGAATTCAAAAGATTCAAATTTTAAATAAGGGTCCAAGATTGAAAGTTTACACTGTGGGAGCTATTTGTCGAAACTGAATGGCAATGGCCATTTTATTGACGCAAAATCCTGGCGGTGGTTGACCCTGCATCAGCACATGAGGACCTGGGAGATCTGCTTAACTCCAGTGCAGAATCCAAATCGGCGCGCGTGGTGTGCGCGAGCGTGCCAATCTGTTTAGCCATTCAACTGACAAGGTGGAGATAAACCTTGGTGAGCGTGAGTAGCTCATCGGCTATCCAGCCGATTCAACACAATTGGCGATAACCATCGGCTGGAGAGCCGATAGGAGATAGAGTGCCGTCGCGTTCTTGCTCCACCATAGCCAGAGCCACAAGCCAATGAGATTCAAACTAACTTCGCTACCAATCTTTTTAGGTGAAACCACAGCGATGCGCCCGGTAGTTGCAGCCTAGAAACACTTAGCAGGACGTCAATTTAAACCCCACTAGCCGATGAATCCAATCATAATGAAACTCAATTCCAACGGCACTCGAGGGGCAACCAAGATTAAGATGCAACAGGCTATTAAAAATAGATCTATCGTCTATTCCGACAGAATTAATAACAATTGATGTGTCGTAAACGGCAAGGCGATAGAACAGATAAATATCAGCCGATGCAAAGGCGGGATAACTGGTGAATACCGTAGATTGAGACAGAAGTGATGCGCCGTAAGTCAAAGATCCAAGATACTCGATACTTGGTAGATGAAACTAGACCCAACGACAGCGATGCGTCCGGAAGTTGAAGTCTAGTACACCTGATGACGGGGACTTGCAGCTTGCCAGAGATCGAGGTCGATGCAGCCCAGTTTGCTAGAAGGAACTCGTCGAGAAGCTACATTACTCCTACTCCTAATGCAATGACGTGAAGCCGAAAAGGTAAATAAAAGATAAATGTATTGTATATTGATCGTGTGATGATTTACAATGGTCACAACCCTTTTTATTTGTAGGGCGGATGACCTTTGACGTTACATAATTGGCAACTAACCACGTACAAGGCAAGTCACGTACACAATCTTTTCTAATAAAAAAGCTCAATCTCTAACTAATCCAACTCTATCTCTAACCAAGCTTGTCCCTAACCAACTTAACGTCCAGAATATTTTATTCAACCTCCCGTACGTGAGTTGATTTCCTTCTTTTAATCTTCTAGGTTTCTTGCTTTCTCTTTCTTCATGCACACGCGTTCCTGATTTCTGTAACTAGCTCGCAAATAGCTTTATTCAGAAGATTTCGTCATTTTTGCATCATTGGCCGACTGCTTCCCTTTCTTTTTTTTTCATTTGTTGGTCCTTTGCCCATCGGCCGCTTTCCTTATCGGCTGGTCTATTTCTTTCTTGTCCATCGGCTGAAATTTCTATCGGCTGCTCCCCTTTTTTTTTATGGCCATCGGCTGAAAAGAGGCAATGGAAATAAAGAAGCCAGCAGATATTTTCTGTAATCAGTCGATATTTTCAGTAATCAGCTGATTCAAGTCCCTTTTTTTATTCCAATTGGCCGATGCATTTTTAATCAGCCGATGCTTACTCGTGTCCCACCGAGCGTGCTACAAGTGTATTGACACAAAAAATCGGACAGTGACCCCGACTCTTGCGTCGAGCACACGACCCAAGAGAATCTGCTGAGCTCCTGTTCGGGTTATCACCCTGGTGTGTTTCATGCGACGTACCAATCAATCTGACATGTTGATTGACAAGGAAGAAAAGATGTCAAATTCCAGAGATTCGATCGACTGAAGTTCCGATCTACTCCAAAAGATGTATCAGCGGGTTGGCCGGTTTAATATAAGGATGACCGGCTATAAAACAGCCAATAATCACACAGCAAATGTAAAAGAAACTACTAGAGTAACCTAAACAATGCTACAGAGACAACATCTAAAATAGATCTAATCGGGCTGTATTATGATAAATAGTGTATTGATATAGCCGACAGTTCGTGCCTCAAGCTGGATAGCTGGTGATAAAAACTAAAATAATAGGCAAAACCTATAATTCTAACAAATATTGATAACTAGTGAATAAATCTAAATGAAACAACAGCGATGTGCCCGAAGTTAAAGCTTAGATATTACTCGAAACGCGGAACTTACAAATTGGCCGGAGATCACGTTGACGCAGCCCTGCCAACTCGTACGAACTCGTGAAAAGAAAAGGGTTTGGTGAAGTCGCCGACTGAAAGTAAAGTTGCGTGGAAAAGTAGATTTTGTATTGATATTTTTTTGTTGATTCCTTTTGCAAGCCTCACGAGGCACCTGTTTATACCCTGTTACAACTCATTTCCTAACCAACTACGACTCAATATTCTATTTCTTATTCAAAGTAACAAATATTTACATACAGATACAACCCGCATCAGAGTCGAACACCATCCAATCCTCTATGGGCCAACCCTATCTTCATCTTGTTACCGGCCTAGCCCATTCTAGCCCATGTCGGCCAAGCTGTTCTGGCTTTGGCCAGTTCCCATCGATCTCATCGGCTAATCGACCGAACCACTGTAGCTTTACCGGCCGACTTCTTCAGCCATAACCTTTTGTTTAATCACATTGGCCACTTTCTTCCCCTCTTGACGCCGACCCAGACACGTGTCAAAAACCGGTGTCAACACATTTCAACTCTGAAAGCAGTGATAATTGGCCAAATTTTGGCTCAAGATTTTGAAGGATTCTACATGTAAATGATGGGAAACAACATGCAAAATGGAACCCCTGAAGTGTGGTTAGCAAGTTACAGTGTCCCTGGGACAAGGAGAAGTTGGTTTGAATATTTAAATCTGAGTGTTTGATTAAACGCTGACAGTGCAGTGCAAGGGGTCAATTTCGGGGCTTCAATTTGTGTGATAGAGTGATCTTCTGCCAGAGATGCAAATCTATAGAATACGGCCCTGAGAATCCTCTACAAGTTTGCTTAAAGAAGATTGGGAAGTTCAAATTGAAAGGTTGGCGCAAATTAGAGTTGAATCTTGAGCAGAACTAGGGAGAAAATGGGGGAGAGTAGAGCTGAGCAGCTGCCATGCAGCTGCTTGCCGCTGATGGCAAGGGCAGTTTAGCCATGCCATGCACCGGTGCAAGTGTGCGCAGTGAAGCAGGTAGGCAAGCAGGACGTGTCCGTCGCAAGGGCGGTAAAAATTCGTATAAATTACTACTCCCGCCAGCCATCTCTATCCTTTCATAGTGCCGCTCACTTTGTACCGCACCTCGGTCGCCGCCAAGTTTCGCCACCGTCCCACCACCGCCGGCCATTCCCCTCCACCAAAACCACCACCTCAACATCCTGAACCCATCCCACCAGTCGCCGTTTAGCCCCATCCACCACAGCGCCTTCCCGCCATCGTCTCCTTCAACTTCGGTAGTCCTCTGCTTTTGGTAAGGCCACCACCATGGAGAGCTATGCCGCTGAAGCTCTGGTTGTTGTCTGAGGGTATGGGTGTGTCACGCATGAGCTCTAGATGGGTTAGGACCGGCTTGTTGGCCTGGAGCACGGCCAAGTTGGCCGGAGCTCCTGCGCCACCGCGCGTGCGCCTCCACCATAGCCGCCGTAGTCGAGCTCTTTGCTCCGGCTACGGGGAACCTTGGTTTGGGCAAGCGCCAAGTGTTTTAGGTCGAGACGAAGCCTCTGAGCTAGCTCCTTGCCGTCGAGTAGCCGTCGTTTAGCCGCACGCCGCCAGGAACCCTAGCGCAGCCGCTCTGCCACTATCCTCTACTGTTCGCCGCCGCCACTAGCCAACCTACCCCAACAACACCCTTAGTAGGTGCGTATGGTCGAGGCGAGTCTAGCTGGGTAGTCCGCGATGCCGAAGACCTCGCCGGCGGCGAGTTTCCGCCTCTACCCGCCGGTGAACCCACATCGGGGCCGGGGGCACTGTCTTAGGTCCGGGCACGCATATGAGTGAGAGGGGTTAGGGCAGGGGTGAGTAACAGAGGGTTTCTAGAGGGGTTTCGGGAAAGAAATTGATTTAAGAGTTTTAGATATTAGATTTAGATTCTACCTTTACATTTAATTCATTATAATTTGTAGAATTGTCCAAATTTAGTGAAACCAATTTTCTTAGGTTTATTTTCTTTTCCTTTATGCATTAAAAATTCCTAAACCCTAGGAAAGTGTAATAAAAATTAGGTTTTTATTTAATGCCTTTAATTAAGGTATTTAAATAGGTACTTAATCTTTATAAAATGTATAAAATTTTGAATAATGTTTTTATTATTCACAAAAGTTTATTAATCCATAGGAATTAAGTTTTTAAGATTAGAAATTATTTATAATGCTTTTCTAAATAAAAGAAAATGCTTAAGTTAGGTTAGTTAAGAAATTAAATTATGGGTTAATCTTTTATGGGTAGATTAGTGTTGGCTTGCAATTTTGTCATGAAGATAAGTTGTATAGTCCATGTTTCAAAAAGTTTTGCATATTCTAACTATGGCATGCATCATATCGTAGAACCTGAAGCTTCGGAAGTGGATTTCTTGGATTTGTCTGAAGAATCCTAGGAATTTGAGCAGATTATTGAGGTGGTTCCTTGTGTTGAAGGATCTTCAGAAGAAACTAACTTTTTTGTGAACCAAGGCAAGCCCTGGAGCATCTACACCTATCTAATTTCAGAAAATACTATTCATATGTCAAAATTATTGGTTATTTCCTTATTTATGCATTAAGTCTAGTAGTTGATTGAAACCGTACTCTTATGCATAATCCATCCTTGTTTGTAGGACATCTTTGCCACCTGTTCAAATAATTAGTAACCATCCTATGCTTAGTAATGCTTAGATTCACCTTGGAGAAACTTTTGTTACTCAACCACCTAAGGTTAATATTGTCATACATGTTGATCAACGAAATAGCTTTGAATTTTTGAAGAGGTGGACAGAAGCTAGAGATGGTAGTTCTGTCCACTAAGATTAATCTTTTTAAGGCCCGTTCATTATTTAAACCGCTGATCAAGTGATATTACCTAATTGCTTATTGTCTTTGGGGACCAGCAAGCCTGGTAGGTTAGTTGGCTCTCTGATTGGAAATGTTCATACCGTTCTTGGCGTACGGAAGAAAGGCAGGGGCCTAGCCTGAAACGCACATGGAGATCAGGCAAGACGTGGGGTCCCATGTGGGGGTCCGTCCCTGGGTTCGGATAATTATATTTTCGATCTTTGGTATGGCTAATCGAAAGGTCGTTATGCGCAACCCGATCAGTTGTGCATGGATGATGATTAGATATCTCCTGCAGGATGTAAATCGGTCCGGATCGCCGCAATTCTCGGTTATGAATATACTTGGTCATCGCTTAAGCATAGTAGAGTTATCAAGTTTAATATAAGGTTTTCCTTGAAGTAATATTGCTGTATGATGTTACCACTTGATTAAACAAAACATTTTATTCACCTAGACTGGTTAGGTAAGAACTAATCATGTTTAAAATAATAAAACTAAGTTTCCATAGGTAGTAAGCTTTCCGCAAAAATATGAGTCAGCCAGTACACTAAAAAACTATCATATTCCTTGAAACTTTATTTTCAATCTACCTAATACTGGTTAGACGGGTCAGTCTTGCTTAGTACCTTCGTACTCAGGCGATCCCTTTTTGTTGTTTTCAGACTTGCAGCAGGGGTCGACCGAAGAGAGAGGCCCGAAGAACTAGGGTATTTTACGAGTCTCATGATACCCTAGAGTGAAACCTAGTTGTTTAATTACTTTACCCCTCGGACTTTTGTTTTATGTTCGAAACTCTTAGAATGCTCTAACCTGCACTCTAAGTTTGTTTCAATCTCCAGTACATATGTAAAAATATAATATTTGTTGATGCTTTCCCTTCGTGGAAGCGATCCTGGTGTATGCCTACGATTCAAGTCGTGGATGATTCGAGGCATCCTAGGGACACTCGACGAACTACCGGATTTAAACTGTTTTAAGTGCATTTTATATAATTACTATTCCGACAGCGATTAGATGCATTTAAGCCTGTTTAAGTCGGACGGTTCCGCCACACGCGCACTTATTTCGCTCGCTAGAAATGGATCATGAGTTCATGACTCCATTTGGCACACAATTTTTAAAGGTATTGATTGTCAAGATCCTAGAGCGAATTAAACGGATTTGGAATATAAAAAATAGGTAGGGGTTTTCATTGCTGATTTGGGTCAAAATAAAATCATTAGAAAAATTCACCGAGTCTAAATCAAAACGTCATAATATTACTTGTACAACAATTTGTGCTAACAGACAGTCAAACACACTGCACATACATGCATGGTACATTGGTAATATTACGATGGGTGAGAAAGCGGGCATGCATGTTGAGACTTGAGAGGCCCCAACCAAAAGCCAGCCGCACACATGAATATACATTATAGATGATGATGATGATAATTGATAACCCACCGATCGGGCCCTTATTTAGTTGTTGGGACTAGGGAGTGTTGGAACCTGGCAGTGGGACGAGTATTCCCTTGGCCGCTGTTGCCGAAGAGGTGTTGTGTGGTTAAAAGATACGGTGATCATCTCATATGTGCATTGTTAATCAGTTATTATATATCAGGTCGTTGATTTGCTTTGATTTGTTAGCTTATTAATTGCAACATGATCGAACGTCTGGGTCTTGCTTGGCTCAACAGCCTTGCACATGTTCGTTCATTCATCGTGCTTGCTCGCACACACACAAATAAATAAACATGTAGTATCTGTAATAAGTGGGTAGCCACTTTGATTTTCAATCAGTACATATTTTCAAGTGTCGATATGTGCACGATAGGAACGACGTGCATGCACGATTGATCATCAGGTACATGTGTTCTTTTATATTGAAAAAAAAAATATGCTGTGCCAATGGCCTCAAAAGTTCCTACACACACAGCTCCATTTTTCTTGGGCCGAGAAGTTCCGGCAGTACAGCAACGATAAGTAAAGGTGCTGTGAAGCTTACTCATAGAAGCCGACCTAGCTCAGTGGTAGAGCGCGTGGCTTTTAACCACGTGGTCGTGGGTTCGACCCCCACGGTCGGCGATTTTTTTTGTTAATTTGATTTGGCATGCCGTTTCTGTAATGTTTTGTTAATTTTGACAAGCCGCGCGCTTATTTCGCTGGATCATGAGTTCAAATAACTTCCTTGATTTTCCATCAAAAAAAAACAAGAGTGGAGATAGAAAAAATCAGCGTAAAAATTCAGGAGGCGAAATAAAAAGGGATTTTGCCCTAATTCTAGCAAACATTTGTGATTTTTGGTTTAAAGTCGGGATCAGATGGTAAAGTCATTGGGGTGCCCCTGTTGTCGTAACAGGCTTAGTTGGGGCAAGGCACCCCTCTCGCATAATAAATTGCGAGCCTGTACCACTCCTCATCTCCCTTTAACTGCCTGAAGGATCATGGTTTCTCCAGAGGGCACCCCGACCTGTTTTAAAGTCGCCGCTGGAGCGCAACGCGTCCTGCCTTGCCGGTGTGGGACTAAAATGCTGCAGCTCTACTGCTGGCTGCTGCTGCTTGCTTCCTGGTGCACCCCCGCAGGCCGCCTTGTCGGAAAACGGAGGTGGCCTGCTGAGTCATGGGCTGGCCAGGCCCGTTCAGATGGGTCGGAATATGTATGCATTACTGGGCTCCGTCACGTTCAGGCCCAGATCGACTCGGCCTGCTCGGTTCCCTTTCCGGTCCGATGAAGACCGGCTAGAAAAAAGGCCGAATTTAAGAACGTCGGTCTTTTAATTGCTGCATCCATTAATTTATTTATTTTTCAAAAAAAAAGATCGATGATTCTAAAATCGAATCCTCAGGGTACGTAGAGACTGCGACCACACAAAGAGAGGCAGCATTTCGATATTTTCTTTTGGTTGGAGAGCTCTGTTTGGTTATCAGAATGAAGAAAATACTACAGACAGTTTAGAAGGCTATCCATGCAGGATCAGGGAAAAAAGTTACATGTTTCCCTACTGACATTTGCATCATTTCTTTCACTCGGTTCCGGAAAAATGGGGCCCTTCTCAAGATCAGGGACCAACTGTCAGCGCGAGACATCAGCAACCAATCATGCATGTATATCAACAAATTATTCATCCAGTTGACGGATTGGTTGTGTTTGGAAGCCTTTGTCCATCCACAAACCACCGGAAGAGGCCGAGAGCCCGGTCCGGCTGCGCAAACGGCACCATGTGAGCCGCGCCACGAACCGTTGCGAAGGTCAGCAGCTTCCCGTACTCCGTCACCCACCCGGCAACCTTCAACCAAGAAAAGGAAAGCAATTGCTTCAGTTTTCAAAATGCTGCCAACAGCTTGGTATTCACTGTACATTCACCGGCACATTGTTTTTTTCTGAGTAACGAACCAAGCAGCGTAAATCTTGCTGAATGTAGCGGAAATTCAAACTCGAGCTAGTAATAGAATTTTCAGTATTCAGTCATTCAAAGTAGGACCGTACCTGATCGTTGTGGAACCAAGCACGGTAAGGGACGGTGACGCCAAGGCCCATATCATGAGCTAGTTCACGCACTAGGGTTCGTGAGCCGAGGAGGGGCACCACAGAATCCTGATCACCACTGCAGATGTTCATTCATCTTGTTAAGCCATAGCTGTGCGTGCTGAAGCAAGGCACTTGAGCTGAGATGCTGAATGGCATGGTAGTATAACAGAAGTATCTACCACGTTACCTAAATACCCAAACTGGTATGTTGTGCTCAATGATCCTCTGCAGCAACGGCAGAATGTTGATGTTGCCGTCAGTATCGCTGTAGTTCAGCACCCTGCCATGATATACATACATATTCAGTGTGACTTTAGGTCGTGCAAAGCAAAGATGACTTTATTTACTTACTTTCATGTGCAAATGACAGAAAAAAAGAAGCAGCGGAAATCCTTACGCGCTGCACATACTCCATTTGTATGGCAATCTCGTTCTGTTGGCATGGAGTGCCTGCTGAACTTCTGGTAGGTTAAAATAGAAGAATCTCTCATAGGACATGCAGATATCAACGCCCATGCTGATTTTAGTTACCTGTACTCAACAGAAAGATAGTTGCACATCAGCATTAAGAATTTTCTGAAGTCAAATGTAGTGTAGCTTGATATCAGACTGAAAACACACATATTTTCGCAGCCGCAGCTCCTGCATCACAATTGATGGGTAGCAGACATCTAGCAGAACATCATAGTTATTGACATAATCCCCAACCACTTTGTTCGCCTCTGCGATGGCGTCATTGCACGATTGGCTCTCGTTGTGAGGGCTGCTGAAGGTGTAGTCCTCAAAATCACAGGCATTTGTGATTGCCAAGCCAACCTCATCGGAGATCATGCCATGAGACCAGAAGTACTCATAGATTGAGGCGATATCCCTGTCAAGCTTGAGGAGTGGGTTTCCAATCTGTTCAGGTAATCAAAACCAGTACACAGAAGATGTGAACTGAATTGCCGAAATAAAAGAGTGAACAGAAGCTTTAGTTTATTTTTTTTCCTAATGTAGTTATTTCCATAAGAATCTAAATATGCGCATGTTCTTACAGCAACTCCTTTGATATTGAATTTGAAACCCTTTGATTCCTTGTTATGACTGATAAGTACATTGGTCAGTTGCGGTATGTAATGCCCTGCAGGCCATGTTATTTGTCAAGAACCATTCGCACAATACATAATGAGCAAAATAAGTACTGGTACCTGCATAACTCTCTCCAGTAAGGAAAAGATCTCTTGATTTGTACTCTGGAAACTTCTCATACCATTTCAGCAGGAATATGTGCATGTCACTAGCTGCATTGTTTATTTTAATCAATTATTCGTCTATGAGAAATTAGGAAAATCATGTCTACGTGACATCAGTATTTTACTGAGGGAACCATATTGTTTTATATTTTAAAAAATACTTTCTTTTCTTGCATCATATTTTAGAAGACTTGGCATAGAAAGGTAAACCGATGGTTCAGAGGGGAAACTACCGGTGCGTTCATCTCCTGTTTTGTAGTCTGATGATGTGTTTGAGTAGGACCATCCGACACCAGCAGGAGATTCCACAAAAAGAAGGTTTGACACTGCAAAATTTATGGTGAAACATTAGGTTAACATGGCACTGTCGCTGAACTTGATAACAGATGACCGTATTACCAAAAACAAACTTCAACCTTTGTTCCATGACTTGTCATTTATTCTAAGGCCTCTACCATCCCCTCTTGGATAAAATGGGCCTAGCTCTGTGAAAGCCCCACCTCCAACTGAAGAACATCCAGGACCTGACAAATTTGCAAATTGAAGATTTCAGCCATCGATGCACATCGAACAGATTACACTAAAAGAGCAAAGTTATTTCTCATCTCTCAGTTATTTACTCCTGAAGCCCAGACCTTCACTGTTGCTGAATCATTTCAACATGCCAGATTAGGATGCAAACTTAGCATGCCTTGAGAATACCAAAAAGGTAAAGAACAGCTTTGTCACTTGTCAGTGGCATGGAACTCTTGTCATCATGGTTAATCCTGAAACGCCAAGCATACCACAGACGACTACAGAACATAGTACTAGGGCCTGATTAGCTTGTCAGTCTGTCCGGGCTGGCAGATCAGGCAGGTTAATCATATCTTTTCAACTTTCACAGCTGGTGATGGAGCAGTGCAGTCAAAAAAATGAACTGCCCCAACGTGGGCAATCTTTGAGCAGTCCAAGACAATCTAATACTATATTGCCATGGAAGACGACAATATGGATCCACTCCGAACAGATCAAAGATCAACGAAACATCCGGGAAGCAGCGTGGGCAGAGGAGATAGCAGTACCATCTCTCTCAGGAAGCAATGTAACAAGAACGCTAATCAGTACTGCTAGAGAATGGAGAACAGTAATCACTAATCAGTACTGCTAGAGAATGGAGACTGAACTGAAAAAATAGTGATTGGACTGAAACTGTGACAGTTCAGGAACACTCGTGAAATTCCTGTGTTCTAACATGCCCTGAGATGGAAGGCACTCAATAGGGAATTAACATCAACAAAAGGTGACAGCTTTGATAGCAGCAACAACAACAACTAACCTCCTCCAACAGGCAACAGCAACAGTGCAATACAATAGCGTTGATTCAAGACGGGCGAGTAATCGATCGAACTGATACGCGTGACGCACCTCCGTTGAGCCAGAGGGTGAGAGGCTTGGACGCGGCGGCGGCGCCGTCGGCCTCGGCGAGGTAGTAGAAGAGGCTCCTCCCGGCGCGCTCGTCCACGTCCACGTACCCGGCGAACTGCCGGAACGCCACCGGCGGCTGCCCCGGCAGCCCCCGCACCAGGTCGGACTCAGGGTAGCCCAGCGCGCAGACGCAGCCGAGCAGGAGCCAAGGGAGCGCCGCCGCAGCTGCCGTCAGCGGCGTCCGTCTCCAAGAACCAGCCATGGCTGACTGACTGTCTACTGAGCTCCTGGATGGGTGCCGTCGTGTCAACGATGTAGGTTGCGCAGCTGCTTGAGGACGAGCGAGCGAGAAGAGCAACCAAGTCAAGTGAAGAGGAGGCAGAGAGACGAGACAAGAAGGGGGCCGCTCAAGACTGCGGTGAGACGGTGACACGAGATGCAGATGCTGCCGTGGAGCATGACGACAAGTATGACCACGCGTTTGCTGTGTGCGATCCGTGTTAGCAATTTTCAAAGACAAACGCATTGAAAGTCCATAGAAAATTTAGAACCATGTATAACCAAAATTATAACTTTTGCTCTCATTTGTTTATTTTCCAATACAACACCTGTATGATCATCTATTTCCCATAGAATGGGTCAATGGGACTTGTATGAAGCTATCAACATTTATTTTCATATACAAACATGGAATGGGTTTAAGTGTGAAAAAAAAAGCTTTATTTACATCAAGAAAACCGGGCATGTTCAGATTCAATTCATCAAGCCAAAGATGTACGAACCTAAGTAACATCGCATTAGGCAGAGAAGATTCACATTTTCAGCTGTAAAATGGTTAAAGTTGAATTCTAGTGCTGTAAACTTACAAGTTAATAAACAAAGGTCAGACAAAAAGAGGGGAATGCCCCGTGCATCTTTTTAGGTCTTGCTTTCCAATCCAATCTCCTTTTCAGAGGTATGAGATGATCATAGTGTGTGATGCTATTTGCATGCAAAATGTTGGCAAAGGAATCTCCTAAAATCATCTGATGAAGATTTCTCCATGCCATACGATAGATGATTTATACAGCTTGAGGCTTATTCCTTTTCTCTTCTTTCATTGGGCACAATGGCTACCAAAGCATGGAGAATCATAACATTGAGTCTGGTTGTACAATTTACGATAGCCACCAACTTTCATCCGTAAGCAAGCGCAGAATAAAATACTCTGGTTATCTATAACGTTTTGATTAGGTGCTGCTAAGACTACAGTAAAACATGTAGCTTAGGAAATATAATATTAATTAAATATAATTTTTATTTTTCACTCTGCTCCACCTCCACGCTTCGCCACAGCTGTGAATTTGACTCTCTTTTTTCACTCCAGTCCACGCGACAGCTGAATTTGACAAATATTTGAGTGAGCAACTGCTCATAGCAGTTCACTTCTTTCATCTTCACTATTCATCACATATTCACATGCATTGCAAATTGTAATATCCACCGGTGCTTCATTCAACCTTCACATCATCAATCACACAACACGAACACTACCGTTGGCAACTCACAGGATTCACCCAAGTTAATCAGCCAAAACGCAGGTCAGCAGTTTAACTGTCAAAAAACACACCAGAAATCACGTCATCCCAAGACCAAGGGTGAAACCAATTTCACCGCGCGGGAAAGTCGGCGGCGATATGCAGCACAAGCTTCCCGCCGCCGCCGCCCCTGCGCGCCAGCACGAGCGCCGCCACGACGGCGACGGCAACGGCGACGAGCAGCAGCGCCGCGATGCCGCCGGCCAGGCAAACCCGCCTCCGCCGCGCCTCGCCCTGCAGCCTCCGGGCCTCCCTTAGCTCCGCCTCGGCCGCGCCCACGTCGCCCGCGGCCGCCGCGACGTGCCGCTCGATGTCGTCCAGCGGCGCGCCCTGGGCCTCCACCAGCGCCGCCATGTCCAGGAACAGCTGCTGCAGCTCCAGGAGGCCGCGCTCCACCTCCGACACCTCCCTCGCCGCCTCCTCCTGCTCCTCCGCCACCGCCGCCGGAGCGGCGGACAGCAGCGCCGCCCGCATCGCGGCGTCGGAATCGTCGGTGTTGGCGAGGAGCCGGTCCAGCTGCTCCTCGGTGGGCGCGTCCCCGGCGACGGTGAGGTACCGTCGGGCCGCGTCCTCACGGCGCTCGGCGGAGACCTGGCACCGGAGGGCCTGCACGTCCGCGGTGAGGTCGTGCACACGGCCGCGCAGCCCAGCCGCGGCCTGGGCGGCGGGTGCGGGCGCGCGGCGGTCCATGGAGGCCAGGCGCGCCCGGAGGCGCCGCGCGGAGCCGAGGAGACGGACGAGCGCGGCCTGCGTGGCGGCGCGCCCACCGCCGGAGCCGACGACGACGGCGTGCCTGGACGCCTCGTGCGCGGCCCGGAGCCGGGACAGCTCGTCCCGCAGCGCGGCCATATCGGCCTTGGCCGCATCCGCCTCGGCCAGGAACGCGCGGAGCTCCGGGGCGTCGCCACCGGCGGAAGAGGCGGGCGCGCTGCCCTGCTGCGCCTTGGCCGCGGCGGCGACGAAGGAATCGGTCATGAGGTCGTTCATCTTGCCTGCCGGATTGGGAAGAGACGGCTGCGAGATCGATCGATCCGTGGTGTCGGTCAAGGAAGAAGCAAGAAATTAGCAGCTCTTTTCCAGCATCTAATCAAGGTGATGGAGACTGCTAGATTTAGACGTGGCCCAGTGGCACGTCTGTTTTTTTCTTCGCTTATATTAAATTATTAAAATTAAGCGTAATGGGAGCAAATCTTTGGACACTTTATTGGAGATCATACTGCAATTTACAATTATCAGTAAATGTCCACCAAACTATTCTTTTTTGAGGGCAATCTCTCCAAATTATTGAACAAGGGAACACGTTTTGTCTCCCCATTTGACAAAGTGAATGTTGAAAGCTTGATTACAAAATCATTTCCGCCTAAAAAAAGAAATGAGAAGAACAGGTGGCAAGTGCCAGCTTGGTCTTAAGATCTGGAGCAAGCATTCATCAGGATGGACCTGAGGCTTCTTGTCTCTGTGGCGACACATTCCCGGTCGAAAAGAGCAGAGACCACAGCCACACCTTTGAGATTTGGGAGCCCAAGCTCCATCACTGAACCTGCATTTCCGGCATTGATGCCTCCGATAGCCACCACAGGCAACTTTGAAGCAGAGCACACGGACCTCAACCCCTCAAATCCCAAGGTGGGATTGTTCGCCTTTGTTGTGGTTGGAAAGACACCTCCGGAACCGATGTAGTCCGCACCATCCTTCCAGGCCTGCTTGGCCTGAGCAGGGGTTTTACATGAGACGCCGATGATCTTTCCTGGTCCTAGGAGCTCCCGCACCTCCCATGCGGGCATGTCTGATTGACCGACATGGACGCCATCCGCATTGCATGCCAGAGCAACATCTATGCGGTCGTTGATCAGTATTGGCACTCCACTGGACCTGCAGATCTCTACACATGCCTTGGCAGCTTCCAAGAACTCCCGTGTATCAGCATCTTTTTCTCTGAGCAATGCGAATTCATAGTATGTCAGTGAAGTACAATCAAGAGGCTCAATCACAAGCAAACGTTTATATCATATTTTGTGTTCAAGAAACATACCTCAACTGAACAATTGTAGCGCCTCCTTCAATGGCAGCTTTCACAGCATCTTTTATCGAACGACCCCACTTCTTGTTCATCCCAGAATCTGTCACCGCATACAGGAAGAGGCCATCTGGATTGAACTTGTGCAGTGATCCCATCTTGTATAATGGAGACTTGAGACTGAAGAGGTGGTCAAAAGGGCCTTGAGGCCCATTTCCAATCACAAGATCTTTACTATGATAAAGAGCAGACTCCACAAATTTCTTTGCAACCTGCCAAGACCATGTGTGACAAAAAAACACATGTTAAGATCTACTTGTTTTAACAGTACACCTAAAAAGATGCATATAGCGCCAATCAAGGTTCAGAAACCACTAGGAACATATCTACGAACCCAAGCTTGCCGTTTGTATAAACAACCAAGGATCTGATAATTGTAATAAACTGTGTAGGTATATGCACTCTGACCCAAAATAACAGCTCTTACAAAACTAACCATGACAGCCTAGCATTAGACTCCACAGTATATTATAGTTTAGTGGCCAAGATGCCAGATGCAGTAAATGACTTCCCTTAAAAAACAACCCAATTTACCATCATTTCACATACTAATTTCCCAAACCTTAGTCCTAAATAGTCACCAATCATATTGTGTTCTTTTCTTAACAATTTTCGAAGAATAAAAAAGTTTCTAAAAGACATGTTATAAGAGTATGATTCATCTTTTTTCAATAAAAGCCATGTTAATTGCAAATGACTTATTTTGCTAGTGATAATGAACACTTCACTGGATACCTTTTGCCCCATTTTTTGTCCCAGTGCTTTCCAGGTATGAGTGGGTAAAAACTGAAATACTACAAGACTAACCTCAACAGCATGCAGCATTGTTGCACCTTTTGCTAATTCAGCAGCAATACATGAAGCTAAAGTGCAACCAGTTCCATGTGTGTTACGGGTCTTTATACGCAGTCCACGAAACTCAATGAACTCCTTACCTGATGAAATAGGTCAGAACTTGTATGAGGCTTCTAAAAGAGGAGGGAAGGGAATAAGATAATTATTAAAATACTAATATATACCATCAAAAAATACATCAATTGCATCTGTTGAATCTGGCATATCCCCACCTTTCACAAGCACATGTCTGCAAATGGAAAATTTATGTTAGCAAATTGATCACTATACTTATTAATCGCCATATGCAGACATTAACTGCTGGAGGTACAGAGTGTTTTCTCAGCCAGGGATGACACACCCAGGCGACACAGCCCTTTCATATATAGAGATAAGTAGCACACATTGATTACATTAATGGCTCATTAGAGCTTTAACTAAACAGCTAACTGCCTGGGTACTTGCACAGTTACTTGTGCTGCCCAAGACCTTAATAGCAGAGACATAATTAGGCACAGATACCTAAGAGATAACTGGGAGCAGGGCTTAACTTCTACAGTTCTCCCCCTAAGACCTGCTTCCCCCATCCTTGATCTTCATGATCCCAATCTTGCTTCTCATGTCTTCAAACTTGGCCTTGCCTAAGGCCTTAGTCAAAATGTCTGCCAGTTGATCATTTGTGGCGACGAACTCAGTCTTGATGCTGCCTTCTTCAACACAATCTCTGATGAAGTGTTGTTTGATCCTGATATGCTTGCTTCTGTCATGAAAGACAGGGTTCTTTGCAAGTGCTATTGCTGATTTGTTATCCACTCGCAGCTCTACTACTTCCACTTTCTTTCCCAACAATTCAGCAAGTAACCTGGACAGCCACAGAGCCTGTGTTGCAGCAGTAGTCATGGCAACATACTCTGCTTCACAGCTAGATAAGGCAACCACTCTTTGTTTAATGGACTGCCAACTGACCAGATTGTTGCCTAGGAAGAATAGACAACCTGTAGTGCTCTTGCTTGAGTCAATATCTCCAGCCAAGTCTGAGTCACAGTAGCCAATGAATCTGGCTTCACTGGATGCCTTGGTGAAGTGCAGGCCATACTCCAGACTGCCTGCCACATACCGAAGGATACGCTTCACTGCCTGCTGATGCTCTATGGTGGGCCTCTCCAGAAATCTACTCACAAACCCGACTGCAAATGCCAAGTCAGGTCGAGTATGAACCAAATATCGCAGGCTTCCAACCAGCTGCCTGTACTGTGTTGGATCAACTTCCTTGGCTGTACTTTTCTTGCTCAATCTTAGCCTTTCCTCCATAGGAGTGGCTGCAGGATTGCAGTCCACCATTCCTCCCAGCTCCAGAATTCTCTTAGCATAGTGGGTCTGTCGAAGAGTGATGTCATTGGCGCTCTGCTGTACTTCAATACCCAGATAGAAGCTTAGAAGGCCAAGATCACTCATCTCAAATGTTGCTTTCATTTCAGCCTTGAAGCCTTCAACATCCTGCTCCTTGGCCCCTGTGATGATCAAATCATCCACATACACACCGACAAGCAACAGAGAATTTCCAGAACCACGCCTGTAGATTGCAGCTTCATGGTTGCTCTGTCTGAAACCTTTCTTCTTCAATGTTGAATCAAGCTTTGCATTCCATGCTCTTGGCGCTTGCCGTAGGCCATACAGAGCTTTGTGCAAGCGATACACCTTGTCTTCTTGTCCAGCAACAGCAAAGCCAGGCGGCTGATACACATATACCTCCTCGTTGAGGTCTCCATTCAGAAATGCGGACTTGACGTCCATCTGATGAACAGACCAACCCTCCTGTGCCGCCAGAGCCAACAAGACTCGAACAGATTCCATGCGTGCGACAGGGGCGAAAGCATCATCATAATCCACGCCTTCTTGCTGGACAAAGCCACGAGCAACAAGTCTGGCTTTGTGTTTGATAACATTTCCATGTTCGTCCTTCTTCAATTTGAACACCCACTTCAGGGTGATTGGACGGTGACCAGCAGGAGGCTTCACAAGCTCCCAGGTCTTGTTTCTCTCTACTGATCGCAGTTCTTCTTTCATTGCTTCGCACCACGCTGGATCTCTCTTGGCTTCAGTATGCGAAGTTGGTTCGCCAGAGTGCGTTAGATGCAGTTCTGCGAACAGGCGAGTTGCAGGTGGTGGTGTGGGCTGCTGGCCAATAATATTGCTTACCGTTCTGTAACGAAGAGGTTCATCGTCGTGATATGCATCCAGTCGATCATCATCATCTTCCAGAGGCGTGGCATGCTCAATCTGGGGACTGGATGGTGGTGGCGTTGCGGTTGCTGCTGGAACAGAATTTGCCACTACATCGTCATCCTCTACTTCTTCAACTCCGACTGGACTGCCTGGCACGGGTGTTCTTGGTGAGTTTGGGGGCGGAGGCGATGGTGGTGTTGCAGGCTCACTCACCACCTCCGACCAGACGTACTCAACCTGGAACTCACTGCTGTTTGGCGCCGATGTCCCGGACTCCGGCGAAGACCAATCCCAACCGCGCTCTTCATCAAAAACAACATCGCGGCTGATCCTGACACGCCCGCTCACAGGCTCAAACACCCTGTATGCCTTAGCTCCCTCTGCATAACCAATGAATACGCCGGCCTCGCCGCGATCATCGAGTTTGCGCAGCTGACTAAGCTTTCTGGTATAGGCAACACATCCAAACACCTTCATATGCCCCAATGTCGGTGAGCGTCCATGCCAGGCCTCATAGGGAGTAATTCCTTTCAGCGCACGTGTCGGTGATCTGTTCAGGATGTGAACTGCTGTCATTACAGCCTCCCCCCAAAATCTGGCCGGCAATCCTCGCTGCTTGAGCAGTGCCCTTGCCATAGCCACCACTGACTGATTACGCCGCTCAACGACCCCATTCTGCTGGGGTGAGTGGGGGGCGCTGAAATGTCTCTTGATGCCTTGCTCTGCGCAGTAGGTAGCAAAATCAGCAACTGTAAACTCACCGCCATTATCTGTGCGGAGCACTCTGATCTTCTGGCCACTTTCTGCCTCTGCGCTCAGCTTGATGCGCTTGATAGCCTCTGCTGCTGCGTCCTTGCTTGGTATGAGCGCTGCCCACATGAAACGGCTAGCGTCATCGACGAGCAGCAGGAAATATCGGTTTCCTCCAGGAGTTGCAGGTGTCACTGGCCCGCAAAGATCACCGTGCACCAGCTCAAGGGGCTGCTTGGCACGGTACTGTGTCGCAGCCGGGAACGGACGCCTTCTCATCTTGGTGGTGACACAGGTGTCACACACCTGCTCAACATGATCAATCACCGGGACACCACGCGCCATCTCTTCCTTCCCAAGTCTGCGGAGTGCATCAAAATTCAAGTGCCCCATCCTCTCATGCCACTGCCACGCTACATCTCCTCTGCGTGCTGCAAGACAGAGTGGCTGGGCTGCCTGAAGTTGGAGTGTGTACAATCTGTTAGCCCCTCTCTTCACCTTGGCAACCAAACGACCAGTGTGTTCCCAGATACGCAGCACACCGTGATATATCTCCACCTTGGAACCAGTCTCGTCAAGCTGACCAAGACTGATAATTGAATTCTTCAGGGCTGGTATATAGTACACACCCTGCAGCACCCTATGCTCACCAGTTCTTCCTTCGAAAGCAATCGATCCGATGCCTTTGATGTCAACCTTGGACGCATCTCCAAATCGGACCGTGCCTCGCACGTCCGTGTTCAAATCAGAAAAGAGCTCACGTCGTCCAGTCATATGGTGTGTAGCTCCTGAATCAAGGTACCACACATCTGCCTTTTCTTCATCGCTATTGGCACCAAGGAAAGCGCGGGCTTTTGGTTCTTCCAGATTCACCTCTTGAGCAGCATAGGTGTATGCCGGCGCGCACTCATCAAGGTCAACGAGCCCATGCGCCAGAAACAGAGCCCCATCATCCTCGCATTCTGCATACTGTACACGGCCATTGTGGCCGCCGTCACCGCCGCCTGCGCCCCCTCGGCCACCAGCGTGCTGGCCTTGATTGCCACCGCGGCCGCCGCCACGACGGCCTCTGCCCCGTCCGCCGCCGCGGTCACCGCCACCATCACGGTCACCATCTCTGTCTCGGCGCGGATGAGGGCAGTCCCTTGCCCAGTGGCCCTCCTGGCCACAATTGAGGCAGGTATCGCCACAGCGTCCACCACCGCGGCCGCCGCCACGGCCCCTTCCTCGCCAGCCGCCGCGACCGCGGCCACCACCGCCGCCTTGGCCGCCGCCGCGCTGATTCTTTGAGCTAGAGCCAGCAGAATCATCCCCGCCGCCCTTCTTCTCTTTCTTCCAGCGCGCGCGCCATTGCTCCTCAGTGTACAGCAGCTTGCCATTGATGGAAACAGGCTCTGTCACAGCTTGCGCTTCACGGTCATCCACCGCCTTGAGCCTTCCTGTCACCTCTTCAAGCGTGAGCGCCTCGAAGTCGAGGAACTGCTCAATGGCGACAACAATCTGCGCGTATTTGGCTGGCACTGTGCGCAGAAACTTTTCCACGACACGCGCCTCATCAATGTCTCTGTCTCCATGGAGCACAAGCTGCTGGTGCAGAGTTGACAGCCGCAGGGCAAAATCTTCCACCTGCTCGCCGGGCTTGACATCAATGTTCTCCCACTCCCGACGCAGCCGCTGCAACGTCGCTCGGCGGACCCTGTCCACACCGATTCGAGTTGCAGCGATGGCATCCCATGCCTCCTTTGCTGTCGCCTTGTCAAGGAGCGGGAGCCCCATCTCCTTAGGTACAGACGCGACAATCACCTCCAAGGCTCGCCTGTCATCGCGATACTGCACTGGACCTCCTTCAACAGCATCCCAGAGGTCGCGTGCTTGCATCCTCAACTTCATCGTCTGGCTCCACTCATAGTAGTTGGTCTTGTCCAGCATTGGCCACGTTGTGCCGCTTCCGGAGTCGCGGTAGACCACCCTGCCTTGCGGCGACTCATAGCGAGCGCCGCCACGACGCCTTCGGTCACGCAGTGGTGACTGCGAACGGCGCCTGTCCCGCGGTGGAGTCCTCTGGCTCTTGACTTCCTCCTCTTCTTCTTCTTCCTCCTCCAGCACCTCTTCTCCCTTCTCTGCAACTATCTCTGCGCGCAGCTGCTGCGCCGTCCTGGCCGCCGCCTCTGCGGCTGCTGCAGCCTGCTGAGCCGCCTGGACAGCCTGCGCCACAGCCTCCTCTGCTGCCTTCAGGCGCGCAGCCTTCTCGCCCAGCTCGGCTTCCTTGGCCTTCCTGGCCCGACGCTCAGCAGAGGTCGACGCCATGGTAGAGAGAAACAGAGGAGGAGTTCGAGTTGGGGAAGATGAGAAGGTGAGTGTCTAACCTAAGCTCTGGTACCAATTGCTGGAGGTACAGAGTGTTTTCTCAGCCAGGGATGACACACCCAGGCGACACAGCCCTTTCATATATAGAGATAAGTAGCACACATTGATTACATTAATGGCTCATTAGAGCTTTAACTAAACAGCTAACTGCCTGGGTACTTGCACAGTTACTTGTGCTGCCCAAGACCTTAATAGCAGAGACATAATTAGGCACAGATACCTAAGAGATAACTGGGAGCAGGGCTTAACTTCTACATTAACTAATGCAATTAACAATGCTGTCAAATGAAGAGATTTCAGATAGGGCTCCGCGACAAGATTTAGCACTTATCCAAGACAGGGCAAGAATCAGTGTCACAGAAAAACTTGTTATGGGTTCAAATGGTACGGGCCATTAGCTCCTCAAGCTGGAACTAACAGAAATTTATATATGCATGGCCAAGCATGATAAATCCCACAGGAACCATGTTTTTAGCTAGCTCCTCAAACTGGAACAGAGGGAAATTATGTATATTCAAGTATGATTAAACAACAAAAGAATTTAAGCTTATGAAACTTATAGTAACCAGTTTGCTTCGAATGTTTACTTAAAGTTGAAACTGGGAGCAGGCTGACATTTCCCATACAAATCTAATATCAGGATGTCCAATCATGTGATAGTGTACATGTAGGGTAAAAGAACACATAAGGTAAACAAAACAAATTTACATAAATACAGAAGACATACTTTGGACCAAGTTTGTAAATGGATTCAGCTGCACTGCGCATGTCAGAAATTGTTTGCAATGATACATTCCCAAGTAACTTTGATGCTTCTTTAACATTAGGAGTGACTATGTCAGCAATAGGAAATAGTTCATCCCTGCCCAAAACAATTGCAAGAGCATCTCCGTAAGTGCTATGATATTGAGGATGTAACAACAATAACAATCCTGCAACAACTCACAAATGGACACAGAACAAAACAAATATGGGGTTCCATACATATATGTAGCAAGAGTAGATGGTCCTGAAAGAGTATCACCACTGGTGGACACCATGACCGGATCCACCACTAAAGCTGCCTTCAGAAGCACAAGTCATAGCAAGTAAATAACTGAGCCGGCATAGTATGCTTTCATCGTACACATGAAACAATACAGCATACCTTTGACTGGAAACTTCCTAAGATTCTCACAGAGAACTTTAACTATTCCAGCTGAAGGGAGCATCCCTGTTTTCACCTAACAAAATCAAGGACAGAAGACACATTGCATGAGTTCCAAGTGGAAATAGGATGGAACTCAAATAGATTAAATCATGCTACACTATCACCTAACTCATCCCAGGTCCATATTACAACTTTAACAGAGATATTTGGAGAACCAACAAGTCTTTTGGCACACAAACACTATGTCAACTAAACACCATGCTTGAGGAAGAGAAATTCATCTTGCAAGCATGAAGGATTAGGATTGCGGGAAATTCAAACATGACCTACAATCAGTAACTATATGACGTAAACTGTGGTGATAGCCCTTGGCAGTGCGAAATGGGACTACAGTTCAATTACACAGGTTGAAGCCCCTGATCACCTTATAATAGAAAAGATACGTATTCACATGTAAGCTACCAATTTCACTGCAAAAAAAAAGTTCAATTTCAGGAAATTTTACCCCCACAACACCTAAACTGACATGGAACAAACTAATTAACACCTTCAAGCTTCCATGACTCACTTTTCAAGCACAGCTTAGTAATTCATAACAACAATAACCTGGCACAAATGACAAGACCTCGCTCTGTGGCATTGCACATCATGTGCTTAGGAAGAACTAACCCCTCATATGACATTTCTGTATCATGGCATCATTACTGAATACTGAATGTCAAAGAGGGCTCACCACATCCACCGACATGTCCGAGAGAACCGACCTCAGCTGCTCCCCCACGAACTCCTCCGGCACAGCATGGACCCCCTACAGTACAGAACCATCGGATCATCCATCCCCTGTTCTCGGTCGAATAGGAGCGAAAGGAATAGCAAAAATAACAAAGAAGCGGAGGGACCGGCGCAAAACGTGCCTGGACGCCGACGGTGTTCTGCGCCGTGACAGCAGTGATGACGGAGGAGCAGTATGCGCCGAGCGCCGCGCACGCCTTGATGTCGGCCTGGATGCCCGCCCCGGCGCCGGAGTCGGAGCCGGCCACCGTCAGAACGTGCGGCCACGGCATCGCGCGCGCCGCCACAGCGAGCCTCCGAGGCCGGATTCTGGGAGAAGGCGAGACCCGCGATGAGGAGGTGGGGGAGGGGAATCGAAGGGCGGCGGCGGTGGAGGGGTGGTGCGGGGCGACGGCGGCTGCGGGTGGTTGCACGGACGCCATCGGCAAGTGGAGGGAAGGTTTATGACGTTGGGGTTGGGGATGGGGATGGATGAGTCAAACCTTTTCCTATTGGAAAACAAATGTTTTTGGACATATATCACCGCAATATTGAGGGTCTGTTTGGCTCCCGCTCGCTAAAGATTAGCATCTACCACATCGGATGTTTGATACTAATTAGGAGTATTAAATATAGGCTAATTATAAAACTAATTGCATAGATGAAGTCTAATTTGCGAGACGAATCTATTAAGCCTAATAGTTCATGATTTGACAAAAGTGGTGCTACAGTAACAATTTGTTAATGATGGATTAATTAGCCTTAATAGATTCGTCTCGTGAGGTAGCCTAGGAAGGTTAGTACTAATATCCAATCCGAATATTCAATGCGACACGTTAAAGGAACACCCTTGAGTCGCTCGGCTCTCTTTTCAATCAACCATGCATGTGCCACGATTATTTTGGATCTGTCCAGAGCACTCTCTCGATCCACTACTTCTCCCACAGCCATGGCCGACCAAGAATGCAAGTGCCATGCGCCACTTGCTAGCTGGTGGGCTAAAACAAACTCTCTCAATCAAGGTCTGGTCTCAGAAAACTCTTATATCCAGTCACCCAAGGGCCAGGGCAGTTATCTATTGGATTCATTGATTGGATTAAGTAAGGGATCGGAATCTTAATTTGACCAACAGCGGAGTGTTTTCTCCCTACAAACAACACTCGAATCTTTAATTCTCGTTCAGTTAGCTTTTACTATGCATATAGACATAATATATATCTAGTTGCATAGCAAAAACTATGTACCTAAAAATATCAAAACGAATAGTAATTTAGGAATAATAATTTGGGACGGAGGGAATATATTACAGTCATTGATTTAAAAAAAATTCGATCAAGGGAGAGACGCCCCCTGACTTTCGTCTTAAGATAGTAAGCCCACCGAACCCGGAAAGCAGGCAGGGATCTCATCTCACGTGCGCTACAGTCCAGGAGGTGTGGGCGCACGACCCTGCAGCGCCAGGATTCAAACAGACAGGGAGCGCGCTCTACCATCGCGCTATCAGCGCCACCCTTGAGTGATTGATTTTACAGACCTTTCAAGCACTCACGCTGTGGATGAGCAACGATAACTCTGAATATCTTCAGTGTAAACGACAATCGAATATGCTTTTATTGTGCTATAATATATAGGAACAATGCATTAGAGGTCAGCTCCCCTAGCCAATCCTCGGAGCTTTGGCGACCTTGTCGTTGGAGTCGACGAACACCCTGACCCGCCCGGTGTTGTAGTCCATGGTGACGAAGGCGTCAGCTGGGACGACCTGCACGTCGGCGTCCGGCTTGTCCTCCTTGATCTTCTTCTTCGCCTCCTCCGACGACAGGCCCACCAACTCCGGCCATGAATCCTTCGCGGCAGCGGCACCGCCGGCGGCACTTGGTCCACTGGTTGCCATCTGTCTGGAAATCTAGAAGAAAAGGAGAGAACGAACCGATTGCAAGAAACAGGACAGCTGATATCAGTTTTGTGGAGAAGCAGTGAGATACTCCAAGGATTAGTGACGAGACAGATTACTCACTGTAATTTTTCTTTTTTGAAGCGTATACTCGCAGTAATTTTGTGCTGGGGACTGGGGTAGACTGCAGATGTGTTCGGTCTTTGGCAAAGGTTTGCATCGTGGCATAGGGAATTTATAGGGGGGTGTGCCTATTGGAAAAACCCTAGTGGCAGAGACAACTGTATAGGTAACTCAGATGGTGTTTTGGAAGCATCGTTCACAACAGTGCATGGTCAACATATGGCACCCCAATGCTGCTCTCCTCGACTCTTCCTTTAATCTCAAGCAACTTGTAGCGTAGAATTAGTCGGTTAAGTGGTTAACCAACAACGATGCCTTGGCCGGCTGGCCGGCCAATTATAAATTATAAGATTTTTTTTTATGCACGTCTCATTTGTAGAACTTCTTATCCTATCACAACTTCTTATCCTATCACTCCACTGAATGATGGATGGTCGAAGAATCGAATGGGCCAAAAACAGATCGAAATGGGCCGTCGCACGTGAAGTGTCTTCCAATTTATTTTATTTCGAAGTAGCTTACACTTTGTCAACAGATGCCTCGTAACTACCAATCTCAAAGAGTTCCGCTACAATACAACCCTTTTGTGCAACTTCTTTAAAATAAGCACAAAGGCCCAGTCTCATGTTTTTCTTGCGTTCTTCATGTGTAGCATCCAAACCCTTCTTGATTTCTGTAGGATTTTAATTGAATAGGCCCTCCAATATTTTGTGTTTTTATTCCTATGTTCTGGTAATCATGCGTTTTAAAGAGGCCCCAAGTTTTTTTTTTCCAATTTGTAACAGATTGCTCGTCATGTATTGCTGTGTTCCTGCTTTGCGACCGGCAACGAAACAAAGCTGAACGACATAACATGCTTCTAGACATGCAGAGGAAACGGATTCTGCCAAAGCATCGATTTGTCATCAGAAAGGGAAGGCGGGGAAATGAACAGAAGTGCCCTTACGCAGCAAGACGAGGCTGTGGCGGCGGCACCAAGTCAAGAGAAACTGTCCTTAGGAACCACCATTTTCGCTGATTGCGCACATATCCAAAAATAGCAAATAACTCTTTCAATTTTCTTGCAAATAAACCAGGCCTCAGCACGGATGGTGGTTGAAAGCTTTTCCTTTTATCAGACTGGGCAGTCCAAACTCCAAAAGGGCCCTCAGCAGCATGTTCATGTATACGCATCAACGCATGGCAGTAACTATTCCCTAACTTATCTTAGCAAATCCAGGGCGCATTTTGGTTTCAGTTGGTCCATAATGAACCATTGCGCATGGCCAATGCCAGCAGAGGATGCCCCAAAAGGTCATTACCATTTTGACATTCCGGGTCTCCGATACTTCTTCCAACAAATGGTCAAAGAACCACATGACTGTGCAGTTGGCTGCAGAAAATGATCAATTCAGGGCAGTGAATCTGCAGACACATGGCAGCAAACTGTGACACGTCGGGGAACACTGCATGGAGCAAATCAGCATAAGACGATAAATGGTTATGTAGAGTATCAAGGCTGAGAAATCCTCGGTTTCCTTTTGCCAGACAGCTTTGTGTGCACTATCCATTGTGCTTTACATACGAACCCTTCCCGAACTTCCAATGAACACACGGACACAGGTATTAAACAATCTTCAATTCCAGGCAAAGCTTTAGTGATATACAGTAGACAGCTTGCTGGCAACATGTTCCATGGGCAGGCCTTTTTGCATGCAATTTTGTTTTGCCGTGACACCCATGAGTGCACTCATAACCACAGTTAGTGAAAAACATGGCTCTGGCCAACAACATCAGCACCCTAATGCCACATTCTGGCTTCAATCACATAGGGTTGCTATGGACTCTCTTCAACCCATAAGGGCTCTTGCATCAAGTATTTAGCTTTGCTTATATTCCTGATTATAGAAGCTCACATGGCTTTACTGATCTCAAGCTCCATTGCTCCAGGTAAGTTCATCCAGATATTGAATATAAATAACTAATCAAGATACTGAACTGATTTGAGCTGAACTTTTGAGCTTGGAAACTTGAAGGCCTGACACAAGCTAACCCGCCAATGAACAAAACTTACACTCTCACTGCAGCAGACTGTTTTCATTTTCCGTACAGAGGAATTCATGACATGACATGGGGCAAAGGCTTCCAAGTAGACCAAAGTTCCCCACCAGCTTTGATGCACTGAAAAGCATTTTCACATGCTCCAGAGGGAACTGCAGCAATATAATAATGCCTGCTTATGAACCAAGTCAACATTCATGTTCCGTCAAGTATTGCAACATTCGATGCTGGCTGCTGTGCTTTGAGGATTTTTCTCATATCTCCAACTCATAAACCATCTGGTTCTATAGGGTTCCTGTGTACATATCTTGATGTAGGGTGTCGCCCTTACAGTACACATAACCAGATCAACTAAGAATTTCACCCTGCAAGGACAAAAACAACAGAATTAGGCATTTGTGCCCAAACATATAAAAATCATATGTACATTTGCAGAATAGTAAAAGGACATACCAAAGTATAGTATGATAAAACAACATGCACCAAAGAAATTATGATGTGATTAGCATAATGCAAACACTTGTGGTTCACCACATCAAGAAACATAACAAGCAAAAGGGAATGAACATAACTTAGACATAGCTAGCTACTTGAAGGATGCGTTGATCATTGGAATATCAAAGCAATATGCAAATTTGTTAATAGGAAAGGAATTGGCATTTTGGTATTTCTTTCTCAAAATCAAATCATATGCCAGATGGGAAATCTTTGCTTCCGTGCCCCCAGTTACAAGGTTGCTACTTTCTACCAGCATATGCTCAAAACCTTTTTTTTTCCTTGAACAACGCAGGAAAACTACATGCCATTTCATTAAGAAAGGAAGTCGTACAAAATGTACAAGGAAGCGGGAGGAACTAGAAAACCCCTCCCAACACACTCCACTCACCCTAAGGGTATCTCCATGTATAGAACCGGCCCCGGTTGCATAGATACAGCCCACAATGATTTGATGTCACATGTTGTATTAGCTCCAGTGTATAGAACCAGGGTTTGAATCTATAAATGGGACCCACGCCCCTCCCTCCCTCTATTCTCTCTCCCACTCTCCCTATATTATATTATACAGGACCTGATTCTATGCATGGCCGCATGGGAGCTGGTTCCATATGGAATCAACCTCACAATGTATAGGAGCTGGTCCTATAAGAGAGAGAAACATATGGATCCAGCTTAGGACCTCCCATTGGAGAGGCTCGAAACAAAAGAGAAAGGTTGCGCCACTGCAAAACAAAACACGACTACAACCTGCTTACCACGCTAGACCACTAACAGCCTGGGGCAAGCGACTTCAGGAGGAACTCCTGAAGAACAGAAGCTCCAGCCAAATACCAAAACCTCAACGGAGTGAAACTATGATACTTGCATATTCCTCCATGGTCAATAAAGCTCATGGAAGCAAAATGTAGCGGAATAATATTTGCAAAGAAGATGGCGAATTTTCGTTATGTGATTTTGTTCTGTAACAACTTCTTTTCCCAAGGTATTACTCCAACTTTACTTAGCTCTCTCCATGATAGCTACCAGAGAAGTAGCTCCTATCACTATGCTTCTCAAAAGCTAATGGAATGGTACGAGAAACAGCTGTTGACCATGACGCTAACTGTTTCCAACTCCATTACTGGACCAACAATACTCATCTGATTTGCATGAGAAGATCCATAGAGCTATATTGTTGTCAGCTTATGGCATTGTAGCCACACTCCGTCCTATGATTTATGAATTACAAGCATTGAACTGCACCTATTGAGTATTGGTAATGGTCTCTGGGTTGTAGAACAGCAAAAGGCACCTTATAATTTAGATAACATGACCATTGAAGAGTAGACAGAAATGGCCATTTCAAAATATCCTAAATTAAGTTGAAAATTAACAAACCAAGGAAAACTACAAATGACCATTTAAACGTAGATAGAAATGCAGTACAACTTCTGCTCGGATGGAGAAATTACTTGCCTCATCATTCTGTAAGCCATCAACAGCTTGCCTCTGTCATTGAAAAGACTTTGTAATGATCTTCACTGCTTAATTAAAAGCACTCACATTCCAGAACACCAACATAACCTTCATTAGCTTTGTACATGGGATAGTCCAAACTGATAGGACTTATAGGACCAGACTTAACCAGCTTGTATTCAACTATGCAATGTGCTTGCATCATGCAGAAGAAAGCATCAAAGTTCAACTTCCATATGTTGCTGTCATAAATAGTAAGCTTCTCCCTTCTCAGAGCCTTACCAAAAGATTTAAGCACTGTAAAACTTCCATACGCCACTTATCACACAAAAGCAACAGCAGCAGATCTACCAGCTTCATTCCAAGTAATCCTTCTACTTTCTTCCACATGCAGTGAAAGTACTCCTTAATTAAGCCAAATCTTTGCTCGTGGCACCTTTTTTTCTCCTTATGGTTGATGACATTTCCTACATGAAGTTCTAAATTGGGGAAAGGGCGAATATAAGTGCTTCAGACTGAACAGCCTTGCTACCTCTACAGCTGCAAAATATCTAAATTCTACTATTCAGCGCTGTATCACATGAAAACATCATAATTCTTCCGGTACTCCATGCTGTATCAAAGACTGTTCATGCCTCCGGGAGTACAGTGACAATAAAACAAAGATCCAGTGCTAAAGGAATGGCTATGCATATGTATGGCATGATAGCTATATGCATTCTTGGGGACAAATCAAAGATTGCCCGACAAATTTTGGATCATAAACATGACTAGGTGGAGCAAGGAGTAGATATGGCCTCTTTGGGATCTGACAAATGACAGCTCGTGCAAACTTCAACTATAGTTGCATGGATCCACAGAAGCAAGCACCTCACTGTAGATGATCTCTTATAACGATGTGAAGAATGTCTCTATTGATTTTAATTTACACAAAGTGTATATGGAATCAACTCCAAGTTGAGGCTCCGATCGGCTATGTTTGTCGACTTCATCATGCTCCTTATGGCCTAAAGAAGCACCTCAAGGGCAGTTTCAGCCCTACGGTTCAGTTTTGAAAGTTATTGTCCTAATGATCTTAATCCTTCTTTGTCTATGCATAACTATTCTAAACTTCACTTTTACCAGGGCCTCTAGAGGTCTTCATTGGATTATGTCCAAACCATCTCAATGGTGTCGTACAAGCTTTCCTTCAATTGGTGCTAGCCCTAGACTATCATGTATATCGTCATTTAAGACTCAAATCTTTCTTGTATGACCACAAATCCATCGCAACTTTTGCATTTCTGCAAACTTAACTGTTGAACATGCACCTTTTAGTAGACCAACAATCTACACCATAGAACATTGCAAGTCTAATCGCCGTTCTATAGAACATGCCATTGAGAATGCAAGATGCTTGGCGCCAATCCATTGACCCCTCTTTAATTCTATGCCAGATCCTTCTTCTGCTCCCTATACTGCTCCACAATTTTTCTTATTAAGGAAATCGCTTCCATGGTCGACCTTCCAGGCATGAAACTAAATTGGTTCATGATGACACGCAAATTCTTTTCAAACGGTGCTTGACCCTCCCTCCCTCTCTCTCTTAGCTTCATGGTCTTGCTCAGCAGCTTACTGCCTTGGTAATTAATACAACTTTGAATGTCCCCCTTGTTCTTCAAGACTGATGCTAATATACTTCTCCACTCTTCTGGCATTTTTTTTGACCAAAAAATATGGTCGAACAGCTTACTTAGCTATAATATAGCTGCTCCCTTTCATCCTTTTGAGCAACTGTTTGACCTAGGATACCAGTGCAACTTTCAGAATTATTAATGGTCACGTGAAACATGAGCTGAATAAGCTCATTGTTGTCGGTGCATCTTTCATTGTGGCCTCGTGGGTGAGCAATATGTGCCTTCTGATCTTCAAGCAACCTACCTCTCCACAGAAAGCTTAGACTCAACTTCAAAACCATGTCCACCTTCTCGAAATCAGTAGAATCTCCTGATTCAACATGAATCCAAGGGCGTGGTATCTGATTATCTATACGGCTATCTTGGAGCATATGCCACATTCAGGTCAATGTGGTCCAAATCTCTTGTATGTCTAAAACTAATATTGAATGAGGTGTACAGAACTGTAGATAGCTTCTCGCTCCTGTTTTTTGCGTACAATGATAACTATTGTGCGATGTAAGTACTTTGTTCAACACATCAGGTTCAATGTTTCAGCAGTTAACAATAGTTCAGGCTTGCTAAGCCATTTGGGACATGTATGACCCACTCTACCAAATGTGTATCATATATGTCCAAGCCCTATTAAAATAGTTTTTACTCGTAGATCCATATAGCAATAGAAATATGGACATCAGGATATCAATATTGAACTAGATTTATAGTAATAATTCTGTAATTTATAGTAGTGGAAAAAATTTAATAGACTACTATAGAAATTAAAATTCTTAGAAACGTTCAAACAAGTCAAGCCTTAATTTTAAAGCAAGCAAGTATAAAGCTCAGGTACTGTAAACCATGTGACATGACAGGTTAACACCTAGAAGGTAACTCTTTCTCCCATGACTCTTGTGATCTTAACGGTACTGAAGGCGGTTCTTGTCATATGTCCCCCATGAACTAGATTCAGGAGGATGCAAAGGACCTTTCTCAGAAACCTCCTGGTAACATAATAGAAATTACAGATAAATGAGCAACTATCTTAAGTTAATGAGGGAAGAATTTAATGGTCGCATATTGCTATCTGATGGAGATCATACCGCATGGATATTATAGCTATCTTCATATGGCTTAGTGAAGGCCACCTCAGGGCTGCCCATCTGCATCCCATATGCTCCACCTTAAAGGGTACATAAAATTGATAGCATGATAATTCTACCTTATATTAAAGAAATAAAAAAATGATAAATACAAAACATCAACGATACTGACAAGATAAATACTATTTCAGGAAGCATACTTTGAACAAATCACCGTCCGTTAAAAAAAATTAATGCACTCTTAGTATGGGTGAGTGTTGCCCAAGGCCACCACCTAGCCTACATAGGCAGCGTCATCTTACCTAGGCTTCTAGCCTCCCCAAGCAGCCACCAAAGCTTGCTTAGTCATGCCTAATTGCCGATTAGGTGCTAATTGCTGCTCTGCCTCTAGACTAGCACCTTGGGACAATGATTATAGCATGCTAATACATCAATTTCGACCATTCTTATCAGCCCATCAAACAACAATAATTGTTGAGTACGTAAGCCATATAGAGGCCGATGATGGAAAGCGTCAGACTATTAGACTATCAATCATCGATTCTGAATGTCCCAAGGTTATTTCTAATTTGACATCGGCGCGAAAGAATAGCCACAAAGCTAAAATATGTTTTAGAGTGGATAATTCACAGCAAAAAGAAAAGACTATTCTTGCTTCTATACATCTGGACAAGTCCAAAGTAACACAGTGCAAGTATTGTGTCTCATTTTTTTAATTATCATATCCAGTGCGACTAGCAGACTCAACAGAACTCAACGAGCACAATAGCTGAGCAATTATTTTTCCCAAAAATATGAACTTAAAATCCTAACCCCTCAATGCATATTATTTAAAACATATACAGCATGTACCCTTCATTGGTTAACAAATATGATTCCAAAGTTTGCAAAGGTATATCTACAATAAAATTAGCAAACGCCAACCATATATGTGGTCCAGTTTGCTATCCTATAATTAGATTTCACACCTCACATCGTATTTTAAGAAAGAACAGCTAAGGAGTGATCAAAAGGAAAGACCCCTTGATAGAATTCTTATGCCCAGTGCCCACATTACCAAAAAGAAACCATCACCTTATGTGCTACTTCTGCAAACCTCAGCATAGTAATGGCAATGGTAAAAAAAATGCAGAAATATGCAAAAAAAGAATCAGTCAAATAAACAGATTACTACAATAGTACAATCTCCTGCCAATGAGAGGAGGGAATGTGTGCAAGAAAATTTGCAATACTGTGAGGTAAATTAGTCCCAATGCTGTACCTGTGCCCCATGGTCTCACTTCAAATTTAGCTAATTCAGCTCGCATCTGTTCAATCTCTTGTGCCATAGAAATCATATTCTTCTCCATTGCCTTCCTTTGTTCCACCAACTCAAAATTCCCTTTTCGCTCTAGTTCACAAGCAGTCCTGCGGAAGACAAACCAATGACCTTAAAAGCATATATATATATACTTGCAAATGACTAACTGGTGGGTACCTGATAATCAGATGGAATGCAAAGGAGACTGCAGATGTACCTCACATGAATAAGTTCCAGTTGCAGACCATCAAGCTCTTCTTTCAGCATAGGTAGCTGGTGCTTAACAGATTTTTCCCTGGTCAGATCTTCCATGAGAGATGCAGCCTCTGCAGAGAGTTCTTTCCTAGTAGCAATGAGCTTCTCAATTTCACCACGAAGCTGCATAATCTCATCACGTAAGTGCTCATTTGCTCTAAGTTCAGCTTCAAGCTTCCTCTTCTTGTCCACAAGCTTACTGATATAAGCTTCCTTCTCAGCAGTAATGTCTGAAATGATAACATTCAAGTGGCGGACCTCATCTTTTCCAGCTTGTAATTCCCTGTTTAAGTCTGCACGCTCCTCAGCCAGAGCACGGTTATCTGCCAAAAGCCTCCGGAGTTCAACTTCCTGCAACTCAAGCTCTTCCTCTAGAACAGCTGGGTGAGGGTGAGGGTGAGGATGAGGAGCTCCTCTCATGCGTGGGCCTTCATGGATGTCAGGATAGGCCCTACGGTCATCAGCACGAGTGGCAGGATAGCCCCTATGGTCATCAATCAAACGAACACCAGGGTAGCCCCTACGTTCATCAACCAGACGGTTGTCAGGATACCCCCTACGTTCATCAGCCGCACGGATGTCATGGACTTCAGGATACCCTCTGGGATGAACTAGACGAACTTCATGGTAACCCCTGCGGTCATCAATGGGACGCCGTGGCAGTCGACCTCTCTCCGACATGATGCTTGGTGCCTTGGTCCGAAAAACATCAAAAGAAAAATAGAGTTTTATGGATCCATTGTTAGTTCATGACAGGTACATGAAAGCCAGTACATTCATCAAGTGAAATAACAGCGGTGGATCTGACACTGCATAACACTGGTAACATAAAGCACATATAGGAACTAAAATAACACCCAGGTTAGCACAAGGTATGCGTTGGGCAATGGGCATAACGCATAAGTGTTCAACTCTGAGATGAATAGAAAGTCCTACAACTACAACAGTACCGGTGACTTATTAGTGACTGACTTTGCAAATTATAACAACAAAAGAACCAGCTTGCAGTCAGTGCTTTCATTTGAACGAACAGCACTACTGCAAACAGGGGGGTGGCACGGCGGAAATTTTACAAGAGCTGGAATTTTTCCATTGAATTTCTACCCCGCGGGTCATGATACCCCCACAATATTCGCCTGAGGTGGTTTCAGTACATCCGCAGCTTGGGTGCCAACCCTAGGCGCCAGGGGTGGACCCAGTGTAGGACATGGTCAGATCCGAATACAAATTGCATATGATAGGGGTTTGGGTGTTCGATTTCGCACAGCAGGAAGGCAAGGGAAGGGAAGAGAATGGGAGGGTATACCCTTGTGGTATGATCGTCGCCGGCGATTACCCCGGTGAAGAACTGACCAACGGCGGCGCCAGTCGCTCTGTCGTCGCCGCTAGGAAAAAGTAAGGCCGAGACCGAAGAGAGAGAGGAAAAGGCGACGGGGAGGGGAAATAGCCGGATATAGGGCGTCTTTGTTTCCACGTTGAACGGGCCCACGGCTCACAAGTTCGCAGTTTAGCCCACATTGAACGCAGCCAGCAGCAGAAGGCCCAGTTTAGCCCAGCGCGCGAGGAAGACCAGCTTATAGTTTTTTTTTTTCGTCTTGTTCTTTTTTCATTCATTTCTTCTTTTTTATCCCCTTTTAGAGCAACTCCAAGAGGCTGCTAATCTTACCCCAATATCTTTTTTTAGAAAAAGGAGAGAAAAAATAAACTCCAACCATCCACCTAAACCTTCCCTAATTTTTTAGCGATGCTAAAAAACAGCCTGCCACCGCGTATATTTTAGCGTTGGCGTTCCTCCCTCAATCCTGATTCTCGCACGCCCGCGGGTCCCTTCCGATGGGCTCAATACGATGACGTGGCCTGTGTTTGAAATATTAGGGGCTATTTATTAGCGATTTGCTATGGACTGATATGTTTTTGGGGGAAATGTTTTTTTTTTTGAGAACTCCTAATACATAGTTTTGGGGAAGAATTTTTTAGGATACTCTTGGAGTTGCTCTTAGACACCTTTCTTTTAATACTTCCCATGATTCACTATTTCATATAAAACCAAAACCTGAGATCTGCCATTACAAGCTGTTTAATTTGTTTCGTTTTGGTAGCGATCCGGTCTCCATCTTCATCGACAATAGCACACAGCTTCTTCTTGTCACCAAGGTTTCTTCAAACACAATATAAACTATACAAAATACAATAAGAAAAATCTCATCCAAAGATGAAGTGAACACCAGGATGATGCCTGCTAAACGCGCTCCTCATTGCAGACTTTACAGCTTCTACATTGCACCTGCTGATACTTTTTCCGAAGGAACCATGGAATTGAAATGTCAATTTTGATTTCTTTGAGGCCAGCTGGCCATGTCACTAGATGCTCGTAACTCCCATTTGCTCAAGTCATCCGATCCCTGACTTACCACCTCTAGGACGAGCATATGGAGCTTTGGCATGGTCTCTTCTTCGAAAACCGGGAGCGATTTAGAACAAGAGAACTCTAGGCTCCTGAGAGCCGGAAATTTCATGGAAACAAGAGGCAGCCGGGTGTTTGATTTCTTTATAGTATAGGTAGATTCTTGAGGAGGCATTTTGGGCTGCCTGTATTTTGTTCGCCCGTGAGCGTTGGGCGGGCAGGCGGGCGTTGTTGGATCTTATCGTTATGTTGGGCTCAGAGGCCTACGGAACAAAAAAAGTCAATTGGGCCTCAAACAAGCCTGGACCTAGTGTTTACAGGTTGAATATATTTAATGCTCGGCCCGGCATCATGAACAGGCCTAACAAGGTTAATGGCCATACAAGCTCGGTAATCCTACTTAGCTCCCGGAAGCCAGTTTCTTATACGGCTTTCGGTGCTTTAAAATACGTGCAAAAACTTCTGACCGTCTGATCTGAACCTATGTCCCCTTCCCCACCACTGCCTCCCACGTCACCCCGCGCGCCACCACCCCACGGCCCTCACCTCACACCGTGGGGCCCGCCGCCGTCCCTGCAACACGGCCGGCGCGCCGCTCCCCTTGCATGGCCTCGCTGCTTCTCCCCTCGCCACCGAGCGCCGCCTGTCCGGCATGCTAGCGCAACAACACCCCTCCCATGCGCCCGCGGCTCCACCATGGTTGAAGAAGATTGGTTTTTTTCTCCAAATGTTGACTTTCGTGTTGAAAAATGTTAAATCCATTTGGCTTGAAATAAGTATTAAAAAATGTTGAATATAGTATTGTTTAAAAAATGTTAAATTCACTATTTTGAATTGTTGAACTATTTTTTTGAAAAATATTGAATCTATTTTTATAAAATGTTGAAGTTAGATTTTTAATTCTGGGAGGAAGAAGAGGTTGATGGGCTTCTATTGGCCTAGGGGGTGTTTGGGTCTAGGGGGCTAAACTTTAGCCCTGTTACATCAGATGTTTAGATACTAATTAGAAGTATTAAACATAGTCTAATTATAAAATTAATTGCACAGATGAAGACTAATTCGTGAGACGAATCTATTAAGCCTAATTAGTCCATAATTTGACAATGTAGTGCTACGGTAACCATTTGCTAATGATGGATTAATTAGGTTTAGTAGATTCGTCTCGCGAATTAGTCCAGGGGTTCTGCAATTAGTTTTATAATTAGCTCATGTCATCCAAACATCCAATGTGACAGGACTAAATTTTAGCCCCTCGTATCTAAACAGCACCCTAATCTCTAACTATCTGGCTTGTGAAAGTTAGACAGGAGCCCCATACAAGCTTGTAGTCAAGGGTGACCTATCCTTGAGTTAATTAATAATCAAGTAAAGTGAGAAGAACTGAGGACATTTGGACCTCGGGTCATACAAGCTCAGATATGAGATATGATATGATTGCAATTTCGTTTCACACAAATGAAATACTAAAGGAGAAATTTTTAGTCAAGGTACTAACGAAATGAAATCTTGTAAGAAAAAACACAAAGGGAGCATGCATGTTATACCTGAAAATCTATTTTTTTTCCATTCAGCGATAGGAAACGGACATCCCAAGTTCCCAACGATCGCCATACCTTCCATAAGACCATGACCCTCCCACACAAGACACAACTCGGCAGCTCATTCATAGCTGCTGACACCTGACAGCACGAAACCGAAAGAGCGCAATGCCTAGTACAGCAGAACTGAAGGGGAAAAAATACAGCTAGAAATCAGCAAAAGAAAACTCAAAAAGAAAAAGAAAGAAAATGGCGCGCACGCACACGTGCAGGTAGCCCAGTGGGGCGGCGGCGGCAGCTGGATCTCGAGCTGTCTCCCTGACTCCTTGTGTTGGCGCGCCGCTGTTTCCCTTTCGTTTCCGGCTGGCCGTCAGCCCCTCCCCACCTGCCTCTGCCCCGTGGCAGCGCTAGCAGTCTAGCACTGGAGCTCCTGCAGCAGGAGACAGGTCGACACGGCTGCGTCGGCTTGGCTTGTCGCTCCTAGCAACGCCCAACAGCCTCTCCCTCGCACATGCACATGCACGTACCCATCTCTGCATATGCGTCCCGGACAGTTCCTCCTTGTAAAATATCTTCCTCCTTTCTCAGAGCTAGCGATGCGTACTTTTGTCCTATGATGAAGAAAAAGGCAGCTCTGATAGTTGACACTGATGTGCATTTCTGCAGGACACCATGCCTGCCATCTGTAGGATTGGCCAAAACCTGCAGACCGAGCAAGCAGCACCAAACAGTATTTTCCTTTCACAACAAATTAGTCCTTTCAGCTTTTCAACTTGAAGCGAACAGGTCCACTATTCGTAGCAACAAATGAGGGTTATTTTTCGTAGCTCACAATTTGACCGCACATGAGCCATCATCAACTGATAACAACCGATAAAGTTGTCGACCATTTGCAGTAGATCTACTACCACTACCGTGCTACAATTCTTTTTAACCCCCACATTATTTAACTCAGAAACCTACAATCCTAAGCCCTAGCCTGTTCCACCCAAAAAAGTTACACCATGTGATGGCTGGGCGACGGATCTTCGAACATGCACCTGTATTCCACACCTCGAGTTTTTAACCTTCTCCCCCATCCATCACCAACACGAGTATCCAAAGCATTCATTCACCCTCCTTGTCGGGCTTCGCGGTCAACGGCCGTGATTGCTCGATCTGGACAGGCCCCTGTGATCCCAGCCGTCGGAAGCCTCGATTTTTCTGCCGTTATAAATAGGAGCATCTCCGCTTATTTGACTTTTCTCTTCTCTTCTCTCCCCGTCGTCCTCTATCTCGCCATTTATCCGCTTCCCCCCCTCCTCTTGCCTCCTCGCCTCGTGCTCGGCTCGCCAATCCCTCCCGAGATTAGGAGGGACAGGGGCCCGAGATTCGGATTTAGGATTAGGATTCTCGTGCCGGAATCGGAGGCGCCACGCGCTGGAGTCGCGGCCGAATTGGTGCGTCTGTTTTTTTTTTCTTCTGGTCAATTTGTTGTTACAGCTCCTTGTACGGATTGCCGCTTGATCCGGTTCAATTCACTCAATTCCGAGTGGATTCCGTTTTTCTCAATCCATTTTTGTGCCAATTTCGTTGAAATATCTTGGTTTTCCCGCTCTCCGCCGTTGGAATTTCTCGTTTCCATTTCTCGGAAATCTTGTGCGACTATTCAATGCTTCGTCCCCCGTAGACATGGTGCATCCCTTGATGCGGATTCGCCGTCAAATTTCTGATTTTGTGGCGCTTGCGGTGATTCCTGGATGAGATCTGTGCCTGGAGCCGCAGCAATCCCGCCTGAATTTCATCTTTGCGGCGATGTAGTTGAAGTGTTACGGTTTCTCAAATCTTGGGAATTTTTTCTCATCATTTTTTCGTCGACAATTTGCCCGTGCAGCCTGGGTGACCACGCCATGATGGCGAACGGGAGGCTCCAGAAGCAGGCGTTGCTGCCGCCGCGGAGCCCGTTCCCTGCAGCGGCAGCGGCGCCGGCGCCGCACGCCGAGCTCGGCCCGATCGCGCGCCCGCGGGACGCGCACCACCGCCACGGCCACCAGCGCACGTCGTCGGAGAGCTTCCTCGCCGACGAGCAGCCGTCGTGGCTCGACGACCTGCTCGACGAGCCCGAGACGCCGGCGCGGGGGCACGGCCGGCCCGGCCACCGCAGGTCCTCCAGCGACTCGTTCGCGCTCTTCGAAGGGGGCGGCGGCGCCGCGGCGGGCATGTATGACAATGTGCTCGATGGCATGAGGGGAGGAGGAGGAGGAGGGCAGGTGGCTTCATGGGCTGGCGCGCCCGAGTTCTTCCCGGAGCCGAGCTCGTTTGGGCGGCCTCAGGGCAGGCCGTGGGAGTCCAGGCAGATGTACCGGCAGGGTGGTGGCATGCCGATTCCAGGGAGGGAGAAGAATGTTGGGCGCCATGGCCCCTCGAGCTCATTTGGTGATCAGGAGCATGGCCATGTGCCGAATGGAGTGGACAGGAAAGGCCATGGTGATGCAGCTCATGACCAGAGGATTGGAGTAGAGAGGAAGGATGGCCTGAGGCACTCGCAGTCGGAGGCGGACACCAAGCGAGCCAAACAGTGAGTTTAATTGATTTTATCATTGCAGTCAATTTGAAGAATTATGTTCAGTTTGTAGAATTTTTGTTCATGAAACATCAATAGTGGTGTGCTTCTCTCTACTTACTGCAAACACCATAGTGAGCCTGCATTTTAATTTGCAATGTTCTTTGAGCCCGAAAGGTAGGCACATAGTTATACTGTATGTTACATATTAGTTTGATTTCTCTTATGAGGAGTTGCTGTTTTAACTGGTGTAAATGCTATCGAATAGGACAAATGTGTTTGTGTGGGAGTCTTGTTTATATATTTAGATATACATTTTATTTGTGTCTTTGCTGTGGCAGTTCCACATGACTACAAACTTGAGGTGGGCTAAACAGAGAAAAATTTTCCTAAAGCGGTAGCAACTATATAATCTCAAACAAAATGATTGTTTTTTACATTAGAGGGATCTTATCAAAACAGAATCCATGGAAAGCTCTCTCTAGCACCCTAAGATATTGAAGACCTAATCAGATCGAACTACGCATGTGGATGGCATACGTCTGTCAGTGTTTGCCTTCCTTAAATTTAGGAAATCCTTGAATGCAATATAGGGGTGCACGTTATATTGTACATCAGACTTCCCTTTGTTGTCAAAATATGCAAACTTGAATTTGTACTTCCATCAAAAGGGTTAATAAGATGCAGGCCCCATGTGGAGTGTTCATGTTGATAGATGCTGATAGACCTTGAATGAGCTGTACCTATTTAACTTCTTCATTTTTCATGTCAATTGCAGACAATATGCTCAGAGATCTCGTGTCCGGAAGCTCCAATATATTGCAGAGCTCGAGAGAAGAGTTCAGTCCTTACAGGTAACCTTTTTTTTTTTTTGAAGCGGACCATATTGATATCTTGCTGAAGTTAGGATGACCTTAAATCACCGAAAATTCTTTACTTTTTATACTTGCAGACAGAGGGGATCGATGTTACTGCTGAAATGGATTTTCTCGGTCAGCAAAATATCATGTTAGACCTGGAAAATAAAGCCTTGAAGCAACGGCTTGAGAGTCTATCTCAGGAGCATCTTATTAAACGCTGTAAGTATTCCTCTTTTTTCCCCATATGCCAGTACCGTACCTTGGGGTTTCTTTGTGACTTGTCTTCTTGGTTTTAACTTTGGTATGGTTGTTTTCATAGGGTAGCAATCAGGTTTAATATCTCTATGAGTTTGGTGAATAGTATCAAAGTAATTTTTTGATGGGATGTTATTTGTTAATACTGTAATCGATTTCAAGTATTTTTTTATCTACATGTAGAGATGAACTCGTAAATCATGTTTTTGTAGTAAACTAAGTGCTGACAATTATGCCTATAGTTGGCTAGTTCAAATAATGTTATAGTTCAAGTTAAGAAATGGAGAGGGATTCATATTTTATCGTTTTCATACTCATGTTGTAGGATGTCGATCTTTTTTAATTTCTTAAAATTATGATAAAATACACAGGGGTCTATTCAAACTATACAGGTGTTAACTGCAACAGATTTTTATACCAAATTAAATTGTCCTTTATGGCATATGAAAAAAGTCAATATCTTGCACCATTGCTCTGCAAAACTCTTAACAGACGGTGACTGATAACTAAACATTTTGTCTTCATAAAAACAGTATTGTATTACCACCTTGATGCGAATAATGAGATTATATAACAACTGCCTCTAAATTATACAGTATAGCTACATGGATGAACTTCACCAAGCATTAAAAACTTCTTCTATTGGAAACAGTTAACTAATAAGATATGTATTTCTTCTCCAATGTTGCAGATCAACAGGAGATGTTTGAGAGGGAAATTGGTCGTCTTAGACAATTGTTCCAGCAACAGCAGCAGCAGCAGCAGCATGTACCACAGCAGCAGGCTCCAACCCACAGCCGCAGTAACAGCAGAGACCTTGATTCGCAATTTGCAAACCTGTCTCTGAAACACGGCGATCCCAACTCCACGCGCGATGCTGTCTCTGGCCTTCGCATTTAAGATCTATTTTTTTTTCCAGCTTTTGGTTCTCTGAGCTTCACAACTTGCTGCCCTTGTTACACCACTCTGTGGCTGTTGCATCAAAAGCGGAGCGGCAGCAGTGAACCTGGAATCACATGCCATGGTGAATAAAGCTGGAAAGGTTAATAACTGTGGATCCAATCTTTAGTTCTTTGGAGTGCGCACCTGACGGTCATCCTTAGCTCCTGTCCATTGTTGATGCTCGACCAGTCGGAGGTGTTTAGGGTCTATATGCAGATTGATGCCTTTCACGGATCCTTGTATCAGTTTGAAGTTAGAACACTAAGGTTCTAATTCATTCCTTTTTTAGTTGATTCTCTTCTTGAGTTTAGGCACCATGTGGTGCTTGTATTAGTTAGTTTGGCACAAGAATGGAATGTGAGCTGGTCCTCTTTTGGTTGATGCCACATCCTGGAGAACTGTTGTGCCAGCATGTTCAATAAGCTAGTGAGGTTGAAGCGTTGTAGTTCAGTTTCATTTCATTCGTGATGTGCAGAACAAGATATTGGATATTCAGGTTCTCGCATTTATTTGAGTGGTGTATGTGTTCTCGCATCTTGATGAGAGTACAGGAATCCCTTCAAGTTAATTTAACTCGCAAGTTTCTGGTGTACCGTACATGTGGTTTCAACAATTCGATGCAAGTTCCTTGAGATTGACTGCGTTTATGTTCGATCATCATCTAATGTTGGGGTTAATAATGCTTTGTGCTCATCTAACTGTTCACAATTGATAGATTTTTCATGGCTTTATGTCTGTTCTTTCTGCTTCGACCATTTGCAATGGTGTACATGGTAAAAATCAAGATGAAGATGCCTCTGTGAAAGAACATAGTATTTTCTACACATTTGTTGCCGGATGTGATTCTGATATGGCACAAATATAATGCATAAACTTCCAATTAGCAAGTTTCAAAAAAACTTCCAATTAGCTATATTCAGAACAGCACAAATAAGAAAGTATGTTGATTACTTGATTGCATTGGATTTTTTTCTCTCCAAACAATATCAAGTGCCATAAAACCATTGACCAAGAAACCCGAAGTGACACTGACAAGTACCCTGATGCCAATGACATCTCACACTTTGGGTTTAAGGACTACACCCCATACAACTAGACTAGTTTATAACTTAGCACAGCAAACATCTGTGCATTTCTGCCATCCGGCTAACGATCATCCAGAACCTTCTATTTTTTGTTCAAATCGATGTCCATGACTTCTGGTTTGTTCCCCCGAAAATCAGCCACTGAAGTGTCAAATGTCCCCCTTATATACTGGCACATCACCATTAGGTCCTGCAGCGCATCTTTCAGAACATCGTTGGCTGGATCTCCTGCCAACATATCCACTAACATAGTCAGGAGAGGATCAATAATTTTAGCTGAGGGCAACGATTCATAATTACTATATTTATATTGTATCATAGACAGCAGCAATCGAATAACATCTTGACATTTCAATTAATATGTCAGTTATTACTACCACAAAAATGTGTATATTTTCCACATAACAGAATTTCCATATATTTTGACATTAATGAAGCAAAAAGCACATCATTTCAAATTCTTAAACCTTCATGCAAGAAATGTTAAAAAGCAAGTATGTTGCTTACTTGATTGCATACGATTTTTTTCTCTCCAAACAATATCAAGTGCATTGGATTAATTATTAAATGAAAGGGGAATTTGGGATCATGTGCCACTGTGTAGTACCTGTAGTCTGAAGCCTTATGTTAACTTTGTTTTCAGCAGGATGAGGGATGCTGTATCCACAAAATGCCACCCTTGGGCTGTAACATTGCAGGAAAAAAATTAGAACCAGAAGTGTTCCTATAATGTTATGCACTGCATTTACAGAATGCACACACTTGAGAAGCTTGGTCCAAAAGCATATGAGATGATAGAAAAATACAGTTGATTGCACCAATGGCAAATATAAACTCACCATCTGAACCAGCCCAATACACATGATCTACACATCATTATTCTATGCAGGCACCCCTAAAAATCTTAATTGTTGGATAAATACAGCCAAACAATTCTTAGGAGCTCCAGATATTGTCTCCAAATCAACAGTGAAACTGAATTGTTGCATTCTAATGCTTAGACATTATCAGCTAACATCTTACACCAGCAGAACACGCTTAATGATTATGAAAAAAAATACAGATTTCCACAATCAATATGATATTCTCCTTTCTGGTAGTCATCTCAAAACAACATCATTCCGTGCTAAAGATGACAGTGATGTCTTCTGCCGACCAGTTAACACAAGATGGCAATATTTATTGAAAATATGTAGAGAAGATGGCATATTGGGATCAACAAAATGCGATCTTCTCTACACATTTTCTATAAATTAAATAAAGGCACTTTAACAAATTCAAGGCTGCTATCCGCACAAGGCCACACAAGTGGGCTGCTATCCGCACAATAACTGAAGGCGCTTTAACAATTGAAGAACTAATGCCAAATGGACATTTCAATTTGACTCCAGGCTTGTAATGCGTGTTCGAGTTTTAGTTGTAGTTGGTTCCAATCCACGTTCAGCCGACATAAATAAAGAACTGTAAAGAAAACATGCAAGTTCTCCTGCTGCACTAACAGAAAAATGAGGGGTCTGAATATTTTTCTTTTTCTCACTGCATGTCATTAGTTGCAACCATTATCCACACCCCAATTGCTCTAGTTTAGAAACTTATGAACCAGATTGCACTGCATGGAATTCAAAACTCCACTGCATCACTGTCCCCAATTCATCATCATAAGACCAAATCAACATGAGTTTCCACTGCGTCTTCTAATAACTGAGTCCAGACTGTGTGGAAGTGCACTATAAAGCTATCTAGCTAGTGGACAAGCGCCAACTTCGCACATATACCGTCAAACGTTACAAAATTAAAAGACTACTGATTGGAACAAGAAAGGAGAAACTGTAACTCACTCCTGGTTGAGAACAAATCTGACAGAGTTGGCGAGGGTGTGGTCCTCCTCCATGATGGAGAACGACGAAGCGCTCGAATCCTGCAGTGACCCGTGCTCCATCGCTCCCTGCTTTCAAGAACGAATGCCCTTATTCAACAAATCCTCCACCACGAAACCAGCGGGGTAAGGGGCAACAACAGAGTTCGAATAAATCGGGCTCCAAAAACAACGGCGAGAGGAGGCCTTTTCACGGCTCTACCTGGTGCGGAAGCACAGAGGGGGCGAGGGGGCGAGGCGAAGACGCTGCCGGTGCGGGCGGAGCCGAGGCGAGTTCGGCGGCGGGAGGTGGCGTCGCTGTAGGGTGTCCCCGAAAGAGGAGGGGAGCAAGCCTCCGTATTAATGCGAAGAAAAAAGACGCATCTGCCCTCGATTATTTTACTACCTCTAACACTCAATTTTGTCTGCTTGAGACTTGAGCAAAATCCTTGGCTTAATACACCCTAGACTATTTTGGTAAGTCCAATCTACACTATAATATGTTTGGGGGTGCAATTCAAGTTTTAGTTTAAAATTTTCAATTTGAGTTCATATTATGCATGATGGTAGTCGATATCACACCACACCAGAGGTTATTAGCATCGGATGCTAGTTTAGCATTAAAAATATGAAATTGTAACAAAAGATCCATTATTTGTAACATTTGAAAATATTTTTTTGAGCATGAAACTCCACTATTAAAGATAATTTCATTAGGGACGGTTGGATGATTCAAATAGTTTGGAGGATGAAAACAATACAAAATTGATTTGCTTGTCAAGGGATATTAAAGGCTTATCGGGTCTTCGGGTACACATCAAGGGAAATTAAAGGCTTATCAGGTCTTCCGAGTACATATTAGCTGTTTTACAAGTCGTCTCATACAATACTACGTATAATTTTTTATGATGTGGCGGCAAGATAATATGATGTGGCGGCAAGATAACGAAGAAGTAATATCTACTATTGTATTGAAGGATAAACACTGAATACCATCAATACGTTCGTTTTATTCGTACAACAGCAAAATACGCACCTGGGAGGTAGCATGGTATCCGAAATTAAAAACAAAAACAGCAGCTGGTAACCCCCAAATAAAATGGTATTACAATGATTTATTAACCCACAGAGCAACAATGGGATTTCAAACAAACGAGTAACATAAAAAACCATGGATCTCTCTTTGCGCCGGCCTTGTTGATTCTCTCCCCCCGTCCCTGTAAGTTGTCATGGATCGGAGACGCTGTTGCTAGGCTTGGCAGCTATGCCCTTCTTGGGAGCTGACCATAACCCCAGGCTACCGAGGAGCATTGTTGCATTGGCCTGCAAGCTGGCTGTTTGTTCGATACTCGATTCTTGCTTGCACGTGGATCGGCCGTGCGCGCACGCACAAACAAATAACCAAACATAAATGTCAGTTTTTTGGAAGAGTATAGATACAGTCCATGTCACATTCTCAAAAAATTACCGGACAATCTGAAAAAAAATAGAAAAACATGACACTGACATTTCTAGTCACATTAGGTCACAGACTTGAAAAAACAAATCCAAAAAATCAGAAAAAAAATGGGGAAATAAGAAAAGAACGCGCCAAGGACATGTTTAGGCACAAACATGTCGCATACTTAAAAAAATCCCCCAAAAAAATCAGAAAATACTAAGGAACATGATAAGGACATTTCTAGTTGCAAACATTGTATTTGTTACTATAATAATGATAAATATATGTTAAATAAGCTACAGAACAAAGCAGTCTTTTGGGCTAATATTAAATCAATCAACAATCCTCCTAGTCGCAGTTAATCACAAGCAACAGCCTGCCAGCTGTCTTGTGGTTTTTTATTTTTCGCCACCTGGGCCCGCTTGCAGTGGCAAACTACTAAGCATATGTGAATTTTTAGCTGAATGTACATGAATGAGGGCCTACGATTAGCTTGAGATGAAACATCAATGGTGAAAAAATGTCTACTAACTTTACTGACAGATTTTGAGCAGGGAGCCCATGCCCCTCACTGGGACAACATGGGTCCGCCCTTGCCCCGCTTCCCGATTGTCTGCAATATTGTTTGTGCAGTAGTAGAGACTAGTAGCTGAAATAAACAGCACATGGTTAAAATTAGAGATGGTAATGACAACATGTTTCGAATTGTTGAGAATTATAAATGATAATAATCAAGAAATATCTTGTAGCTATAAAATTCTGGGTTAATTTGCCGACTCAATGAAGTACATATGATTCGCAAAATTTACAACATCTTTACAAATTACAAAGTGCTGGATTGCTAAAATTTACTCAATCCTACTCGATTTTACCCTTTCCCCCTCAAAATCACCTTTGACTCGCAGACCCCTCCGAAAACCCTCGCCTCCTCTCCCACCCATGCCGCAATCGCCATGAGCGCCAGCAACCCCGCCGCCTCAGCCAAGCGCCCCTGTGACCCCTCCCTCGCGGACCCCACCCCGCCGGCCAAGCTCCAGCGGTCCTCCGACCCGCCGGACCCCGCTCCGGACGGCATCACTGGGGGTGGCGAGGCGGCGGGAGTGGAGAGCGAGGCCATGGCCGGTGTACGGAACCCTCGGGCGCAGAGGTACCTGGTTGCGGTGGAGTATGTCGGCACCCGCTTCTCCGGTTCGCAGCAGCAGCCCAACCAGCGCACCGTCGTCGGCGTCCTCGAGGTGAGGCCCTTGCTTGTAGTATGAGATGTAAGATCAGAGTGAATGAGTGATAACCGAAGATGTTAGTGTAGTGCAAGTGCGAATTCCGGAATTACTTTTGTTGAAATGCTGAGGCCCAAGCGGCCTCAGAGATCCCCTCGAGGTTGATAGGATAATACTCCAGGGACAAAGGTCAATTTCTGGCCTGAAATGACTTGCTAATAGGATGCACAATAGCTGCCTTGTTTGGATGCCACTGGGGGAATTGCTGCTTTATCTATGGTTGTGAATTATGATAAATTGGTGGGTAATTTAGAGGCTGCAACAGTTTTTGTGCGGTTCCCTGATATCAGGTGGTTGATGCTCATACATTGTAAATTTGTAATGTGTTGTTGAAACGTCCATTTAAATTCTAGCCTTTGTCATATCATGTCTGATACTTAGGACAACTGGCTGATGATAGTTGGGTCTTGTGATCAGCCTAAGATGAATGCAAAGAATAATCAGAACGCCTATGGGATGAACAAATCCCTAGCTTTTGGTCCTTGGTCAGTGAGCTGGGTGGAAGACTGCCATGGGTTTGTGGCTCCTTAATGGAGAGAGGAAATTGCAAGGTTAGATATTGAAGGGTCTAACACTCTCCGGTTGATCACTTTCTTGCAGCACAGAAGAAATCAGATGTATTTGATTCCATGAAATTCAAATAGACATGTCAAAAAACAATATGAGGGTCTGGCTTGAAGAGAAGGAAATTTCATTCTGCCTGCCTCCTTCCACAACCTCCAAGGAACTAGAGAGCCTTGTGTGTTATTAATAAAACATGTTTTAGAGACATATTAGGATTAGTGCTGTTGTTTTTCTTGTCTTCCCAATTTCCCATGACTGTACATTGGCCCTCAAAAGCAATAAGTCCTCTCTATATATGTAACATGGTATTAGAGTGGAGATACTAAACCCTAACGTGCTGCTACCAATCTGTTAACATGGTAACAACAAGTATTCTCTATGTTCATTTATATACCATCTGCAAAATAGTTAATCATACTTACTGTCAGAACCACTTTGTCTTCTTCATTACTTCAGTATTTCTATACCGTTAGTTTAGCAGTAGACGCTTGAGAGTGGATGTTAGATGTACTCCCTCCATCCCAAATTACTATTCGTTCTGGCTTTTCTAGGTACATAGCATTTGCTACATATCTAGACATAATATATATCTAGGTGCATAGCAAAATCTATGTATCTAGAAAAACCAAAACGAATAGTAATTTGGGACGGAGGGAGTAGTTAACAGTCTATCTTTTTTATTCTTTCAATTATTTCAGGAGGCATTTCACAAATTCATTGGACAGCCAGTTTCGATATTCTGTTCTAGCCGAACGGTATGAGAACTTGCTTTAATGTAATTTTTTAATAAAGTTAGTGTCTTATAGTTCAATGTGTATCTTAATTGGAATATGTTATTGTTATGTTTCTGCAACTGTTTGAATACACACTGTTTTGTGAATACACACTGTTTGAATACACACTGTTATCTAATGGACTTTTATAGTCTTGTTGAAATTTTTGCTTTGAACTCATGATGCTTTACTATATCTGTTCTGAGATGTCCCAGAATGCTTATTTTACTATACCTGTTGTCAAAAGAGATGTCCTAGAATACGCTGTCAGCCACAAATATACATAAAACATTTTTTTATTTGTCACAATGAAATAATATTAGTAGGTTTGACATCAGAAGTGCTTTTGCATCATTATATTTAGAAATATTTGCTAACATAAATGCCCAAAGGTGTACGATGGAGACTATGTTGGTGTCCAAACAATAAGGAAAAGAGAAAGGCGTTAACCATAATTTTACCTTTAGCTAATGTATCTTAGGAGTTAGAACCAGAATAAATCTTGCGTAGGATGCTATATGAGTCTTTATATATGATATATCTATTCCTTAGCACCATATCTACCTTGCTGCTCAGATACAGTTTATCAGATTGTTGCTATAGTGTTATGAACTTATGATCTGATCAACTTGTAGGTTTTGCTGGTTAGCATAGTTTTCCGCAGTATTTTCTTCTTGTACTGGTTATATACTTCTTATACTTCTCCGGTGATCTATGTCATGTGTTACCTTTGTTTTGTTCAGGATGCAGGTGTTCATGCTTTATCAAATATTTGCCATGTTGATGTGGAGCGGATAAGTAAAAGGAAGCCTGGTGAAGTGGTCTGTACACCTCCGACAACCTCCCTACATGTTTTGATTTTGACCTTTGCATGTTAATTACGTCAATAACAAGTGCTGTCATGTCAGATTACGACCCTTATGTTTCCCAATTTTTTTACATCAATATAATTAAACTATTTCCTCTGAGCCATGCCTATTTATCATCTAAATAGATAATATTTTCTAGAACAGTGGTACCTTTAATAACCTCTATCTGCTGACGAGCTTTTCCCTATTTGCAGTTAACACCCCATGAGCCTGGAGTTGTAAAACGTGCTGTGAACCACTTTCTACAGGTAGGTTTTGGATGAAGCTGTGGTTCTATTCACTCAGGAAAAAAGGGGCAAGTTTTACTGTTCACAGCACACTTATCATTTTCTTTAACACACTTTTGAGTATGACATCTACATTTTAAAGGGCACTACTGCACTGTAGGCTACATCATTATTTTCAGAATTTATTATGTACGATTTCACCTTTTTTTAAGGCAACTTGATCACACCATTTTGGTTGCACATGATGAGCTTTGTTACAATGCTTTTAAAGTACCAGTGGTACTTGCAGGTACTTTCCTTTCTTATCCTTCTTACCAAAAAAGAATTAAATAGATTTACACATAATTAAAAGGGCATCATAGTAATTTCTCACTATTTTTGGTACTTGGTCCCACCAAATTGGTACTTCTTGGTACTTCTCTTTAGGTACTTCATAGTACTTCCTTTGTTTCCACCGTTTGATTTCGCTGGATGGACGGCTCTCATTTTTTTCAAGCACTCTAAAATTTCTCTGCACGAGATATGTTGACACAACACATCACCTTCAATATTCATTACACTGATTTTTTTTTTTCATTTAGTTGGGTCGGTGGTCTGTGTTGCTTAGTTGAATAATCATAGATTTGTTGTCATTTCTTGGCAAAAATAGGTTTTGCTGATTTAATTTTATCTGACTAGGTTTCCATATCTGCTAATAACTGGTCTCCTGCTTTTGATGTTCATCTGTGGACTGATGTTTGTCCTTGCAGAGGAATGAAGGTGACATAATGGTGACTGACGTTCGCTGCGTTGCACCAGATTTTCATGCTAGATATAAAGCTCTAGAGCGCACGTAGGTAGCAGAATGCTTAAAATTAATCTTGTTCATGTACCTATTCTGGTCTTATGTCCAGTATTTGGAAACGGTTGCAGCTATAAGAACAAGAGTGGTTTCATGCTATGTACTAAAATACATGAGCTTAAGCTAGCTTAAAGGAAACTGTTTGGCTTTCTGAAATGCTGAAAATGCTTACACTATTTTACTCATTTTCATGAAGATATCACTATCGCTTGCTTTCTGGACCTGAGTCAACATCAGTCTTTGAGAAAAACTCTGCTTGGCACATATCTGAGGATTTGGATATTCAGGCAATGAAGGTGAAGTCTTTAGTCTTTAGCCACATTCTATTGGTTTGCTGATGTAAAATTTGCTTCTAGTTTTACTGAGTTGGTTCTTATTCAGAAAGCATGCAGCATACTTGTTGGGCATCATGATTTCAGTTCATTTCGGGCAGCTGGATGTCAGGTGATATTATCCTTCTTAACTATGGTGAACTCATTATATTATCTTTCTAAATTGCATGTAGTTTGTAAAGAAGTGTGTGGTAGGTAAAGGCATTGTTTTATCTTTTAATCATGGTGTTGAGGACTTAAGGTGTAGGTTTGTACCTAGGAGACACCCCTGCTGTAGGTACATTCACCTTTCTGCTGTTACCACATTGATAAACCAAATGGATCTTTCAGAACGCAAGTTGCAAACTACACTTTTCTTAAATTTTCCTTAACAAATAAAGTTACTTTTTGAATACGTAATTTATTTTTGCTTTTTTTGTTGTTGCAACTCAAAGGACAAATAAAGTCTTTTTCAAAGCGATAGGTGCTAGGCAGCCTATAGGGTAGTGCCTAGGTGGCAACTGGCAATTAGGCAGGCTAGGTGGCTGCTTTTTAAACAGTGTCAAAGAATAAAAAATCTTACTTTCTCAAGTGTACTTACTTTCAGGTTAGAACACTGCTTGCATATCATTGATCGTTTCTTAGTGACTACTGCTTGCAGGCAAACTCACCAATGAGAACTCTGGATGAACTGACTGTTACAGAAGTATTCCCTTTCATGTTTTTTCCTTCAAGCATAGAACGATCAGATATGGAATCATCAGATGGGTCTCTTATTTATTCGAGGACACCAGCCTTAGAACCCTCTCGGAAAGAATCTGATGATTCCTGTACAAGCAGTGGGAAATCAGAATCTGAGAACGGAAAAGAATTTGGATCAAGATTAAGGCACCGCTGCTTTGTAGTTACTGCAAGGGCACGGTCTTTTCTTTACCATCAGGTTAATTTGTTTCCCTTAAAATTTATCTATTTGGGTTACTCTTGGCATGCTTGTTCTTTGATATTCGGAGTTAACAACAACAACAACAACAACAACAACAACAACAACAACAACATAGCCTTTCAGTCCCAAGCAAGTTGGGGTAGGCTAGAGTTGAAACCCAACAAGAGCCACAAATCAGGATTCAAGCACTTCTCTTGGGTTTCATCTCTATTAGAATGGCTAGGTTTAACGTTGGCTCGCCAAGCCTATCACAATCCTCCTACTTTACCAGGGCTTGGGACTTGCTATGTTGAGACAACGTAAGCGGAGTTGATATTCGGAGTTAACTAAGAACAAATTTGTATTATTAGTTCCAACGTGCATAGGATGATGAGTAATAGCATTCAGTAGCAGAGGTACAACACTGAGTTGATTTTCCTCCTTCAGCATTGCTGAGAGGCATTGTGTCTGATGCAGGGACTAAGTTACTAAATAGTATCTACCTAGTAGATAATGGGCCAATTGTAATCTCTCAGCTATGTTCTGGTAACTGGGAAATACGAAATAACCAGATTGCGTTTCAAGGTTGCCATGTCTCATCTCTCAATAGCTGATACCATAATATTTGTATTTGAGGACATTTAAGCATTGACGGATGTATTGATATCACTCGTACCATTGGCATTGGCAGCTCCCACCCTTCATAACTTCACGGTTACCATGCTACTTGATTAGCAGACTGCCACTGTTACTTGATTATTTTATTACTATTTTGCTTTTTGGCTAGTTTTCTGATGTCCTATCCAACTCAGGTAAGGTTGATGGTTGGTCTTCTAAAATCTGTTGGGACAGGCGATCTAACAACTGCAGATGGTATGGTCTTATGTTCTTCAATTTTCACTGAGTATCTTTTTTGCTTTTATGGTTCATAGACGGGGTGCATTGAAGTGAATATTACCTTTGATGCAGTTGAGAGAATTTTGAATGCAAAAAAGGTGACTGCTGCACCTCCTATGGCACCTGCTTGTGGTCTATACCTTGCTAACGTGAAATACGATCTGAACGTTTGAAGACAAATTTTATCAAGTGGCTTCTGTTGCTGGGCGTCCAAGTTTTGTCAGCTGTTGGCTATCAAAGGTATGCCTGAATCCAACTTTTATGTTGCACACCTGGATGACTCCAACTTCCAAGCCTCTGTGTCAGGCCAATAAGCAACCCAAACATGGCCACTAATATAAGCTTAGTCTGATGAAGGGTTGTTTACTTGACATGCTATGTCGGGACCTGTGTGGTACTGTCAAGTCTGATAAGGAATTATATGCTGCCACTCACCAAAGCACTTTGTATTGTCTGATTTGTGCATTGAAGTTTGCATGTTGATTGAAAACATTGACTAGTTTTCTCTGTAAGTCTTTACTAAATAGTTGGCTTCATTATTAAGTTAATTAAGTTCAACCATCCAGTCTTTCAAGTTAAGTTTGTTTTACTTGATTTACTCGGGGTTGGTCTTGTGGTGTTTGACTGGTATCTCGAAATTTTATCCCCTTTTCCTCCTGACTATCTGGTGGTTGATATATAAGTAGTCAAAGTACACAGTATTAATTATGATGGATTAAAAGTAACTTATGTTGGGCATGCATAGAAATTTTATACATTTTCTTCCTCTCTCCAGGATCAGGTTCTTGAATCGTCATGGATCCAAATTCCAAAAGCAGCATAAGCGGAAAAGGACCGGCTTTGTTCTCGTCAGTTTGTGCTGTGTATTCAGATAATCAGATGCTTAGATTTTGTGTAGATGCTTTAGAAGGTTAAAATGTTTCATACATCATGACATTTTGAGACGCAACACGTGCTGATAATTCCAAGTTCTGATGATTTGTAAACTTGGCGGTGACGGTAGTCGGAAGAGGTAACTGCTTACCTACCTCCTTATGCGAATTGCAGCGGTGTGGTCTACTTCTCTATCTTTAGTTCTTTATTCGGTTCCTTGTTCTGATCTATTTTCCAAACGTAATCGCCACAATGCGTTCATTTTCCTTTGTGCACTGATGAAACCCCAATTGCACCCTTTCTATGCATCGCTTCTCTTAGTGGCTTGGTCCGATGTAGTGTGCGAACAAGATGATGCTATGGCCTGCGGACGTGTCATGTATGCTACTTAAAGAAGTGTGCCCAGAAAAGAGAGCACACTGGCAGACCCCAGGGAGGCTTGTCAAGGCACCCATGAGGGGTGATGGCCGCCATTCTCGCCGAGCCCGTGCTTTGGGGCGACAAGGTACGTGTTTGAGTCTATCAGGGTCATTTCCACCATTTTTGCCGAGCTCGCTCGTGCTTTGGGGAGACAGGGCATGGTGCAAATATGTCAGGTTCCTTTCCGTATCGGCAAGGGATTGCGATTCACGTTGGCCTTTGCATTTTGCGTCGGTGCGCTGCTGCTCGGTGGCCTGCATTGGTTGGCCGAGTTGCTGTATACACAGACCTGGCCGAGTCATCTAATTTGCTCAAACTACAGTTTACAAACACATTCAGAGATGCATTAATTGTCGGGTAGTGCCGTGCATAAACCATGACTCATGCATGAGTCATCTATGTATAAAGTGTGAAGACATTATTGCACGTTCTGGAGAGGAAAGGAAGCACATAAAGCATGGTAAAGAGTTCCGAGGGAGGAAGAGCCGTAGTTGACAGGTGGTACTCGTTGAGAAAGAAACGAATACGGCAAAGTGAAGCAGTGGTTGAGTGGGCTAATTTCTAGATGCAGTGCATCATTAGTATATCCTACGGCGTATCATTTACCAACGATTCCTGGTACCGTTAAAGCTCACAATCTCCTCCCGGGTGAACCATACTGGCTAAGAGAAACCATGAACCATAACAGAAGAAGTAAATATTCAACATTAACTTCATTAGACCGTAGATCATTCACGAGTACCTATGCTAAAATATACCATCCAAGAGATGATTGTTTTTTCCCCTGTAAAAGATAACAAAGCTAACTGGAGTTTGGTCCTAAGCTAGCCGATTAAGATGAAGTTCTATATTGGCTTGACACTCATCGTCCAAGTCCTACACGGTTTCTGACTCCATGAAACTCTTCCACAAATCTATTCAGGGCTAGAGTGTTACCTTTTCCAGACATGTGTCCACTTAAATGCTTCCAACATCATGCATAAATTCAATACTATGCCATGCATATGAAACAAGCTAAATAAAACTTGCACCCGGAGAGATTGTTCCATTCATCAAATTTAGGACACTCTAGATGCCGTGCCATCCTTGAAAATAACAAAAATGAAACTTTAGATACTTTGCACAAATATATGTAGCTTAATATAAATTTGAAGTAGACCCCAAGGATTTTGTTCCAAATTCCTCTCTGCAAATAAGCATGCCCTTAAAAGCGAACAAGATCATATCAGTTGCAGCAGAGCATGGGGTCTAGGCTGCATCTGCATCCATATCCATGTCAATTATCAGCTCGTCACAACTCGCAACGTCACCAAGACGAGTGAGCAGTGCCTTGACGTCTGTGCTCACCGACGCAAGTGGTCGGTAAAACAATCGCGACCAGACGATGTCCAATCGAAAGGAGGGAGGCGAAAGAGATACGGATAAATTTAAAGAAGCACGAATCTTCAGACGAGATCAGAGTGGGCCGACCGGGCCTCCCATTGGCGCATCCCAGGGGCCCCACGCACCCCTCAAAGCACCTACCTGTCTGATACTCTCTCTACTGCTACTGGACCAGATGAACGCACAGAGACTGACTTTCTTGCAAAGTCTTGCAGATGTGTAAATAAGCTTCCCATGCAATGCAATGATCAAAGAGCTAGGACGAATAAGGTGATAAAGAACTAGAACATAGAGTAGACTGCTGATTGATCCTTAGTTTTCAATTACATAGATGGGCCACATTCTGAGTGTCAAGCCGTCCACCATGACTATGCATGCATGGTTTCCTAATCTAAATCCTTTATGTTGTTTTTAGCAAAGCGATTTGATGTTAGTGTACATGATAGTTTCTTGCAAATGTGCATAAATAAACGTAAACTCCTCCCATTGAATAATAAGATGGTGAAGAGCAGAGACTAGACTACTGCTGATTGATCACGAGTTTTCAACTATACAAATGGACCACGTCCTGAGTAGTGTCAAGTCCACCATGACTCTAGTTTTTTTAATCTATGGATGTTTTTTTTTAGTAAAGTGATGTGATGTGAGTGTATATGATAGTCTGTAGAGCACTAATAGGCGTCGCTCAAAAATAAACATATGGCAGTGGGGGGTGTTTGTCCAGCGCGGACGGCACCCAACCATGCCTCGCATCTCCCTTTCTCCCTGTAAACTTCATTGGTTTGAGGCTATCATCACGGGGTAGTGATGTAACCTACAGGGTAATATGGAATCTGGTGATAACTACATGCATGGATAATTTGAGAGGAGAGTGTTAATTTTGATTTTTTGTTTCTGATCAGTTTTTATAGGTTACATGCATTTTGGTTTGAACAAAACTGATTTCCTAAGTGAGCCAGGAATTTACAGAAAAATATTCCTTTAGCCAGTCACCATAAATATTTTTTTACTACAATTTAGTGGCTGTTACAAGACAAGTCTACGCTAAGTATATGTTTAGTTATCTTTTCCAAAGCGTGAAGAAGTACTCCTAAGATTGAAGATCTAAGTGCAAGGTTTTCCTCGAGTTAAAAATTAAATCGTATACCGAAATGATTTCCAGAGACCGTAGGCTTATATATGGGCACAAAAAATAGAACTTGATTATAAGTTAGTGATCGATAAGGTTGTATCTGAACCATGCAAATCTACACGGATTAACTTAAATGGTTTCCTTGTCAGTTATGCACTCATCCTAAGAATTGATTCTTTTTAGTGCTGATTGCAGAAATGTCATGTCAAATTTCTTTAGCCACCAGATAGATTCTTTCGCATAGATGTGTTGTCTAACCCTCAACTTGAGCTCGAAGCCTTTGTCCAACTCCTTCTTAGCTAGTATCATTTTGTTCACGATAATTGAAATGCATTTAACAAACACACATATAGACTTCCTATAGACATTTTCCCATTTATGTACAGAGTGTTAATACCTATACCTTATCGCCAAAAGAGAAAAAACACATTCAAGTCAGTACCATAGACAATGAATATAATTCAGGCTATAAAAGACTTAATTATTACATTCTGCAATGGTATCATAATTTCTAATGATTCAATTACTGTCCCCTTGTCCCAGATAGTGCCATGCTTAGTGGACCGCATATAGGTCACGTCAATAAGCTTTCTTCCCTGGCAGGATCGTTCGTGTGCGAATCCTCAGATTGACACGAAGGAATAGTACGCAAACAAGCCCCATGAAATTCTCTCAGTACTTCTCTTTTATGATATAAAATATCAGATTCCCTAGTCTGTCCCTCCAAAGAGTTAGTGATGCAGGAATCTCCCCTCTTTATGTTAGGTTATGTTGTTGCTACTCCATGACTCAAAGATCCTGTTCATACATTATGATGCGTCGTGAAAGATTAGTCCTAGTTCACTTATTTATCAATGCAGTTGTTAGTTGGGCGCTTTAAGATAAACTATCTTTAAGCATGCATGTGTTGTAGGTAATATTTTAAAATTTAATTTGTTGCTCAAAAACTGTTTTTTTTTGTGAGAAGCATGCATAAACAAAATCATTGTATTTTATTGTTAACTACACAGTATTTAGGGTTCCACTTAACACACATGTACAAAGGCGCTCTAGCTGTTTGATAATATATGTGGTTGCCTTCCAAAAAATGATTTTATATTTCCACCTGTGGAATTAAGTGCTTAAGAACGATAACAATCTTGAAGTTACAAATATAACAGCAAACAATCTAAGCCTGCAAGACATTATCTTGCAACTTGCAATTTCTATGCAATGCCAAACATATTTACTGTTCTGTAAATATAATATTGCTGCAGCTGCTGTCATGGAGGATAAAAAGAAATTACAAAAACTAATTGAGAGGAAACTTTGCATCGATTTTCTTGTTTTACATTCATCTCATAGTAGGCTTGATAGTGATAGGAAGTCTTTAATTTTGAAATTGAGTTCATTTTACACCTTTCACAAACAATAAAGTTTACCTTTTACATCTGTCGCTGCATTTCCTATACTGGCCCCTACCCCCTAGCTTACCGAATAGGCAACCTACACGTTGTTTTCCACCGGAATCCACTTATTTTTATAAACTGGTAGAAATAAAAAGAATCCCTTTCTAAAAGGGACAAATTTACCTCCTTTGAACGTGATCCTTTTCTACACATCCAATCATAAAAAAATAATCAAAACTGACTTGCTGCACATCAATGTGAAACCCCAAAACTTTGCCTTATTTTGAGGTAACTTTCTACATGATAAATTTGGTGATGGTTGCAACACATGTTGTTCACTTTAAATGCAACCTAGCTAGGATCAGAGCATGTACTAATTTGCCCCCATTTCCTAATGTTACATTATATTGTTACTTGAAATTAATGATAAGGTGCGTGGACTCGCAGTAGGCGATGAATACCATTTTTAACATAAGATGTGGGCCACGCCGAAAAAGATGTGTAGCGCATTCACATACTACGGCTATTCTAAATTTTGGTAGTGATATATGAGTAGAGCTAACTCCTTTGTCTACCATAATTCTAAAAGTCTGCACCGCCTTTATGATGCGTTGCGGAAACCTAGGATGCCCAAATTTGCAAAATATAGGTTGTAGGGGGCACGCAACAATGAGGTGATTGCCCGCCCACATATATCATATCGATCCTCTTTCGGAAAGAAAACCATAAAAACCTGAGCGTGTGCATTTATCTTTCAAAGGTACGGCGTTCAGTTCAGAAGCGACAAATGCAATGCATGCTCTCTCATCTTGCAAGCCGGGATCATGCTCTCTCATCTTTCGCAGCTGAGACGTACGACTTGTGTGCGTGTGTTGCTCACCCATAATTGAGGCAAATCCAGATCAACAGACACTAAAGCCGATCGATGGACCGATCGAGACTGCGCCCCAAATAATTTTACCTTTCGCTGATTATTCGCTGCTTTATCTTTCTAATTTTCGTCACTACTGTGTTTTGTGACCCTGTGTCGTGACGGAGAAAAAAAGATGGCCTAGATCCATGGCCGGCTAGCTAGTTCTCTCTCTCTCTCTCTCTGTCTCTGTCTCTGTCTCTGCTTTGGTGGGCTATATATAGGTGGTGGCTCGTGCCTCGGCACGCACTCAACTCACTCCTTCTCATCACCCGTGTAGCTAGAGAACGAGAGGAGGACACGCCGGCAGAGAGAAGAGGTTTGCATTGAGAGAGCTAGAAATTAGAAAGAGTTGGCGCCTAGAGCCTAGAGAGAGAGAATGGAGAGGAGGACGGTGGTGTACGATGCTGAATCCGGCGACGACCATGAGAGGCAAGGTATGCTCATTCTCATGACTCCATGATGGTAACGGTCAAGCTTTAGTGATCACCCATCTCGTGAATGTACTCGCTTTCCACTGTCCTAGAGTACTTTCTGCGCCCATGCATGCCATGTACTCGATCTTGCATGGTCTCTAGGGATTCATCGATCGGTTTCCTTATTAAGCTTTTTTCATTCACTGGATCGACGGCCATGGACACACAGGGACGGTGTGGACGGCGACGTCGCACATCGTTGCGGCGGTGGTGGGCTCCGGCGTGCTGGCGCTGGCGTGGACGGTGGCGCAGCTGGGGTGGGTGGTGGGTCCCCTCGTCCTCCTGGGCTTCTCCTGCGTCACCTACTACACGTCCGCGCTGCTTGCCGACTGCTACCGGTACCCTGACCCCGTCGACGGCGCCGTGAACCGCGAGTACATCGACGCCGTCCGCTGCTACCTCGGCCGCAAGAACGTGGTGCTGTGCGGGTGCGCCCAGTACGTCAACCTCTGGGGAACCCTCGTCGGCTACACCATCACCGCAAGCACAAGCATGATGTAAGTCGTCAGCAGTTGTTCACCATTTCCACTAATTCCTACACACCTTCGATCTCGCTGCTGCCAACAAGGAATTACTTTGTCAGTCGATGTCTCACTGACACATAGGCAACCACGAGAATGAGATGAGAGAGTACACTGTTCTTGTACACTCCTCAAAAGGGAATCAATAAGGATAGTGGTGTGTGACGTGATGCGCCTTTTCGTGAGTAGAAGCACCTAGCTTGTAGCTTGTCCATGGTGCGGTAGCTGGTACTCTTAGTAGCTAGTGTGCCTTCCACCACCTGCCGGACGGCAGCGGAAAGGTGGCGGGATACGTGGGTTTTGTTAGCTTTTCCCTCCCTGAAAACCAGGGGACGATCAACCGTTGCAACGACTGGCCCGATTCATCTCGAGCTGTTTTGTTTGCCGATGCGGCACGCATCAACTAACGGACCATGCGTCACGGCTCCCCCGGCACACGTATCCGGTGTGATCACTGACAAGCTGTTCACTAGGTAGCTACGAGGGAGTTCGTTGCAGAGACTGTGGATCATGGTATCGTCCAAACAGTACATCGAGCATGTTGTTGTGATCATCATCTCTGCAAATCTGTAACGATGACACTGTGACAGTAATAGTTGACCAAATTTCTGTTGTCCTTTTCTGCAGAGCGGTGAAGCGCGTGAACTGCTTCCACCGTGATGGCTTCGGCGCCGGCGACTGCAACCCGTCGGGGAGCACCTACATGGTGGTGTTCGGCCTCTTCCAGCTCCTTCTCTCGCAGCTCCCCAGCCTCCACAACATCGCCTGGCTCTCCGTCGTCGCCGTCGCCACCTCTTTCGGCTACTCCTTCATCAGCCTCGGCCTCTGCGCCGCCAAGTGGGCCTCCCACGGAGACGTCCGGGGCACCCTCGCCGGCGCCGCCGTCGACGCGCCCCGCGAGAAGGCCTTCAACGTCCTCCTCGCCCTCGGCAACATGGCCTTCTCCTACACCTTCGCCGACGTGCTCATCGAGATCCAGGACACGCTGCGCGCGCCGCCCGCCGAGAACAAGACCATGAAGCGCGCGTCCTTCTACGGCCTCGGCATGACCACCGTCTTCTACCTCCTGCTCGGATGCACCGGCTACGCCGCCTTCGGCAACGACGCCCCCGGCAACATCCTCACCGGATACGCCTTCTACGAGCCCTTCTGGCTCGTCGACATCGCCAACATCTGCGTCATCGTCCACCTCATCGGCGCATACCAGGTCATTAATTCTTCTCTGCTTGCAGCTTAATTATCCACCGGCTGGCGATAAAGAACGACGACGACGACGTACACCAGCTGAATCCTGTGCCTCCATTAATTGAATAATTGCATTGCTTGCAGGTGTTCGCGCAGCCCATCTTCGCGCGGCTGGAGAGCTGCGTGGCGTGCCGGTGGCCGGACGCCAAGTTCATCAACGCCACCTACTACGTGCGCGTCCCCTGCCTCCGGTCGTCTTCCTCGCCGCCGGCCACCGTGGCGGTGGCGCCGCTTAAGCTCGTGCTCCGCACCATCCTCATCATGTTCACCACGCTGGTGGCGATGCTGCTGCCCTTCTTCAACGCCGTGCTGGGCCTCATCGGCGCGCTGGGCTTCTGGCCGCTCTCCGTCTACTTCCCCGTCAGCATGCACGTGGCGAGGCTCAAGATCCGGCGCGGCGAGCCCCGGTGGTGGATGCTGCAGGCCATGAGCTTCGTCTGCCTCCTCATCTCCGTCGCCGCCAGCATCGGCTCCGTGCAGGACATCGTGCACAACCTCAAGGCCGCGGCGCCCTTCAAGACCTCCGACTGATGATCGTCGACCGTTTAATGGATTAATTAACTGACTGTTAATTAATTTGTTAACTGTGACGACTCTCTGTGTGTGTGTGAGAGAGAGGGCCAATGCATCTTTTTTCCCCTTTTCGGCAAATCTGGTCGATCAATCCAAGTAGAGAGTTTCTTGCTGCTGATTTGGACTTAATTTGGAGTAGAAGTATATATGTAACAATCCATGCATCTTATGGAGCAATGCAAGAAAAAAAATAATCATTTGCCAAAACTAACCTGTCACGATCGATTGTCTCCAAGAATAATGCTAGCGTGTTGCCATTCACATAAACAAGATGAAAAATAATCAACTGATGTATACTTTTGTAATTAGCATCAAATGGTTTTATGTACTTGCACTAGAACACAAAGGCATTAGTGAGTGTGTTGGACACTAGCTGCATTGCATCATGAACAGTTCTTGCTGATTCTTATTAAGAAAAAGATACCAACAAAGTTAGCATACAATTCTTAAGAAATGGGTGCTAATAAAGTTGCATCATGATAAAATACTAAAGCAGTTCATTTTGGTGCGATGCTGATGAGTGCCTGCCGACTCGAGTGCAGGTCCTCACAGACAACGCCATTTCATTTATATTGCACTGCTCTCTGTCGCCTTCAGATCATGGCCGGATAGCGATTCTCAGCATACAAAAACGTCGCATCACAACTTTTTTCCTCACTTGATCGAGAACGACACATGCATATATAATTTTCTTAACTCATTACGGAACAAATTTTTTAAAAAAATGGTGAGTTAAACAAGGTATTAGCAGTCTCCTTATTTTTCTTCAGACTATCTGTACTTGTGCTCTGATTTTATTTTATTCCCTTGAAGACTTGTAAGCAGACATAGCATGGATGGGAGAAAAATATAAGAAAAGAAAATGACACTGAGACATAACATGGAGAGTATGTATCGCACTGCTCTCAGCCGACTTTAGGATTCATCTCTAATATCTTTATCGTATATATACACCAATTTTTCAGAATACAAAGCAGTGCATCACCACTTTTTTTGTCTCAAGAAACATATGCTGTGCTCCTCTGGGCGGAATTTGTTGCTCTCTTATGCGGGTCCTCCGATCCCTATCTATCTAGTTTGCTTTCATATTTATTTAAATTTTTACATATGCATCACATTATTTACTACAATAATTTGAGAAGAAACATATTTGAGTTCACGAAAAGGGCGATGTTTATACGAACTTAGTATTGTTGCCATCATGAGATAGTATATCACTTTGGGAGGTATAGTAAATCTTAGCATTCGATCACGTAAATTTTCAGACAACTCTATAGCTGGCCGTATAATATATATTACCCCACTTTTTTTTATCTCACTATATATATCCCATGAATTAATGAATCAAAGTTTGGAAGTGGTCAATATATGTCAGTATACTAACCCCATTTGTATATGAATTGCGGCCTTCAGCTTCAAATGACGTGTCACCAACAATAATGCTACGGTTATCATTCACAACAGATAAACAAAAATATTCACTTTTGTTCTAATTAATTCAGATCGAATATCCTCTGATTGCGATTAGCACTGCTAGCTTTATGTAATTGCACTAACTCAATGCTATCGATCATCACAGTTTGGCACTAGTTGCATCATGCATGCATGAAAAGCTCTTGCTAATTCTGAATGTATTCCAACAGAGTTAGCACAATGATATTATAAAGTATTAAAGCAGTTCATTTTGGTATGACGCTGACGTCTGTCGTTCCAGTGGGAGCCCTCAGTCAACGTCAATTCTGCCTGTCCATGCACACCATTTCTGTCTGTTTCTTTCTCTCTTATTTGTTTTAGAGAAAAAAGATGAGCAATGCTCTCTACTGCCTTCAGGGTTGACCTGACACACATTGCTACCAATCAGCGTACAGAATGCTGGATCGCAACCTTTTTCTCAAGAAATGCTCCTACGTGGGTCCTGCGCGGCCTGTCTGTTCTGCACATCGAGGATCCTACTTGTAGGAGTTGAGAGTGACATGCACATAGGCAGTTCTGATTTAGGGCCTGTTTGGCACCCGTCACATCGGATATTTAGATACTAATTAGCTTTATTAAACATAGGCCGATTACAAAATTAATTGCACAGATGGAGGCTAATTCGGGCTAATTCGCGAGACGAATCTATTAAGCCTAATTAATCCATGATTTGACAAAGTGGTGCTACAGTAACTATTTGCTAATGGATTAATTAGGCTTAATAGATTCATCTCACGAATTAGTCCAGGGGTTCTTCAATTAGTTTTATAATTAGCTTGTATTTAGCCCTCCTAATTAGCATCCGAACATCCGATGTGATATGGCTAAAATTTAGCACCTAGTATCCAAACACCTTCTTAGTAGTGCAATGATATGCGTCGGCATCCCGATCCCTAACTTCTCAAACAGCTTAGTGTTAAACATGAGCGTGGAAACACCGCTAATTGTCGAACGAGTTACGGTTCCATCTGACTGCCCAGAGATCCTTCTCCTTGCACCTTGCATATAGAAATTAGCAAATTTATATGCTAAGCGTCGTTGCTTGCATAAAAGCCATATTTGTTAGGTATGTTTGTTCACTTACACTACTGGAGAATGCACCTTCAGTACAGGGTCCAAACCCCCCTTTAGTACTGGTCGTGCAACCGGTATTGCTATTTCGGTACTAAAAGGGACCTTTAGTACCAGGTCAAATAACCGGTACTAAAGGGCTATTAAAAAAAAATCCGCCGACCGAAGCCCCGACCGCACACTGCCGCCGTCCGCCCAAGTGCTGGAGCTCGGCCGCACAGCACATGAGTCCCGCAATAGCGAGAGGGGGGGCAGAGGGAGGGAGGGAGGCGGCGTACTTACGCTACTCAGCCACCACTGTTGATTGCCGCCGTCGCCGCTCCTCAGCCCGCCAGTTGCCATCGCCGTCGGATCTGAAGGAGAGGTGGCCACTACTCCAAGATCCACGCGCTCCTTGCTCCGCCACGCCTTGTCGACGCTCCGCCACCGCGCCCTCCCGCCGAAGCTCCACCGCTGCTCCTTGCTCCGTCACACCCTGCCGACACTCCGTCGCCTCGCCGTGTCCTCCCTTCTTGCCTCTGCCACTCCTTGCTCCACCGCCGCTCCTCGCAATACGTAAGAGGTGAGGGCGAGCGGGGGGGGGGGAGGAGAGGGGTGGTGACGGGAGGGGCGGCAATGGGATCTGTGTGGGGGGAGAGGGAGGGGATTCAGCTAGGGAGAGAGAGGGGATTCGGTGGGGAGAAGAAGGGAGAGAGGCGCGGGTGAGAGGATGAGGGGATGGGCGGATAAGTGTGGGGAGGGGGGCTGAGCGTGGGGTGAGAGAGAAGGGGGGCTGACGCGTGAGGGGAGGCTGCAATTTAGTACCGGGTGAAGCCTCCACCCTATATTTATGCCCTCAGGCACATTAGTGCCGGTTGGATGCTTCAATCGGTAGTAATTTGTAACCTCCCGGTACTAAAAGGGGATCACAAGGAGCTCCTCGGGGACTAGCCGTTAGATCCGGTACTAATACTGACCAAAATACAACCAATTTTGAGCCTCAGAACGAATGCTGAGTTTTCTATTGTACATGGTTTGTCATGTCTATAAGGTTCGGGCCTATGTCTCAACACAAATCATTACGCTAAGTATTCCCGCGTCTCGGTACATATATTTACTGAACATTAAAGAATACATATCATATTTTCTTTTCGTATTGCACGTTTTGGAGATTTGCACTGATTTAAGTATGACGGCCTATCCTGGTCATTGATTTGCAGGAAGTGGATAAATGAAGATTGCAAGAAGTGTGGGTTCATGTGACTGTCTTCAAATGGATGTTTAGTCTAGTCACCGTGTCATCTTTGTCTTCTCCACTAACCTACTTTGTTACAGTCTTTGTATTCACATAATGCAACACGTGATAGTTTTCAAGATCCAGCACTGCTAGCAATGCAAGTCGCTTGGTAGAGGTATAAGTTACTTTGAAATTATTTTTTTAAGAAAAGAGATGCACTCTGTGAATTACATGAGCCACTCCATGCATGGTGTAGAGGAGGATAGCCTGTCTTTTTCTTGAGGATGATGAAGATATTATCCGCGTCCTTCTTCTATCTTCCTCTTTATAAGAAAGATACATATGCAAATTATTGGTGTTGTTTTTCATGGACAACTGCTTCAGAATACATGACCACCTCATCTACAGGTGAACCAAGTGCAAATTACTGGTGAAAAGTTTACCAAAACATGCTTGTCAGTTGTCACCCAAAGGCCCTTGCCTTTTTGTTGGGTAAGGCTACTCAAATGCTTAAAAGGGACAATAATGTAGCACTATGTACAAAGGGCGCATATCTCCTTCTGGTCAATGGTTTAAAAAAGTTATATAAGGATTATTATAGATATATCTGTCTCACAAGATAAATCACTGCCAACATTATGAAGGTATACCATACACAAGACTATAAATACTTAGAACAAAATAGGGACGGACTTTGTAAGAATTTTTCATGCTGTTGTAAGTTGTAACATAGCTAAATCTGCACTTGATGTTTCCGTGTGAACATCATGGCATAGCATAGTAAGGTTCTTCATAAACCATCAAGGTACCACTTTATGAAAGTCGACACAGAACTGTCAAAGATTCGTGCTTATTCTCAGCATTGGATCAGAAAATATATAACAGTTACAAAAACCTCTAGTTCACTTGAGTTAATATTTGGACGTTCGTTCATCAGGCAGGAGGAACAAGAGAAGCCACGATGGGCCTTCCTCTGCTTGGGCCGCCTCAACCATCGGCGGCATACATATAAAAGAGCGGGAACCGGCTCGGACGGCACCCAATTTCAAAATTCAAACCCCACCGGCACCGGGCGCCGCCGCAATGCAGCCGGCCGGCGCCGAGGAATCGGTCCCTTCAACCGCCTCTGCAAACCTCCTCGGCACCAGCGGGGACCCGCCGCTCGCCGAGCTCGCTGCCTCCTGCTTCGAGCTCGCGTGGCACGCCGGGGCGACCGGCCGGCGCGAGCTCGTTGTCCAGAGTCCAGACGCTGCCCTATCTCATCTCCCATGGCCTGCTCGCGCTCTGCAACACGCTGGCGGAGATCGCTCCTGCTGTGCTGCTTCGACTCGCTCCTGTTCCTAAATGACAAGGAAGGGAGGAAGCTAGCTCTTGGCGCTCGTGGTCGCAATCGGCATCAGCGAAGAGCTGCAGCTCGTGGCGGCGCGTTCGGATATACGGGGAGGTTGTTGAATTCAACGGTTTTATCCTAGAAAATCTGTAGTAGCTGTTTGTTTCAGTTCTGTATTTTTCAATTTATATTCTAGGAAACATACGCATTATGTTGCAATCAGTGTTCCAAAAATCTCTAGGCAGTCGGCTGGGTCTAGGCGCCTACTAATGCTTAATCGTCACTAAGGGTGTGTTTGGATGGAGGGACGGGATGGGACGGTCCCAGTTTTGCATGTGTTTGGTTGGAGAGATAGTGGGACGATGACGGCATCAAAGTAGAATATTCCTCGAAAAAGTGGGATGGATGCGTCCCTAGAAAATGGTCGGACTGATCCGTCCCACGCGAACGGCGCTAACGCCGTCTCGCGCACTAGCGCGGGGAAGGGGCGGCCGTGCGTGGGGATGGGGCGGCGGATAGGCAAGGCCGGCGGCGGCAAGCCCTGGCGGCGGAGGCGCAGGGGAGCGCAGCGGCGCAAGCCCTGGCGGCGGGGCTTGGGGAGGTGGGCGCGCACAAGGTTGGAGGTGGCGGGGCTTGGGGAGGCGGGCGACGCCGCAGCTTAGGGAGGCGGGCGGTGGCAGCGGGGCCTGGGGAGGCAGGTGGCGCCGTGGCTCGGGGAGGCGGCCAGCAGCGACGAGGCTCGGGGAGGCGGGCGCGCGTGAAGCTGGGCGGCGGAGCATGCCGAGGCGGCGGGGGGCGGAGCTGCCGAGGGCCGTGCAGGCCGTAGCAGCGGGGGCCGAAGCTGCCGGGGCCAGTGCAGGTCGTGGCGGGAGGGGCGGAGCACGCCGGAGTTTTGGGCAGCTGACAGTGGGCCCATCCTCTTTTGGGTGAATGACAATTGGGACTATAGTTAACGGCATGAAAACGTCATCCATCTCGTCCCTCGGCTGTCCCTCCAACCAAACATGAAACCAGGGACATCCCCGTCCCTCCAACCAAATATCAGGTGGGATCATCCCATCCCAAAAAAGAGGGATGACATTATCCTGTCACCTCCGTCCCTCCATCCAAACCCACCCTAAAGGGCAGACAGGCCAGGAGAGTGGCATCTAGCTAGTGCCTGGGCCATCCCTTGTTATTGGGGATATGACACTACAGCAGCCCGTATTTTTCTGAATGATATATAAGTCAGAACCTGCTATTTTGTGTGCTTCTCCAAGGCACAGCAACAAGAGAAACCGTAGTGCATGCATACTTCCTCTGTTTTTTCTTCGTGATTGGGTGTGATGGCAGATTTAGTATGCTTGGATGGTGAAAGGCAGCATCCATTCCTGGAAGGAAGCAGCGAACTTGCAATCGCGATGACAGGCACCAGGCTGATGAAACCTGGCGGTTCAGGTAGTCCAGTCTAGTAGTAGGGCAGCTGAAAGAGTTTGATCCAGGGTCAAACGAACATGTTAATTTTTGCTTACGTTATGTACAGTACATGTCATTTGAGACCAGGCATTCACCGACTATATTGTCATCTCCTCTTCATAGTGTCCTTGATTATATTGAAGAATTTTGTGCACATGAGGTCTTATTCTCAGACGTGAGGTTCTCATGGAAGCCTTGGTTGATCCATTGTGAGGTCTAAAGATGCATTTAAGAACATGAACCATGGCAACTTGTTCTTAAACATTAGCGAGATGCAGAGCAGTGTTCTACAAACTGAAGTGGAAAAGAATAGGAGAAATCCAACCCAAGAAGGATCCTCACCAACACCTGATCGATCAGCGAGCAACAAATGCCTGCCTGAACTAAACACGGCATGTCAACAAATACCTAAGTATATATTCTCAGGAAGATGACGACCTAATAAGGTGTTTCCAGGTCAACTGAGAGATCAAAAGTTAAGACGGAAGGCTCAACTGAGAGAGCACGCTACAGATACATGAGAAAGGCATCTGTAAGCAAAATAGCCTGCTCCGCGGTCTCTCCTGTCCTCCACACTTTGAAGTCCTTCGCGAAGAAGCCGCTCCAACGAAACAGGCAAGACAGTGGAAATGGCCCTCGGGTGTGTCCTTGAGGATCTACATAATTCCACAGTGGTGTGAGGGGTGACACCGCATTCATGGCTGCATGCACTGCCGCCCCGTGCTGCTCCAGGTGAAGATCCCCATTCATGGCTCCCTGGGCATGTAAGGCTATAAGCGAACCTGACTTGGGTTGCTGCATATAAAGATGCCCACCATTCATAGCCCTCAGAGCATGTGACTTGTTGCCTTCTGTCCTATGTTCAACAATGTGAAGATCCTCATCTTCGTCACTATCCAGGTTGATAGCTTCTTCAATATTTGCCCCGCTATTCTTGCACCTGGTGTACTCGCTTTCATCTTTGGCAATGCCCATGGCTTCAGTTGAGCTTCCATCTGCATTGACTTCACATATAAAACCATACTTGGCAACTACAAGGAAAAGTTGAGCATGGAGAGTGCAATCCATGATGACACATTAGAAATGTCTTAAAAATTATAACGCATAATTTGATCTAATTTGTATTCTGTTAATATGTAAAGACATAGATGCTTTTAAAGAAAACATATTAACAGATAGATAGTATGAACATATCTGAAAAGTATTTAGTAAAAACTAAATACAAACCTTTGGTTGGTTTCTCCTCTCTTAAACATTTGAGTACATTCTCTGCTGCACCGGGAGACACAAACACACCATTGATTAGATCTAATACAAAATTAAGGTCTCGAATAGCAATTAAACTACAAGGAGAATAAAATAGTAAAAATGGTATGATAGTTTCAATTCACCTTTAGGTGGCTCCTCTTGATGACCGTTTAAAGAATATTCTACTTGCTGTTTTGCTCCAGGAGACAAGGATGGTAAGAAGGCTGTATTACCTAGATCAGGAAAACTTGTCATTTGTATACTTTATAACTATTTAGAAAAACAATTATAGGCCTGAACGGTGAGTCCTTAAAAGCTAGTGGAACTTTAAGGGTCTAATCATGGCCAAAGCAAAGGTTTTAATATGCACTAATTTCTATAGGGAGCAGATCCAAGAAACATTAGAAATGTCCAAAACTACCATTGTAATGAAGCTCGGCAATAAATAATAACATAATTGTCAAGTAAATGAAATAGATATGAAATTCAAATTAACCAACTCAGTACACAGGTGATAATCAACTAAGTTACAACAAACTAGTACCCGTAATATTTCTTAAAATAGCTCTTCAATGACCATTCAAAAGTGCTTCATATAGATATGTCACTTTTAATATATGAAAGTAGATAATATAAAAGTTGACATAATCATTATGAAAAGTTCAAAACATTGTTACATATGAAAGATATTATTAAAAGCAGCAACAATATCAATGATAGAGCTTTGATTTGCATAATATGAGCAAACCTTTAGAATTTTCAGTCGCATCCATGAAACAAGAAGCACTGTCACTTTCTTTACCTGCACAATAACAATCCAAAATTTGCTTATCATTACCACAGAAGACATGCGATTCCTGTTTCAAGAACTTAATTTATTTTTAATAAAAAGAACGAATATCTAGTGTACAAACAAGCATTGAAATCAAATGACCCACCATGTTGCGCAAATCCAGCACAAGAAATTATACAACAAACAACTACGAAACTGCATTATTGTGTTAGAAAACTAGTGAGATAAGGTCAAATCGCACTCTAATTACCAAGGTTCTCCCATGCGAGGTCAAACTAATTTACTTAGGCAAGCCTTATATATATATATATATATATATATATATATATATATATATATATATATATATATTCTTGCTTCCTTGCTCTGGCCAAATTTATATAAGAAGTTCCATACTAGATAAATTGGGAAACATGACTTTGTCATAGACTAGGAATAAAATATAATGATTGAACTATATTTCGAATATGAAGATGCATATCTCAGCCAACCGTGTGCCCAGCTAAAGCAGATTTGATTTTTTATATTTGTACCACTGCTACTTAGGTAAAAACTTCCTTTCTGTTATATTTAAATACAAAACTTCTGTTAGTTTCTCCTCATGAGCTCTTAAAGTTTCAATTACATCTTCTGCAGCACCTAGAGATGCAAACTCACTATTAGTTAGATGTAATACAAAATTAAGATCTAGAAAAGGAACTATATGCAAGATGAAAACATAGTGGGGTAGGATAAGAACATCAAATGAATAAAACACCTTGGGGGGATAACAGAGTATATAATTCATGTGGTAGCTTGAACTCACCTTTTGGTGGCTCCCCTTGAATATCACTTAAAGCATTAGCTACTTGCTGTTTCGCTCCTAGAGGCAAGGGAGGTAAGGAGGTACTTGTATTACCTAGAGATCAGACGAACTTGCCATCAGTTGACAATAAACCTAAGAATAGTCATAACCATCTACATGAAAGCATGATGCTAGTTAATTTTTAAGAGGGCAAACCATGGCAAAAGGCCAAAGAAAAAGTTTTAACCCTACATCAGTACAATAATAATACATAAGATGAAAAGTGGAGGATTAGAAAATGTCTGATAAATCGTAGTACTTAAATTGATCTAATATGCATTCTATTGATATCTAAAGACATGGATACTTTTAGTGGGAACATCTCAGATATCACCTATCTTTGGAAGTGTACCATACAACCACACACGCACACACGAATTAGTGAAAAGCAACCATAATAGTTAACACTAAGGAAAATATTTGGTGTACATAATACAAGCAAACATTTAGAATTTTTGTCTACATCCACAAAACAAGCTCCCTCACTTTTTTTCCCTGCACAATGATCCAAGGTTTTCCTCTCATTAATTACTATAAAGATGATGCAATTCTGTATCAAGAATATAGTTAATTTTTTAATAAAAAGAGCATCTAGCATGCAGTCAAGCAGTGCAATCAAACAACTACCATGTCGCAATGATTCAGCACAAGAAAATATATAATAAAGACAATGGAATTCCAAAACAAAATTAAAACACATATATCTTCTGGAACATAGTATATATCTCTATGGAACTATACAGAGCGAAAGTGCAAAAAAGAAGATTAGTATGTAATGGAAAGATGTCTACAAGGATCGTTCATACATTTTGATTTAGATTGGTTCTTTCATATGTTCTAAGTTCTGAATTTAACTAAGTAACAACACAATGACTATGCCAATTAATGTAGAAAAGATCAAACGTGTAACTGTGGTACTGGGATCAGGTTTGGATCAAAGGAAGAAGACTTAATGGTAAGGAAATTACTGATCAGCAAAAGATTCAGGAAAGAGGTTGTTGAACTAATTCCTGCATTTCAGCTGATAATTAAATGTTGCCAGCTACATGGGTGTAGGTTGATGCAGACATGTAATAATAGGATAAAATGTGGACAGTGGTGTTGATGTATATCCGATGTTCTGATGATCTTGATGTGCACAGAATCTGTAAACCATTTACTTTACTACATAAATACTAAAATATTGCATTATGTTCTCAGAAGGACCTGTTTGACATGAACCTGGATACAATCATCGGGTTGATGTAACTTTTTATTATGGGTTATTTTTATTTTTATTTTCTAACAGTGTAATGATAATACTATAAAATATTGTATTTTTACTAACTTTCTGATAAGAGAAAAAGGTTTATGTGGATTAGAGACATAACCTTGCCAAATAAGCTCATCTGAACAGCACGTTCCATGTACTGTTAAATGGAAAACTAAATCTTTCAAAGAATGGGATTCAATTTAATATGTATCCAGATTTTTCATATTGTTACAAAGCTAAAGAAACTGTAACGAAGGATTCCCAGTGCCACTTCACTACAAAATGATGCATTGTCAAAGTAAAATAGCTCCATTTCATCTAAACTAACTGTGTTTAACTTTCCTTTGTGAGATGTTGGATCAAGTAGTAACAACTTAGGTATTAAAAATGTAAAACATACAATGAACAGAAATAGTTTTTTAAGAACAAGCATTTAAAGTATTTAATTTGCACCTCTATTCTCTTGAGACGAGTTGCTTGCTGCAACTTCCGGTTCAGTTTCATTTCCTTCTTGTTCTGTATCTGCAATAATTTCTGGAACCTCTTCAAGGCGGCGCGTCCTTTCAGCTTCTGTGCTTAGCAGCTTTTGTTGTTGCATTAGGTCCTCGAATGTAACAGAAGAATTAGTCAAGGAAGAAACCTTGTGGAAGTTTATTAAGTAATCCAAGAAAATGTACTACTAATAGTAATTAGTAATACAGGAAAGCAAGATAACATCTTAAAACTAAAACATTATCAGTATTTTAACATATGACAACTACAGTCAATCAGAAAAGGATATTCTTGTCTCCATCCTTTTATATGTGCTCTGTCAATTGCTCTTTCCAGTCTCACAAGTTCTCTGTCGATCCACTGAAAAATTGAAATTTGGCCAATAGGAGTGGATACATGCAACACAAACATATGGAAAGCAAGGATAGATTACTAAAATGCTAAGACTAAAGAAGTTCTGAATTTGGCAAACCCACAATTTTCCTTTCAGACTTCAAATGCTATTTAATAGTGCAAAATTTTTAATATATTTTGCAAGTACCATGCCCACCATGACCTACAGAAATTCTAGAATTATGTTTGCTTGCTACAGTATAAGATTAGTAAATTAAAGTTTAAATACATTGAAGTTTTTTTTTAAAAAAGAGGGCACTAACAAATTGATGTACAAGTTTCAGAGCAAACTAAGGTTGATATCAACACTCTTAAAGAAGCTCAGAATCTTTTGATATATGGTGCGCTATGTTCTCCATCAAGAGTTACAAATTCACTTCTTTTAATTGATTTGGATAACCAATTACTAATTAAAGTTTTTCTCATTTATCTATATGCATGTATTAAACCAGTGCCATCTATTGATTTCTGAGTGCACTTACATGATTTACTATGTCTTTATGTACAGTTGCCACCTTCTCCTCCAATGCGGCCTATCAAAAAAGAGGAACTTAGCATATGCACACTAGGACAAGTACATTGGTGTAATCTTATAGGTGATCTCGTGCACAAGCAATCTTGAGACAACTTAGCAGACAATCCCTAGAAAAATAAACAAAGTAACATTCATGCCAAATTCAACATTTTCTACCCTTCTATCGAAAAGATGTATGGACATTCTAGCCAGCATATGGACTATTAAATTTCCCTTCCCTTAACTAAACAATATTCTGGTTTGTCTTCCTCCTGACGCCTCAGTATTTGCATTGTTCTAAATATCCAATGAGAAGAGCAACAAAAGTAATGGAACAGGGCAATCTAACTACACAGATAGAGTACAAGGAACATAAATATCCAATGCAGATACCATTTTACATTGGAATTGGAATATGCTAGAGGAACTGTTTGACAATCACAGAATTGCGCTAGTAATTGGACAAGTGAATATGATGGCATGGGCACGATAAATGGATACATAAATGCAACACATGCAGATAAAGAAAATATCTCCATCACTAGAACAATGAATATGATAGTTAAAAAAATATCGTTTTTTCAACAGCATGGTAACTTTGCCATCCAGTAAATCACATGGCAAGGCACTACATTAAGGAGAACAGAGGTTTCAGAATATGATCTTACAATTGTATGCCTTTCCAGAAGTCCTTTCTTAACCAAAGAAACAAGATCATTGCATTCCTCCTGTTAAAAAGGGAAAAGGTATATTTATTTCACCACATCTTTAAAAGCGAAGCAATATGGTGAATTGATGAACCAATGCTGTACAGGCTACTCTATTTAGTAATGATGACCTAATCTAAAACAGGGTAGCACTAATTTGTTTCCGTCAGTAACAATTAACACACTGGCAGCAATGCTGCTCGATTATGAAAATCATACCTCCAGAAAGTCCTCATCTGAGAGCATTGAGATCCTGACATCATCCCACAAACCAGTAACACATAAGAGAATATTGGTACATGTGTCATTTATCCTGTATTCTTCTGAAGATTTCTTAATGCCTGTAATGACATATTCCAAGAGCAAGTTAACAAAGATGTTTGCAAAACATGAATCGTGCTATTACTAGTATAAACATTCTGTGCATGCTCAACAAATTCAAAAAAAGCTAAACCATCAGGGATAAGAAAGAAATCTTGAAATTGACATTTTTTTACCTGTCACTAACCCAAGTTGGTATGGCATTTTAGGCTTTTCGTACATGTGAACCCTGGGGGCATTCTTGACTCTAACGAAACAGCCAACAACTTTCTGATCAAATGTGTCTAGATGATTCAAAAGATTAATAACTAAAGATCTTCTCAGATAAATAAGCTTTATGTTATTCTCGTTAAGAGAGGCAAAACATCTCTTGTTTTTTTCTGAAACCCTCTTAGAAATCTTCAACTCCACAGCATTCCGAGGTTTCTTTTTCATAATTGGAAAATCATCATCTTCAGAACCATCAAAGCGAGGTTTCTTTTTCGTAATTGGAACATCATCGTCTTCAGAACCATCAGAATTTTCATCTTCTGAAATAACATTTGCAGCCAGATGGTTTGCTAGAAACCTACGGATACGTTTGCACCTCACTTTTTTTCTCCGAAACAAAGGGTACAACTTACCATCACACGAGAAAGAATTTTTCTTATTATCGTTGAACAATTTTTCCTTTTTGACGTGCCCCATTATTATTCTAACAATTTCAGCTTCATAAAGAGATTTTGACGTGTCCTTTCCAAAACCTGACAAGAAATCGATTAGCTCTTCGGAACCCCAACCAATATATGTTTTCTTATTTGACTTGTTCTTTTTCTTCAGTGATCTGTTCACTTTATTCTGTTTTCTGTTAGAGTCAAAAGGTATTGTTTTCTCAATGGGAGCATTTTCAGCAAAAATATTTGCATCTGACTTGTGACCTTCATCTGGAAATTTCTCCGAATTTGCTCTATTACAGTCAAGCTTTCTAATAAGAATAACATGAGCTTCTTCTAGGTAAACCAATTTCAAATGTTCTCTGTCTTTAACATCTTCCCAGTAGTCTTTAAACAAAATATCGTAGATCTCTGCATTGCTGAAATCTCTCTGTACCTGGAGATGAACATGAAATTTGTCAGGGAGCACAAACAACAATATATTGGATAGGTGAATTTTGCTATGAATTACAAACTACCTTGGCATCCTTCCTGAAAAGGAAACACAGATTACATGGGAGAATAACTAACAAATAGGCATACAGTGAAATTCTTTGCAGAACTGACTAATGGAAACTCAATACAGTAATGCAAAAAAAAAGTCAGGTACATGCATACACTTACCCAACGAGAATCAGGATCAGCATTCTTCTCAATGAAGATAGCCTTGTTCAAGCAGCTGGTACAAAATCCTTTTTGCTGCATTCTCAAGTCGAGAAATCCAACTTTGCCAAGGCAGTCATGGCAAACCGATATAGGACAGCACAGACACCGAATACGTGAACTCTGTCTGCAGTTGAAACATATGTGCCAATCTGTACATATCCAAAATTAGGCCTAAGTATTAATACCATTAGGGGTAGCACAGTATATAAGCTGATAATTTGTAGTCTGTACATAATAGTTTGGATAATTGCAGAGCAAAAGATCATGCAAGTCAAGTGCAGAGCTGCTGATTATTTGCGGCCATTTAATTACCGTCTAGCTTATGTGGTCGTGGGACAAAAGTTGTTGGATAATCAATGGTTTTCTCAGACATTGAAGTACTCGTACTATTTGCCATGTTGCATGATGCTGGAACAGCTAGCTAGGTAAAATCTGAGACAAATTAAACTTCACGGTCCAAGCAACATCTCATTGTTTGAATAAGGGTATGTTTGGATACTTTGCTAAATTTTAGGGGCTAAAAGTTGCTAAACTTTAGTCATGACTGTTTGGTTCCATGAGCTAAACAACATTTAATGAGGTGGACAATGACCTATTTGCCCTTAATGAGAGAGAGAAGGCATCCAAAGTTTAGCAAGGATGTTTGGCAAATTTGAGATTAAATGGGACTAAACTTTAGTTGCTAAAGTTTAGCAAGGTGGAACAACCACCCCCTAATAAATAAGGAAACCCTGACAACCCATGCATGACAGGAAAACTAACGAGGGCACTGTGCTCACCACATACAAACTGATCGTCGGGAGTAGTAAGAAAGCCATGCTTTTTGTCCAAACAGCGCAGGTGGTACGCCTTGGGGCAGTTCCTGGAAAGCATCACGAGGCAAATATTGAAGTGAGGTGGCAGATATCTGTTGGCGACGATTGGATCGAAAATGATGAACCAAATTGACGACATGTCATTCATTCGTTCCCCAGCCAGCCAGCAAAGATGTACAAATTGAGATCCAAGATTGAAGTAGCTAATACACATGCGATTCACCAAGGCATATAAGAAAACAAACAGCAGATAATTTCATATCAAATTTGCCATGTTAAAAAAATGCAAATTGCATTCGGCACGTCTCATTTTTGGCATTGGCCTTGCCTTGCACACTTTGGCGTGGACGTACCAACGTACGGCCGCCTCCGCGCCGCCCACTGCCTCCTCCGTCCAGGCGTCCACGGACGGCGGCTCGTCCTTCTCCCGGTCTTGCTTCGCCCCTCCGCTCGTCCGCCGGCCCGTCGGTCGAACTCGAAGAGACGTGAGTCGTCCTCAGGGACGGCTGCGGCGGTGCGTCTCGCGCGCGTCACGCCAGTCAGCCCCGCGTCGGTCTCAACCGCGGAAAATGGAGCGCAGCGCGGACGCGGCTCGGCCCTCGCTACGTTTTCCACCCGAGCTCCTCCCTCTCGTCTCGTAGGGTTTCGGCATCGAGCGCCGCCACAGCCGCCGCCGGTGGCGTGGCCCCAGATCTGACGGCAAGGTGGGTTCCTCTCCCATCCCGGCGGGCGTCGCCCTGCAGCGCCGGCGCCGGCACCCGCAGGAACTCCTCGCACGGCTGCGATGTGCCCGCGCGCCTCCTTGTTCTCCGCCTCTCCCCCCGACGGGCCGGGCAGCCTAGCGAACCCACCAAATGGTGACTGGACGCTGGGCCCATTAAGTGACCCAAAAGCTCGACCCAGAATGACTGAGACAGGCCCATAAGGCCATAACAGTTCGCGAAGGCCCAGCACTTTAGGCCAGCAAGCCCCGCCCCGCACCCCCCCCCCCCGCCTGCTTGGGCCAGCGGACGCCCCAGCCCAGCTCAGCTTGGCCCAGCCCAAGCCCGTGTAATCAAATTACAATAGGGCCATGGTCCGCCACCAAACATCTAAGGAAACCCTCCGTATATAATCCCTGCCGTCCTCTCGGTCTCCTGCTCCCGCCGCCTCTTTGGATCGCAAGTCGCAACCGCCGCCCACCAGAACGGGTGCCATCACACCCTTCTCCCCTCCGCCTCCCTTTGTCACTCCTACCGGTGGCCACAATCCCCACCACCTCCCTCGTCGTGCTGGCACACACATCACGGCGAGGGCAAACCATGAGGCCCATATCGACATCATCCCCACCGTGTCGTGTTGGTACCATAGCCGACTCGTCGTCGTCTACCTTCGAGATCTACGGGCTGCTCGGACCGACACCGTACCATCAAACCTCCATCGTGCCGTGCCTGAGCCATCAACCGAGCCCGTAGGCTGGCTCGGCACGGCACGGATTCCTTCCCGTACCACGCCCAAGCCCGCGGGCTAGTCGGGACCGTGCCGGGCCGTGACGCCCGTTTGGCCACCTATACGCTCAGATCGGAACTCGGATGCTACACTACAGCCTACAGCCATGTCCTCATAGCTTCATGCAGCGCGGACGAGCACGAAAACACACCGGATTGCCGGCGCCGGAACATGCCAGCAGCTAGAGCACGTAAAACACAAACACGGATCGGAAGAGGTGCACGCAGCGCGGAAGAGCACGAGAACACGCCGGATCGCCGGAACAAGCCAGCAGCTAGCAGTCTAGCACAACGCAAAAGACAAGACCATCATCAGCTTACTTGAACTCGCAGGCGCGGAGGTGGTCGCCGCCGTCCTTGCACATGAAGCAGCACTCGTCGGCGAGGTCCCCCGAGTCGCCGCCGAGCATCTTCCAGCTGCTCATCCCCTCCGGTTCGCTGTCTAAAACCCTCCGGCCTCCGCCAAACAACCTCGGAGAGCACCCCCACAACGCGCGCCGCGGAGAACGACGACGGAAATACGGGCGGCGGCGGGAGAGTCTGGACGGGGTTTGGTGGATCTGAGCGCGAGGGTGAGGGACAGGGACGAGTTTTGCAGACGGCGGCGAGCGGGGGTCAGGATTCAGGAAACGGAAAAAGGCTGAGGGCTCCTCGCCGGCTGCTCTGTGCACTGTGCTCTCTCTCGTCGGGTCTCGTTTCTCGTTTTTTTCCTTTTGAAAGCGAGTGGAACAGAGGGAGAGAGGCTGACGCGCGGGCCCAGCATGGGCCCTCGCTTCTCACGCAGCGCCGAGTAGAAACGTCACAGCGGGGTTGCCGGCCGGTGGTCTCAATTTCTTTTTCTTTTTTACTATTCTTTTTCACTATTCTAAACAATAAGCTGTGCCGAATTTTATTCACAAAATTAATTAATGCAAAATATATATCTTGCATATAATCTATCTATAAGGCCGTATGTCTATCTATAGCTATGTACTGGTCATGGAATTTTGAGAAATTTGCACGTCAAGATGAGGAAAAAATATTCTGCACTAGTTTTAATGGCCATTTCTTATTTTATTTTGACGAGAGTAGTCTGAGAGAGCGGGTGTGGGGTGGGATATTGTTCATCTCCGGTGGAATCATGAGTAACTCCTCATCCTCGCTGCTCTGTGCTCTCCCTTGTTTCCTTTTGCCAATCGCAGTTACTCAATCACGTGACCTCGCTTGTCATGCAGCATCAAGTAGGAACGTCAGCGGGTTTGCGAGCAATTTGTCTCATCTTTTATTCTTTTTATTCTACAATAAAAATTTTATTTACTCGTAAAATTTATTTAATTTAAAATCTACCTTTATGTATCTACCTATATGCTATCTGTCTCATAGTCACAAAGTTCCCAGGTCGAGGGACGAGATCGAGAGTCGACACTTTATAAAAATTGTGGTACGAAGGAGGTATACCCTTTCGGGATGAATATTCGCAAAATGGCACGTGAACCAAGGAGTGCCGGGTCGATGAGCCTAGGAGGTACAGGATTGCACAGTCAAAGCTATAGAAACCAAGGGAAAAAAAAGAAAAAAAGGAAAGGAGAAAAGAAAAGAGTTGGATGGGCTGCAGTTTACTGGGCTGTACAGCCCACCTCAACCTTACTTTGCCTCATTTGTTGCAGCACGCCCGCCGCCAGCAGTTATCTTCTTCCTCCCTCTCGTTGTCTCTCCTGAAGTCGCCGCCGTCCTTAGATGTCCACACCAATCCTCTGCTACAGCACCTCCTCCGTTGCCCCCTAAGCCCTCACAGATAGTCCTTGCTCAATCTCTACTGCAGCATCCTCCCCACTCCTGTTTGGCTGTTTTCCCCTTTTTCCTGGTGATCTCGAGCTTGATTCAGACCTCATGACCCATTGGGATGGGACGGATGGGACGGCGATCCAGTATAAATTGGGATAGTGACCCAGTTCGATCCCGACCCTCGAATTGGGACGATGTTCCCGGGGGTCGTGGAACAGCCACCGACCTCATTTCCTGTGACCATTCTATCTGTATATCAACACTAGATTCTAATGACAATTTTTTAGTTTATTTTGACGACCCCGTCAGTTCAGGCTACCGTGCGTGTTACCGTACGTCCAGACTCCAGAAAGCCCCTCCCTCTGACCCTCTCTCTTTCCCCATCAACATGTTACATGTTGCTTAGCACTACCCGCTAGGTGCATCCTCCTTTTTTTATTTGTGAGGTGCGCACGAAATTGAAGATTCAAACTTGTTGATCTTTGAGTAACAGTAATAAAAAAAATGCAGTTTATACTATACAAGTTTTTGGTATCATTAATTAGATTCATATTTTTTAAAAAACATTTTGATATATCTGATGTGAACATCATCATATGAGATATTAATGGTCAAAGTGCCGCACGCTGGAATGCAGATTGGATAGGTTGAGTAGGGAAAAACCAAGCTGGACGCCCCTTGCAGACCGTTTTACCTCGTGTACTCTGCATGACCACAATCTTTGGCAACATAGGCGTGATCGGAACAAACCACAAATCATAGCATGGGCGTGATCAGAACAAACCACAAATCATAGCATAGGCGTAATCGGAACAAACCACAAATCGTGAATGGATCTTGATCATAATATCCCGAATCAATAGTCAGAACATGAAGTAGATACCATCCTCCACATTCAGAAGCAGGAGAGTGTGCACCAACAAATTAAAGAGTGCTTGCGGAACACATGCATGTCGGGGGCCGCCCACCTGCCTTGTCACCCCCGTGATCAGGGGCATCAAGGACAGTGCTGTGAAGAGCACATGCATGTCTACTGCTGCATCGCCACCATGGAGGGAGAGGAGAGCTCTGGCCGGGGCACGTACCTTTTGAGTTGGTATGCTTTGTATTGTACAAGTTAGAAAAATGGACGAGGTGAATGCAATTTATACTTGGAGATACCGCGTATCACGGTACATATCTTGCGTGAATGCCAGGGATTCTTTTGTATAAATTGAAGTAATGCAATTAATGGCATTTGATATGTGCTAAAGATTATTATTTTATTACCTATCGATCACGACTTTATTTCTCATTACATATATAATTATACTATATAGTACAGACAATTAATATCCATCCATTTCTTCTGAAGCAAATATTTATTGCATCCCAACATTTCAAAGGACCTGGCTGTGTAGCTGAACGCCTGAACTACAAGGAGCTACAGGTGCTGGCTACACTGCTGGATATAAACTAAGGCGAAGCAGATGGGCCGCAGACTAGGGATGGGAATGGGCCGGGTCGACCCATTGGGTTGCATCCGGGCATCCGGCCGACCGCCCAGCTCCTGACCTCACAATAGCTCTGGCTGCTCTTGCTGCTTCGGAGTACGTTGCGGCCACCCAAATTATGCCCACGCGGGATCAGACCATGATCCCCATGAAAACCCCTAAAATAGCACGAGCATTGTAAGTTTGTATTCAAATGCGTGCGTGCAGTTCCACAAAACAGTACGCAGTACTTGATTTAGGGCGAACTGTTGGCGAACATTACCAGTGCAATGCTCCCTGTTAATTTAGCATTTGTTTGCAGAAAGGATTTTAAATGGTGCCAGGTCCAGGTCTCTCTCGGTTCATTGCTGTGGACTGTGGAGTTCCATTTGATTTTCTAATCAACCAAACAATATTTGGAATCTAATTTTAAGAATGAATTTCCACATGCATCCAAACAAGATAATTGAAATGAATCAGATTCTCAGTAATTCGATTCCTATTGAATCTAAAATTTCATTCCTAGAATGAGATTCGATTCCTAGCAAACAAACGGGCCCTAACGGAAATCTATCTAGGCTCCTCTCAATCGCCCGCGTAGTGTGCCAGGCAGGCAGACGCCTATGCGCGCAACAGATTCCTGCGTGAGGAACCAGCAGGAGCTTGCATTCGCACGGAAGCACCCCCTCCGAAACAATCCCTACGCGCCCACCAAGTGTTGGGCGAAACACCTACTCGGCCCTGCACCCTCCCCTATCCGGCAACACCACACTAGCGCGACTACCATACATCCATACGCTATTCAACGACGGACAAGAATTGAAGCAAGGACAAGACAGAAGAAACCCAAGGAAATCCCCCCAATTAAAAGGAACGGCTTCGCGCGCGGCTTTCACACGAGAGATGGAGAAGCAATCGAGGGCTAGGTGCCGCACTCGTCGTGAGCGTAGAGCTCACCGTGAGCCGAATCGGGAGGAGATCAGAGGAGAGGACGAGCGAATTTCTTGGCGTCTGTGTTCCGTGTGTTCGCCGCGGTGGCGCGCCGCTTTTAACTAGAGCCGAGGCGCCAATCGCGTGTTGGATTTTGCATTCTAGTCCCTGGTATGCCTACTAATACAAGTTTAAGTAATTGTTACCAAAAAAAAGAAGAAAAGGTCTGGCGACTGTAGTCTAAAAGAGAGAGATCGCAGGATGTAGAGACATGAAAAATTCGTGCGTGTACTCTCTCTCTCTGTGATAAAAATACAGGATACATTTATTTTGGAAAAGCTAAAATTCATATAAACAATGGTCAATCTATTAGTATGTTTAGCAAAAAAAAAAACTGTATAATTATTCCTATTTTAAGTTGTTTCCACGCTTTATTTAGCTTCAAATTGACTTCAAAGCATAATATGTCTTCTGTATTTAAAGGTAGAGATAACTGTATAGAAATAGTAACACCAATAGATAACAGAAGACAAGCTTAACTTAGTGACAAAAGTTCCTTGGCTAATTCATTACCGGTTCTTTGTGCCTCGAAGCCAGCTGAAAGTGGACGGCACGCAATTTTTTTTTTCTATTTTCTGAACTCTACGGTGAACCAAAAAGTACAAAGCATATGCCACCAGCCCACCACCCTTTTCAAGCAAAACAAACGCAATCCAACACGATTATAAAGAAAGCTGATGACGAGTTTGGAAATATGACAGCTTGGTGAACCGGGGGCGGTGCCGGCCGCCGGGATCTTGTGGGTCGTGCCGCCGGTTGAGGAAAACGTGGAGCGTCCCCGGGAGAGAGACAGGCCGACACCGGCGGCGCTCCGCTGATTCTCACCGCCGCCGCCGTCCACCCCTCCAACTCCTGCTCCCTTCGTATTTACCGAGGCCGTGCTCTCGGTTTTGATTTCCTTCCCACTTGAGGTTGCCGATCATGGTTACGTGCTTTGAGCCTCGAACAAGACAGTGTACGTGACTTGTTTAGTCATGAGCTAGGGTGATGTCGTTGCCAAAGCCTCGGGGCTATCTTTAATAAGATCACACGAGTCAAACCGCTTTATTTTTTAAAAGAAAGAAATACTTTTTCTATCTGCACTAGCTCAAAACAAATATGGCACACAACATGCTGCTTCTCACAAAATTGAGTACAAACTTGGAGAAGGACTTTACATTCGTTGAACTGGATCATTATTCAAAAACTAATGAATTAGATCCATATCCTTTCTTCTAAGAAACAACATCGTTTCATTAAAAAAAACCTTAAGCATGTCATAGTATTGTATGCAGTATGTTACCTCCTTACGAATGAAGACAATAGTAGCGCTTGTCATACAATTAAAAGTCATCACACGAAGCAATCATTATTGCCAACTTATGTGGTAGCATGGTCGTCAACCATAATAAAAAGAGGTGGAGGCCGGATGTTTATCCTTATCTAAAAAAAATGAAAGAAGTCCTTAATAAAAGTGAAATTGGATCATATGTCTCGTTCTTTCATGATGTTATTACCATAGCCATCACTTGATGTATGTAATACCAGTCCGTCTTCACCAACTAACTTTCAGTCCCTCCCTTGGCCTTGCTAGTGCATTTTCTACCGAGTTAGTTCTTATGCTTCTTGGACACTCAAGGAATCACGAGGCTGAGAAGGTTGATTCGAGGTCGAATTCGGCGATGTAAAAAGAAATGAAAAGCGTTGATTAGATAACAGTAGTTCTGCCTACTCCAGTCTTTCCCCCCGGAGATTCTGTTTCCTTTTCCTCTTGAAAATCCTGCCGTAACTTGCACACTGTTCATCAGATCAGAGTAATATAAATAGTACAATTAAATTCCTTGGCAAAAAATACAGTTCCTGCGATCTGGGCCCACCCGCCATGGACTCGTGCGCCGGTCGGTCTCGCCTCCTACCAAATGTGACAAAATCCGACGCTCGCCGCCGAGGACTCTGCCCCGGTCGGACTCTCGAAAGCCCCCACCCACGAGCCACACAACAAGGAAATCCAAGAAACCCCACCTCATCTCCCGGCATCTATCGCTTCATCCCCTTCTCCCAAGAACGCCGCCTCCCCCGCGGGCTCCGACAAGGTAGCACCAAATTCCGAAACCCTATCAAGCTATGTTTCCGTTGTTCAGAGTTTCTTGGCTATGTGCGACGACCGATTTGCTGGGCCCAGGGGAACAGGGAGGGGAGAGGGCGGAAGATTGGGATTTTCTTGGCCCCCGACCCGGGTACAGATTGCTGTCTGATTTGGTTTCTGTTTATCCGTGATTTGCAGGTGAAGAGGGGTGATGATGAACTTCAGGGACTGGATCTCGTACCGGCTCGGGTCGTCGCTGCTGTCCGCGAGGCCCTTCGCCCTCTCCTCCGGGGCCGACGCCGCCGCCTCCGAGGGCGATGCGGATGGTACTTTTTCCTGACCCTGTTTACCTGATGATGATTTGTTAGCATGAACAAGGAAGGGTTAAGTTCTAGTTGTGTGTTTCTTGATTACTTGAAACCTGCCTTTGGATATGTAATTGGATAAACTGACGGCCTGATGGTGCATTTCATGCCATTTGCCATCATAAGGGGTATAGTTACGAGTGAGAAAGGGGCTCTCTGATGTGTGGTTGTGATTTTAATGTGCTTGCAGTGAGGGCTGCTGGGTTGGCCAATTTGTATTCCTGGTTCGGCATTGTGGATGGTTGTGTTTGGCTTTTAGAAATGTTTTCGGATTCATTGTAGATGGTGCTGCGGGAGGGGCTTTCTGAACAAGGCATTTTAGTTATATGTGTTTCTGCTGTTCCACTATATGGTCTTGATGGAAAATTAGAAGCATGGGGGCTGCCATGTTACACTGTTATCATCTCTTCTTATTTTCTGTCTACTATATCCTGATGTCATTTACTTTCCTGAAACCCCCTCTTTCTACTTATGGTTTTCAGTTTCATCAAACACAAACATTACTTGAAATCATTTGTGTTAAAAATTTACCCTTGTTCTCATATTAATCTAAATGCAGCTCACTTGTTGAAATTTGTGGTTCAGGTGCACATAATGAGGTTGTGGAGACTGTTTCTGCCAATAGATTTCCTTCCAATGACAGCCGTGCATCGGAGGTCACAACTGGTTCTGGTGCTACTTATCCTGGTCTTGTTCAACAAGATGAGGATAACAAAAAATCAGATCCACTGATGAAAGTTGAGGCGCTTCAAATCAAGTTTCTGCGGCTAGTATACAGGACTGGAGTACCTCCCACTACTGATGTAGTTGCTCAGGTGCTTTACAGATTGCAGCTTGCAAACTTGATTAAAGCTGGTGAATCAGATGCCAGGAGAACCAACCTCGCTATCAACAAAGCCAGGGTTATAGCAGCACAGCAAGAAGCACCTGGTGGGCCTGATCTGGACCTCTCCTTGCGAATTCTTCTTCTGGGAAAGACTGGTGTGGGAAAGAGTGCCACAATCAATTCGATTTTCGATGAGAGAAAGGTTGCCACTGATGCTCTAGTTCCTGCTACTCATAGGATAAAGAAGATTGAAGGAACAATCAAAGGAATAAGAGTCACGGTTATCGACACACCTGGCCTGATACCCCATTACCATGGCCAAAGGAGGAACAGGAAGATTCTGAATTCTGTCAAGCGCTTCATTAAGCGATCCCCACCTGATATCGTCTTATATTTTGAGCGACTGGACCACATTAACAGCAGATACAGTGATTACCCACTGCTGAAGCTTATGACTGACATCTTGGGTTCTTCAATGTGGTTCAATACTGTCCTTGTTATGACTCACTGTTCCTCATCTCCTCCTGAAGGGCCAGATGGTTATCCTTTGGAATATGATGCCTATACTCGTTACTGCAAGAATGTGGTGCAGCGGCATATCCAGGCAGCAGTTTCCAACACGCAGCTAGATAATCCTGTTGTTCTGGTAGACAATCATCCTATGTGCAGACGAAACACCAAAGGTGAAAGAGTCTTACCAAATGGGCAGGTATGGGTATCAGAACTGCTGCTGCTGTGTGGGGCAACTAAGTTACTGGCAGAAGCAAATTCCTTGCTTAAGTTTCAAGATAGCTTCCTACTGTCACCGGCAAATAACAGGCTACCTTCACTGCCTCATCTTCTTTCTACACTCCTTAAGCCTAATTTTTCATCAAGTTCAGATCGTATTGATGGTGAACTGACAGAAACGTCAGACGAGGAGGATGAATATGATCAACTACCACCCTTCCGCATACTAAAGAAATCTGAATATGAAAAATTGACAAATGAACAAAAGTCTGCATATCTTGATGAACTGGACTACCGCGAGACTTTGTACCTAAAGAAACAGTGGAAAGAGGGAATCAGAAGGCAAAGGCTTACTGAAGCTCAGAACGATGAAGTTGCAGATGATTATGAAGAGAGTGCGTCCCCAGAGGTTGTGCACATGTCAGATATGGAAATTCCACTAACTTTTGACTCTGATTATCCTGTGCATCGCTACCGCCACATCATAACAGATGATCAGTTGTTTAGACCAGTTTTAGACCCCCAAGGATGGGACCATGATATCGGGTTTGATGCAATCAATTTTGAAGCATCTCAAGAGTTGAAAAAGAATGTCTCTGCGGCAATTGCAGGTCAGATGAGAAAGGACAAAGAGGACATGTATATCCATTCAGAATGTTCAGTAAGTTATTCTGATCAGAAAGGCTGCTCCTTGATGGGGGGTATGGATATGCAAACGGCAAGCAGAGATTTGGTTTGTACTGTTCATGGGGATGCCAAATTCCGCAATCTGCGTTGGAACACTACTGGAGGTGGCATTTCTGTAACAAAGTTTGGCAACAAGTACTTTGCTGGGGCCAAGTTAGAAGACTCTGTTACCATTGGGAAACGAGTTCAGCTGATAGCCAATGCTGGTAGAATGGCTGGCTGTGGACAAGTGGCACATGGAGGTGGAGTGGAGATAACAGCACGGGGAAAAGATTACCCTGTGAGGGAAGAGAGCATCACTGTCTCGGTCACTGCATTGTCCTTCGATAAAGAAACTGTGATTGGGGCCAACCTTCATTCAGACTTTCGACTGGGTCGCGGATCGAAAATGTCAGTCGGTGCTAAACTAAACAGTAGTAATCTAGGCAAGCTCAGCATCAGGACTAGCACATCAGACCATGCTGAGATAGCTCTGATAGCAGTTGTCTCATTGATCCAGTTCTTTAGGAGAAGATCAGGAGCAGCTGATAAAGGCGAGCAACAGTTTGACACCTACCTGGATGACTAAATAACAGATACAAGGAGAAAGCCGTACTGTGGTTTTAGATGTTCAGCAGCATCAAGATTCACTGCTACTCTGAAGCTATGGCGTATCTTCATCTAGGGTTCCAACTTGTACAGAATTCTTGTATATGAGTTTTGAGTATAGTTAAGGAGGCATTTTCCATGAGAAGAGTTGTTCTGCTAGAGGTTTTAATAATGTAATCAGGCCCAGTTTTGAATTTAGACATCACACAATGTTTTGACATCCCGTTTTGTGTGTCTATCACCAACTCAATTTTTTTTCTGCCTTGCAAGTAAAAGAGAGATTCTATTAATAAGAGACAGATACAAACCTTGAGCCATATCGATATACATTGAGGAAAATCATCTTTTCAACATCTTTTCTTTTTGTTTCGAAAGTAGACATTACTATTTTTCCTTTCTCGTGTTAAAGCTGGATGGCATACAAGACGTCCAAGAGAAGGCTTTATTTCTGCAGTGCACGAAGATGGATAGCACTTTTGGTTTAGCGAATACACATGTGGATAAAAAAAATAAAGGCGAAATGGCAAAATTTAGTGCTTGAATGTTGCCTTGCATCACGGTGGTCAGGAATACGGAGCTTGTCGGATTGTGCCGGCCCAGGTTATGTTGTTTTTTTTTTCCTGAACACTTTGTAATAGTACAAGTAACTGAAGGACCGTTTGATGCACCCAACAAAAAAGTTAACCATCTTAAGAAGCCAGCGCAGGGCCAGTGTTGCAAAGCACACAGAACTTTTCAAGTTCCTTGCGAAAAAATTACACCAGACACATAACCATCGCAACAGACCACATTAAAAGCAAAGCGCAGGATCATAGAGCATGAACTAGATATCATATTTCAGGCGTTCCACGCTTGCCATCCCAGCGAAGCCCAGAGTCTTTATGCTGGAGGCGCTCACTACGATAGAGATTCTACGGCGACCATATCACGCGTTCACAGGTTCAAGTCTCCAGATCACGTACGCGGCCACCACATGGACCATGTTTTAGCATCATCTACCGAACGTCTAGGGAATGTCTACGCATTCGTTTATGCATACCGAGCATCAACATCTACGAGATTGGTTCTGAGCGGGGAACCCAAAGGTAAGCTGAGGGAGCTTGCTCTTCACGAGCTGGAGGCCTGGAAGGTGTCCGGCTTGTGCTTCTCCATCAGGCTTGTCAGGGCAGCGTCCAGCTCCTTCTCCAGCTCAACCTCCTTCTCCATGTACTCTTTCTTGAGCTTCATCTTCGTCTCCTCGTGGGCTTTGATCAGCTCGTCCCGCTCGGCCTCAAACTCCGCCACATCCTTCACCTGGCCGTCGATGAACTTCTGCACATGTTCCTTCCTGCACAGGACAGCAGATTGAGAATGGGAAACAGAAATTGATATGTGCTTGGAAATTAACATGTCTAGATGAGATGATTGGAGGAGAAAACAGAAGGAATCTTGACAAGTGATGCATTGAAAGATGTCTACATGAGATGATTGAAGGAGAAAACAGAAGCAATCCTGGCAAGTGATGCTTCGAGACGGCGCCTTTCCATCCCCAAACAAATGTTTCACTATATTCATATTTCCAATAGCAGGTATGGCGCAATACCATCCAACTGCACATCAGTCACGCACCTTAGCCTGCGATCTTCGGTAGTTCCAGAATCCACATCAAAGCGCCTAGCCTTCGAGCGCTCCTCCTGCAGCAACTTCTCAAACTCCTTTTCTTTAGCCTCTGTGATCTTGTGAATACTCTCAATTTGACTATGGAAAAAATCCTCCTGGTACTTCATCTGCAAAGCATGGAAACAACGTCAAAACAAGGGGTAACATGAGAGAGATGGCAGTATCAATCTTATGGCAAAAGCTTCGGATTGCAAAAGAGAAAGTGACTCTCCCAGCAAATTCCTAATCATTTGCTACTCGAATCATTGACACGGATGTAGGTGAGAAAATTGTTTGATGCACAAATATTATATCCACTTGGGTAACCTTATTACCTCTTGCTCATGCTCCAAGTGCTTCTGTTGGACTTTATCCTTGACAATTTTCATATCTTTCATAGTCTCACGAAGCCTCTCGGTAACAACACCCAAGGTTTCTTCCACTGCTTTAGAGCGTTGCTCAGTCTTAACCACCTTGTTCTTCAGATAGTTCAGCTGTTGGTTGTCTTCACTCATCTGTTTCATTGGGATTACCACCATCTCATTGTGAGATCTCATCTCATACTTCAGACGGCTTTTCCCTGAAATTATAGTGATGATGAAATATATCAAGTTAACTTAGATAAACTAGGTCCTGTACAGATGCCATAAGAACCCCGCTTAGCCTTCATAAATTAAGCAGGATGGAAAAGGAAAGAACTAAAGACCAAGCACAAAGAGAAATAATAGTACCAGCATACTGCTCAAACACGCATTATCAGTGGGCGAACAAAAAGATTGCCAGAACTAATAAGCATTAACAATATGTCAATGAAATGGAACAATAGAAATATCCAACTTCACATGTCCTTATTATTACTGTAACAAAAATACATTTCACATGTGTGTACAGGTTCTATTCACAGTTGACAGCAAGAATTATCAAGGCATAAAAAATTCGGGGAAAGTTGTTTAACAGATGTATAAGCATATACAGAATTGAAAGGATTAATTTTATAAGAAACCGTACCTTGGCAATGTTTGTTGAACGTCTCCATATCCTCTTTGTTTGCCAAGAAACCATATAGCTGCCTTTTACCACCAGGTAAGAACGGAACTCTGCGGAGCTGCCATGTATTTCTGTCTGTACCTTGAGTAATAAAATGCCTATGCAGACGTTCCGCCTCCATATAGCCAACAGCTGAGCTTTCAAATATTAACACACTCATCCCACGGTGCCCAGCTGGACCATAGGCATGGCGTGCTTTAGTCGCTGCATATTCACCAAAATAATCAAGGAGCTCTTGGTTCCCCATGCCCTTCCACTAGAGCAGGTCAAACAATAAACAGAAATCAGAATACATCTTAACTCTATAGCCCTTGAAGAGCTATATCAAAGGTCACTTTATATTAAAGCCAAGAAAGTCACATTAACAGTCCCATAGCTGGTTGCTCCAACTATATCTAGTATACCCCAGGAAACACACATTGAGTGCAAAAAGAAGAGTGGAAAAACAATTACAAAGAGTATAACTATTGCAGGTTAGCCTGATAGCCTCCGGCCAAATGTTATTTGATAGTTGTAAACATTTTAAAACACCCAGCTCAAAAAATTTGTAGAGACACAATTTGCATTGAACTGAATTTTAAGAATACAAATTAACTCTAAGATAGTAAAAAGGATCAATGGGGTCAACTGAGAGTGCACAAGACAACAATATAACATCTTGGCAAAGAAAGATAACGCATTATTCATAGTAACTGATCCAGTTAGGAAGCATATTGCACCTTTACACAGTCAGATCAAATGCTCTAACATGATGCACAAGTATAATGTTATGCTTACAAGGGATAGAGGGAACCCAACTGCAAAATCTGTATTTAAAATTCAATAGCATTCAAAAGAGAAGAATATTACAACCAAGATATCTAGTCAAAATAAAACATCATAACCTCCAGTAGACAAGGAACCTTAACATAATATGAAATGATACATAAAGCAAACAATGTATTGTCATAGTTGAAGGCAAAAAATGTCACCTTATCATCGTCGTCCTTTTCCAATAAGGTGTTCATAACAATAACCATTGGTGGCCATACAATCTCACGATCAGTGCTTTCTCGCAGTCCTTTCCATTTCCCGAACTGTTCGCCAGCTGGTACCACCGAAGTACCCCTGCGAGATAGCTCCTCTTCCAGCAATGCAGCCAATTCTCTGTGAAGCTTAACCCTTGTAGAACCCTTTGTTCTAGCATGAGTCATCAAAGGTTGCAGCCCTTTGTACCAGTCAATTGCCCCAGGTCCATTTTTGCATGCTGGACAATGCCATTGCCTAGTCTGTTCATTTATCTGTTCCACACTTAATGTGTCCAAGACTTCAAAGAAACTTTTGAACCACTTGTTCATTTTTCGAGTCTCAAAACTTTTCTCACTTGCATCAGAATCATACTCATCACTGATATCATCACTCAAATCATCATCATCATCTGATGTATCATTACCATCGACATTCTCCTCCTCAGGGTCACCACCAGGTGGAGGAGCATCATCCTGCTGACCTTCAGAAGCAGATGGGCGAGACCTGGATTGCCACTGCCAACCATTTGCCAGAGGTGGAGTCACAATAGGGCGCGGTGCTTGCAGTTCTCTTTCCATTGCCCTTGTTTGTGGTGGCAGCCTAGGATTGCCTCTGTTAGCAGCACTGCGGTCTGAAGATTGAGCCCAGCTGGTTCCAGAAGGTTGTGAGGAACCATTGCCACCCCATGCTGGCCTTGTTGTGTTAGGTGCAGCATTTGTGGAACCCCACGGTGCCCACTGTTTCCCAGCTGCTTGCCCTGGTTTCTTCGACTTCTTCCCTATCGTTTCCCAGCCAGCGTCTGTATGCAGGGTAGGATCATGCGGTGTTAGATAAATTAATCTCGACAATTATTTATGAATAATGTCAAGAACTGCACATTCGACTTTGGAATAGAACGATACACAAACTTAAATGATGTGAGGTGAGCTGCAGAAACTAGGTTCTGGTAAGTTCGCAACTATCAGTAGCTGAAACAATTAGCCAAAAGCTAGCACACAGATCTAACTGTCAAGAGAAACATCTATTTCAGTACAGACTCAATACACATCAAGATATCACTTGTTAACTGACGGTGCATTTAACATGACATGAAACTAATGGGTAAAGTGTCTACATCTTGCACAATAAACTATAGCCCTGAGTATTAGACTGTGGAGAAAAATATGCATATAACAGTCAAAAACTGCATACAAACAATACCACGGTAGGAACAACAAATTGCCAACAACAACCATGCAATTAAACTTATGAGGAGACAACTGAATGAGTGCCAGAATTGACTAAGAACTGTGAAATAACCTTTATCAAATTCACAACACAACTCGAATCTCTATGCAAGACATAATCCCACCTCACGAGCAGGTGAATCGAATCAGAACGATACATGATGTTAAAACTAAACAGACCAACCGCAGCAAATCAAGACTAGGAGAGAACATGCCAATCAGGCAATCAGAAATAGCCGATGCACTGAAAGGGCCCTCGAAACATCATGCAACTAAGACAGTAAAAATCACCTAAACTTTCAATAAAAATCCACACCACGGGAAGGGAAGTTTAGAGCCCCTCGTTTTGCTAGGATAACAGGACATCCCAGAAATGCAATGGTCTATTTATACTATTATACAAAAGCCACTAGCATATACACCACAAATTACTCAGTGGAATGTATTTACAACTTCTTAAAAAGAAAAAAAATGGAAAACGAAAGGCATATGCCTAACAAAATCTGCTTCGTACGGAGCACACGAACCGCACCTAAATGGCTAGATCCCACCAAAAGCAAACGGGAAAAAAATCGAGAGCGATCCCCAAGTTCAAACAGGTGAAACCCCAAACGACAGAAACGAAACACAAGTAACACCATGGATCCGCGCAGAGCAGATGAACAAATCGAACGCCCGAACAAACCCACTGATTCCGCCCCCACGCGAATCAGCATTCGCCCATCGTCCCCAAACACCAATCGCTCCAAAACAACGGGCCCAAAATCGAACAACCCCCCCCCCCCCCCCCCAAAGACATCAAATCGCCCGCACCGCACGATCACCAAATCAATCACCTAGACGAACCCGCACGCAAGCAAGAGGCGAATGAGATTCTGGGAAGGCACAAAAATTCCCCGCACCTCCCCCATAAACCCTACCCCACCCCCTAAACGATCCGGCATTGCAGGATCCGTCCACCCAGAGAGCACGGGGAGGGGGAGGAGGAGAGGCGGGGGTGCTCACCGGAGCCGGGAGGCCCGCCGCCGCGGCGATCGCCGGAGCCAGACATCGATCGATGGCGCTGGCGCGCCCCTCCCCTCTCCCCTCTTTGGCGTAGTGGGGTTTTGGAGATGGGGAGTGAGGCGAGACACCGTGACGGTGAGCGGAACGGGGTCGGGGCCGTGCTATACATGGGGACGGAGGCCACCTGACGGTGAATGCGCCCGGTAACGGCACCCCCTCGAGGTGCGCGCACCGCGGCCGCACGGTGCGTGCTCGTTTCTCTCGCCACCCGGTGCACACCTCTCCGTCGACGACGCGATCACTGACATTGTGGGACCACTTGAAGATGGGCCTGCATTGCAGTTGCAGGGGTAGACTCCATCTGTAGCGTGACGAACTCCCCCTTGGCCCCTGTCCCAAGGAGGGGAGGGGGCGCACCGGGCCTGCGTGGCGGGCCCACCATATCATGCGCGATCAATGAGTGGCGCTGCCAGGTGGGGACCGCGGCCCGCCCTGCCGGTTCCTCGTAACGTGGGGGTCAACCAGTCAACCCCGGCAAAGAATCGCGCGGACGGAGGACGGGCCCGCACGTCAGCGTCAGTAATGTGCGCTCGGGTTTTTATTGAGTGGATTTTGATCATTAATGGCTCGGATTGGCTTGATCTGATTCGGTTTGGTGAAGATTTGAATGAAGCGTTTGATGAGCCCGCAATTACTACTGGCTGCTTGGTGCTTGTTCTAGTTTCTTCAATGGTCTCTGCTCTCTATCACTTCTCATGCAGATGGTGTTTGTTTTAGAGGAACATGTCGACGGTGTTGAGGGAAGGTCTGCTTGGTCGTTCCTTTGTGTGTGTCAAGAACAGTGGATTCATGAGTCCTCTCTTTCATGGGTGCTTGCCATGTTTTGGTCCCCTCTCTTTCGCCTTTACATTTCCACCTAGTGTTTTGAGGGGATTATACAACGAGTGTTCACCAATGATCGGTGAAGAGTGAGCATCTGGGTCTTATCTTTTTCCTTAGTTTGGTCTTTCATCTACACTCTGTTTTGAATGCTTGATGGATCCCAATTTCAAGACTGCTATTGGAATTTAGAGAAATGATGATCTGCTTAAAAAGACTATGAAATGATAAATAATAACGTAGTATTTGCATCAGCGATGAAGCTAAAAATTACATAATAAACTGCAACATTATTATGCATAAGGAGTCCAAATGAAATCATGGATATCTGAAAAGAAAACGTCGTTTCCCGGTTGCTCCTATGAACTATTGTGACAGTTTGTTGACTAAAGAAAAGTAACTAAAATTAATGCATCAACATGGAAAAATAACTCAAGAGAAGGATTACGCACTAGAAAGTAGAAGAAAGCTAGTAACACCAAAGGCTAGGTACTCCTGTATATTGTTATATCAAATTGGAAAAAAATACTTGTTCCATCGCTTCCTTGTAAACTAGTAACACTAATATAATGCTCGCAGTGTCTGGAATTTGGCTCAACTCAAACTTCATGACAGCAGAATTTTGTGAACCATTTTGCCACCGACAGGATGGATGCCCAGGAATATGGCGATCTTTAATTTTCTTTCTAGAAAAAAAACAGTTTGGCACTATTTCAGCTGGGCATTACTGAGACTAAACTTTTGGTTAATTACCATCACAAGCAAAGCCCAGTACTCGCTCCGATAGAGATACTACAGTATACGGCTACCATGAAGCCTTTTGGTTAATTACCATCACAAGCAAAGCCCGGTACTCGCTCCGATAGAGATACTACAGTATACGGCGACCATGAAGCACGGTGCAAGTTCAGGCCTCCGGATCACGCACGCGACCGCCACCCGGGCCATGCTTTTTAGCATCATCTACAGTCTACAGAATGTCTAGGCATTCTTTTAGGCATAAGGAGGACAACAGGAGGAGCATCTACAAGGTTGTTCCGAGCTGGGGACCTAAGGTAAAGCCTGAAGCCCTTCACGCGTTTGAGGCCTGGAAGGTGTCCGGCTTGTGCTTGTCGATCAGGCCCGTCAGGGCGGCGTCCAGCTCCTTCTCTAGCTCCACCTCCTTCTCCATGTACTCTTTCTTGAGCTTCATCTTCTTCTCCTCGTGGGTTTTGATCAGCTCGTCCCGCTCGGCCTCAAACTCCGCCACGCCCTTCACCTGGCCATCGATGAACTTTTGCACATGTTCCTTCCTGCACAAGACAGCGTGGATTATTGAGAATGGAAATCGGCAATTGACATACGCTCACAAATTAAGATGAGATGACAGGAGGAAACAGAAGATTGACAAGTGATGAATTGAGATGAAGCATTCCCATGCCCCCAAGACCCAAAAAAATGTATCGCCGTTTCTTTTATTCATAACTCCAATTGCGGGTATATGGCATGACAAGTTGACAACATCGGACCATGAATTAATCACGCACCTAAGTTTGCGAACTTCGGTAGTTCCAGAGTCAACATCAAACCGTCTAGCCTTTGAGCGCTCCTCCTGCAGCAACTTCTCAAACTCCTTTTCTTCATCTTCTCTGGCCTTGTAGATAATCTCAATTTGATTATGGAAAAATTCCTCCTGGTACTTCATCTGCAAAGCACGGAAACAAGGTCAAAACAAGGGGTAACATGGGATAGATGGTAGCATGAATCTTATGGCAAAAGTTTTGGAGTGCAAAAGAGAGTGACTCTCCCCAGCAAATTCCTAATCATGTTTTACTCGAATTATTGGCAAAGACATATGTGAAAAAAAAATGTTTGATGCGCAGATATGCTTTGGTAGAAAATACTATATCCCTTGGGTAACCTTATTATTACCTCTTGCTTATACTCCGAGTGCTTCTCTTTGGCTTTATCCCTGACAAATATCATCTCTTCCATAGTCTCACGAAGCCTCTGGGTAACAACACCCAAGGTTTCTTCAACTGCTTTAGAGCGATGCTCTGTCTTAACCATCTTGTTCTTCAGATAATTCAGTTGTTGGTTGTCTTCGCTCATCTGTTTCATTGGTATCACCACCATCTCATTGTAAGACCTCATCTCGTACTTCAAACGGCCTTTTCCTTAAATTATAGTGAAGATGAAATATGGTTAGCCATGATTCTGTTAAGTTAGTAAAATGCTGAAAGTAATTGTTGAACAGATACAACACAATGGGCATGGCTTCAAGTATGCATTTTAAAATAACCACACTACAAACAGAACTTGGAGAAATTTCCAAAAGGGCAATATTGTACTGTTCTACTATAAGACATACAAAAGAATACTTTGTTATTCATAATAGATAATAGTTCAGTCATAAGCGTAGGTGATCCAATTGCACTGAAGCTAGACAATAGTGGCACACAAAGAAGAACTGCTTTGACGAATCGTAAGTTATCACCACATAAGGAAGCACTCTAATGGCCTGCTTGGATACAAGGAACTGGGCATCCTTATGATTTACTAGCACAAAAGAAGAAGAAAAAAACTAAACTACATAGCGCAATCCTCCCATTCTAAGCAAGCCCTCAAAAAAGACAGCTGCACGAAACCAAAATGAATGCTCAATATTTATTGGCCTATATAAAGGAAAAGAAACTGCGGGCGAGTATCTGTCTTCCTCAAACTAAGCGCTGTTTTTCAGTTGTTGTGCTGCACTGTGGAATCAGTTAATTGGTTGGATTGTTACAAAGTTTAGCAATATTTTGCTGCTATTGCTGTCCACCAGTGGGTGAAAAAAATGATTACCAGATGCCAACCACTGCCGGTCATTATTCAAGACATGAAGAATTCAGGGAAAAGTTCACGAAGTTTAGTTGTTTTACCGAAAAAAAACTAAGAATATAAAAAGAACCAAAAAGCACTACATCTATAAGAAACAGTACCTTGGGAATTCTTGTTAAATGTCTCCATATCCTCTTTGTTTGCTAAGAAACCATAAAGTTGTCTCTTCCCACCAGGTAAGAACCGAACCTTGCGGAATTGCCATCCCTCCCTCCCTGTACCTTGAGTAACAAAGTGCCTATGCAGCCGTTCCGCCTCCATACAGCCCACAGCCGAGCTTTCAAATATTAACACACTCATCCCACGGTGCCCACCTGGACCATAGGCATGGCGTGCTTTGGTTGCTGCATATTCACCAAAATAATCGAGGAGCTCTTGGTTTCCCATGCCCTTCCACTACAGCAGATCAAAAAAATAAACAGAATCAGAATACAATACAATCAACCGTACAGCCCTTGAAGAGCTATATCAAAGGTCTTTTCATATAAAAGCTAAGAAATGCGCATTTATGATCCACAACTCCAACTATATCTAGTAAATTCAAAGTAGCAGAAACAAGCATCGAGTGCAAAAAAAAAGTGGAAAAACAGTCATAAAAGTGAATAAATATTGCAGTTTAGCCTCCAGCCTAATTTAATAACTGTAAATATTTTAAAACACTAAGCTCAAAATATGTTTGGTGTCATAAATGTTGATACTCATCTCTACAAACTTGGTTACACTTGAGATAGTTTGGCTTTAGACAAAACTAGAATGACATTCGTTTTAGGACGAAGGGAGTATAAGATAATAAAGAGGATCAATGTGGTCAATTGTCAGTGCACAATACAACAATTAACATCTAGGTGTAGAAAGATAGCACATTGTTCCTACTTCATAGTAACTGATCCATGTAGGAAGCATATCGCAACTCTATACAGTAAAAAAAATGTCTAATAAGATGCATAAGTATAAAGATATGCTTATGAGGGGTAGAGGGAGCCCAACTGTAAAATCTGTATTTAAAATTAATAGCAATCCACAGAAAGAAAACAATGTATTGACATAGCGAAAGACAAAAAATCAGTCACGTTATCATCTTCCTCTTGTTCCAATAAGGTGTTCATAACAATAACCATTGGTGGCCACACAATCTCACGATCAGTGCTTTCTCGCAGTCCTTTCCATTTCCCGAACTGTTCACCAGCTGGTACCACCGAAGTACCCCTGCGAGATAGCTCCTCTTCCAGCAATGCAGCCAATTCTCTGTGAAGCTTAACCCTTGTAGAACCCTTTGTTCTAGCATGAGTCATCAAAGGTTGCAGCCCTTTGTACCAGTCAATTGCCCCAGGTCCATTTTTGCATGCTGGACAATGCCATTGCCTAGTCTGTTCATTTATCTGTTCCACACTTAATGTGTCCAAGACTTCAAAGAAACTTTTGAACCACTTGTTCATTTTTCGAGTCTCAAAACTTTTCTCACTTGCATCAGAATCATACTCATCACTGATATCATCACTCAAATCATCATCATCATCTGATGTATCATTACCATCAACGTTCTCCTCCTCAGGGTCAGGGTCACCACCAGGTGGAGGAGCATCATCCTGCTGACCTTCAGAAGCAGATGGGCGAGACCTGGATTGCCACTGCCAACCATTTGCCAGAGGTGGAGTCACGACAGGGCACGGTGCTTGCAGTTCTCTTTCCATTACCCTTATTTGTGGCGGCGGCCTAGGATTGCCTCTGTTAGCAGCACCACAGTCTGAAGATTGAGGCCAGCTGGTTCCAGAAGGGTGTGAGGAACCATTGCCACCCCATGCTGACCTTGCTGTGTTAGGTGCAGCATTTGTGGAACTTGATGGTGCCCATTGTCTTCTAGCTGCTCGCCCTGGTTTCATTGACTTCTTCCCAATGGTTTCCCAGCTACCATCTGTATACAGAATAGGATTATGCAGTGACAGATACAATACAACAATCTTAACAATCATCTATGAATAATGGTAAGAACTGCACATTCCACTTATGGAATTGAATGATGCCAATTAATTAATCATAGTCTGAAATGATGTAGGAGAGCTGCCGGAATTAGGTTGTGAAGTACTTGGAGAAAAAAATATTTTTAGCCATTCAACATACTGAATAGTGATTTCACAACTGTCAAGAGTTTTATCAGTAGCTAGTACATTGACCAAAAGGTAGCACGCAGATCTAATTGTCAAGAGATACATGTATTTCATTAAAGGGCCAATACACATTAAGATATTAAGACAGCAATTGGTGCCAAGTGGTGGTGCATGAGCATTTAACATGACATGTTTACAGCTTGTATAGTGTAACAAATTATGGCACTTGAGTATTGGACTATGGATAAAAATATGGATAAAAAAGTCGCAAGATGCATACAAACAATGCTACAGTAGGATTAAGATCTAAAGTAGGAGTTGGGTTGGAGTTGCTCTAAGATGCTGTCATCACACAACTGTATCATTTTCATCATGTCTTTTGCTCCAGATTTGTTAAAATGAACAGAGTAACAAACAAGTAGCTAGCATCAACTATGCAACTGACCTTAAGAGTAGATGGATGAATGAATATCAGGCTTGACTAATAACCATGAAAAACTCTACCAAATTCAAAACACAACTCGGATCCCTATGCAAGGCGTAATCCAAACTCATGAGCAGGTGAACAGAAGCAGAATGATACAAATCGTAAAATGTCACAAGACCAACTGTAGAAAATAGAAGCCAAGACCTAAGAGAGTACGTGTCGATCACAAAAGGCCAGCAAGGCCCTCCAAATATCATAGAACTAAGACAGTAAAAATCACCAGACGTTCCTTCCAATAAAAACCCACATATCAACAAGAACTATTTTAATCCCTCAGTTTTTTTTAGGATAATAGGAAATCCCAGGAATGCGGGTCCATTTTATGCTATTAAAAAGGTCGCTAACAATGCGAAAGGAAGACGCCTAACGAATTCTGCTTCGCAGCCTCGCAGGGAGTAATCAAGAGACACCAAAATCCCCACTAAAACCAACGACAAAAGAGAAAGCGAGAGCAACCCAAAATGATCGATGTGCCCAGCAGATGAACCAAATCGGACGCCCAAACGAACCAACCGATTCAAAGCAGCAGCATTCCCCCCTCGTCCAAAAACGTCAATCGCTCCAGAAGATCAGAACAAAGGACCCGGAATCGAGCAACCCACCCGAGCAGGCAAAACCTCCCTCATCGCGAGCACGCATGCGCGAGACAAATCGTTTCTCGAAACCAAAATCCCCGAACGGCCGCTCTGAACCCTACCCACCCCCTTGTTTGGTTAATCCCCTTGGATTAGCAGAGCAGGGCCTAAACGATCCGGCATTGCACGATTCGTCCACCCACAGACCACGGGGAGGGAAGGGACGGGAGGAGAGGCGGGAGGCGCTCACCGGAGCCGAGAGGCCCGCGGCCGCGGTGATCGCCGGAGCCAGACATCGATCACGCGCCCCCTCTTCGCCCAGCGCAGTGGGGTTTTAGATGGGGAGCGTGACGGTGAGTGGGAAGATGCGCCGCGACTGCTCGTTTCGCCCGCCGCCCGCTCCACCTCCCACTTTGCCCACGCAGTGTAAAAGTGGGTCCCAGTGTTCAGTTGCACGGGGCTCCCCGCTCCCGGGCTGCGGAGCGGGCCCACCGTATCACGCTTTTCATGTTATATTGTTTCGTTTCAGTAATTTGCCCTTGCATCGACAATATTCAGAGTTCAGATTCTGATGATTTTTTCCACTCAGGGCCACGCCCGAATTCATTACCATGTGAAGTAACGAAATTACAAAGTCTGAATCGTCACCAACGAGTATTTAACAGAGGTACTGAAACTTCGACGTCCTACAGAAGAAGGGTAGCTAAACCAAGTACTAATATCCAAGAGGAATTAGTAGACCCAAAGAAACACAAAAGCGACATCGGAGTCTTCAGATGCTTTCTTCGATCTGTGAACATCTCCACCTTTGAACTTCAATTACTGGAGCAGCACCATCCCAGTGTTTTCTTGAGTAGCTTCAGAATGGTGGTAATGTAGCGTCGCCTCCTTCAGAGTTGCAGCTCCCACCTCCAAGATTATCTTCAGATTCTGATCATACCATGCATTGCTAAGGATTATCCGTTCTTTACAACAAAAACGGAGAGAAAATCGGTTTGGAAATGATGATGCACGACACGAGTAGGTTACTGACGACTGAACTAATCAGCAGGCGCTGTCCATGTGCCGTGCAGTTCAGGTGAACCTCATGCCATGCTGCAACTTGCGAGTACCAGGCGTCAATGGGGCGCGCCAGGGCTGATGCCCGCCGTGGCAGCCAGAATCGATCGTGCTGGGGAAGCCGTCTGATGACGCGCGAGGTGCTCCTGCCCTCAATGGGGACAGCAACAGCTCGCCAACGCGATTTAGCTGCCATGTTCCGGTCACACTCACACACACACAAACGACGGCGGGCTCGGAGGGAAGCGCAACATCCAGCCATCCAGGGGGCGGAGAAGTGGAGGACGGCGCGGATCATAGAGAATCTCGCGGAGGAGAACGAGAAGCCGCCGCCGCCCGCCGGGCGGCGTTGATGGCGAACCAGCAGGGCCTCCTGCTTCCCCTTGCTCCGTATGGTTCACGGCTTACCCGGCTTCGGTGGAGGGCACCAGCGACGGGGAGGCTACGCTGGAACGGCTAGACGGACGCTGCAGAGGCCGCCGCCGCGTCGCGCCGGAGACGAGCGTCGGCGACCGAAGAATGCGTCATTCGGAAGCTTGGGGTCCTGGCTTCGCCGCACGTCACGGTTGTTCCTGCCTCAGATCGACTCCTTGGCGTCATATGGTCTTGTGGAGTAGAAGTAGGTGACTACAAACTGAGAGTATTTTCTCTGAGCTCAGTAACTGCAAAGCAGCTACAGCGTTTGGCGTCATGGAGTCACCATACCTGCACTGAAGCTTCGAATTGTCGGACGGAGTTTGGAAATTTTTTACTCTAAAGATTCTCGAGGTAATGGTCAAACACCTACGAGAGGAGCTGCAAACTGAGATCTTGTCAAGAGAAGCTCGATGGGGTAATTCTGCAGAATAGATATGCTGCTGAAGCTTGATCCTTCTAGTTTGTTTCTATGCACTGCCGGCTGAAGACACTAAGAATTTGATGTGTTTTGGTGTCGAAATTTTGCTTTCGAGCTGCCATTGTTCATCTCTGCAAGAAGCAGAAATAGCTGGGGCAGGACATGAAAATCACAGTCAGCTCATCGGCATCCAGGAAGCCCTAGGGACTTGCTGGTATCAAGTATGCATTCCCTTTAATGGCACTTCTCCCAATTCTTTACTTACTATAGCTAGATATCATCACAGGACGAACAATATAATAAGAGAGGGAGAGATTTTTATTTCAATCCAAATCCAGCATAGGCCTTGAGAGCATCTTGAGTTGATCATTTTATTTCTTTCTTTCTTTGGCGAGGAGTGTATAGGTTGGAACAAACAATTAACTTACAGCAAAAAAAAAAAAAGAGCCTAAGCTATGCCAAGGTTGGGCACTTCAACTGATCCTAGATCAATATCTTATGGCATTTTACTTTTCCAAATTTTTATATGCTTGTATTTTGCATTGGCCATGCAAACATTACCTAGAGAGAAAGGAGAAGAAAGAAAGAAAATATATTTCATAGTACCACCTCCCCTTAATGCAACTTGCAACCACCTATATGCCGTGGGTTCCTTTATGCAATGAAAAATTAAACAAGCTTCTTAATTCCATTAAGTTGTAAACCTTATACGAAGAATTGAACAACCAGTTAGCCATGACATCCTGCCACCTTTTCAGTTGCAAACGTGCAATCCAGCTTTCGGCTACTCAAATTGCAAACCAACCATTTAGATAACTTGTGGCATGATCAGCTCGCTTATTTAGACGTGCATGCTTAGAGCATCTCCAAGAGTGCCCAATATAAGTTGCTAAAACTATTTTTTTGAAAACCAACATAAAAACTCTGCTCCAACTGTGGCCCAGTGGCCAATTTTTCCGCACTGCCCAATCCGAGCGGCTTCTGGGCGTATTTTTCCGCCGGCAGCAGGCACTCCCAATCGAGCGCATGTGGTGCTGAAATCGTCCCGCTTGCGCGCCACATTTCCCCATGCACGCCGTGCCGTGCTCCACGGCGCCGCCGCCGATTATCTGCTCCAGGCGCTGCTTCCGTCTCTCTGCTCCAAGGCACTGCCGCCAGTCATCTGGTACAGACCGCCGCCGCCAGTCATCGGGTACAGGGCACCACCTCCGTCTCTCTGATCCAGGCCGCCGCCGCCGATAATCTACCACAGGGTACCGCCTCCGTCTCACTGCTCCGTGGCGCCGCCGCGGGTCAACTGCCCCAGTGTGCTGCCTCCGTCTCTCTGCTTGCCGCCTGCCGTTTGTGCAGGTGACAGGTATGGTATGCTCTGGCCTTTAACCTTCAAGTGCTACCTGTTGCTCGTACGATAAAACACTCTGTTCAAGCAAGCTACTTTCTGTGTGGTTTATAATGCGAGTATGCGACTGTAAGTTTTTGAGTTGCTCAAGATACTTGAGATCGAGAACAACAGGATCGTACAGGCATGGCAGCTTGGCTGCAAGGCGCAGCAAGCAACCTATCTGCGAACGCAAGCAGGGACGACGGCAATGGCTGGCCTGGTGGCGCCCTCCATGCCGTACCGGCGAGGCTTTGATCGGATACAGAGGAAGGAGATCCTGCTTGGGATGATGATGTGGCATAATTCAAAATTTTTAGGAACTGAAAAGAGGACCACCGTTGGAGCAATGACTGTTTTCTGTGCCCAAATTTTTTTTGGACAGGTCCAATTCTAGATTATTGGAACTAAAAATATTAGGCACTCTTGGAGATGTTCTTATGGCAGCTTATTTGTAAGATCCCTCGTGATATTGATTGAGCCTACGCCCCTACTTCTCACAGCCGAATGAAATATAAACCACCAATACCTACATACTTATCATTTTGATAACCTTACATATATCAATATGTATGTCGATGAATTTGGGGTCATGGTAATTATCATGGTCCAGTTTGGTAGAGCTTCGGCTTTTCATAAAACGGCTTCGGCTTCTTCGGTGGAGTGGCTTTTTTAGTGAAGCTGAAGCCGTTTTGCAAAACGTTTGGTAAAACGGCTTCTCAACGGCAATATATGTAATTTTATGATCACTTAATGCTTGGAGAGAGCGAAGCTTCTCCTCTCTAGTGTAAGCCGTTTTGCGGCTTCTTCCCGATTTTGGTGGTGAAGCCGTTTTAAAATTGACCCTTTGGTAGGGCTTCACCAAAAGTCGGTGGAGATGCACTTTAAGAAGCTCTACCAAACGGGGCCTATAAATAGTGTGATGATGAAATCAAGCCAAGATACAAGCGACACTAAAGTTTTTTGCTTCCGTGCTGAAGAGCTCGACGAGGCATTTGTACCGTTTCCAGAGCCATATAGCAAAGGACAATTCGTAGAAAGGTATTTTTCATAGCATACTATAAATTCACAGTTATATGTTTTTTAAGAAAAAATGAAAGAAACAATAGCTTATCCGAACTTTCGAAGTTATATATTCGTACACATTAAAGATATGACAAATACATAGGAACGGAAGCCATAATTGATATGTCTTACAGGTAGCATCGTATTATAAATGGAACGCCTCTTACGGGGTAGAAGATGGTGACAATCCGGTAGAGGGACCTGGATATTAATTGCTAGACATTTGATTGCATAGCTGAACAGGCCGATAACTGATTGCAAAGGACATGTTGCCTTTACACAAACAGCTGAAAACCTCGCGAGGTCGTCGGGCCGCAGCCCAGGCCCGGCCCTGGTGCGGTCGAGCCTCCTAACCGGGCCGGTCCAGAACCATCTGGGCGAAAAGAAAAGAAAAAGCTAACCCACAGCCGCACCCGTCCGATCCACATCCCGAGCCGCGCCTACTCCTCCCACTGACCCCTCGAATCTGTCCCGAAGGGCCGAAAAAAAAAACCGAAGCCGAAAAAGAAAATTCCTCGCCGCCGTCCCTCACGGCGACGGCCACCGCGACCCCGACGACGACCACCATGTCGGCGCCCACCATGCCGGCGTGCGCCCCCGTCCCCTCGCTGCGGCCCGACGAGCGGGCCGACCTCCTCTCCCTCCTCGCCGCCGCGGCCCGCCCGCTCGCCGACGTCGTCGCCGACTTCCTCACGCGGTTCCCCCGCGAGCGCCGCCTCCGCGTCGGCGGCGCGCTCTGCTTCCTCCTCGAGGCAAGCCACTGCCCCGCCCCCCTGCCCCTCAACCCCTCTCCTTCGCCCCTCCCCTAGCTCGCTCGCTTGCTTCGTTTCGTCAGATTGGGCGGGGGGCTTTAGCGGCGGGAAACGGATCGGGGACCAGCTTGAGTTGGCTGGGTTAGGGTTTGCGTTGGGTAGTCAGATTCGGTGGGTTTTGCGCTCGCCGTGAGGCTATTTTAGTTCGGGCGTTCAGGCGCGAATCGAGATTAGTTATGCTGCTGCATTCTTGCGATTGCGCGTGCTGAATGGGGTTCAGGCTTCGAATGGACTGGCTGGTTGTTTGATCGAGCTTGACATTTGTCCGTTTTCAAGGCCACTGGCTCGCCATCTTTGGTTTTCGTCGGGATGCCTACTGAATTTTGAATTATTTGAGTTTGACCTGGAATGGATCGCTGGACTTGTAGATTTAGGGCTATTTCTCTGTGTGGCTCTGCTAGTTAGAGCCTTCGAGTTTCTGTGTGGCTTCATGTTGTTAGCTCGATTAGGTTTTTTTGCATTTGTACTTGGTCAGGCTTTCATACTGACTGGATGCTCAATTTGAATTCATTGCTGTAGCTGCTTTAGTCTCGTTGATGATCTTGAGTCATTGAGGTTTAGTGTTGTGGTTCATGGTGAACTCAAACAAACACCAGTAATGTTTTTTTCTCTCCATCTCTTCTGTTTGCACAATCTTTCACTTGTAGGATGCCATCAGATCAAAAAATCTTTCATAACTTGGTATAAGCTCTCTTTTTTTCCATAGTTCCGTGTTGGCGATGAGGATCACTAGCTTTTAGTTAGATCCATTGCGTGAGCGAGAGGAAGATCAACAGTGCTTGCTTCATAGGTCCACTCTAGTTTTCTTATTGATAAAATGGGCCACCCTATTGAACATGATGCTAATGGTTCATGTGACCTGAAACTAGAGTCTGTGTAAGTGTTCATAGCTTGTGAGGAGTAAATGCTACCAAATCGGTGGTGCAAGTATGGCTAATATTTTAGTTTGTTCTACCACTGTCTGGCAGGAACTCTAATCTTTATTTCCAAGAAACCAGGAGCTAGATGAAATTCAAGCTTTGGCTTCCTTTTTTCTTCAATTTCACGATGTGAAAAGACCCTTCACCCTTGAAGGAACATTAAAATTAATCATCTTCATCTCCTATGAAGGTGGATCATGGGTCATGTTCAGTTCTTTTAGGCCCTTTTGCAAAACTTCAGGCTTATTATTTGATCATTCTCATCTTTCAAGGCTCAATATTTTTGAGAGCAACCATTTTTTTATTCACAGAACATGCCAAATTTCTTGTTTAAGGAGTTGTCTCATTTTTTTTTTTTTGTGTGTGTGTGTGTGTGGGGGGGGGGGGGGGGGTCTGTTGACTTTGAGGTTCTAGATATATAAGTGCTTTCACAGGAACAGTGGTGCAAACCTGATATGTATGTGTTGCCCTTTGACTAGGACAAGAAGATGCTCCATCCTACTGGCCGTTTAATTGCATTTGCAATTCTTCATCAGAGCTATTCCCCCCAGACAGCAAATCCATATGTTCCTATATTGTTAAATGTAAGCTGTAAACCTTACCTTTTCAATTATTCGTGATTTGGATTATGGTGGAAGAATTTCCATTTTTCTTCTTCTTCTGTTCAGAGTACTTAAACATATGTGCAATTGCAATATTCTTCATATATTTTATGATTGACTGGACATGGACTATTGATATTTTACTTATACCCAATTTGCACATCTTGGGCACTAGTAACCAAACACTTCTCTGAACTGCCAGTATTTGCTACAGTTCTGATCCAGTAATGAAGTTCGCATGTGATGCCATTCTCCTTCAGGAGATGGTTACGTGGATCAAAGGTTTAGCCATTTACATTATTCTGACAGAAGAACTCCTTTCTTCTACGAAACCTTCAGCTCCCATTTGGCCAAAGCTTGCCACATATAAGCTGGATCCTTGCAATTTTTGCTGCATACTTGACAAGCTAGGGTCCACATAAAGGTGTATTATTTTATATTAAGCCCCCAGATTCTATCACTGGAATCTGTTGTTGTGCATCATTAGATTGGGAAATGTTCGGTGGGAATATTCACTTATACTATAACATGATTCTATTGTCCTTGAATTGTACAACATGATTCCAGCGTCGTTTGGACAATGGATTAAATATTTTTCATGCTTGAAGCCTTAGTTTCTTGTGTTGATTATCCACAGGCAGCCTGCGATGAAACATCAGAGAAATCAGAACGGGCATTTGTTCAACTATTATTGACTTCATCCAGTGGAAACAATAATAATGAGGTCTGTTCTCTTTCTTTGACTTCTTTATAAACACGAGTAGTGCAAAATTTGGTAGGACGTAAGATGACAATACCATAGGCATTGTATTTCTCCTTTCCTTTGCTGACATACATCTACCGATTAAGGGTCATTAGTGTTAAAGTATAAGTGCGCCTTTCCCATCAACTTAGGCTTTTGGGTGCAACTGGCTCGTACATAAAGCTCAAGAATTAGGCACCCCTACTGTTAAATTGTCTGAGATGCAATCAACAGCTTGGTCATTTTATTTTCATTTATCAATTTTGAGAAAGGTAACTGCATAGTTGTAGCTAATTTCGGCAGTGGTCTTTGTTTCTCAGGTCCTGAATCAGTCAGCTGTAGATTACATAAATGGGTCTGTTTCAGCATCTCAGGTGGGCTCTTACTTTGGTAGAAGGTTTTTAAGTTTTGATTAAGGAACTGATCGAATGTAACATTCATACAAGTGTTCACATACTCATCTGTTTGTATAGGCCTTGTTGCCACGGGAACAACTTGAGAAGCAATATTGCAGTAACGGTGTACAGTCTCAACATCAGATTAGTAGTTTCAGGGCTGCTGCTGTTAGAAGTGCTATACCAGATCCAGATGTGCCTCAAAGTTGTGCAAATTCATCAGAGTATGTACGCTTATCTACACCCTCCTTACCTAGATTTATCTTGTGGTGCTTGGAGTTGATTTGCCTACTCTTCTACATTCTCTATTGATTTGTAATCTTACAAGGTCTGCGATATCATTACCTGGAAGCAAACAGAAATCTGCTTCTGATGATAGAGATTCTGCTCTTGCTGGTTTACTCCATGAAAAATCGGGGGGAAGATTGGGTCCTCAGTGGATTCGGCCGACACCCCCAAGACTTCCTGTACTAGACGGGGAGGTAAAATACTTGAGTCAAAAGTTGCATTGTCATATCAGTTTTGTTTCTAAATATAACCTAGTTGTGCTGAACATGCAGCTACAATGGCTGAACCCTGACAATAACCACGAGCTATTATGGGATTATAGCATGTGTGCTGATACGAGTCGAGGGGCTGCTATCCGAGACTTGATTGCAAGAGCCTTAAAAGGTCCACTTGCACCTGCCCAACAGGAGGTTCACTGCTACATTCTAATATTTCTTTTAGATAACAATGGGTGTTCTAGTAAATTGATAAGCACTATATCTAGTTCCTATGATGAGGGTTTCTCTTCTCTTTGTTCCTTATAAAATCTGTAATTTCATTAGCCTCAGTGATGGATAGATTTATTGCACCTAGACTTCATCACCCTTTTTTTCTCATACGCATTCAGTGGTGCATAATATATTTCCAATGGTACATGCCTAATTTGTTCGCAGCTTATTGCAGCAAGTCATAGTAGAACTGGCAAAGGATCCTAAACTGGTTTATTACTGCGGGATGACTCCACAGAAGCTTCCAGTATGAATGCTCTTTAAAAATGGAGTTCTCTATGCTTCTTGTCATTTGGTCTTAGAAGTCAAAATTTATGTATGGTTTCAGGATCTTGTGGAACATAATCCGCTCATTGCTGTTGAGGTCCTTTCGAAGCTAATTAACTCTCCTGACATTGCAGGGTATTTATCTTTTCTTTATCATATGTTTAATTATCATGATCGCCTTCTTCTTGTCCTTTATTTGATTAATAATCTCTGTTTTCTTGTAGTTACTTTGAAGGTCTTGTGCATATGGACATGAGCCTGCATTCTATGGAAGTTGTGAACAGGCTTACCACTGCTGTTGAACTTCCAACAGAGTTTGTCCACGAGTACATCACAAATTGTATCCAATCATGTCAAAGCATTAAGGTTTGTTCTTCTTTTGATTCATTTAATTGAAGTTGATGACAAAAGACATTGACCCACAATTTGTCTAACATCACACCCTAATTGAAGTTGATGGTTAAAGAAATTGAATTTTAATACTTTGTGAATAGTTATACATTCCAGTGGGGGAACTTAACCTTGACTGTATTCCCATGGGAATGTGAGACCTCTACTATGTGCCTGTTGATTACAATGTTTGTAGAAATAAGTGATTTACTGCTACTATTCTGTGAACAAATATCAGTGCTTTTATGATTAGTTATCTAATCACTATATGTAAGAGTGTGAGAGATTTACAGTTCTGTTACATGTTTTACATTATTGCAAAACAAATTCCTGGTGGTTGATTAAAATGTTTTGCTTCACTTATTTAAACTGTGTTTTGCGTATTGGTTAATCTGGGACTTTTCATGGTAATGCTTGAGAAATGTTTTATCATAATGATTCTTTTTATGAGCAGGATAAGTACATGCAAAACAGACTGGTGAGACTAGTATGTGTTTTCCTGCAGAGTCTCATCCGAAACAAGATTATAAATGGTGAGTATATATTATTCACTTGTATGCTTGACAAAATCATTTTTTGATCTGTGCACTGTGGCTGAAATACTGCGATTTCTGCACTCTTGATCCAAAATGTTAGCTACCTGAAGCTTACGATTTTTGTTCCCTGCTTTGTATCTCGAGTGCAATATTTCACTGTACACCTTTACTTTTCGCGCTATACCACTGGTATGCTATTCTTTGTTTGCGCACTTTTCTTGTTGATTATCTTGCCTTTCATTCACCTCAGCATTTTGAAAATGCAAATATTCTTAAACCACTCATTGGCCTACACGGTTAGGACATCCTAAGCTGTCTAATTTGATTTGGAAACCTATGCATATGCAACTGCAGCACTTTTTAAAGCCTTTCTCTTGAATGAATTGCTTGTTTTGTTTTTTGTTTCTACCTTTTTTGTGGATGTACTGCCATGCTTATATTGTATGGTCTGAAAATTCTGAACAATATGGGTCTTATAGATCTGGAGGTGCTGTTTGACGATAGCCATCAATGTACTAATATAGTTCCATTTAGTCCAATAATCCTAAAATTACCGTTACTGGAATGCAATATGTATTTTGATAGCTGGTCTGCTGCAGTTTGTACCTCATCAGTTATCACGAAGTTAATAGCTTAGTTTTTTCCCTTGTTTCAAGTGGGTGAGAGATAATTTTGTGCATGTTTCTTTGAGTGCAGTTCAAGATCTTTTCATTGAGGTACAGGCGTTCTGTATTGAATTTTCACGGATAAGGGAAGCAGCTGGTTTATTCCGACTACTCAAATCTTTGGAGTGAAAGGAATTGTATGTTATTACTTACCTCCTCTGTAGTCTGTACAATATTGCATCCTTTTTCCTAATTCTGTACATCTTCATTGCCATGGTTCATTCAATGCCTCAAGGTTGTTGGATGCAATCATGTTCTGTACTGAAATTTTCCATGAAACCTTTTTGGAACTTTATGGACTGTGATAGCATGATGTGATAGAATTGTGCTGATTGTTTGAAATTCCAATTGTCAGATAGACCGGTTGTATCGTCATCGAATGTACTTTTCTTGTTCTGGATAGTTCTATGGCCACTCTGGGTGTTCAAGATCACTTGTTACGCTATGCACATCATTTCTCGTGGAATCCGTGGCACCCTTACTAATTACCGTGCATACCCTTGAAAGAGTGGTGAAAGAGAATGCCAAGAGCAGAGTCAGCCAGCTAGTCAGATAACATGTGGTATTAATTGTTGGTGCAAATTTAGATCAGTTTGTACTTTGTAGGCTCATTTGTACGGCGATGAATAATGCATGCATGCTTTCTTCAAATCTTCTGTATTTGCATCGTAACTGAAACAATGTCGCAATCTGTTCTCTTGTAGTCTATGAGTTGCTTGGTGCAAGATAGTTGGATACGTTACCCAGAATTGATTTTCCGTTGTGTATATTACATGAGGCATGTCAGCCTTCCACATCAAACTTGGTTGTGTTGTTGGGTAAGTGTAACTTGTATCAGTTTGAAGCTGTGTACTGGGACGCTACATACGGTTGTAGTATTTTCTCCAGAAGCAGCTGGAATAGCAGCTTTGGAAAAGCAACAAGGCAGGCGGGTCTATAGACAGTATCAAGAAATTCTATGCATTATGTTTCAAAAATGGAACTAGGTGTCGTACTTTCACTCTTATTTTCGAAGTTGCAATATCAGTGAAATAAGAAGTGGATGGATTCATATTTGGTCCCATATTGGATAAGTTCGTTTGGTAGTACTGGTGAGATGACAAATGATCTGATTTTAGATGCCGACCCATGCAGTTCAACTGAACGGAGATCCAATACTTTGCAGCAGGTGTAGTTGCCACAACTACTGCAGGGACGTGATCATGTGATGAGAAAGCTAACTAACGCGTGTATTGGTGCTGGATCCTATATCCTATCTAATCGCTAAAACGAGGTGTATCAAAACTACATATGTACGTATTCTCTAAACAGACCATATATGCTCTTTGAGCCTATGATATGATATCAACTGATGTCCTCTATGATATCAAAAAAAAAACTGCTGTCCTCTAGGAACCCATGAGTCTGACTGACCATTACCTTTGTTCTTTTTGTTTAACCAGAGCTTATCCATGACAACTTGACAAGTAAACCAATATCAGAAAAGTATATGTTCAGCACGCATTCTACTTTCACAACAGTTAGGACGAATTCACCATTTAGCCTCTCGATTTCATGGCCGTTATTGAGCGTTGACCGTGGTTTTGTCCGGCTGTGTTTAGGAGACTGTTCAGCTAAGAGTGGCTCCGGTGAGAGGCCGCCGCCGGTTGACGTACGTAGGCGACCTCCCGCTTGACCGTCGCCATTGTGCTCCATCTTTGTGCTTTGATGCAGCCTATAGGCTGCGGCCATGCTCCGGCGTGGGTGATGGGTCGCTGCATGGCAGCTGCAGTAGATAGGTGGGGACGACGTCTTCTGGTGTGGTAACAGTCGGGATCCAGAAACTGGCACACAGCAATATAATGCTAAACACAGGCACGCAGCTCCCCAGAGTCCAAATTAGTAGTGTCACATCAGATGTTTGGATGCTAATTAGGAGGACTAAACGTGAGCTAATTATAAAACTAATTGCAGAACCCTATGCTAATTCACGAGACGAATCTATTAAGCCTAATTAATTCATCATTAGCAAATGGTTACTGTAGCACCACATTATCAAATCATGAACTAATTAGGTTTAATAGATTCGTCTCGCGAATTAGACTCCATCTGTGAAATTAGTTTTTGTAATTAACCTATATTTAATACTCTTAATTAGCATCCAAACATCCGATGTGACAGGTGCTAAACTTTAGCACGAGGTATCAAACACCCCCTTACTCAGATCACAAGTTCACAAGAGAATGAAGACGCGCACAGAGAATTGATCAGAAGACGCATGGTGAAGCTGCATCAAGAACAAGGAGATTACCAAATAACTTACTCCAGTTCCCCGTATACAATAATAACCAGAAGAAAAAAAACAGAGAGGGAGGAAGAGCTAATAGCCGGGCTCGTACTCAATCGAGAGCTATATAGCCAGCTGAATCATCAAGGCAGATACAAATACCAATCGCTAAGAATAATCGCCGGCGCGTCACGCATCACGAGGATGCCGCGCCGGCGACGTCGTAGCCGCGGCAGCGCGGGCTCTCGGCGAAGTCGCGGAGCGGGAACGAGGTGGCGACGGGTCCGATGTAGAAGCTGAGGTTATCGCCGGCGCGGTCGACCTCGCCGACGCCGAGCCAGAGGAACACCACCTTGACGCTGATCCCCTGCAGCGCCGTCAGCGAGCCGGCGGCCACCGAGCCGGAGACACGCGCCTCGTAGCGGACCAGCCACCGCCTCGCCAGCAGGAACTCGCACGGCCGCGGGAAGTACACCTCGAAGGTGCCGTCCGGGTGGAGCGCGTACCCCTGCACGCCCGCCGGCAGGATGCCCCGCGGGAAGTTGTACCGCTCCAGCATCTCGTACGCCGTCGGCGTCGTCCCGTTGCCGCCGGTGCCGGCAGCGGCGGCCGCCGCCGCCTTGGCCGTGGCCGCGAGGAGCAGCAGGAGGAGGAGGGGGTAGGTGGTGGCGGCCATGGAGGAGGAGGCTGTTGGGTTGAACGGCTCCTCCTTTATGAATTCCTAGCTGGCGGCTCTGCGTACTTGTCCTTGGGCAAGGCCTGTGGCTTTGTAGCTTCCTATTGGATGGATCGGTCTGCATATTCTTGTGATCTCAACTTGTTGGTTTGGGTCGTGATGAATTGGTGTTTAAGCTGGGCAACATTTGACTAAGCATAGAAATGCTTCTTCTGCTCAAGAATGCTTAGTAAATTTGGTGAGGTTGATAGAATTGACCAATCCTTCATTGAAGAGGCTGGCTGTACTTGTCACGGAGAGGCTGTGTCTATGTTAGCAATTGGGGACTGCGAGTCTCTATCTCCTTTTTTTGGGTTTACAAGTTAATGCACGCCATCTTATTTGTTTTATTTTTTTGAAAATTAATCTCGGCCTGTTCGCTTCAGCAGTCGGCTTATCAGCGACCAAACAGTATTTTTCTCTCACAACAAATCAGCCGTTTCAGCTTTTCAGCCGGCTTATAAGCTGAAACGAACAGGCCCCCTTACTTGTTTTCTCCGATTGGACTATGCTAATAGGCAATGGCGGGCGATGGGCGGCATGCATGAACAGTGGTATCGTGTGGCTCATTTTTATGAAATGAATAGAGTGCGCGCTATATTAAAATCCATCGAGCACCGCCAGTGACGGTTGTTTTTTCTAACATCAATGTCAACGCAATTAGCACGATGTATTTGTTTACGATGCACTTGTGCGTGCGTTTAATGGCAAAGCACATGGACGAGCATGGATTGTTCTTGCCAAACTTACAATAGTAGTATGCAAGTTTGTTACAGTTCTTTTTTTTTATGTCATCGATGAAGGTTTGAGTGGGCCAGAGGCATGCCTATGTGATGCTGATGCATAAGGATGGGTACAGTTCAAGAAAAGAAAAGGAATGCAAGGTAGGATGGAACCTATCCATTTGCAAGTTGGAACATTTGGGACAAGGACGTCTAAACTTGTTTAGTTAGAAAGAGAGCCACATCAAATAAAAACATCGTCCATGAACGACATCCATCAGCACTAAACTACTCCTTTTTTAATTAAAAAATGAGAGTAATTCTGATAAGCTGATGGTGTGGCCGGCTAATCAAAATTCAAAAGGCCGGGGACGTCGACGCGCTAGGGAACAATGGATGTGGCACGGAGGCAGGAGACATTCCAAGTACCGGCAGAAGAAGATTCTCTCTCTCCCTCTCTCTCTCTTTTTTTTATCCTCTCTCTCTGGCTGAGCCCTGATTGGGCAATAATTGCCTGACAGGCCCAGATGGACAGTGGATTATGCATCGCAGGCTCGCAGCACGGCCGCGTGCGGCGCGCTCCCAAGTACCCCTCCGTGTGGCGCAGCATGACCATGCATGACAGCGATGCTGATCATATCGTATCATATTCCTTCTGTGAAGCAACTAACATGGCACAGGTTTGGGTTGCCTGTGTAATCTAATCATCACAGATCCCCCGGGTGAGGGTGGCATATCCTCTTCTGCTCTTTTTATCTTGTCATAGGTTGTGCAGCACCAAGCCTGAGGAATGCAAAGCTTTGCAACGTAAGTGCTGGAGACCTGGAGTAGGCAGTAGCATTTGCCTAAAAAGGGCCGGGGTACCTAGCTAGGGGCATCAGATACCGGGCTACACTGGAGTACCTTACTTAACACGAGATACAACCTTTGGATAAAAATACTTTGAGGTTGTTAACTTTCTGCAGTCTCGAATGTACAACTTTGGTCAGTGAAAAGAAGGTTACAGCAAAAACAAGCCTACTACAAAATCGAAGATGAGTAGCTACTTCATGGGCCAAATTGCTCCGTCAGGCATGGCACTACGGCCCGCCAAGCCTGATGTCGTATCGGCCCAAGCCTCCAACCTGACTGAACAAACAACTCCCTTGGCCCCTCTTCCAGGTTCCTGACTGCCCCGCCGCCTCCCAGTCCCGCCGGCCGCGCCGCTCCTCTCTTCGCCCCCTTCGACTCCGCCTCCGTCCGCCCACACATTCCGCGCCATCCTCACTGCCCGCGTCTCCTCGGCTTTCTGCCTCCGCCGTGCTCGCCGCTCGCCTATTAGGCCACCGCCTCCAACAGTCCCCACGGTCGGTCGATTTCGGTAGCCCAGAAGCCGAACAGCTCGTCGGCCAGAAGCCTAACAGCTCGTCTAGCGAGGTATCATCTACGCTGCGGTCAGCTCGCCTACTCACTCGCAGCATATTAGCTCTTCCTTCTCTGCTACATTTTGTTTTGTTTTGGTAGTAGCGGTTAGGGTGTTCGACGAAGTGCCTCTGAGACCGGCTGTGTTGGTTTATGTCCCGCAGTGTCCAGGACGATGGTTGGGCTCTCGGAAGGGGAGAAGCACTTCATCCGCGGCGGCATCGCGCAGGACATTCGCACCGACGGCCGTAGGCGGCTGCAGTTCCGGGCCCTCTCCGTCGAGACCGGAGTCATCCCACAGGTACGTTTCGGGGCTTCTGCTTGTTTAGCCGTGTTCACATGCCCTTCGTTTTTCTTTCTTTTGGAATGCTATGTGGATTCATGTTACTTTGGATTGGTGGTTGTTATAGGCGAATGGTTCAGCGCGTGTTAGATTGGGTGCCACTGAAATCATCGCTAGTGTCAAGGTACGAGTTCTCACACTTTCCTGCCAAAAAAAAGAGAGGCTAGGCAAATGTTTTTGCATGATAAGTTCAATCCTCTGTAAGGAACCTTATGCTGTTCTTTGCTTTAAAATTCCTACCACTCAACTCTTATTTTCCCAAGGCATTGAGGTTATCAATCATCGATTAATTTGACATCAAATACCTATGCTGTTGCAGTGTGAAGTTTGAACCCTGATATCACATTGCTAGTTTTATTGAGCCGCTGCAAATGATGATAAATGTTAAGCTTGAGTACGTGATGTTGGTGTCTATCTGTTGGTATAATCAGTAAACTTGCCCCGAAATAAGAAAACAAACTTGTTAGCCGTAGCGTGTTAAACCGCTTCAGCAATGTCTGCTTATTTGATGAATTGGAATCTGCAGGCTGAATTGGGGAAACCAAGCATTCTTCACCCTGACAAAGGAAAGGTTTCCATTTTTGTTGACTGTAGTCCTACTGCTGAGCCTACATTTGAGGTTGGTGTTTTGTTGTCATTGGATCAAAATGAAAATAACCATTAGTCTGACACATTTTTTGAAATTTCAGATGTCTAATGTATGGCAATTTGATTATGGAATCTATTTTGAAATTTTAGACCTTTTTCAATAGACATGCATATAGCTTTCCTGCTGAAGTTTTATGAGTGAATGCTGATGCTGTGACTTTGAATACGACGAAACTTACAAACTTGTTGACTAGGAAATTAACCACTAGAACTAGTTTGAAGTAGCATATCTCAAATTGTCTTTCTGACAATGATAATATATAAAGCTTTTGTAGATAAGTCCCTTTTCAGGATGTGATGATACCAATTAATTGCAAAACACAAAACAGTCATTTGATTGTACATGTCTAGCAGTTCCCTGGTAAAAAAAAAACACTACTAGAAAGGAATGCATATTCCATTTCCATTATCGAAACCCTGCACTCAATATAACTTCTGTTCCTTTTTCAGACTTCATTCTGTTTGTAGTCTCTACAGCCTTACTTTTGTATGCTTATCTTATTTGCAATATTTGGATTTTTCTAGGGTAGAGGTTCCGAAGAATTGTCTGCTGAGCTCTCTGTTGCCCTGCAAAGATGCTTGCTAGGTGGTAAAAGTGGTGCAGGTAATATATAACTTTATTGCGCTCCCTGTGTTTGACATAGCTTTTGACATGGTCTCACTGTGCTGATCTCTTTTAGTTTGATGCTCCAAATATCATCATTGTTTCTACTCTATATCATCAGTCATAACTACTATTTGAACATGAATGACATCATTATTCTTGTCGTTACAATTGGAATTACAGTTAATTATATCTACATTCATTGGCTTAAGCTTTTGCTAGCCAGTGAATTCTGAATTGTACTTAGTAATTTGGATGTATAGTACTGGTTTAAAGAAAGTTTACCTAGATACACGGGCTAGAACAGAATTATACATCATCACCATCAATTGCCATTGTCATGCCTATTTAATTACAGGTGTTGTGCTTCATGTTGTAATAAGTGTTATGGAGGATGTAGACAAAAATAAAAGCATGCTATTGTTTCTGGTATCCTAACTCATATAATATAATGGTGATTTAAATCCGCTGTAATTGCTGACCTGCTATTGAATTTCCTTTAATGAGAAGTTGATTCTCATTTTGTTATCTGCCTGGTTATATACAGTTTTCTTTTAATTCAAACTCATGACAACAATATTTTGTTGCCATTAAACTGACAACAATGCATCAAATTCAGGTGCTGCAATTGATCTATCATCCCTAATTGTTGTGGAGGGAAAGGTCTGTTGGGATCTGTACATTGATGGACTTGTGGTCAGTTCTGATGGTAATTTACTGGATGCGCTAGCTACTGCAATAAAGGTGAATGCTGATTTGTTTTGGTTGTTGCTTCATTGCTTGCAGTTTTAATTGTCATCTTTTCGCAATTGTTTCAGCGGAGACCAGAAAATGTGCTGGTGGAAAAGTGTTATCAGTTTCCTCATAGGCAATTATCATTGCATCAGACATGGAGTAACGGAACTAATGACATTATTTTCTTTAGATTCTCTTTGTGCCATTAAATAAAGGTCCTTCCATATTACACATCAGTTACTGTAATATGATAAGAAATTTTATGCATAGCTTCGAAAAATTTCACCCCACAACTGAGAAAACTTAACAGAGTGTCTCATAGGTCATAGCAAATGAAGGCAAGATGAGTCGATGTTAAATTGCCGTTGGGGAGCAAGCTATAGCAAATTCTCATCTGTTGATTTAGTTCTTGAATATGAGTAGGAAACATGACCACCCAATAGTTAAATAAGATTACTGACAGGCTTATTGACCAGCGAATAAGGAATGTGCATGATATGAGGGACAAACTTTGAACCGCTAGTCAGAGAGCATACTGAATGTCATGCTGCTGCTTAAGCTGATAGTTTCCTTCACATGGAATCAACCTGTATCCTGCATGCACCATCTCATTTTCTTGTATTTCTGCCTGCACCACCGTCTTACGCCCTCAGCTGTCCAAAAGTACAACTTTCTGCCTCAACCATGACAAATGGTCTCCCAACTAGATTTGTTGCTGACAAGGCTAGGCTTAGGCAATTGTGTAATAAAACATGTCATAGTTCACTAGTTCCCATTTTTGTTACCTCTTGATTCTTACATAGGTTCCCTGATCTCTTCTGGCTCTTCTTGAACGCATGATCTCTTCTGGCTCTTCTCGAATGCGTGATCCTTCTGGCTCTAAAAGTTAGGAACTAAATGTCTGGTTTTAGTTAAGGGTGAAAGTTAGATTTTCCAGGAGAGCTGATGGGTGTATTATGAAACCTTATATTCAACTTCCTTTCCTCCATCTTTTTTCGTTATACTTTTTTTAGTGGGAAGATTCTTCTTATTTGTAAATCTATGCTAGCTTAACGATACCCGATCTTTTGTGTTTGTGTAGAATGTTTAAATTATTAGCACTAAAGTATTACGGATAGAATTGTTATGGAATGAAGCCACTTCTATGTTTTGGAGTCCAGTCAAGTGACATGAAATTCTTTAGCATATTCCCAGATGACACTATTTGAAATAAAGTGCTTTTCTGAATGTAAAACGTGAAGCACAATTCGAACAAAAAAAACCATAAATTTGAGTTAATTTGCAAAGCTTGGACGAATCAACTTGATTCTGGCACCTTTTGACCAAATTTGAGTTGTTTCTGTGCATATCAGTTTCTGGTATTCTTACATTGCTGTCATATTTCCTTGTTATACTGCCTGATAGCCAGTGCATTAGCTGACAGTTTGACCCAATAAAGACAGGTACAATTTGTACATTTCTTGGGTGCTAACGTTTTATGTACCTGCAGGTTGCTTTGAGTGATACAGGTTTACCAAAAGTTAATGTTTCTCTTAGTGCTGCATCGGACGAGGAACCAGAGGTTGATGTAAGTGATGAGGAATTTCTTCAATTCGACACATCCAGTGTGCCTGTTATCATTACATTAACCAAGGTAATGTGTTTTTTCTGTCACTCTTATTCTTTGGTGTTGAGTAGACATGTTTTATTGATTGTTGCAAGATGATTGTATTAAGTTATTTGGAAATGGTCTAACTTTGCATTAAAGTTTCTGCTTAGGAAAGATGGCTTTGAAAGTTGCATGTGCATTCAGCTTTTGAACTGTTGACTGTTATTTGAACTATCGGGTAGCTCAGTTCAGTGATCTGCTCTCATTTTGAACTTGGATAGTCATACGAATTCCTGTACCAGTTGAATGCCTCTGCATTGCCACAAGAGAAATATGACACTATCCAGCACATTGAGCCCCACCAACAATTATCACTGCCCTGCAAGCACTTCAGCACCAGTAGCAACAATTGGCTTTTGCTTTCCCTCCCCCCCACCCCCTCCCCCCACCCCACCCCACCCTGCAGTACTTATTGTTTACATATGAATCAATGCCCTTTGTTTCTTATTGCAGGTGGGTCGGCACTACATTGTTGACGCTACCTCAGAGGAAGAATCCCAGATGAGTTCTGCAGTGTCTGTATCAGTCAATAGGAATGGCCAAATATGCGGGCTAACCAAGAGGGGCGGTGCAGGGCTGGACCCAAGCGTCATCTTCGATATGATATCAGTTGCCAGGCATGCGAGCCAGCAGTTCATAGCTCTCGTGGACTCGCAGATAGCTGCTGCTGAAGCTGATGAGTGAAGAAACAAAATGAAGAGCGGGGAGGAGGTTCCAATACAAATGTGCTCAATCTTAGGGGCTGCTTAGAAGAGAATGATTGTTGTTGGAATGTTTAGGATTTGGTTCAAGTATATGCCAGTGAATCCTTAGGATTTGGATCCAAAATACCTTTACAAACAGTAGCATGTTGCCTGGGTGCTTAGAAGAAACAGCAACTGATTTGCAAAGTTTTGGTGATGTGGAGGATATTCTAGGCCATATGTGCATAATGTATGCTATTACTGTGTTGCTGATCTTTCCTTTCTGCTGCAGTGCGCTCATGCGAGGGCACCGGTGGCTCCTAGATTGGGCGGGTTTGTCGCTCCCCCTCGGCCAGGCAACAAGGGTTTACATGACGAGCTGGTTGATGCTGTAGGCATGCTCCTTTTTTTTTTTATAGAACCGACAGGGATGGACTTCGTTCATAGCTTAGATAGAAAAAGCAAATGACCTTGTTTTACCATCGATTTCCCAGTCAGTTTTGGAACATATAGCTTGGACTCGGCAATGAAGGCATGCTATTTGCTACTGATATGAAAAAAAAGGCATGCTCTCTGCTAGTGATATGACCATCCACCAACCGAGAGCCGGCAATGTGTTTAAAAAGAAGCACGCGTTTCAGTCTGCTACATTCCAAAAATCGGCGGTGCAATCATGAGCTGTGGAAACTGTTCACGAATCGAATGGCGTAGTACAAGGCCTTGCCAATTTTGGGGTGACAAAATTACCATATGTTTCGTTTGTATTTGTGAATTATTGTCCAAATATTGACTAATTAGGCTCAAAAGAATCGTCTCGCAAAGTACAACAAAATTGTGCAATTAGTTTTTGATTTCGTCTACATTCAGTACTCCATGCATGTATCGCAAGTTTGATGTGATGGGGAATCTTCTTTTTGCATAGTGCCAAAGTTAGGATTTTGAAGTGAACTAAACATGGTCCAAATCTCTTACGTTTGTTGATAATGTGAGAAAAACTATTTTGTAGGGAAAATACAATGTCATGACATTTTTGTAGCAAATTAAAATCGATCTGTATAAATAGATACACCAAGGCACTTGGGTCTTGGAAGCCACAACATCGAGCATGGATACCCCGTCCCTGTACTACTTCGGCTGCCTTCTCCTTGCTCTCCTCTACTCCCTAACAAAATGCTACTACCACCACACTTCATCCTCACGCTCCCGCGACCGTGGCCTACGTCTCCCTCCGAGCCCCTGGCAGCTCCCTGTCATCGGCAGCCTCCACCACGTCCTCGGCACGCTCCCACACCGCTCGCTGCGCCGCCTCTCGCGCCGCTACGGCCACCTCATGCTCCTCAACTTCGGTGAGGTCCCCGTCGTCGTTGTCTCCTCCGCCGAGGCGGCCAGGGAGGTCATGAGGACGCACGACGCGGCGTTCGCCACGAGGCCCCAGACGGCGACGATCAGGACCCTCACCAAGCAGGGCCAGGCCATCGCCCTCACCCCCTACGGCGACCACTGGCGCCGCCTCCGCAAGATCTGCGCCCTGGAGCTCCTCAGCGCCGCCCGCGTCCGCTCGCTCCGGCCCGTCCGCGAGGAGGAGGCGGCGCGGCTCGTCGTCGCCGTCGCCGTCTCGTCGGCCTCAGGTAACAATAAGCTTGTGAACGTCAGCGAGATGGTGGCGGCGTACGTCGCCGACACGGCGGTGCATGCCATCATGGGTAGGCGCCTCAACGACCGTGACGCCTTCTTGCGCTACATCGACGAAGCCATTCAATTGGCCAGTGGCGTCAGTCTAGCTGATATGTTCCCGTCGTCATGGATCGCCGGAGCTCTAAGCTGGAGGACGCGTAAGGCGGAGGTGTACCAACAGAGATTATTCGAGTTTTTGGATGCTATCATAACTGAGCATACGGAGAAAAAGTCACATGATGAGGGCAAATGGCAGGAAGATTTGATAGATGTCCTCCTGAGGATTCAAAGCCAAGGCTCATCGCAGTTCCTCACTATGGGCACTATAAAAGCTGTCATCTTTGTAAGTTCTTGCAGCTGCACATACCTTTTAATTTGAAGATAAACAAAACAGCATATATACACACACACACACACACAAAGTTGAGAGTTTTGATGATTTGACTTGTAAATTGAATGTAGGATCTTCTCTCAGCGGGGACTGAAACTGCTGCAACAACACTGCAATGGGCCATGGCAGAGTTGATGAGGAACCCTGATGTGATGTCCAGGGCACAAGCTGAGGTGAGGGGAGCTTTCATGCCCCACATGAAGGTCATAGAGGAGGGATTAAGCCAATTAACCTACCTGCACTGGGTCATCAAAGAGACCTTACGGTTGCATACTCCTGGTCCTCTGCTGCTTCCAAGAGAGTGTCAAGAAACATGCAAGGTCCTAGGCTACGATGTGCCCAAGGGTGCTATGGTGCTCGTGAATGCATGGGCAATCTCAAGGGACCCGCAATGCTGGGAGGAACCTGAAAAGTTCATGCCGGAGAGGTTCGAGAGTGACACGAGAGATCTCAAAGGGAATGACTTTGAGTTCACACCGTTTGGAGCTGGACGGCGTATTTGCCCTGGGATGTCATTTGGGCTCGCTAATGTCGAGCTGGCTCTTGCAAACCTTCTATTCTATTTTGATTGGAGCCTCCCAGACGGCATTCGTCCCAACGAAGTAGACATAACTGAAGCTATGGGTATCACCGCAAGGAGAAAAACGGACCTCTGGTTAAGAGCTACAATGTGTTTGAATCTGCCCCACTAATAAATAATTACTTCCAATTTTCCATGCATGATTATATCTTTTGTATAATCCCATGATGGGTAAGCCCTTCAATTCATGCTGTTGGGCTAGTCAATTATATTAGTCAATTATATTAGGTCTACTCACAATTAACAAAGCCTTCCAGCAGGTCCCGATTGCTAGAGAACGCACTAGTTGCTTGGGTAGGGATCGATGGAAGTGGTGGTGACACAATGAAACGAACTAGGCAGGAGAGCTACCGATTATATTAAAAAGAAAAATACACTTAGATTGGACATAACAACAAACAACAGAACAACAACACCAACCGGTTAGATTGGGATATCAACACAGCCGCACAACTCCACTCGAAACACCAACTCAAAACAACAACCGGTTGGATTGAGACATCAACACGGCTGCACAACTCAACTCAACTCCACCCAACTCACCACGCCGCACCACCACAACCTGGGAGAAAAGCCGACAAGTGACACTCATCGCAAGCGCCGTCATTCCTGATAATGTCCCACGCCAACCAGCCGCTGCCATGCAGAACTGGCTGTCGCAGTCCGCTGCAAGCCATGTAGCTACCATGACTGTTCTACCATGCCACCGTCATCTTCAGACCACACATACGATCGTCGATCTCCCACCCACGGTCTTGCGTTGGAAAAAGTCAGAAGAGGAGCCCACCACACCTCACCGAAGAGGCCACCGCCATGCAGGACCCCTCGCTGAAGTACCGCTGTTGCACCTTAAATGTCAAAACGATAGAAGCATGGGGGCCTTGCCACATCCACCGCTACACACCACTCCTTGGACTCTCCTCGGACACACCACTCCTCGGACACACCACCTTAAAGCGCACGGGGGCCTTGCCTCTCCCGCCGCTGGACTCTCCGAGGATCCAGGTTTGCTTCTCCATCAAGAGTGACTTGGTACCACCGAGCCGCTTCAGAAACTTCACCTTTGCCTTACCGTCACCGGGATCACAGCTGCACCACACATGTGGACCCAAATCTTCCAGTGAGTATGAGCCCTCCGCTCCTTCTCGCTGACACGGTCCCTTCCCGCACCTCCTCACTCGCAGCCACCACGCGTACCTCCCATAGTATGACTCTCAGTTGCAACTCGTGGACGGTATCAAACCGCCGCATCAGCATCGCCGCCATAAAGTTTGTGCCGACCTCCAGCCACTGGATATGGCGCCCGGTTTCTACGAGATGGTGGCGGGCTGGGTCGTAGGGGCCGTGCCAGGACACCTCCAAATTAAATGTAACATAGCAGCATATCTTCAAGGCAGTTACAAATTAAACCTACAAATTAGGTAGTAAAATGTGCTAGTTCGATACACACTTACAAGAACGAAAGTTAGAACCAATATGTCTTCCAATAAATTGGTCCCTGACAGATGGATCCATTATATCAAACGATCCAGCTAGTACAGATTCCTACACATCACAAATAATAGGAAACAAGAAACCATCAAATACAACATGCACATATGATAGAACACACTGGCTATTTGAGGATGCAACTGACCAAAAAACTAAAAAATGACAAACAAATACCAAAAAATGTTCCGCTGGAAAAATATATGTAAATTACCAGCACATCAGACTCCACAAAATGCCTCAATCGATAGCCGGGACATAACCCAAACATATTATCCTCAATCTGTTTGAACCGCCTCAGAATAGCATCAAATAAATCCATTTCAATCTTAGAGCATCCAGTAATTTGTGACTTCAAAGCACCAGGTAAAACCTCAATGTACTTTGGCACATAGTGAATAAAACAAGGCCTGCATAAATTGCAACTTAAATCTTAATAACGTGTCCTATACAGAAATTGCTGAACAAATACAAGAAGTATCAATCATCAACATAAAAAAGGACAAAATCCTCTGTATATTTAGCAATTAGGTACTTCCATCCTCTCCGACCCAGAGTCTTCAAGCATACGAAGCTTCAACAACAGACTAGAAAGACTGGCTTCTTCATTGATAACATGAGGTAAATTATCACAAAACTTCACCGCATCTTTACTTTCAAATAGTTTTCTTGCCCCTCAACACAGGATGCACATGTATTTGTCATCCCTATACCGCTAACCCTATGCTTTTTCGCTCGGCATACGCCAAGAAAATACTTGGACATGGCTCTGGTGACAGCCAACTATATCTGATACATCTTCAGCACAAGCATTATTTCCAGCCGAATTCGAAGATGATGCTTGATCATAGTTCACATATCCTTTGCAATTACCATTCAAAGACGTGCATATAGGGATACCTAGACCACTTAAATCAGGTGCCTTCCCAAGTCTTCCACAATGCCCACACCCCGAGACAACGCTCTCACTAACATTACCTTGCATCCTCTTCCGATTTGATGAAAATAATAGGTCAATGTCCAACACTCCACCATGAGACATCCTTGGTGAAGAAGAGCTCCCAACACAAGCTTCCTCATTACCTGCCATTTACAAAAAATTCAAATGCATTAAGATTCATATTATTAGAGATATGACAAACTAACATTCCACTCAAGCTACAAAGATAGAACATTACCAATCTCAATTGAGTTAATGTCTGCACCAAAGTTGTACCTAAAACCTCTAAGATATGGTTGAATCATCGATAGCGGTGAAGATATAACCATAATAGCGGGAGGGCGTGGCACCCTATTCTCCATATCGTACTCTGCAAAAGCAAGATACAGCGGACCGGCAGCCTACACAAACATGTTTATTGTGGCATGAGTTCCAACAATCCCAGATTAGTGAAGTCACAGTATAACTGAATTACAATGCTATCTAGATAGAGCAAAAACCTCCAGTGGAACCCTCAGGACACGGGCCAATAATTTAGTCGCCTCCCACCCAGCAAGAACACAAGGCCTTGAATAACTACGGCCACCCCCATCATGAACCAAAGCCCATTAATAGCATAGACCACGTGGTTCACGCGGCTAGAAAATTCATAAGTAACTAACTTAAAAACAAAGAATCTAGTCATATAAAGTATTCCATATCGAATAAAAAAACTAACCTTGCTTTTGCCAAACATTGCATTACCGCTCTCATCAGTTCCTGGTAGAGTGTCAGCAAGAATCATAGATTTCATTCTCTCAGAATTGAAAGGACGGATATGTGGAAAAGTACTATGGTCAAGGTTCCATATACCAACGTCAATACTATCAGTATAGAATACCTATATAACATAAGAATAAAAGCCTGATGAGTCAAGCAGTGAAAAAAGCCATAAAATTATGTTGGTCCATACTACAAACAATTCTATTGAAAATAAAAGGTAATACATAACCCATACCTGCAAAAACAGGGTGCAACCAGTAATGTTAGGCACCTTAGAGCTGTGCTCTAGATCAGACTTCACTTTAACAACTGCATCTAACAGCTTCTGAATAACATATTCTGACCAATCATATGATTTAATACTAGCCGTATCAATTATAGCATTCCGATAATCAACACACGCATAATCAAACTTGGCTCTGGAGATAGCAGTGTAGCCATGACATAAATTACAAATGCAGCTTTGAAAGCATTATCTTCATCTTCTGACATTCTGGATCCATACTCATGCTCAATAACTTCCTGAGCAGCCTTTATGCTTCGATTGTCTTTCGAATCAATACCAGGTTACTTGTTTTTTTATAAGTGCAACAACATCATTCCTCGGTTTGCCATTTTCTGCAACACTCTATCCAGTACAGGGGATACCAAAAACCTTAACAACATCAGCCTCGTCAAACTTCAACTTCCGTGAATTGTCGATGACTAGTGTCTAAGCGCATCAACCCTACTTAGCACGAATCTCCTGTTAATTTGCCTCAGTGCAGGGAATTGCAGAACCCCAGAAAACCCAATTGACTTAACTAGTTCCTTCTTCCTATCATCCAGACCACGGATCACATCATACAGATGATTACTAGAGCACCTAAAAGACTTAAGGGGGTGTTGGATCTTTAATCCAGACTAAAGTTCATATCACATCGAATATTCGGAGGCTAATTAGGAGGACTAAATATGAGCTAATTATAAAAACTAATTACACAGATGGAGGCTAATTCATGAGACGAATCTATTAAGCCTAATTAATCCATCATTAGCACATGTTTACTGTAGCATCATATTGTCAAATCATAGACTAATTAGGTTTAATAGATTCGTCTCGCAAATTAACCTCCATCTGTGCAATTGATTTTATAGTTAATCTATATTTAATACTCTTAATTAGTATCTAAATGTGGGATAGGAACTTCACGAGGTACTAAGAACCCAACGTTCGGGACCTAAACCTAACGCTAACGGCTTACTGCTCTTTAAGCTTGCACCCTACAGTAGTTGCCGTCCACGTCGGCTCGCAGCACGAATCGTGAAGCATCGATCGACGGACGCAGTGACCGAGGGTAGCTACCCACGTGGGTAGTAGATCATTTGGGCGAGGCGAACTGCCGCAGCGACGACGGCGGCGGAGCGGCACGGTCGTCGTCGCCACCGCCGTCGTCCACGGGGGCTCGCGATGGGGCCCAGACCGTCAGGTCGACCTCAAGGAGCGCAACGGCCAGCCCGGCGTACGCGGCCAGCGCGGCGTCTACGCGCCCGTGCGCCGCCCTCGCGGAGGCCCAGCTGTGGCCCTCGTAGCGTAGCGGAAGGAGAGCTCGGGGAGGTGGGCCCAGACGCGGCGCCAGCGGCGGGAGAGGACGCTGGTGCGCGCTGCGGCTGCGGTTCCGGGGAGGTGGAGGAGGATGCTGCGGAGGAGGTCGTCGGGGAGGCTGCTGATGCGGTCCGCGCCGCCATCGCCGCCCTCCTCCGAGCCCATGGCCATGGGTGACGTCTGTCTGTCTCCTGGTGGCGAATTGCGATCTGCTTGCCCATTATATAGCTTGCATTGCCGCCGTGTGGGCCGCAGCATCACGGTAAGAGCCATGGGCCGGGAGCCTGAAGTTTTGCCGAATTTTATATATATATATATATATATATATATATATATATATTTTGATTTTGCAGAAATATATAGTCGGATAAAAAAATTACAAAACTAGGCTATTGTCGCCGGCCCAGGCGGCGGTTGGACCGACGGAAGAGCCAAACCGCCGGTCCAGCCGGCGACAAGGGGTACACCCCTCCGCACCATACTTTCAAAAAATCATAACTAATTCATATCAACTTGGATGGAGATAAACTTTATATGAAACTTGTAGATCTCAACGAGATCTACAACTTTGTAGTTAAAACGTTTTTTATTTAATATCATATTGGTACTCAAATAATCGACACAAGTTTCAGATCTAAAATTCAATTTTTAGATTTGAAATTGAGCAGCACACTTTCAAAAAATGATAACTAATTCATATAAGCTCAGATAGAAATAAGCTTTATATAAAATTTGTAGCCCTTGACGAGATTAACAACTTTTTAGTTCAAACTGTTTTCATTTGGAGCCAGCTGAAATAATTAATACAAGTTTCAGATCTAAAATTGTGTCGATTATTTGAGCACCAATATGATATTAAATGAAAAAGTTTTAATTACAAAGTTGCAGATCTCATCGAGATCTACAAGTTTCATATAAAATTTATCTTCATCCGAGGTGATATGAATTAGTTATGATTTTTTGAAAGTGTGGTGCGGAGGCGTGTACCTCTTGTCGCCGGCTGGGCCGACGGTAAGGCCCTTCCGCCGGCCCAGCCGGCGACAATAATCTAGTTTTACAATTTTTTCATCCGACTATATATGTCTGCAAAATCGAAAAAATATATATATATAAATAAAAAAGTTCAGTTTTGCCTTGTTAAGCTGGGCTGTGCAACTGACTGGTGGGTTTTCGGCCTACCGCCTACAAAATTCGATCGTTGCAAATGCGGACGGCCCAACCCAAAATCAAAATGTTTCAAAGATCTGGCGACTCTGGCAAGAAGCTCGCTCGAGCTTGAGAAACAATTTTCGTGACAGATTTTTGTTGACTGCCTACATAAAGGTGAAGTTCTGCAGATGAAAAACCTATACATTGGGGATGGATTTTGTAAGATGTTTGGCAGTGGCACCCCACAAGAGCCCACGTTCACAAATTATTGCCATAGAAAATTTCGATTTCCAGCAGTACCTAGTGTACTCCTCCGGTTTGACGCCTTTCACTTTTTTTTTTGACCGGAGATATTATACAGCAGATAGAACATGCCGCCTACAAATTAAAGCTGGTTTTAATTTGGAGCTCCCTTGGAAATAATTTTGTCACAGTACTACCTCCGTATCAAAATATTTGTCGCAGTTGATTTTTTCTCGTGACTTTTGACCACTCAAGACGAATTTAGCAAAGGAAGTAAAGAAAGTAGTTCATCTCAATAAGAGCTCATCAATGCTATTTTACACGTCACGCTAGTATCTTCTGCACTTTCCGACGAGTCCAATCCAATTCATCTCTTCGGAAGGCAGCCCCTGTATATATCCTACTACGTAGTACAATCTCTTGGGGGAAAAAATAAAATAATTTACAGTAAAATCAAATCATGAAAGTGAAAAGTAACTTGAAAGAGATGAAACTGACATTTCTTTCGTGGATCTGTGCACCTTCGTTCTCAAGCTATTATATATATTATTGCAGGAACCGCTGCAGATCGACGACCATGACGGTGATGTCGTCCCGGCTGCCCCTGCTCCGGGCCAAGGCGACGAGCTCCTTGCACGATCCCACCGAGGACGACGGCTCTGCGGCGGCGGCGGCGGAGACGGCGTCGACCGCCTCCTGGCAGGACACCTTGTTCCAGAGGCCGTCGGAGGCGACGACGAGGAATCGGCAGTCCGGGGTGAGGCGGCGGCGCGACACCTCCGGCTCGGAGGTGACCCAGGGCTTCATGGACGCGTCGCCGAACGCGCGCGACACCGCCAGGCAGTCCTGCACGCGCCACACGCCGCTGCTGCCGCAGCTCACGTACCCGCCCTGCATGATCACAGCAAACGTGTTCACCCATCAGTTGCTAGCTCGATTGCTGCAAGAAGCATCGATCTGCTAATCACTGCTTGTTCCGTTTAATTTGGACCGTCGCTCCTTACCGAGCTCTCGATGCGGCGCCTCTCGTCCTCGCGGCCGGCGGTGTGGTCGCTCGTCAGCGCGGTGGCGGCGCCGCCGCGGCTGCCGAGGACGGCGCGGCAGTCGCCCACGTTGGCGACGTAGAGGTCGCCGTCCTTCACCAGCGCCGTCGCCGCGCATGCGCCACCGCGTACGCCCTGCGTAAAATCATGGGTAAGAACATGCTAAGTACAGATTAAATCTCAGTAACTAATTAAGCAGCTGCACTGATCATGACTGGTGTATATACTGTAATTAGTTAAAACTGAAACTCCGCGCTCCAAAATTACATACTGTGATAACGATGCAACGGTGGAAACCGTACACGTTGGGTTACCTCTTGATGTCACTGCGAGTGCTTACATATTCATGGAAAATATCCGATCCAAAACGACATGCACTAATTACTGACCAGATGGAGTACGATTCAAACTCCACATGAGCCCGGAAATTCCCCATTCGAGACATGCATGCGAGTGCAGCCGTGCCGTCCACACGAGGCTGCTGCACTGCACGCAGAGCTGGTCAGGTTCATGCATGACCTGGTCAATGTGAACGTACGACGCTACCGGCGACAGCCGCCTCTCTGCATGGCTCCCCTCCCCGGCCAGCAGAGGCCACACGGCACGGGCACTGATCCACCCATGCATGCACTCCGATCCATCCCCTGTCAGGATCATCGTCCATCACATGCGCGCACCACTCTAGCTTGGATTTCCCAACAAGACCAAACGACCCAGCGCTGCCACGTGGCTAGTTTTTATATTTATAAATATATATTTATATACTAAAGCTATCATCCATCGCCATCGATCGGTCAACGTCCAGCTGATAACAGCAAGCATAAAACTAGAAGGGGTTTGAACCGTTCAAACCTAACCAAGCCCAAGAATATAATGCATGCAGTGCAAAGACCCGGTCAAGGGAAAGTAGTTGATGCTATTTGCAACGCAAGCTAATCTAGCTAAGGATCCGATCGATGCCTGCTTACCTGGCTCAAGAACTCGCTGTCCGTGGTCAGGTAGGCCGCTCTGATCGCCGCCACGACCTCATCTTCATCGCTCGTCGTCGTCGTCGGCGGCGGCGGCGACGACGACAGTCCTGACGTGGTGGCAGCGGCGAGCGCGGCGACGACGTTCTTGCCGAGCTTGTCGGCGACGAAGTCCACGGCCGCCCGGCCGCCGTGCCCGTCGTAAACACCGTAGAAGGCCTGCCCCCAGGAACAAAGAAACAAAAGTTGAATTTGGATGTACTGATGATACTGCGCTTGATGATGAGGAATTGAGGATACTGATCTTATTGGCATCTTGCATGTTGACGAAATTTTTTAAGAGCGCATATCATAATGCTGCCGTTTGACCGACAAATCCTGTGCTCTAAACTCCTTAAAGAGGAAATAGAAAACTCATTCTAGATTGGAAGTTTCATAGCTAAGCAATGGACTGGTCCCCCTTCGTGTGTAGCACAGTTTCTTAGCAACTCCGATTATTCAGGCTGAATTATTGTTACATGTGGGGTCGACGTGTTTCCGCCTAGGTCGCAAAGCATATACGCAACTCGATCGTACATTTTGCTCTACATTTTCTCTTTCACCAGCTCCCTTATGTGTGATATACGTAAATTGTAAAGCTTATTAGTGTCTTCGTTTTCCCTTCTAATTTCGATTATTTAATTTTGTTATTAACGAGGATAAAAATGTCTCACATAGCTAGCCCTGGTAATGAAGTTCTGACATATACCGGAGGTATTTGTATCCCATGAAAAAAGATAAAAAAAAAACAATGCCTATTTTCTCTTCAAATAATGGAAGTGGTACATGAATTAATCTAAACCGGATGATATATACTATAACTTTAATCTGTCAACTAACAACATGTGTGTGTGGTTTAACCTAAGTCCTATTCTTCATAGTAGTATAAACATTTTTGCGAACATTTTTCTATTTTCTGATCTGAAAATGTTTTATTCAAAGATCAGATAAACCTGAATTATGATCAGAATTTCTTAACAGTAAAATTTTGTTATCAAAGAAAGGCGGGAGCATGCTTCAGCAGCACACATAAATTGAAGGTACTTGATTTTGCATAGAGCTACAATTCCTTGCCCAATAAAGAAATTTATTGACATCAATGCTGTTCTTGTAGTTTCTACAAGATCATAAGAATTAATCACTAGTTATAAACATCTTATCCATAAAATATAGAATTCACACCGCCTCATTTGTCCTTAATCGGATTAAAACCTGAATCACTATACCAATTATAGAATCACCTAAGTTTTCCATCATTTAAGCATGAGCTTAATCTGAGATGATGAAATGTGCTTACCAATTGGGAGCCTCCTTCAATGGTGTGATCAGTGATGACTCCATACCCATCCTCCATGGCGTGCCTGACGCCTCTCCTGCTCGCCAGGCAGAACCCCTCGCCCTGCACCTCCACCTCCGTCGCCACGTCCGTCTCCCGGTCCGCCGCCGCGCCGAACGGGTCGACGCCGGGAGCGCAGGCCACCGGCGGCGGTATGGACAGTCTAGGCGGCTTTCCCCGCGCCGCCTTAGCCGTCTTCTCCGCAGCCCTGTCTCCGTGCTGCTTGAGCACCGGAACAACGACGACGGCCGCCGGCGGCGGCGACGACACGGCCTGCAGAGCCAGCTGGTCCTTGCCGTCATCGACGGCCAGCGCCGCCGGGTGCACCTTCGACCTCGCCGGCTGCAGGTGCTGCCAGGGCGCGGGGACCGCCGTGGTGGTCGACGTCGGGGAGCAGAGGGGCATGAAGAAGAGCGCCCAGCCGGTGCTGACGATCGCGTGCGCGAGGCGGGCGAAGGCGGCGGCGGCGGAGAGCAGGAACCTGACGCCGTGGAGCATCGCTAGCTCCTCCGGGAGGTCAACGGGGTCGGCGGCTTCGGCACGGCACGGAACCGGAGGAGGCGGCGGCGGCGGCGTTGGGTTGCTCGGATTAGGTGTGCTATTCCTGTGGGGGGGAGGAGGGGAAGGGGGAGAAGAAGAAGAAGAAGCGGGTGGTACGTGGCTTTGCTTGGACGGGTTGAGCTGCCGTTATATAGGTGGCGGCCTGGCGGGAGAAGGGGTCGCGGGGTTGACCGGTCAAAGCATGCCTTCCTGTGCACGGATCGGATCGGCGCATGCAAAATAAAATCAAATTTTGTTTGCCCCTCCCGGTGAAGTGTTTCAAGAGGGATACCAGCAGTACAGTGTACATACTCCATTTAACATGCGTATCACATTTCCTTTCTTTCCTTTCGATCTGTTTTTATCCATTTTCTTTCTTTTCTTTTTGTTTGTGTGTGTGTGTGTGTGTGGGGGGGGGGGGGGGGGGGGGGGGGGGGGTACAGGTACTGTGCCATTCCCTGAACCGTCAGTAACAAGTAACAGCTCTAGTGGCAGTGTGAAAACAGTGGGTAATTAAAACCCAAATTACGGCCGTCCAGAAGAGGTAAAACCTCAATCAGAATCACGCAAAGGATCAACGACGCCGGCCGTTCAGGTGTGAAAATGCTACAAACTCCGGCGCTGTCAAAACCTCCTGCAGAAACATTCAAATTCAGCGACGCCCCAATAAAAACTCACTCGAAGCAAGCAAGCTCCATCAGCAGGTCGGCAGCCACGTACGGCGAAAGCTGCTACCAATTGCACGCCAGCGTCGCCGCGCCGGCAGCGGCCGCCCACGGGACAGAAGAAGAGGTCGTCGTCGTCGCCTCTCGCCTGGCATTCCGCTGGCTGGCTCTGGCATGTCCCGCGTGGGGCGCATCCGCCCGAAGCTAGCTGACGTGGCGCGACCACTGGCTGGCGCCGTGCCGATGTGGCCTGGCCGACCGTTTACTAGGCGCTGACCTGGCGTGTGGGCTGGAGCGTCGCGCGCGCGTCGTGTGGGTCAGGAAATGCTGCCCGGCTGCGCTGGAAAATGGCCACAGGCTGCTGCCACTGGACTGCGGTCCTAATTAGTCCGTCTCTTCTGGAAGTTGATTAACCAGCTATACTTTTCTCTTATTTTGGGCTAATAATATACTTCCATTCAACTTTCGTCCTACTTGTCAGTTTTTATCCAACGTGTGCCAACTATCTGCATACGAGAAAGCAGGAACATGGTTTGCTTGTCAGACTGAATGCCGGACCTGAACCGTTGGGTACTACAGCAATACTCCCTCCGTTCCAAATTGTAAGTCATTTCAAGAATCTTGGAGAGTCAAAGTATATCAACTTTGACCAAATTTATATGATAATATAATAACATTTATGATGTCAACTAAGTATCATTAGATTCTTTATCAATTATATTTTCATAGTATATCTATTTCATGTCATAAATCTTTATATTTTTCTCTATAATTTTGGTCAAACTTAGGATACTTTGACTCTCCAAAATTCATGGAATGACTTACAATTTGGAACGGAGGGAGTAAAGCTTGTTTCCTGAAATGTATATAAACCAAAGTGAGGCTTTGGTGTATGAATGCGTGGTATTTTTTTTAAAAAAAATGTAGACTTTGAAATGTGTGATAGTTTCAACAAATGTAGTGAGCTTTATGAATTTTGCTTAGTATACAGTAGTGCACATAAAAGCCGAATATGTTTATCATCGGTTTTTTCGGATGTTAATTATGAAGTACATACTGTTTATTAATTTGGTCTTATGACATATAATCTCCTGTTGGCTTGTCCGAATGAATACGCTTTATAAAAACAAGCCGTTCCAGGATTCCATGCAGTAGTGGACTTGTTCAACGTGTCCCTTTCATATGATGCAACTCAATCAGTTACTGTTAAACTAACCTTTTTGTGATGAAACCGTGAAAAGGAAAGCCACCTGCAACAGCAAGTAATACCCACTTTGTTTGAAGGTCCTGAACTACCTGCAACTCAATTATGTCTCTCTTTTTATCAGATGACTACAAAATGCATGTTTCAGTCTCAATCAGTGTTGAAGGCTCTTATTGCGAGTGTAGTGACTCTTTGAAAGCAAATTTTGATTTTACTCGTGCATTTTTGCATGTAACATATAAATGGTTTCATTTTCATTTCCCACTGTTCTCTGGTATATATCTTAGCAAATATCTGATTTTAATTCAACCTTCAAACAACTTTAGTTTTGAATCATTCTGAAATAAGATCTAAGATAAACCAAAACTAGCCAATACGTACCAGAAATCTGTTAGAATCTATCAGAATTTCTGCTAAAAGCTGGTAATTTGACCTAAACTTGCCGTAAGCACGAGAGAAACTGGGTCGTGCTCGTGCATGCCTAATAAATTTTGGACCAGGCCAATGTGCATGGCTGTTGCAGCATGCTTCAGCTCTTCAGATATGGCAAAATTGATTCCAGCCAAAAGAAGTAGCTGTCAGCGACACCAAGTCTTATTGAGCGATTAATCCAAGTATGCCATTAAGAAACAGTTCAAGGAATAAACAAAAATCAAAATAAAACAATGACCAACCACCCTGGAGCAGAACAAGTCCAGTGTAAGCAACACATCTATGTACACCTACAAATGGCTCCAGATAAGTGAATACAAATAGCCGTTGTCCTTAATGCTTTTTTCCAAACGATATACAATACAATAATCTGGGTTGAAAGAATGTTTCAGAAAGGTTCATTCCACAGGTGTAAGTACATTGTATTATTTAAAATCATGAAATACTGGATCAAAGAAGTGACAAGCGAACAAGAAAAACATAAACCAGATTACTATGCATGCACGTATACTAGTAGTTCACCAATAAGAGCTAGGTCAATCCCTAAATAGATTTGAAGAGTTCAGTGCATGGTGACAAGGCCTACTACTACCAGCTGCAGACAAAGAAATTTTAAAGAACTGATAATATGACCTCATCAAACCCAAACAAAATGCAACACAACAAGAACAGGTAAGAAAAAGATAATGTCTTGCTATAGCCATCCTCCTACCTGAAGAAATAATCAAAACTGTGGAATTTTTAAACCATCACTGTTAGAGTGACTTCATCAACTAGTGAGTAGTGACTCGGCAATGCTACAGCAATAGAAAACTTGCCAAAGCCACCCAATCAATTAACAAGTCTATGATTTGGTAATTTCTTTAGGAAATTAGATAGCACAATCAGGCAATGGAGTGATGGTGCACGGAACTAAACACTAGGACCGCTTCATGCATTCTGCATGCTTTTTGTGAGCCTCTAGAGTTCAAGTGAGATGTTATTTTGTTAACTTTTCCTGTGCCGGCTTCAGAAGAAGGATTATCAGATCATACAATTTATTCATGAAGATGCAGTCATGGAGATTGACATGTATGCAAGATATTTGGACCTAAATGTTTTAGTATCAATTTGGCATTAGATAAAATCCACTAATGTGAATCCCTGTTCCAGTTCATGGCTGTTTCATTCGATCACTGAATTGGTAGTCGATGGCGAGCGTCATACAATTTCAAATTCTCTAATACTTTAGAGAGTGTGACAGTACTCGAGTTCTGATTCTATTTGTTTAAAATAGTCAGTCTCACAGAGAAGAATGATAAGAATAATTCTGTGCATATCATGAAGTCCTTGCTATTGCACTTCAGCTTCAATCTTTTGAGCAGCATGTGAACAGAGAAACAGAGGAATTTATCCTAGCACTTTCTTACCTCCTCTGTCATGTTCAACACTATAACTGGAATCAAAGGTACAAAAAAATCAATAGTGAATTCAGTTGTTCCTCGTGCAAACAATTAACATGGGCAATGACAGATATTATTGGTATGTCTGACAACAGGCTATAAACTGTAACCTTCTTATCTGAAATTGGAACATAGAAAACAATATATACTATTGGTGTGATATGACAGATTGGAAACTTTAACTTCACAAACTGAGATTGGAATACTTGAAACATAATTTAAGTCCTAAGTCATGCAAATTCTTCCAATTCTGTAAACTATAATCAGTATCAGCAACTCAGAGATCAATCGCAGTTTCAGTAGAACTATCTTGGATTTGGATTGAAATAAAAATCTTTGCCTCTCTAAGCTACATCGGTTAGCATGCCCTTCGTATTGTTCTTCGACCTGTAGTGATATTTAGCTCTAGTAAGCAGCAAGAAAAGAATTGGGAAAAGTGCCATTAAAGAGAATGCAAACTTGATACCAGCAGGCTTCCTGGATGCCAATGCCCTTGGCTGACTGTGACTTTCATGTCCTGCACCTTCTATTCCTGCTTTCTTGCAGATGAACAATGGAATCTCGAAAGTGTCGACACCCAAACACATCAATTTCTTAGTGCCCTGTTAATACTGAACCTAAGAATTAGTCAGCTAGTTATGGATAAAGGAAGAAAGTGATGGGAGGTGGTAAGCGGTAACAATGGCGTATTTTAAGTGTTTCGGGCCTATAAGGGGCCATCAAAAGACTCACCACCGTCACCGGCTTCTGATCACAAATTAGGTAAGTAATGGTCCAATTACACCACTGCTGAACCTAACTGAAACAAAGCTGGGGATGTAGAGCCGGCAGTACCTAGAAACAAACTAGAACGATGAAGCTTCAGCAACACAGCAATACTGCGGGATAACCCCATCGAGCTTCTCCTGAGAAGATCTCGGTTTGCAGCAAGCCTGATTATTTGTCAGGTAAGGTTGGGTTCTTTCAGGTTTCAGGTCAAAAAAGTTGGCTCACACCCGACCTGTGCCAACCATCCGGTCGGATTTTTTGGCCCACGCCTAACCCGTCACATGATCGGGTCAGGTTCGGATTTTTATATGCAATTTTCGAGTTAGGTTGGTTTTTTTCGAGTTTTGGGTAAAAAAATTAGCCTGTGACCGACCCGTGGTTTAGATCGGGTCATAAATATTGGCCCACGTTAACCCAACATATTGACCAGGTCGGGTCGGGTTTTTCAGATGGGTTGGGCCAGGTGGCTCATGATTAGGTCAAGACTTTGCAGTGACCGTGAGATGTCCAAGCTTCCGAATGATGAGTACATCGGTTGCGATGCTCGTCTTGGGCGCTACGCGGTGGCGGCCTTAGCAGCATCGTCTAGGCGCTGTTGCCTCCCATCGCTGGTGCCCTCCACCGAAACTAGGGAAGATGTGAAGACCTTGGGATAAAGGTGTTCTCCATCGGGAGCAAGGGGAAGCAGGAGGTCTGGTTAGGCATCAACACCGGCCGTCAGCTGCCGGTCGCAGAAGGGGGAAGGTTTTGCAAATTACCCATCACTATTTTACATAAAGATCTCTGAATTGGATCGTGATTAATAATCACGATCCAAATATTTACAATAAAACCCCTTATTTGGATCGCGATTAATAGTCGTGATCCAAATATTTACATAACCCCCCAACTCGGACGACATTTTTCCAAATTCATTCCTCGTTTGCGTGGCTGCTCCTAGTTGGATCTGTCATGACAAATTGGCGATGGCTTTCGTGGCCAGCGGCGGAATGGATTTGCCGGAGATCCGCGCCAGCACCTTCTCTCTCCGCCCCTGGATGTTGAGCTTCCCCAAGTTGAGGGTCTCCGACTCCGAGCCAGCATGGCTGCGAAATGCCGAGGAATTGGTTGGAGATTCGGAACCCACTCGACAGAGCTTGGTCGCTCGCCAGCAGCTGCATGAGCACGAACCAAAGGAAGAAGCTTGGTCGGAGACGGGCGCAGGGTACGGCCGGCCGGAACGCGGCGGCACTGCGGCCAGCCACGGCATGGGCGGAGGAGGCCATGGTGGGCGCGGCCGCAATGCCGGGGAGGGTCGCAAGGGACGGCCAGAGCGCGCGTTCCATGCGACGGCATTGTGCGGCCCAGATTCAGCGCAGCTCAGCAGGCGTCTTCCTCGCCAAGCTTTGCCGCCAGAGGCCGTGCGCTTGGGGAACAGAAGCAGGAAGTTTTCTTCTGTCAGAAACTGGTGGCACGAGCCATTTCCATCAGCATCCTGCAGCTGCAGACGATTGCCAGCAGCCAACAATGGTCACCAGTCACCTTCGTACCCGAGGCGCAGCAATGCGAGGTGAGCGCGTGCCATGTTTGCCATGCCCAGCCGGCGCGAGCACAAGCGCGGCGGCGTGGCCCGGGCATGGAGAGCGGCGTGCGCCTCCGGTCGTAGCTGCGGGCAAGGAGATGAGTCCTCGCGATCCCCGACGCTAACAGAGGGCGATGGGGGCAAGGATACGGAGGCGGGTAGCGGCTGGAACGCGGCGGCACTCCGGCGAGCTGGGGCACCAAGCGGAGGAAGCGCTTGTACCCAGATCGGGGGTGGACGGTATTTCATTTACCGTCCACCCCTCGAGTCCTGGGGTGCCGTTCGATCAGACATGTGCGGCCCGGATGCGGCTTAGTCGCAGTCTGACTTGGTCGTCTCCGATCTGGCCGGGAGGTTGGGTGGCGGCGTGGCGCTGGCGCCCCTACGACCGCTGCTCGAGGTCGCCGGCAGCCTGCGCGCCGACGAACGCGTTCGTCTGCGGCGAGCGAGGACGGTCTGGGCCGTCGCGAGCGCCCCGCCACTGGGCATCGCCGACAGCCGATCCAACCAGCAAGGTCTTGGGCTCGATTGAGCGCAGGGGAAGCAGATCGCCTGCTCGCTTGCCGAAGATTGAAGGCGGTGGCAGCGGCCCGAAACGTGTTAGTTTGTAGAGATATCGCCGCCGCTCAGTCTCGGCCGGGCCTGGTTCGTCGCCCCCGCCGGGAGCTTTGCACGAGCGATCTCTGAAATCTTTCACCTAGCTGACAAGCTCCGATCCACCGGGAAGCCGAGACGATCAGCGTGCTGCGGAGCCAGCTCGACGCCGCGCAGTGCCGGTGCTTCGGTGATTGAAAAGCTTCAAATCTTCATTTTCCTCCAGACCTTGCCAAACCAATCATTCCTTCCAGCCACCCTAAGCTTTGGCAGCCAAGTTTGTCACTGGAACTGATTGCATACGAGTTGTGAGTAAGCTCCTGCTTCCAATCTTCCCTGTCCTCGTAGAAGCAAACAATTCCTCCCATTGGTTGACCTTCTTGCAAGCAGAGCCTCGTGTCGTACGAGATGGTGGTACTAGCTAGCTTCAAGCCGCCGCCGGCTGGCACGGGCACGCGGCTGCAGATGCATGTTGCAAACTTGCAGCCGATCAATAATGGAGCTACTGGGAGCCGATCGTGGTGCATGCTGGGAGGAGGAGGAGGAGGAGGGAAGGGAGAGACGGCCGGAAATCGGCGGCGCTCCGGCGAGCTGCAGCGTGAGGCGGAGGGTGTGCGTTCTTTTGCGGCCCCGGGGGGTGGACGGTGTTTCAGATACCGTCCGGGGTGGACGGTGTTTCAGTTGTGTTCGTTCGGGTTCAGGAATTCGTCATCGTCAGGTTCAGATTTTGGCCGCGCGGCCGCCGGGCGGCGCTCCGCTTCAGAGCTGCTCAAGTACAGGTCGCATCTACGACCTGCATCAGCTCACCTTGTTCACAAACATCCCATGGAACAGAGATGCTCAGCACAACCACAAAGCTCGTCTGAAAGCAGTGATCCGGCAAAAAGCGAATTGAATGATAGGTCCAATGCACAACTGCGTGTCGGAAGTCTGAAAGTTCTGCTCTGTCCCAGATTGCTACGTAATTAGGAACAAATCTGAACATACAGAAATGGGAGGATTAAACGACAAGACGATCCAGAGTCTAGACCACAAGCATAAATGCATAATCATCGTAGAGGGCAAAGAAGTTAAGATGATAATATTGCAGATGAGCATACATTACAACACAATTCCGTCTTACATATTCGTCAACAAAGAGTTGGATTTTTGAAAATCTATCTCACAATAACACTTGCAAACATTTAATGATCGAGGCTCTAAATTGTGATAGGATTGAAAAACAGCCGTGTAATAAGGCTTTCAAGGTCGTCGCCAAATGTGAAGATATCTTTCTTGTCACCATACATCAGCGTCAAGGTGGCTGTTACGTTGATAACTCGTCTTACCGCCGGACGCAACGAACCAAGTTCTAGCAGGTCTTTGTTTAAAGTTTTCCATGCATCTTCCACCATCCGGTATATATTCACAATGGCTACCTCACTCGCAACATTATACTCAGCAATGTAGCACTCGACAGAGTTTGTAGCATCCTGTTCCCTGTTACCATGCTGTGGATAACATGTATGCTTATGACTTCATTATGAGTGTTATGTTCTTATATAGAGTATATCCTCCTTGGATAAAAATGAACTATAGGAAAATTTAAGATTAAACTAATACCTTTAGTGCAGTGATGTCATTCATGTAACGCGTTATCTCTCCACATGCTCTCACGGCACCGGTACAGCCAAGCGCCCAGTCAAGAGCCTCCTTCGATGCTATGTCACCCATGCCAACTAGTAGTGCAACACATGAGAATGGACCACCTGAATCCATCAAAGATGCTTCTACTTTCTCTTTGAATGTCGGTGTTTTCTTGCAATGGAACCACTCCGCTCCTTGAAGGTAGTAATTGGATAGTGTCTGAAACTGCACAGCAGGAATTGGTTGTGGTTTCAGTTAGGTTCCCCCAAAATTAACAGAGGGTTGCAGGGTTTTGCCTCATTTACCCCCCTAAAAATGAGGTCATTGATCTATAAAATGCAATTCACGTGTAGAATAGTCATGTGTACCGATTTCTGGGCGTAGGAAACCTTGTACTGCTCATTTGGTGCCAGCATATCCTGAATCTCTTTGAAGGTTCTTAATATCCTGAGGTAGAACTTCTTGAGATACTCTGGTAGAATAGAAACAACACTCTCATCCCATCTGCAGATACATTATTATTATCATTATTATTTTCGACGATACCACTGAATAGAAACTGCTTCCCTCTCATCACTTGTCCTTAGAGTCTAGATTGTACTAAAAAAGAAAAATACTGTATAAGCTGCATCTCAAGCGTCCTAATAATTGGCATAGCTGGCATAGTGGATGGCCAAATAATTACCAATAAGTCTATCTACCCCTGTATTTTAGAGTTTGGACTAGAAGCCCCATGGTTCAGCTACATCAGTAAGAAATAACTGGCTGTTGCGGATTATGGTGATAAGGAATCTACCATATGTTTGGATCATCTCTATTCTAGTTAATTAGTGTGTTATAAAGATAAAATTCTGGTAACAGCCACACTAACTGACACATCTTATTGGTTGTCGAACGATAACCCATCTCACAACAGTCCTGTTTTATTAGTTGGCTGATTCATCGTGGTCCCATTTTGACTTCTATATTTTTATTTTCCTTGTGGTTAAAATTAAGGACTATAGATGCATATTTCACTGTGTTGTCATGTCGTTGAGTTCTAGGGAAAGAATGTTTAGAGGTAAACCAGAGAAAGTATAATTAATATGTAAACTATGTTTTCCTTTGGATTCTTACATTATGATCCATAGCATATTGTTGCCAAAATTGGTCAGGTTAGGGTGATGGCCCAAACACAGTGACAAGTCAACTTAGCTTGCGTTCTGATGAAGAGGAAATGCCACCTAAACTTTGTACTTTATGAACATGTAATCCACAATATAAATGCCAATTCATGACATTGTAAATACATTTTGACATTAAATATAGTTTCAATATTACAGATATATAGTACTTAACAACGACATCTGTGTACTCATAGTTCGTTACCATCATAATCAAATGAAAAAAATAGTTTTTATGAACTAATTGTTTAACAAAGGTTTACAATTCTACCCAACTACCCCTAGAAATTTAACAGATGAAATGCTTTTTAAAAATACTAATGAAGTTGATTTGTAGGATATATCACATCCTTTTTTTTACGAAAGTACGATTTTCCACATATAAATTTGTTATAACAGAATCAGATCACGGCAGGAATAATGCAAGGGTATACTCTTTCATGTGCATTTTGAATAGCTTTCATGTGTATTGAATATTTTAGCTAAATAGCTCTACACTGGGGAACCGTGACATTGTATGGCACCACATACGAACCCATGCAGGCTCTCAAATGGTTTATACTCATCCAATTCAATAACTAAATTATTTCACGCACCAGATTCTTAACATGGCAATCTGAGTAGAAGATATTTGTTTTTCAGATATAAAAATTAATTAATGAATGTAATATTTAACCTGAATAATCTCACCTTTTTATAGCTTCATTCAACTTTTGAGACTCTTCCAAAGTAGCACGGGTATCATAAATGTCATCCATCATAGTTATCAGGGCGAGCAACTTGGTAAGGATTATCCTTGCACAACTGTATTCGTGCTCATAGTACACTGCATATGACCACAGATACAATTGAACAATACGGTTTCGAGCGAAGCTTAGTGCTACTTCCGCATAAAGATTTTTCCACCATCTGAAAATCAATGTTTTTCTTCTGTTATGGTTCTATATATACAAAAATGATAGCACTAGCTGGTGCCTTGTAAACAACAATTAATGTACAAGGTTTGCATGTGTTCCCACAGAACACTCTGAAACTATGGCTGTCACTTTATCTAACTGTCACTTTGTGTGCTCATGTTACTGTGGCTGTGGCTATAAAACTGCAATAACCTTACAACTTCGAATGAATGTTAAATTAATCCTTGAAATGCACTGCTCTCCTAAGGTCAAATGTTATTCTAGTGGGCATGTGTCTAATAATAACTATATGCCATTATTTTGTAGTTTTGTGAAGCAAAAACATGATTTGGTACTCCAGAAGCCCAGATCAGCAAAAACATGATTTGCAATTTTGTTAGAAATCATGTTGATTCTAGCAGATATCAAAAGGCTAACTTTATATTTATACTATTTCTGTTTCGTTCATGTAAAGCGTTCGACTAACATGGCATCTCATCTTTGCACTAAGGAGGCCACAACAGTTAGCACTTAGGACTGAAAACTGCAGGGAAGCCCCCTTTTGTTCCTTCTTCATGTATGCTTTGGAGGAGGATTGTAGTAGTCCTAATCACTAAATAAAGAGGAGTTGCTCTTGGCCTAAAAAAGAAGGGAAATCATGATTTTACGGTTGATCATGTTTAGCCATTTTCCAAAATTGTAACTTTGTTTTATTAGAAGCATAGGTTGAAGTGGCATACTTAGATATAGCCTCGATTTCTTTTATGTGAAGTTGTTGCAGATTGTTAAAGTCAATCTTCGCAAGCTCCAGAATGATGGGGTTGTATTCTCGTTCATGTTTATACTCTGACATATAATGCAGTGTCTCTACCCTCCTTGCGGTCCTTGGAAGCGGGATGTGAAGAGCACGGTTAACTTGCTCAGATAGTGGATACTTAAGATTATGTCTCATTGATTCAAGATGCAGCCTTGCAAAAGAGATTGCCTCTTCGAGAGCTTCGTCGTGAATAAACATATATGCTGCATTGTATAGACTAAGAAGTCCCCTTGGGTCATTAGTCATTTCCATATTAAAGCTTCCATTTGTATCCATAAACCTGTTGAATTCATCTGCAAAAAGATACATATGAATCAAGTGACTCACTCGACATTTTGAGTTGCATGTATAATGATTTGGAAAAATATGTTTATTATGTTGCAATGATATCCTTTCTATAGTCAAAGTAGCATCTTTGGGTTACTTGAAGTCAACCAATCAAAAATGTGATTACAAATTACCTTTTACGTTGTTGGGTTTGGATACTCCAACAATTAAAATTGTGCGATATATTAAGAAATTGTGTATTCATTATATACATACCTGGAGATACCCAAAGACCATGCTCTCTAAGCAGGCGAAATCGGAGAGAAACCTCATGTAGGCTAGAGGTATTGAATTCCATATGTTGGATCTTGCGTAGTGTGTTGGCAATTTCTTTCTCAAAATGATGCCCGATTCCAAGATGTTGGATAGTGTCGACTAGGTTCATTTGCTCGATTATATCTTTGGAATCCTCAAACAACAACCTTACCTTCTCCTTTAGTGCGCTGACTCGATTTTCCAGCCATTTTTTTTGCACCTACAGTTATGCAACTATACTTTATACTCCATGACTATAATTTATGTAATTTTCCCAAGAAATAATATGATATGAAATAAACAACCAATCCTAGCTATATATTGTTTTGGTAAACACATTTTTCTGTTCAGGAACGTAAGGCTCACAAATTTAGCATGGAGTTATATCCTTAAACACGATATAGTCCTGCCATTGCTACTGTTTTTTTTTAAGTTTGAGTGAGACCCAGAACTCTCAACACTATGTGATGGCATATATAGTCCCCGTCTTGATAATCTAAGTAGGCAGCTTATAAGTCTTCGTGTTCCAAATATAGTGTCTCTGGATTAAACCTTTTACACGAAACAAGGAAGAAAGTGTCATAAGATTTTGAACACGGGTTGTTACAAGATTACAAAGAATACAGACTCGGCACACTTGTGACCCAAGCCTATGATCTAGAAAATCCTCAAATATGTTTGTCCGTCCTAGACCTAAGCATTTTGCAAAGCCCTGACAGAAAATCCGATTTTTTTGGCTTAAAACAAGGCTAAAATTCGGCAAATAACTCTATGGTACCTGCAAATAAGGGTCCAAGTTGGGCTCACACGATTTTTTTAATGTAGAAATAATTAATTTTAATGTTTCGGGCAAGGCTCGGACCGGCCCGATTTTTTTCAAGCTAACAAAACTAGCTCTAAGGCTGGCCCTTAATGGGAGTCGGGTCGCACCAGGGCGAGGTGTGAGCTTATTTTGCTGCTGTCCAATTCATCCAATGATAGCAGTTAAGGAAAGTAATTAAATGGTAGTTAAGGATTAAGTAAACATATTTTTTTGAAAGTGAACTGGCAAGAGCTTGCCGTTCATATATTAATAGAGAAGGGTAGAAATAATACCGCTATGTCAAAAGCCAGAAAAAAGGAGGAAAATAACAAAAAGAGTACCCCCTCAGGTAATCTCCTAGCCACAGTAAACACATTCTTTTAACTGAGCAATGTTGAATTTGTTATGTTTCTCCTAGAGTTCAAGTCTCTCACTCAGCATGGATATTCTTATTTTTGACTAATTATTCTTTCGGTATGGCAGGTGTTTCATCTATCACTATTGAAATGAGTTTATGATAATTTCATCAATCCATAAGGCCTCGTTTGGATGCAGGGATTAAAAATTAGTCCCTGTCACATCGATGACATCAAATGTTGGATAGTAATTAGAAGTATTAAACATATGTTAATTACAAAACCAATTGCATAAATGAAGGCTAATTCGCGAGACGAATCTATTAACCCTAATTAGTCCATGATTGGCCCATGTGATGCTACAGTAAATATGTGCTAATCATGAATTAATTAGGCTTAATAGATTCGTCTCGCAAATTAGCCACGACTTATGCAATTAGTTTTATAATTAACTCATGTTTAGTCATTCTAATTGATATCCAAACATCCAATATGACCTGTGCTAAAAATTAGTTCTCGTAAAAGTGAGTCTCTTAAAGACGTTCATGTCGAGGTACAGTGTGCCAACATACACGCATCCTTAGTAAAAGTGATTGCACATCTCTCTGTCTCATTATTTATGTGTATGGCCCTCAACAATTAGCCCGTAGGGTCTTACTAGTAATTACTTCCTCCGTTTCTCCGTTTCTGTTTATAAGATGTACACGCATATCAAAATTCAAACTTTACAGCATTTGACTAATAATTTAGTCAACATTTTTTTAATTTTTTATTGTAAACTTCATATAGTGTCTCCAATGATTATAAGTTTATAACCATAAATAATATAATATAAGATGAGTGAATGGTCAAAGTCTAATTTGGGAAGCCATGCCATGTCATATCACACCTTATAAACAAGAACTAAGGGAGTATATAATTATACTGGGTTGAACAAATTTCATACTTTTTTCTAATCGTTCCTCTTGGCATATAATTTTTATAATAGGCCTCCTAGAAAAGCAGTTTTGAAAATGAACCATCATGTCGGCGTGACCCCAACGACAACATGTCTGCCACGTCAGTGCCTACATGGCCTGATGGCCACTAGGCTAAGCACCCGCAGTGCAGTGTGGATCGGAGGCCGATGCTTGAAATTTTTGAGCCCTGCATCAGAGAAGTGAGCATCGAGCTCTGAAGACCGCAGCGTGCAAGCATCAACATGGGACCCACTGGGCCCACTCATGGTGCAGTTGTGAGTAAACATAGTACAGCTGCCCTCTCATATGCAGCTGAGCAATCAATTTTTTATTTCTTGATGGGGCATCGGCTTTTTGCTACACTGCGGCTGCCCTAAAGCTTGGACCTTGTTTACTTCCTAAGTTGGGAGTTGCAAAATTGGCATTTTGCCATAAATGCGACACTGTAGCGTTTCGTTTGTATTTGTGAATTATTGTCTAAATATTGACTAATTAGGCTCAAAAGATTCGTCTCGCAAAGTACAACAAAACTATGCAATTAGTTGTTGATTTCGTCTACATTTAGTACTCCATGCATGTACCGCAAGTTTGATGTGATGGGGAATCTTCTTTTTGTATAGTGTCAAAGTTGGGAGTTGGGAGTGAAGTAAACAAAGGCTTGATGTTATTAGGCCCTTCGAGGCTTCGACGTCGATTCCAGCAACCTCGGTGCGTCGCTTGAACTCATGCCGAGATGAAAAACATGTAAAAGTACTTATCCATTCAAGGTTTTGTGAAATTCGTATTGATATGAGATCAACTCGATTATATTCATGCATAATGTTTGATAGAAATGAATCGAAATAGTGCTTTTGGATAGATTAATGGTTCTTCTATCCAATACAACAAAGATATGTTCAATTTGCTATTTACTTATCTTTTATGCCTCTAGACATGCAGAGCAGATAATAATATTTCTAAACAAAGATATTATTAAAATTAGATAACAAACAGCTTAGTTATGGATGCACGAGATTGCTAATTTGCTAAAGGAATGTAAAGAAATTTCAGGTTCTCTCTACATGCTAAATGGTTGCCGGCAAAGAAGGCTCACCGGTGTTGTTACACTTGCTGTCATCGGAGGCCCCTCCATTGCTTCTAGGATCGATCTCCTCCAGCACCCTCGCCTTTGAACTATGACCAACTACTCGAAGGTATGCTGCATATTTATGGAGGCCATTAGGTTCCTCGGAGTAGGGTACGAAGTTTCTAGGTCACCAAAAATCACTGTATCAGCACTGTAGCATACTGTAGCGTTTCGTTTGTATTCGTGAATTATTGTTCAAATATTGGCTAATTAGTCTCAAAAGATTCATCTCGCAAAGTACAATAAAATTGTACAATTAGTTTTTGATTTCGTCTACATTTAGTACTCCATGCATGTACTGTAAGTTTGATGTGATGGGGAATCTTCTTTTTGCATAGTGTTAAAGTTGGGATTTTGGGGTAACTAAACAAGTCCCTAGTGAGGCTCAATACTCCCACCCCACCAATAATAATAAAAAAGTACGAACAAGCTTATGGAACCAAGCAAATGATTGATGCTTTTCATAATTCTATAATACATGCAACTTTCTGCCGTAAACTCATAATTAGTATAAGTAATTAGAGGTATTTTCCGTCCATAAATCTATGGATCCACCTGAAGATTTGGATAGTCCTAGATACGGGACTGTACACCGAAATATATCAAACATGAAGACTACGGTGCAGGATGGCATGGTCTACGTGGAGGACAAGAACTAGTCGAGAATTAGAAAACTATTCGTAGCAATTAGAGTAGGACTCTCTAGTCGAATTCGACTTGTAAACAACCAACATGTAACCCTGCTCCCGGCAATATAAGGCGAGGCAGGGATCCCTTCCAAACAACTTTAATCAATACAATCCAATCAACACGCAGGACGTAGGGTATTACGCGACATAAGCAATCTGAACCTTTCTAAATCGTGTGTTCGAGTTCACCTTCGAGTTCCTAATCTCGGCAAGCCCCACGCATAAAACACTACCTCGGGTACCCTTCGGTAGGTTACCGAGTCTAAACACTTCTAACTAATAATATGTTTAAAAACATTTTTTTTAAAAGATGGAGAAACACGTTTTTTAGACGGAGGAAGTGGACGGTAAGGACTTCTGGTTTATTCTAACTTAAACAGTTTTAAGACACTTTGTGCTTAACCTAAATTCTAACGGGAAAAGATTTCTCAGTGTACTGTTGAAGATGCTCTCTGTCTCCATGTCTCCAGAACGTGTGGATCAGGCTCGTTCGGCTGGCTGCTTTGCAGCTGCCTGCTGCAGCAGCAGCAGAGAGCTGCTGCCTGCTGCAGCTTGCGTGCTACAGCTGCTGCTCTGCAGCAGCCAGCAGCTACAGCCCATCCCTTGGACCACGAAACATGTGATCACACCATTCACGTGGCCCCTGGCACAAAGCTCATCTTGTTCACCCAGCATAGGCACAAAGCTCGTCTGAAGCCTCCCCTTTCCTCTGCTCATCACATGTTGATGCTGCCAACCTGAACGCTCCTCTGAATTCTTGTCTTGCTATTGTTGAACTTCAAATCTGTACATACAGAAACCGAAAGATTAAATGGCAAGACGTACGAGACGGCTGTGAAATGACTCACCGGCTTCTGATCACGAATAAGAAACAAACTAGAACGATCGAGCTTCAGCAAACATGGCCCCAATCTCAGTTTGCAGCTCCTTTGGGTAGGTGTTACACCATTTCCTCCAGAATCTTCAGAAGTTCCTCTTCATTTCCTTCAAAACTCTCCAGACTCCGTCCGAGAATTTAGAGCTTCAGTGCAGCGGGTATGGTGATGCCGTGATGGTGACTCCATGACGCCAAACGCTGCAGTTATCACTTGCAGTTGCTGAACTCAGAGAAAGTCAGAAAACACTTTCAGTTTGCAGCTACCTCTACTTCAAGATTCCGAATAATGCATACATACATCGGTCGCGACGCTCGTCTCCGGTGCTGAAGGTGTCCTCCGTAAGGAGCAAAGGGAAGCGGGAGGCCCCGCTCGCGGTCGGCCGCCGACGGTGGGAGGGAGGGGAAAGGTTTTGCAAATTACGTAAAGCCTCCATAATTGGATCACGATTAATAATCACGATCCAAATAATTTGTATCACGTCGCGATCAAAATATTTACATAAAACTCGCCAACTCGGATGGCATTTTTTCCAAAATCGTCCCTCGTTTCCGCCGGCTGCTCGTCGTTGGATCTGTCATGGCGAATGGCGATGGCTTTCTCGCGTCACCAGGCGCCTTCCCCAGCACGATCGATTCTAGCTGCCACGGCAGGCATCAGCCCTGGAAAGCACATCGACGCATGGTACTCGCAAGTTGCAGCATGGTATATTATGGACACTTTACTGTGTTTTTGTTGTATTATAATTGAAAGTGCGGAGATGATATACAAGTTAAGCCAAAATTTCAAACATCATTAGTTATTTATTGTAGCGGCATTTCAACTATCTTCATAACCCCATCCTCTCGTCCCTATCCTCTGCTACAGTGCTGAGCGGGCGAACAGAAGCGACCGAGAGGCAGATCTTCTTCCGGTGGCGATTCCACCGGCCCCGTTCCTCTCCGGCGGCCGGTTTGGCACCGGAGAGGGAGGAGGGCTGGGGAATCGTCGTGCGGACTTGTATAGGATAGCTAGGGTAGTCTACGCCTAGGTTTTGCTCGTTGTCGGCGACGGCAACGGAGCTAGGTCCTTTCATAAGTTCCTATTCATTTTCTTCAAAATTTTCCAAACTTCAACGCATAGTGAAGATCCAATAAAATTCATATTGTAGTTTAGTTTTTCAGATCGATGTGCACCAACCGCCTTTGTAATGAGGGGACAGCTTCTGAAAGTCCTAGCGATTTTTTCTCCAATTGGTTGCGATGCTGGGTAATCTTGACGACTAGCACTTAGAAAGGCATGGTGATTGAAAAGCTTGTGAAATTTTCATCTTCCTCCAGACTTTGCAAAGCCAGGCATTCTTTCCGGCCACCCAAAGCTTTGGCAGCCAAGTTTGACACTGATAGCAAACGAGTTGTCACTTGTCAGTACTCAGTAAGATCCTACTTCCACTCTTCCCTGTCCTCAGAGAGGCAAACAATTCCTCCCATTGGTTGATGTTCTTGTCCTCTTAGACATCAGTCACCACAATAAAAAGTTTCAGAGAGTTCATTTTCTTCGCGAGAAACCTCTGCAATAGGCGCACATCTCATGACTAATGGCATGCTCATGAACAAATTTCAGCTTCTCCGTGAAATCCGTAGCAGCCCTGTCTAAACCCTCCAGAGCTTTCTTCAGCCTGTTGAGTGTGCCATTGTGAGTAAAATCTTTTCACAGCCTTCTCCAAAACGCTAACATACTTAACTGATCTGACAACTTGATGCTTCATCTTAGCAAAGGAGGAGCCCCATTCACTAACCTTGCGATCCTTGACCTTCTCCTCGAGCTTGGAGTGCTCAAGCTCGCAGACCGCATCCCCGACTTCGCCAATGGCATCCCTGAGCCTCCACAGCTTCGTGGACTCCGGAGTGCGCCTTGTGTACCTCGTATGTTCTCCAGGTTGATGGGCACGAACACCTCCTGGATCAAGGGCTCGGCAGGCAGGAGCCTGGTCCTGAGGTCCTTCATGCCTCCAGCACTCCCCTACTGATCAAGGTAGTTGATGGCCTTGCCGACAAGGAAGGAGACAGCCATATTCGATGCTTACTCAACACACTTGCCACTATCTTCTTGTTGGTTTGCCCATGAAGAAAGTGTGTTATTGTCCTTATACCTGATAATAGAAGAATATTATCTTGATAGAGAACAAGTTGTTTCTAATCAAATATACAAAAAAAACAATTATCATTTTTTTAATAAAATATGAAGTCGGTAATACTCAACAATACTACATGAAGTATGAAACTAAGCCCTAAAGATGACCGTACATCATCAGTGCAGTAGGCACTAGCTAATAACTACGAAGAACTTCCGAAGTATAGACAATATACAGAAAGTTCAAACAAATCACATAATCTAAAGAATGAAAGAAAAGGGAAAGAAACTGAGTGTATCATATATTGACATCAGACAAACTCTTCAAGATTGTAATGAAGCAAAAAGAGATGTCTTTCCACCAGCTCAAAATGAGCACATTACTAGGCTAATGCTTCTAAAAGGTATGATGATCATTTAACCATCATTTGCATGTTACCACCTGAAAGATGGTAATATCATTTATCTCGCATTAACATTAAGACATACGTGCGGGATATAAATTATCCTTCACAAGGGCAATAATAAGAATTGTAGGTAGCACCTTACATTATATTTTGGTGATAATCCATCTGTTCCAAATTATAGTTCACTTTAGCTTTGTCCTAAGTCAAACTTCTCTATCTTATAAAAAAAGCATCAGCATCTACAAGATCAAATTAGTTTCATTGAATCGACCATAAAATATGCCTTCGTAGTGCATTTATTTGGTATTGTAGATGTTAATATGTTATTATATTTTTCTATAAGCTTGGTCAAAATTAGACAAGTTTGAATTAAGAGCTTTAGTAAAGTATAGCTCGGAACAGAGAGTACTATATACATTACAAGACCACACAGCATATGATCTTCATGAGCATTCTTCTGCTGTTATTCATAAAGTATTTTGATGAGGAAGCTAGGAAAAGGTGAGCATAATTTTCATAGATTTTTAACAGATGGTTAGTATTTTTTTATTGAAAGTAAATCTTTGGGAATAGAAAAATCAATAGCATTTCACTTGTTTTGTGCACACTACGGTTTGTGGACTCTAATAAAATAGATCCCTCGGTGCTACCTTATGCAGACTGGTAGTGGTAGCAAGAAGTAGAGAAAATATATCAAGTAATCTGTCCTCGTAGAAGCAAACAATTCCTCCCATTGGTTGACCTTCTTGCAAGCAGAGCCTCGTGTCGTACGAGATGGTGGTACTAGCTAGCTTCAAGCCGCCGCCGGCTGGCACGGGCACGCGGCTGCAGATGCATGTTGCAAACTTGCAGCCGATCAATAATGGAGCTACTGGGAGCCGATCGTGGTGCATGCTGGGAGGAGGAGGAGGAGGAGGGAAGGGAGAGACGGTCGGAAATCGGCGGCGCTCCGGCGAGCTGCAGCGTGAGGCGGAGGCTGTGCGTTCTTTTGCGGCCCCGGGGGGTGGACGGTGTTTCAGATAATATTGCAGATGAGCATACATTACAGAAATGGGAGGATTAAACGACAAGACGATCCAGAGTCTAGACCACAAGCATAAATGCATAATCATCGTAGAGGGCAAAGAAGTTAAGATGATAATATTGCAGATGAGCATACATTACAACACAATTCCTTCTTACATATATTCGTCAACAAAGAGTTGGATTTTTGAAAATCTATCTCACAATAACACTTGCAAACATTTAATGATCGAGGCTCTAAATTGTGATAGGACTGAAAAACAGCCGTGTAATAAGGCTTTCAAGGTCGTCGCCAAATGTGAAGGTATCTTTCTTGTCACCATACATCAGCGTCAAGCTGGCTGTTGCGTCGATAACTCGTCTTACCGCCGGATGCAACGAACCAAGTTCTAGCAGGTCTTTGTTTAAAGTTTTCCATGCATCTTCCACCATCCGGTATATATTCGCAATGGCTACCTCACTCGCAACATTATACTCAGCAATGTAGCACTCGACAGAGTTTGCAGCATCCTGTTCCCTGTTACCATGCTGTGGATAACATGTATGCTTATGACTTCATTATGAGTGTTATGTTCTTATATAGAGTATATCCTCCTTGGATAAAAATGAACTATAGGAAAATTTAAGATTAAACTAATACCTTTAGTGCAGTGATGTCATTCATGTAACGCGTTATCAATCCACATGCTCTCACAGCACCGGTACAGCCAAGCGCCCAGTCAAGAGCCTCCTTCGATGCTATGTCACCCATGCCAACTAGTAGTGCAACACATGAGAATGAACCACCTGAATCCATCAAAGATGCTTCTACTCTCTCTTTGAATGTCGGCGTTTTCTTGCAATGGAACCACTCCGCTCCTTGAAGGTAGTAATTGGATAGTGTCTGAAACTGCACAGCAGGAATTGGTTGTGGTTTCAGTTAGGTTCCCCCAAAATTAACAGAGGGTTGCAGGGTTTTGCCTCATTTACCCCCCTAAAAATGAGGTCATTGATCTATAAAATGCAATTCACGTGTAGAATAGTCATGTGTACCGATTTCTGGGCGTAGGAAACCTTGTACTGCTCATTTGGTGCCAGCATATCCTGAATCTCTTTGAAGGTTCTTAATATCCTGAGGTAGAACTTCTTGAGATACTCTGGTAGAATAGAAACAACACTCTCATCCCATCTGCAGATACATTATTATTATCATTATTATTTTCGACGATACCACTGAATAGAAACTGCTTCCCTCTCATCACTTGTCCTTAGAGTCTAGATTGTACTAAAAAAGAAAAATACTGTATAAGCTGCATCTCAAGCGTCCTAATAATTGGCATAGCTGGCATAGTGGATGGCCAAATAATTACCAATAAGTCTATCTACCCCTGTATTTTAGAGTTTGGACTAGAAGCCCCATGGTTCAGCTACATCAGTAAGAAATAACTGGCTGTTGCGGATTATGGTGATAAGGAATCTACCATATGTTTGGATCATCTCTATTCTAGTTAATTAGTGTGTTATAAAGATAAAATTCTGGTAACAGCCACACTAACTGACACATCTTATTGGTTGTCGAACGATAACCCATCTCACAACAGTCCTGTTTTATTAGTTGGCTGATTCATCGTGGTCCCATTTTGACTTCTATATTTTTATTTTCCTTGTGGTTAAAATTAAGGACTATAGATGCATATTTCACTGTGTTGTCATGTCGTTGAGTTCTAGGGAAAGAATGTTTAGAGGTAAACCAGAGAAAGTATAATTAATATGTAAACTATGTTTTCCTTTGGATTCTTACATTATGATCCATAGCATATTGTTGCCAAAATTGGTCAGGTTAGGGTGATGGCCCAAACACAGTGACAAGTCAACTTAGCTTGCGTTCTGATGAAGAGGAAATGCCACCTAAACTTTGTACTTTATGAACATGTAATCCACGATATAAATGCCAATTCATGACATTGTAAATACATTTTGACATTAAATATAGTTTCAATATTATAGATATATAGTACTTAACAACGACATGTGTGTACTCATAGTTCGTTACCAGCATAATCAAATGAAAAAAAAATAGTTTTTATGAATTAATTGTTTAACAAAGGTTTACAATTCTACCCAACTACCCCTAGAAATTTCACAGATGAAATGCTTTTTAAAAATACTAATGAAGTTGATTTGTAGGATATATCACATCCTTTTTTTTTGCGAAAGTATGATTTTCCACATATAAATTTGTTATAACAGAATCAGGTCACGGCAGCAATAATGCAAGGGTATACCTTTCATGTGCATTTTGAATAGCTTTCATGGGTATTGAATATTTTAGCTAAGCAGCTCTACACTGGGGAACCGTGACATTTTATGGCACCACATACGAACCCATGCAGGTTCTCAATGGTTTATACTCATCCAATTCAATAACTAAATTATTTCACGCACCAGATTCTTAACATGGCAATCTGAGTAGAAGATATTTGTTTTTCAGATATAAAAATTAATTAATGAATGTAATATTTAACCTGAATAATCTCACCTTTTTATAGCTTCATTCAACTTTTGAGACCCTTCCAAAGTAGCACGGGTATCATAAATGTCATCCATCATAGTTATCACGGCGAACAACTTGGTAAGGATTATCCTTGCACAACTGTATTCGTGCTCATAGTACACTGCATATGTCCACAGATACAATTGAACTATACGGTTTCGAGCGAAGCTTAGTGCTACTTCCGCATAAAGATTTTTCCACCATCTGAAAATCAATGTTTTTCTTCTGTTATGGTTCTATATATACAAAAATGATAGCACTAGCTGGTGCCTTGTAAACAACAATTAATGTACAAGGTTTGCATGTGTTCCCACAGAACACTCAAAAACTATGGTTTCGCTGGAATACACTAATAAATAAAGGGTGCTTAATCATTTATTGTCGTCACACATGTTACACCTAATCTTCGTCAAGCAGGAGATGGAAAGTGCTGGGAATGTAATTACCTCAATCTAATAATAAGTTATACAAAAGAATAAGGTAGAACATTATCTAACTGTCACTTTGTGTGCTCATGTTACTATGGCTGTGGCTATAAAACTGCAATAACCTTACAACTTCGAATGCATGTTAAATTAATCCTTCAAATGCACTGCTCTCCTAAGGTTAAATGTTATTCTAGTGGGCATGTGTCTAATAATAACTATATGTCATTATTTTGTAGTTTTGTGAAGCAAAAACATGATTTGGTACTCCAGAAGCCCAGATCAGCAAAAACATGATTTGCAATTTTGTTAGAAATCATGTTGATTCTAGCAGATATCAAAAGGCTAACTTTATATTTATACTATTTCTGTTTAGTTCATGTAAAGCGTTCGACTAACATGGCATCTCATCTTTGCACTAAGGAGGCCGCAACAGTTAGCACTTAGGACTGAAAACTATAGGGCTAGTGAAGCCCCCTTTTGTTCCTTCTTCATGTATGCTTTGGAGGAGGATTGTAGTAGTCCTAATCACTAAATAAAGAGGAGTTGCTCTTGGCCTAAAAAAGAAGGGAGATCATGATTTTATGGTTGATCATGTTTAGCCATTTTCCAAAATTGTAACTTTGTTTTATTAGAAGCATAGGTTGAAGTGGCATACTTAGATATAGCCTCGATTTCTTTTATGTGAAGTTGTTGCAGATTGTTAAAGTCAATCTTCGCAAGCTCCAGAATGTTGGGGTTGTATTCTCGTTCATGTTTATACTCTGACATATAATGCAGTGTCTCTACCCTCCTTACGGTCCTTGGAAGCGGGATGTGAAGGGCACGGTTAACTTGCTCAGATAGTGGATACTTCAGATTATATCTCATTGATTCAAGATGCAGCCTTGCAAAAGAGATTGCCTCTTCGAGAGCTTCATCGTGAATAAACATATATGCTGCATTGTATAGACTAAGAAGTCCCCTTGGGTCATTAGTCATTTCCATATTAAAGCTTCCATTTGTATCCTTAAACCTGTTGAATTCATCTGCAAAAAGATACATATGAATCAAGTGACTCACTCGACGTTTTGAGTCGCATGTATAATGATTTGGAAAAATATGTTTATTATGCTGCAATGATATCCTTTCTATAGTCAAAGTGGCATCTTTGGGTTACTTGAAGTCAACCAATAAAAAATGTGATTACAAATTACCTTTTACGTTGTTGGGTTTGGATACTCCAACAATTAAAATTGTGCGATATATTAGGAAATTGTGTATTCATTATATACATACCTGGAGATACCCAAAGACTATGCTCTCTAAGCAGGCGAAATCGGAGAGAAACCTCATGTAGGCTAGATGTATTGAATTCCATATGTTGGATGTTGCATAGTGTGTTGGCAATTTCTTTCTCAAAATGATGCCCGATTCCAAGATGTTGGATCGTGTCGACTAGGTTCATTTGCTCGATTATATCTTTGGAATCCTCAAACAACAACCTTACCTTCTCCTTTAGTGCGCTGACTCGATTTTCCAGCCATTTTTTTTGCACCTACAGTTATGCAACTATACTTTATACTCCATGACTATAATTTATGTAATTTTCCCAAGAAATAATATGATATGAAATAAACAACCAATCCTAGCTATATATTGTTTTGGTAAACACATTTTTCTGTTCAGGAACATAATTAAGGCTCACGAATTTCAAGCTAACAAAACTAGCTCTAAGGCTGGCCCTTAATGGGAGTCGGGTCGCACCAGGGCGAGGTGTGAGCTTATTTTGCTGTTGTCCAATTCATCCAATGATAGCAGTTAAGGAAAGTAATTAAATGGTAGTTAAGGATTAAGTAAACATATTTTTTTGAAAGTGAACTGGCAAGAGCTTGCCGTTCATATATTAATAGAGAAGGGTAGAAATAATACCGCTATGTCAAAAGCCAGAAAAAAGGAGGAAAATAACAAAAAGAGTACCCCCTCAGGTAATCTCCTAGCCACAGTAAACACATTTTTTTAACTGAGCAATGTTGAATTTGTTATGTTTCTCCTAGAGCTCAAGTCTCTCCCTCAGCATGGATATTCTTATTTTTGACTAATTATTCTTTCGGCATGGCAGGTGTTTCATCTATCATTATTGAAATGAGTTTATGATAATTTCGTCAATCCATAAGGCCTCGTTTGGATGCAGGATTAAAAATTAGTCCCTATCACATCCAATGTTTGATAGTAATTAGAAGTATTAAATATATGTTAATTACAAAACCAATTGCATAAATGAAGGCTAATTCGCGAGACGAATCTATTAAGCCTAATTAGTCCATGATTGGCCCATGTGTTAATTAGGCTTAATAGATTCGTCTCGCAAATTAGTCACGACTTATGCAATTAGTTTTATAATTAACTCATGTTTAGTCGTTCTAATTGATATCCAAACATCCAATATAACCCGTACTATAAAAATTAGTTCTCGTAAAAGTGAGTCTCTTAAAGACGTTCATGTCGAGGTACAGTGTGCCAACGTACACGCATTCTTGGTAAAAGTGTTTGCACATCTCTCTATCTCATTATTTATGTGTATGGCGCTGAACAATTAGCCCGTAGGATCTTTCTAGTAATTACTTCCTCCATTTCTGTTTATAAGATGCACACGCATATCAAGATTCAAACTTTACAGCATTTAACTAATAATTTAGTCAACATTTTTTTAATTTTTTATTGTAAACTTCGTATAGTTAGATTTGTAATCAAATGTCTCCAATGATTATAAGTTTATAACCATAAATAATATAATATAAGATGAGTGAATGGTCAAAGTCTAATTTAGGAGACCATGCCATGTCATATCACACCTTATAAATAAGAACTAATTAAGGGAGTATATAATTATACTGGGTTGAGCAAATTTCATACTTTTTTCTAATCGTTCCTCTTGGCATATAATTTTTATAATAGGCCTCCTAGAAAAGCAGTTTTGAAAATGAACCATCATGTCGGCGTGACTCCAACGACAATATGTCTGCCACGTCAGTGCCTACATGGCCTGATGGCCACTAGGCTAAGCACCCGCAGTGCAGTGTGGATCGGAGGCCGATGCTTGAAATTTTTGAGCCCTGCATCAGAGAAGTGAGCATCGAGCTCTGAAGACCGCAGCGTGCAAGCATCAACATGGGACCCACTGGGCCCACTCATGGTGCAGTTGTGAGTAAACATAGTACAGCTGCCCTCTCATATGCAGCTGAGCAATCAATTTTTTATTTCTTGATGGGGCATCGGCTTTTTGCTACACTGCGGCTGCCCTAAAGCTTGATGTTATTAGGCCCTTCGAGGCTTCGACGTCGATTCCAGCAACCTCGGTGCGTCGCTTGAACTCATGCCGAGATGAAAAACATGTAAAAGTACTTATCCATTCAAGGTTTTGTGAAATTCGTATTGATATGAGATCAACTCGATTAGATTCATGCATAATGTTTGATAGAAATGAATCGAAATAGTGCTTTTGGATAGATTAATGGTTCTTCTATCCAATACAACAAAGATATGTTCAATTTGCTATTTACTTATCTTTTATGCCTCTAGACATGCAGAGCAGATAATAATATTTCTAAATAAAGATATTATTAAAATTAGATAACAAACAGCTTTGTTATGGATGCACGAGATTGCTAATTTGCTAAAGGAATGTAAAGAAATTTCAGGTTCTCTCTACATGCTAAATGGTTGCCGGCAAAGAAGGCTCACCGGTGTTGTTACACTTGCTGTCATCGGAGGCCCCTCCATTGCTTCTAGAATCGATCTCCTCCAGCACCCTCGCCTTTGAACTATGACCAACTACTCAAAGGTATGCTGCATATTTATGGAGGCCATTAGGTTCCTCGGAGTAGGGTACGAAGTTTCTAGGCCCTGTTTAGTTGTTCGATTTTGGACAACCAAAATCACTGTACCAGCACTGTAGCATACTGTAGTGTTTCGTTTGTATTTGTGAATTATTGTCCAAATATTGACTAATTAGGTTCAAAAGATTCATCTCGCAAAGTACAACAAAACTGTACAATTAGTTTTTGATTTCATCTACATTTAGTACTCCATGCATGACTGTAAGTTTGATGTGATGAGGAATCTTCTTTTTGCATAGTGTCAAAGTTGGGATTTTGGGGTAACTAAACAAGTCCCTAGTGAGGCTCAATACTCCCACCCCACCAAAAATAATAAAAAAGTACGAAAAAGCTTATGGAACCAAGGCTTGTTTAGTTGCCCAACTTTGGGGTGTCAAAAATACTGTAGCAACACTGTAGCGTTTCGTTGGAATTTGTGAATTATTGTCCAAATATCGACTAATTAGGCTCAAAAGATTCGTCTCGCAAAGTACAACAAAATTGTGCAATTAGTTTTTAATTTCGTCTACATTTAGTACTCCATGCATGTACCGCAAGTTTGATGTGATGGGGAATCTTCTTTTTGCATAGTGTCAAAGTTGGGATTTGGGGGTGAACTAAACAAGGCCCAAGCAAATGATGGATGCTTTTGATGCTTTTCATAATTCTATAATACATGCAACTTTCTGTCATAAACTCATAATTAGTATAAGTAATTAGAGGTAATTGCCGTCCATACATCTATGGACCGACCTGAAGGTTTAGATAGTCCTAGATATGGGACTGTACACCGAAACGTGTCAAACATGAAGACTACGGTGCAGGATGGCATGGTCTACGTGGAGGACAAGAACTAGTCGAGAATTAGAAAACTATTCGTAGCAATTAGAGTAGGACTCTATAGCTGAATTCGACTTGTAAACAACCAACATGTAACCCTGCCTCCGGCAATATAAGGCGAGGCAGGGATCCCCTCCAAACAACTTTAATCAATACAATTCAATCAACACACAGGACGTAGGTTATTACGCGACATAAGCAGTCTGAACCTGTCTAAATCGTGTGTTCGAGTTCACCTTCGAGTTCTTGATCTCGGCAAGCCCCACGCATAAAACACTACCTCGGGTACCCCTCGGTAGGTTACCGAGTCTAAACACATTTCTTATAACTAATAATATGTTTAAAAACACTTTTTTTAAAAGATGGAGAAACACGTTTTTTGGACGGAGGAAGTGGACGGTAAGGACTTCTGGTTTATTCTAACTTAAACAGTTTTAAGACACTTTGTGCTTAACTAATTCAAAGGTATCTAAATTCTATATTCATTTTATTGGCTATATAATTTTCCATGGACGGGAAAAGATTTCTCAGTGTATTGTTGAAGATGCTCTCTGTCTCCAGAACGTGTGGATCAGGCTCGTTCGGCTTGGCTGCTTTGCAGCTGGCTGCTGCTGCAGCAGCAGAGAGCTGCTGCCTGCTGCAGCTTGCGTGGTACAGCTGCTGCGACAGAGAGCCGAGCAGCAGCAGCCAGCAGCCAGCAGCTACAGCCCATCCCTCGGACCACGAAACATGTGATCACACCATTCACGTGCACGAGGTAGTCCTTCGCCCCTGGCACAAAGCTCATCCTGTTCACCCAGCATAGGCACAAAGCTCGTCTGAAGCCTCCCCTTTTCTCTGCTCAACACATGTTGATGCTGCCAACCTGAACGCTCCTCTGAATTCTTGTCTTGCTATTGTGGAACTTCAAATCTGTACATACAGAAACCGAAAGATTAAAATGGCAAGACGTACGAGACGGCTGTGAAATGACTCACCGGCTTCTGATCACGACTAAGAAACAAACTAGAACGATCGAGCTTCAGCAAACATGGCCCCAATCGATCTTCTCTTGAGAAGATCTCAGTTTGCAGCTCCTTTGGGTAGGTGTTACACCATTTCCTCCAGAATCTTCAGAAGTTCCTCTTCATTTCCTTCAAAACTCTCCAGACTCCGTCCGAGAATTTAGAGCTTCAGTGCAGCAGGTATGGTGATGCCGTGATGGTGACTCCATGACGCCAAACGCTGCAGTTATCACTTGCAGTTGCTGAACTCAGAGAAAGTCAGAAAACCGCCTTGTTTAGTTCCCAATTTGGGATAGGCAAAATTGGCATTTTGCCATAAATACGCAACTGTAGCGTTTCGTTTATATTTGTGAATTATTGTCCAAATATTGACTAATTAGGCTCAAAAGATTCGTCTCGCAAAGTACAACAAAACTGTGCAATTAGTTTTTGATTTCGTCTACATTTAGTACTCCATGCATGTACCGCAAGTTTGATGTGACGGGGAATCTTCTTTTTGCATAGTGTCAAAGTTGGGAGTTTGGACGAAAGTAAACATGGCCGCTGTTTAGTTCCCTTTTTTTCCTAACTTTAGCACTATGCAAAAAGAAGATTCCCCATCACATCAAACTTGCGGTACATGCATGAAGTACTAAATGTAGACAAAATAAAAAACTAATTGCACAGTTTTGTTGTACTTTGCGAGACGAATCTTTTGAGCCTAATTAGTCAATGTTTGGACAATAATTCACAAATACAAACGAAATGCTACAGTTGCGCATTTATGGAAAAAATGCAAACTTTGCCACTCCCAATTTGGGAACTAAACAAGGCCCAAGATTCCGAATAATGCATACATACATCGGTCGCGACGCTCGTCTTCGGCGCTGAAGGTGTCCATCCGGAGCAAAGGGAAGCGGGAGGCCCCGCTGGTTCGCCATCAACGCCGGCGTCCGTCGGCCGCCGACGGTGGGAGGGAGGGGAAAGGTTTTACAAATTAACCCTCTGATTTTACGTAAACCTTTATAATTGGATCGCGATTAATAATCACGATCCAAATAATTTGTATCGCGTCGCGATCCAAATATTTACATAAAACCCGCCAACTCGGATGGCATTTTTTCCAAAATCGTCCCTCGTTTCCGCCGGCTGCTCGTCGTTGGATCAGTCATGGCGAATGGCGATGGCTTTCTCGCCCGGCGGCGGAATGGACTTGCCGGAGCTCCGCGCCTGCACCTTCTCGTGCTCCTCCGCCAGATTCTTTGTGATCTGCGCCGTCCTCCACTTCACCGTCCTTGGATGTTGAGGGTCTCCGAGCCCGCCGCCGTCTGTGTGTGACCGGACCATGGCAGCTCAATCGCGTCGGCGAGCTGCTGATGTCCCCATTGATGGCAGGAGCACCTCGCGCGTCATCAGGCGCCTTCCCCAGCACGACGATTCTAGCTGCCACGGCGGGCATCAGCCCTGGAAAGCACATCGACGCATGGTACTCGCAAGTTGCAGCATGGTATATTACGGACGCTTTACTGTGTTTCTGTTGTATTATAATTGAAAGTGCAGGGATGATATACAAGTTAAGCCAAAATTTCAAACATTATTAGTTATTTATTGTAGTGGCATTTCAACTATCTTCAATAACCCCGTCCTCTCGTCCCTATCCTCTGCTACAGTGCTGAGCGGGCGAACAGAAGCGACCGAGAGGCGGATCTTCTTCCGGTGGCGATTCCACCGCCCCGTTCCTCTCCGGCGGCCGGTTTGGCACCGGAGAGGGAGGAGGGCTGGGGAATCGTCGTGCGGGGGTAGCTAGGGTAGTCTACGCCTAGGTTTTGCTCGTTGTCGGAGACGGCAGCGGAGCTAGGTCCTTTCATAAGTTCCTATTCATTTTCTTCAAAATTTTCCAAACTTCAACGCAGAGTGAAGATCCAATAAAATTCATATTGTAGTTTAGTTGTTCAGATGTGCACCAACCGCCTTTGTAATGAGGGGACAGCTTCTGAAAGTCTTAGCGATTTTTTCTCCAATTGGTCGCGATGCTGGGTAATCTTGACGACTAGCACTTAGAAAGGCATGGTGATTGAAAAGCTTGTGAAATTTTCATCTTCCTGCAGACTTTGCAAAGCCAGGCATTCTTTCCGGCCACCCAAAGCTTTGGCAGCCAAGTTTGAGGCCTTGTTTAGTTCCTAAATTGGGAGTGCAAAGTTTGCATTTTGCCATAAATATGCAACTGTAGCATTTCATTTGTATTCGTGAATTATTGTCCAAACATTGACTAATTAGGCTTAAAAGATTCGTCTCGCAAAGTATAACAAAACTGTGCAATTAGTTTTTGATTTCGTCTACATTTAGTACTCCATGCATGTACCGCAAGTTTGATGTGATGAGGAATCTTCTTTTTTACTGTGCTAAAGTTGGAAAAAAGGAACTAAACAAGGCCTGACACTGATTGCAAACGAGTTGTCACTTGTCAATACTCAGTAAAATCCTGCTTCCACTCTTCCCTGTCCTCAGAGAGGCAAACAATTCCTCCCATTGGTTGATGTTCTTGTCCTCTTAGACATCAGTCACCACAATAAAAATTTCGGAGAGTTCATTTTCTTCGCGAGAAACCTCTGCAATAGGCGCACATCTCATGACTAATGGCATGCTCATGAACAAATTTCAGCTTCTCCGTGAAATCCATAGCAGCCCTGTCTAAACCCTCCAGAGCTTTCTTCAGCCTGTTGAGTGTGCCATTGTGAGTAAAATCTTTTCACAGCCTCCTCCAAAACGCTAACATACCTAACTGATCTGACAACTTGATGCTTCATCTTAGCAAAGGAGAAGCCCCATTCACTAACCTTGCGATCCTTGACCTTCTCCTCGAGCTTGGAGTGCTCAAGCTCGCAGACCGCATCCCCGACTTCGCCAATGGCATCCCTGAGCCTCCACAGCTTCGTGGACTCCGGAGTGCGCCTTGTGTACCTCGTATGTTCTCCAGGTTGATGGGCACGAACACCTCCTGGATCAAGGGCTCGGCAGGCAGGAGCCTGGTCCTGAGGTCCTTCATGCCTCCAGCACTCCCCTACTGATCAAGGTAGTTGATGGCCTTGCCGACAAGGAAGGAGACAGCCATATTCGATGCTTACTCAACACACTTGCCACTATCTTCTTGTTGGTTTGCCCATGAAGAAAGTGTGTTATTGTCCTTATACCTGATAATAGAAGAATATTATCTTGATAGAGAACAAGTTGTTTCTAATCAAATATACAAAAAAAACAATTATCATTTTTTTAATAAAATATGAAGTCGGTAATACTCAACAATACTACATGAAGTATGAAACTAAGCCCTAAAGATGACCGTACATCATCAGTGCAGTAGGCACTAGCTAATAACTACGAAGAACTACCGAAGTATAGACAATATACAGAAAGTTCAAACAAATCACATAATCTAAAGAATGAAAGAAAAGGGAAAGAAACTGAGTGTATCATATATTGACATCAGACAAACTCTTCAAGATTGTAATGAAGCAAAAAGAGATGTCTTTCCACCAGCTCAAAATGAGCACATTACTAGGCTAATGCTTCTAAAAGGTATGATGATCATTTAACTATCATTTGCATGTTGCCATGTGAAAGATGGTAATATCATTTATCTCGCATTAACATTACGACATACGTGCGGGATATAAATTATCCTTCACAAGGGCAATAATAAGAATTGTAGGTAGCACCTTACATTATATTTTGGTGATAATCCATCTGTTCCAAATTATAGTTCACTTTAGCTTTGTCCTAAGTCAAACTTCTCTATCTTATAAAAAAAGCATCAGCATCTACAAGATCAAATTAGTTTCATTGAATCGACCATAAAATATGCCTTCGTAGTGCATTTATTTGGTATTGTAGATGTTAATATGTTATTATATTTTTCTATAAGCTTGGTCAAAATTAGACAAGTTTGACTTAAGAGCTTTAGTAAAGTATAACTTGGAACAGAGAGTACTATATACATTACAAGACCACACAGCATATGATCATCATGAGCATTCTTCTGCTGTTATTCATAAAGTATTTCGATGAGGAAGCTAGGAAAAGGTGAGCATAATTTTCATAGATTTTTAACAGATGGTTAGTATTTTTTTATTGAAAGTAAATCTTTGGGAATAGAAAAATCAATAGCATTTCACTTGTTTTGTGCACACTACGGTTTGTGGACTCTAATAAAATAGATCCCTCGGTGCTACCTTATGCAGACTGGTAGTGGTAGCAAGAAGTAGAGAAAATATATCAAGTAAGCTGTATTTTCATTGTCTGTTTATTTGCATTATTCAGAGTAAAAAGAGGGAAAATTTGCTTATTGCTCTTCAAAGAGTGTTGATTACCGTAGTTTTTCAAAAGTCTCCTTGTTGCACTGCTTGCCCATGATGAAGTATGAATCTCCTACATAGGTTAGTAGTCAATCACCAATGGAGGCTGTAAATAATTTCTTCAAGTAATGTAAGTAGAATACGAAGTATATCAACTTAAGGGGAAAAAACAACATATAGGTAATGGCCGACGAGGCTGGAAGAAAACATGAATGCGACATGCCATATGATCCTTACCCAGGGCTGGTTTAAGATGTAAAAGCTGCCAAAGGTGTCTTAGATTTGAAAGAGAATGTCTGTCTTTACGAATACTACAGCATAACTAATAATAAGACAAACTTTTTTATCAGGCACGTTACCAAACAATTAGAATTGTTAAATACAGAACATGGCAACTTTAACAGAGCAAGATTAGTTAATCTATGCATTCAACAAGGATGAGACTGTAACAGGACACTTGAGAATATAGGTGATGCAGGAAACAAGAATTGGTTGCTGGAAAACCGGAGAGAGAGCAGGGCAAATTAAGATAGTATTAATTCGGAATGACAGACATGCGAACCTAAAAAAGACCCCAAACAAGAACACTAAATGAATATGTGAACAAGAACAGCAAAAATTCGACAGAAGATGCAAACTACAGAAGATGAAAGGGTGAGACTAAAAGGGTGGAAGTTATGAATAAAAACAACTCACAGATGGGACGTAGGACGCAAACATACAAAACATGCAAGGATGAGAATGGTAGGGTGGAGATACCTATTTCCACTCGCAGGACATGGCAAATCTTGGTCTGTTCAAGGCTTCCAAATTCTCTAAGATTCTTTTCCAGCTCCAAGTTGCATCTCGAAAGATATATTTTCTTCAGAGAGGAGGGTAAATCTGGAAGTGATCGGAGTTTGCCAGCTGATGTTAGGCACAATTTCTCGAGAGAGGAGAGGTCTTGCATGCTTGATGGGAGCGATTCCAAGGACTTGGCAATTACAGATAGAGACTTGAGGGATGACCGGTTCTGTAGTAGCCATCCCTCAGGCACACTCTCCATCTCCGACCCATCAAGAATAACTTTGTTGGTTTGGCACAGGCTGTTGAGGGGCTCAACAAGTAGCAGGGATGGGTGATCGATTCGAAGTTTTTGGATGCGTAGGGAGCTTCTGGGCACCACCAGATGTTCTTCTCCGCCACCAGATACATCCAGATTCAGGGACAGCCCTGCCTCTGTGAGTTTACAGCATCCGGTGATTTCTAACGAGCGGACCAATGGAAGGGATTCGAGCCCACCCAGGGAAGACAGGCTCTCGCATTCAACAATACTCACATTTACCCATGACTTCAACGTGTCTGGAAGAGGGATTCCTTGCAGCGACCCTTCCAGCTCACCACACTGCCCGATTGTTAGTCTTCTAAGTGATGATGTAAGGAGTTTATCTTCACTACCTCTTAGTGTCCTTAACTTTGGACAACATGAAATGTCGAGTCTTGAAAGCTGTTTCATTTCTTCAAATGGTAATGGTGCAGACTCCAGTTGTACACAGTCAGTAATGCGTAAATAAGTCACAGCTTCCATGTGTTGTTTCTGCTCAAAAAGACTCCCCTCCAGCGAAGTTAAACTTTGACAAGATTGGACAACGATGGACAGCCATCGGAATGATGCAGTTTCTGAACTCCTGTTATTTACCTTTCCCACCCCTGGAAGCTTGGTCAACCCGACCTCTTTTATATACAGTGACTTCAAGCTAGGAGGTAGAAGAGGCAATTCCTTAAGTTTTGGACAATTTCTTATGACAAGGTTATGAAGATTTGGTGGCAAGAACAACTCAGTACACTCATATCCCGATACATCAAATCCCTGACCAATTTTTTCCAGTCTAGGAATATTTACTAACATTAAATCTTCGAGCGTTAGTAACTTCTCAATGGCTAACAGTTGTTCACAACTTCCCAATCCTTGGAGCTCAAGCTTCACAAGGTTTTGGACCACCAGTTTTTCAGCCCAAAGTGAAACTATAATGCCACTGAAGTTTGAAATACTTAGTTTCATAAGATTTACTTGAGCCTCAATGTTCGCAACATCTCTAAGTTGTTCTTGTTCTATCCGCATATATCTGCACTCAAGTGTTGTCAAATGATATAGTTTGATAACCCCACATATACTCTCTGGTGGAATCCACTGCAGTCCAACAAAACGTAGGTGCTTTAATATTGCAAGTTTGCCTACAAAATGGGATGTTTGCCACAAATTTGTTTGTAATAGACGCAGGGATTTTGAGCTCTGTACCAGTTCTTCCACTATATTTAAAGTAACCTCGTTAATCGGTTTCATACCTTTGATAATAATTGTACGCAGATTTTCCAAATGGGTGATTTTTATGATCTTTTCAGCTGACAAATTATTAATATGCTCAATACATATATGTCGTACTGTGCTTGCCACATTCTCAAGACTGGCAACATCAACTGCTCGGGCACATTCACCCAAAGAAACATACTTTGCCAAATCATGCATCAAGTCATGCATAATATATTTTTCATTTCCAAAGTTGTCATCTCTGAAGCCGAAACACCAACGCACATTTGCAAAGATTGCCCATACACTAAGACAGTGTGGTCCAAGCTTACAACCTGGTATAGCCTGCAAGGCCTACCAGCAAGTGATTCAACCCCCTCGGTAAGTGGATGGTGGAAGAAATGCAGAGCAAAACTGGATAAGCAATCGAGACCGACCTTTGATAGCCTCATCATCTATTTCTGGTGGAACATATGGAAGGAAAGAAACAGGAGAGTCTTTAATCATGAATCCAAATCAACTGAAGAGGTAGCGTACTTAATCAAAGAAGACGCCCAGCAATTCAGCTTCGCTACACAAGGACCAACAAATCAGTAGTCGAGCATCTCGCTGGTTCGATCACCCTCGTCAAACTAGATATAAAGCTGGTGAAAGAAGCACCGGAATTGTAGCACTGTTTCTCGCTTTCGTTCTTCAGTTTTCAGGGAATTTAGTTGTCTAGTTTGCTTGGGAGTTTTTGTTTTGTTGTGTTTGGACGGCAGTAGATGAGATACTGCCTGTTGTACAGACTTGTTCTTTTTTCCTTTTTTTCTCTTCTAATAAAATTTACGGCAAAGCTTTTGCCGTTCCTTTCAAAAAAAAAAGAATGATTTTCGGGCTGGGTTAGTTGATCTAGGTATTGTTTCCCAGTGTTCATTAGACTTTCTGAACCAAATGCAACCTGTGATATCAATCCTGAGCTCACCCACATCTTCACCAATTGCTCCTTGTCAAATACAAAATCTTGTGGGAATATGCTGCAATATCGGAAGCAAGTTTGCATCTCTATTGGAAGGTGCCAGTAGCTTAACTTGAGAACATTCATAATATCCTCAGCAGTTCCACCAAAATGTTCCAACCTTTGATGCAGGAAATTGTTCCAGTACTGAAAACTCAAGTTATCTCGCAAATGTGAAGCAGCAACTTTTGTCATCAAAGGACATCCTCGGAGATTCTTTGCAATTTGGCCAGAAATTGGTTGCAAGGCTGCATAATGTTGCAAACTCTCTTTGGGAAACGCATGGCAATGGAAAAGCTTAATATTTTCATCTTCCTCCAGACCTTGCAATGCTAGACACTCATTTTTACTTGCCAGTGCATACGCAGCCAAATCTGCCACTGATTGCATACGAGTTGTTAGCAAGATCCTGCTTCCACTCTTTCCTGCCCTCAGTGGAGCAAACAACTTTTCCCATTGATCAGTTTTCTTGTCATCCCATACATCGTCCAAGATAAGCAAGAATTTTACAGACTTCAGATTCTCTTCGAGAATTTTCTGCAACGCTTCTAAAGTTTTGGCATTAGGTGTTGCCCATGTAGCAGATTCGAGTATCTTACTTGTGGCAGACATTGCATCAAAGCCTGTGGATATACATGCCCAGATCACCATTTCAAAATGCTTTCTGACAGCATCATCTTGGCATACGAATTGGGCAAGGGTAGTTTTCCCCATCCCACCGTGACCAACTATTGAGACAATAGACACATGATTACTGCACACCTTAATTTCAGCATCTTCACATGATGGCTTTGTCAGCCATCCAATTAGTAACTCCTTCTCCTTGTTCTGACCAAACACTTCAGGAGCAGTTAGGTTGGAACCTGTTTCCCTATCCTTCAGAAAATCCTCTTCCAGCTGACTAATAGACCCTCTAAGGCATTCAGCCAGTGTGACGAAATCAGCAACACCTGCAGCAGCCTTGTCTAACCCTTCTAAAGATTTGCGAAGCCTCTTGAGAGAGCCACCGTGAGTCAAACCTTTGGTAGCCTTGTCCACAATGGTAGTCTCCTTAACATACTTCATAGCATTATGCTTGATCTTATCAAAAGTGGAGCCCCAGTTACTAACCTTTCGATCTTTGGCCTTCTTCTCGAGCTCGTAGTACTCGACATCATCGAGTGCATCCTCAGCCTTCTCGACGGCATCCCTGAGTTTCCACAGCCACGCGTCAAGTGCTCTGCTCTCACCCTTGATGCGTTCAGGGTTGAAAACATCAAACACAGCTTGTATCTGATCCAGTCGGCCCAATATTCTGTCCTTCATCTCAGCCACGCCTTCTGCGTTCCGGTACTTGTTCAGGTAGGTGAAGGCCTTGTTGATCAAGAAGGAGATGGCCGGAGTTGCCACCGACTTCCCGGCGAAAACAAGAGTGGCTGAGGCCGCCATGAACCTCCGGGGCAGAGCTTCGCCTTCCCTTATGTGTGGCGGGGCGAGAGCAAAAGCAGCAGGAACAGGCGAACCGCTAGGTGGAGAGGAGGAATAGTGAAAGATAAACACTGCTGGAAGTGGAATGGATGGATTAAGTCCGGGACATCAAAGCGCAGCTGCACAGCGAGAGATCGAGCAAGATAGAGGAACTGCAAGCTGGGGTGGAGGAACTGTTCAGTCAAAACAAGCATGAAAAGGCATCTCGGGTAGACTTCTAAAGTGCCATTCCCGTCTGATGTGGGCCAGAACCGTTGACAAACCATCAGATTGTTGGGTTCCGGTTTACCCTTGAAATCATAGGTTACTTCATTTCGACCTGACGTGACTCGGTTTTCTATACGCGCTAAGCACACAAAATTCTCCATGGATAAGACAAAATGAAGAGCAAATGAGATGCAATCTTACTGCAACTTTTGGGACAAATACTGCAGGTACTTACTATACGGTGCGAGATGCAAGATGCCGACGGCCTGACGTACCAGCTCGCCCCTTCGTCTCCGGACCGCCGGAATAAGGTGGGGCGCACCGCAGCCGCAGCCGCCTAGCATCGCGCACCTGCATTGGATTCCTCCGCCGGAGGGCGCGCGGCGCCCGAACCGACGGCACGAGTGGGGGTGGGTAAATGCGCGTGAGCCGCAAACAAAGGGATGGGGAACGAAAGAACTGACAATACAATTTACATGATCGTTATTTTTTTTGAACCGGACATCATCGTTTTTAGGTAAAGAGGGGAGATCAATTTCGAGTTTTTCAATTCGCATGGAGTTTGTGTGGACAACCAGATAGTTACCTCGCACAGGAAGCAGATGCAAGGTAACTACAGCCGATGAGTCTTAACCAGGAGAGGAACGGAGCGGATCTAAGCGACTTGAGACTCGAACTCTGAAGTCGCCGGCGGCTGGCACACGGCTGCAGATGCAAGCTGAGGAAAAATGGCATGCGTGGTGCAAGCTGGGAGGAGGAGGGAAGGAAGGGAGAGACGGCCGGAACCCAACGACGCTCCGGCGAGCCGCGGCGTGAGGCGGAGGCAGCGTTCGTTGCGGCCCAGGGGGTGGACGGTGTTTCAGATACCGTCCACCCCTGGGGACCTGGTAGCCGTCCGATGCGACGTGGGTGGCATGCCGGTTCCCGGCAGAGCTACTCGCCGTTGTCTCCTTCCTCATCATGCATGTCGCCAGGAGGCAGAGGACTGGAGGCGCAGGCACAAGCACACGACAGCGTTTGGAGGGCGCCACCGCGCTGGAGTCACGATCTGTGATAGCGCCGCCGTTGCATCATTTTTTGATTACGGTGGTTGAGGAGCAGTATCGGGCATGTACTGGCTTGGGGATCTGATTACGCGTTAATGGATTACAAATGGTTACAAACAAACGGATGTAACGATAAGACTTACGAAATTATGTTACATTTTAGGGACCAAACAACATCTTAGTATTAGAAGCTGTTTTTCTATTTAAATTGAGGGGTCATATTCCAATAAACTTATGATATGATAACCAATATAGATTCGTTTCAAAACATATAGGTTAGTCATAAGTGAACGGTTGTAATTTATCATCGAAACACACCCTTATGAAGGTGCGAAAGGGCTTACATGACGCCTAGGTGCTTCCAAGGTGTGCCTTCTTCACGGCATTGAGAGCAGCCATGGCGTTGTCGAATCCCTCCTCCGTCGCCATGGTCACGAACCCGAACCCTCGTGATCGCCCCTTCTTGTCGTACGCGACTCTGGCGCAGGCCACCTTCCCGTGCTTGCTGAACATCTCTCGCAGCCGGGAGTTATCCACCTTCGGGGCCAGATCGCCGGCGTAGATCTTCAACTCTTGTGCCCCGGCGCTGCTGCTTCAGAGCTGCTTAAGTACAGGTCGCATCTACGACCTGCATCAGCTCACGTTGTTCACACACATCCCATGGAACAGAGATGCTCAGCACAGCGACAAAGCTCGTCTGAAATCAGTGATCCGGCAAAAAGCGAATTGAATGATAGGTCCAATGCACAACTGCGTGTCGAAAGTCTGAAAGTTTTGCTCCGTCCCAGATTGCTACGTAATTAGGAACAAATCTGAACATACAGAAATGGGAGGATTAAACGACAAGACGATCCAGAGTCCAGACCACAAGCATAAATGCATAATCATCGTAGAGGGCAAAGAAGTTAAGATAATAATATTGCAGATGAGCATACATTACAACACAATTCCTTCTTACATATTCATCAACAGAGAGTTCCATTTTTGAAAATCTATCTCACAATAACACTTGCAAACATTTAATGATCGAGGCTCTAAATTGTGATAGGAGTGAAAAACAGCCGTTTAATAAGGCTTTCAAGGTCGTCGCCAAATGTGAAGGCATCTTTCTTGTCACCATACATCAGCGTCAAGCTGGCTGTTACGTCGATAACTCGTTTTACCGCCGGACGCAACGAACCAAGTTCTAGCATGTCTTTGTTTGCAGTTTTCCATGCATCTTCCACCATCCGGTTTATATTCGCAATGGCTACCTCACTCGTAGCATTATACTCAGCAATGTAGCACTCGACAGAGTTTGCAGCATCCTGTTCCCTGTTACCATGCTGTGGATAACATATATGCTGAGTGTTATGTTCTTATATAGAGTATATCCTCCTTGGATAAAAATGAACTATAGGAAAATTTAAAATCAAACTAATACCTTTAGTGCAGCGATGTCATTCATGTAACGCGCTATCTCTCCACATGCTCTCACGGCACCGGTATAGCCAAGCGCCCAGTCAAGAGCCTCCTTCGATGCTATATCACCCATGCCAACTAGTAGTGCAACACATGAGAATGGACCACCTGAATCCATCAAAGATACTTCTACTTTCTCTTTGAATGTTGGCGTTTTCTTGCAATGGAACCACTCCGCTCCTTGAAGGTAGTAATTGGATAGTGTCTGAAACTGCACAGTAGGAATTGGTTGTGGTTTCAGTTAGGTTCCCCCAAATTAACAAAGGGTTGCAGGGTTTTGCCTCATTTACCCCCTAAAAATGAGGTCATTGGTATATAAGCGGTTGTCCCATAATTTATAAAATGCAATTCACGTGTAGAATAGTCATGTGTACCGATTTCTGGGCGTAGGAAACCTTGTACTGCTCATTTGGCGCCTGCATATCCTGAATCTCTTTGAAGGTTCTTAAAATCCTGAGGTAGAACTTCTTGAGATACTCTGGTAGAATAGAAACAGCACTCTCATCCCATCTGCAGATACATTATTATTATTATTATTATTATTATTTTCGACGACGATACCACTGAATAGAAACTGCTTCCCTCTCATCACTTGTCCTTAGAGTCTAGATTGTACTTAAAAAAAACACCCATGTATATTTTTTCAGATTTAGGACATGTTTAACTTGTTGCTCTATATGATTCCTAATATCTTCCCGAAAAAGAAAAATACCGTATAAGCTGCATCTCAAGCGTCCTAATAATTGGCATAGCTGGCATAGGGGATGACCAAATAATTACTAGAAGCCCCATGGTTCAGCTACATCAGTAAGAAATAACTGGCTGTTGCGGATTATGGTGATAAGTAATCTACCATATGTTTGGATCATCTCTATTAGTTAATTAGTGTGTTATAAAGATAAAATTCTGGTAACAGCCACACTAACTGACACATCTTATTGGTTGTCGAACAATAACCCATCTCACAACAGTCCTGTTTTATTATTAGTTGCCTGGTTCATCGTGGTCCCATTTTGACTTCTATATTTTTATTTTCCTTGTGGTTAAAATCAAGGACTATAGATGCATATTTCACTGTGTTGTCATGTCGTTGAGTTCTAGGGAAAGAATGTTTAGAGGTAAACCAGAGAAAGTATAATTAATATGTAAACTATGTTTTCCTTTGGATTCTTACATTATGATCCATAGCATATTGTTGCCAAAATTGGTCAGGTTAGGGTGATGGCCCAAACACAGTGACAAGTCAACTTAGCTTGCCTTCTGATGAAGAGGAAATGCCACCTAAACTTTGTACTTTATGAACATGTAATCCACGATATAAATGCCAATTCATGACATTGTAAATACATTTTGACATTAAATATAGTTTCAATATTATAGATATATAGTACTTAACAACGACATGTGTGTACTCATAGTTCGTTACCGGCAGAACCAAATGAAAAAAAATAGTTTTTATGAATTAATTGTTTAACAAAGGTTTACAATTCTACCCAACTACCCCTAGAAATTTCACAGATGAAATGCTTTTTAAAAATACTAATGAAGTTGATTTGTAGGATATATCACATTATTTTTTTTTTGCGAAAGTATGATTTTCCACATATAAATTTGTTATAACAGAATCAGGTCACGGCAGCAATAATGCAAGGGTATACCTTTCATGTGCATTTTGAATAGCTTTCATGTGTATTGAATATTTTAGCTAAACAGCTCTACACTGGGGAACTGTGACATTTTATGGCACCACATACGAACCCATGCAGGTTCTCAATGGTTTATACTCATCGAATTCAATAACTAAATTATTTCACGCACCAGATTCTTAACATGGCAATCTGAGTAGAAGATATTTGTTTTTCAGATATAAAAATTAATTAATGAATGTAATATTTAACCTGAATAATCTCACCTTTTTATAGCTTCATTCAACTTTTGAGACTCTTCCAAAGTAGCACGGGTATCATAAATGTCATCCATCATAGTTATCACGGCCAACAACTTGGTAAGGATTATCCTTGCACAACTGTATTCGTGCTCATAGTACACTGCATATGACCACAGATACAATTGAACAATACGATTTCGAGCGAAGCTTAGTGCTACTTCCGCATGAAGATTTTTCCACCATCTGAAAATCAATGTTTTTCTTCTGTTATGGTTCTATATATACAAAAATGATAGCACTAGCTGGTGCCTTGTAAACAACAATTAATGTACAAGGTTTGCATGTGGTCCCACAGAACACTCTAAAACTATGGTTTCGCTGGAATACACTAATAAATAAAGGGTGCTTAATCATTTCTTGTCATCACACATGTTACACCTAATCTTCGTCACGCAGGAGATGGAAAGTGCTGGGAATGTAATTACCTCAACCTAATTATAAGTTATATAAAAGAATAAGGTAGAACATTATCTAACTGTCACTTTGTGTGCTCATGTTACTATGGCTGTGGCTATAAAACTGCAATAACCTTACAACTTCGAATGGATGTTAAATTAATCCTTCAAATGCACTGCTCTCCTAAGGTTAAATGTTATTCTAGTGGGCATGTGTCTAATAATAACTATATGTCATTATTTTGTAGTTTTGTGAAGCAAAAACATGATTTGGTACTCCAGAAGCCCAGATCAGCAAAAACATGATTTGTAATTTTGTTAGAAATCATGTTGATTCTAGCAGATATCAAAAGGCTAACTTTATATTTATACTATTTCTGTTTAGTTCATGTAAAGCGTTCGGCTAACATGGCATCTCATCTTTGCACTAAGGAGGCCACCACAGTTAGCACTTAGGACTGAAAACTATAGGGCTAGTGAAGCCCCCTTTTGTTCCTTCTTCATGTATGCTTTGGAGGAGGATTGTAGTAGTCCTAATCACTAAATAAAGAGGAGTTGCTCTTGGCCTAAAAAAGAAGGGAGGATTGTGAAGCATAGGTTGAAGTGGCATACTTTGATATAGCCTCGATTTCTTTTTTGTGAAGTTGTTGCAGATTGTTAAAGTCAATCTTCGCAAGCTCCAAAATGATGGGGTTGTATTCTCGTTCATGTTTATACTCTGACATATAAGGCAGTGTCTCTACCCTCCTTACGGTCCTTGGAAGCGGGATGTGAAGAGCACGGTTAACTTGCTCAGATAGTGGATACTCAAGATTATGTCTCATTGATTCAAGATGTAGCCTTGCAAAAGAGATTGCCTCTTCGAGAGCTTCGTCGTGAATAAACATATATGCTGCATTGTATAGACTAAGAAGTCCCCTTGGGTCATTAGTCATTTCCATATTAAAGCTTCCATTTGTATCCATAAACCTGTTGAATTCATCTGCAAAAAGATACATATGAATCAAGTGACCCACTCGACGTTTTGAGTCGCATGTATAATAATTTGGAAAAATATGTTTATTATGCTGCAATGATATCCGCATCTTTGGGTTACTTGAAGGCAACCAATCAAAAATGTGATTACAAATTATCTTTTATCATTGTTGGGTTTGGATACTCCAACAATTAAAATTGTGTGATATATTAGGAAATTGTGTATTCATTATATACGTACCTGGAGATACCCTAAGACCATGCTCTCTAAGCAGGCGAAATCGGAGAGAAACCTTGTGTAGGCTAGAGGTATTGAATTCCATATGTTGGATGTTGCAAAGTGTGTTGGCAATTTGTTTCTTGAAATGATGCCCGATTCCAAGATGTTGGATAGTGTCGACTAGGTTCATTTGCTCGATTATATCTTTGGAATCCTCAAACAACAACCTTACCTTCTCCTTTAGTGCGCTGACTCGATTTTCCATCCATATTTCTTGCACCTACAGTTATGCAACTACACTTTATACTCCATGACTATAATTTATGTAATTTTCCCAAGAAATAATATGATATGAAATAAACAACCAATCCTAGCTATATATTGTTTTGGTAAACACATTTTTCTGGGCTCACAAATTTAGCATGGAGTTATATCCTTAAACACAATATAGTCCTGCCATTGCTACTGTGTTTTTTCTGAAGATTGAGTGAGACCCAGAACTCTCAACACTATGTGATGGCATATATAGTCCCCATCTTGATAATCTAAGTAGGCAGCTTATAACTCTTCGTGTTCCAAACATAGTGTCTCTGGGTTAAACCTTTTACACGAAACAAGGAAGAAAGTGTAAAAGATGTGTTATGTATATATGGACTCATTCCATGTGGGAGCTAGGTCTTCATAAGATTTTGGACACGGGTTGTTACAAGATCACAAAGAATACAGACTCGGCACACTGCTGACCCAAGCATATGAGCTAGAAAATCCTCAAATATGTTTGTCCGTGCTAGACCTAAGCATTTTGCAAAGCCTGACAGAAAGTCCTCAAATATGACAGTTAAGGAAAGTAATTAAATGGTAGTTAAGGATTAAGTAAACACATTTTTTTTGAAAGTGAACTGGCAAGAGCTTTGCCGTTCATATGTTAATAGAGAAGGGTAGAAATAATACAGCTATGTCAAAAGCAAGAAAAAAGGAGGAAAATAACAAAAAGACTAACCCCTCAGGTAATCTCCTAGCCATAGTAAACCCTTTTTTTTTAACTGAGCAATGTTGAATTTGTTATGTTCCTCCTAGAGTTCAAGTCTCTCACTCAGCATGGATATTTTTATTTTTGACTAATTAGTCTTTCGGTATGGCAGGCGTTTCATCTATCACTATTGAAATGAGTTTATGATAATTTCGTCAATCCATAAGTCTCTTAAAGATGTTCATGTCGAGGTACAGTGTGCCAACATACACACATTCTTGGTAAAAGTGACTGCACATCTCTCTATCTCATTATTTATGTGTATGCCCTCAACAATTAGCCCGTAGGGTCAACGTTTCTATTTATAAGATGCACACGCATATCAAGATTCAAACTTACAACATGTGATCAATAATTTAGTGAACATTTTTTAATCTTTTAATATAAACTTCATATAGTCGGATTTGTAATCAAATGTACTCTTCAATGATTATAAGTTTATAACCATAAATAATATAATATAAGATGAGTGAATGATCAAAATTTAATTTGGGAGACCGTGGCATGTCATATCACACCTTATAAACAGGAACTGAGGGAGTCTATAATTATACTGGGTTGAACAAACTTCATACTTATTTCTAATCGGTCCTCTTGGCATATAATTTTTATAATAGGCCTCCTAGAAAAGCAGTTCTGAAAATGAACCATCATGTCGGCGTGACTCCAACGACAATGTCTGCCACGTCAGTGCCTACATGGCCTGATGGCCACTCGTTAGGCCCTTGGAGGCTTGGACGTCGATTCCAGCAACCTCGGTGTGTCGCTTGAACTCATGCCAAGATGAAAAACATGTAAAAGCTAAGAGCGTATACTCACACATCAGTACGTACTTATCCATTCAAGGTTTTGTGAAATTCGTATTGATATGAGATCAACTTGATTAGATTCATGCATAATGTTTGATAGAAATGAATCGAAATAGTGCTTTTGGATAGATTAATGGTTCTTCTATCCAATACAACAAAGATATGTTCAATTTGCTATTTACTTATCTTTTATGCCTCTAGACATGCAGACCGGAAAATAATATTTCTAAACGAAGATATTATTAAAATTAGATAACAAACAGCTTAGTTATGGATGCACGAGATTGCTAATTTGCTAAAGGAATGTAAAGAAATTTCAGGTTCTCTCTACATGCTAAATGGTTGCCGGCAAAGAAGGCTCACCGGTGTTGTTACACTTGCTGTCATCGGAGGCCCCTCCATTGCTTCTAGGATCGATCTCCTCCAGCACCCTCGCCTTTGAACTATGACCAACTACTCAAAGGTATGCTGCATATTTATGGAGGCCATTAGGTTCCTCGGAGTAGGGTACGAAGTTTCTAGGTCCTGTTTAGTTGTCCGATTTTGGATCACCAAAAATCACTGTATCAGCACTGTAGCATACTGTAGCGTTTCGTTTGTATTCGTGAATTATTGTTTAAATATTGGCTAATTAGTCTCAAAAGATTCATCTCGCAAAGTACAATAAAATTGTACAATTAGTTTTTGATTTCGTCTACATTTAGTACTCCATGCATACAAGATTACAAAGAAACATAGTGTCTCTGGATTAAACCTTTTACATGAAACAAGGAAGAAAGTGTCATAAGATTTTGAACACGGGTTGTTACAAGATTACAAAGAATACAGACTCGGCACACTTGTGACCCAAGCCTATGATCTAGAAAATCCTCAAATATGTTTGTCCGTCCTAGACCTAAGCATTTTGCAAAGCCCTGACAGAAAGTCCGATTTTTTTGGCTTAAAACCAAGGCTAAAATTCGGCAAATAACTCTATGGTACCTGCAAATAAGGGTCCAAGTTGGGCTCACACGATTTTTTTAATGTAGAAATAATTAATTTTAATATTTCGGGCAAGGCTCGGACCAGCCCGATTTTTTTCAAGCTAACAAAACTAGCTCTAAGGCTGGCCCTTAATGGGAGTCGGGTCGCACCAGGGCGAGGTGTGAGCTTATTTTGCTGTTGTCCAATTCATCCAATGATAGCAGTTAAGGAAAGTAATTAGATGGTAGTTAAGGATTAAGTAAACATATTTTTTTGAAAGTGAACTGGCAAGAGCTTGCCGTTCATATATTAATAGACAAGGGTAGAAATAATACCGCTATGTCAAAAGCCAGAAAAAAGGAGGAAAATAACAAAAAGAGTACCCCCTCAGGTAATCTCCTAGCCACAGTAAACACATTTTTTTAACTGAGCAATGTTGAATTTGTTATGTTTCTCCTATAGTTCAAGTCTCTCACTCAGCATGGATATTCTTATTTTTGACTAATTATTCTTTGGGTATGGCAGGTGTTTCATCTATCACTATTGAAATGAGTTTATGATAATTTTGTCAATCCATAAGGCCTCGTTTGGATGCCGGGATTAAAAATTAGTCTCTCTCACATCGATGACATCGAATGTTTGATAGTAATTAGAAGTATTAACATGGGACCCACTGGGCCCACTCATGGTGCAGTTGTGAGTAAACATAGTACAGCTGCCCTCTCATATGCAGCTGAGCAATCAATTTTTTATTTCTTGATGGGGCATCGGCTTTTTGCTACACTGCGGCTGCCCTCTCATATCCATTCAAGGTTTTGTGAAATTCGTATTGATATGAGATCAACTCGATTATATTCATGCATAATGTTTGATAGAAATGAATCGAAATAGTGCTTTTGGATAGATTAATGGTTCTTCTATCCAATACAACAAAGATATGTTCAATTTGCTATTTACTTATCTTTTATGCCTCTAGACATGCAGAGCAGATAATAATATTTCTAAACAAAGATATTATTAAAATTAGATAACAAACAGCTTAGTTATGGATGCACGAGATTGCTAATTTGCTAAAGGAATGTAAAGAAATTTCAGGTTCTCTCTACATGCTAAATGGTTGCCGGCAAAGAAGGCTCACCGGTGTGGTTACACTTGCTGTCATCGGAGGCCCCTCCATTGCTTCTAGAGTCGATCTCCTCCAGCGCTCCGCTGCGCCCTCGCCTTTGAACACTGCACAACTACTCAGAGGTATGCTGCATATTTATGGAGGCCATTAGCCACTGTATACGAGAAAAAGCCAAGCTACGGGTTCCTCGGGGTAGGGCACATGGCTCTTACTCCAAAACAAGTGTTATTTTAACATTCAATGTTTATCCTACAAACAGAGTATATGACAAACGGAGTATCTTTAGTTCCTAGTGACACCAATAACAATAAATAAAAAAAGTATAACAAACACAGTATCAGCGTACGGAACCAATCAAATGATCGATGCTTTTCATAATTTATAATAGCGTACGGAACCAATCAAATGATCGATGCTTTTTATAATTCTATAATACATGCAACTTTCTGTGATAATTAGTATAAATAATTAGAGGTAATTATCGTCCATATCCACAAGGTTTGAACAGTCCTAGATACGAGGCTGTACACTGAAACGTGTCAGATATGGAGACTACGGTACAGGATGACGTGGTCTATGTGGAGGATAAGAACTAGTTGAGGATTAGGAAACTACTACTCGTAGCAATTAGAGTAGAACTCTAGTTGAATTCGACTAGTATTCTTATAAACAACTGACATGTAACCCTACCCCCGGTAATATAAGATGAGGCAGGGACCTCCTCCAAACAAGTTCAATCAATACAATCCAACCAACACACAAGAAGTAGGGTATTACGTGATATAAGCGGCCCGGACCTGTCTAAATCGTGGGTTCAAGTTCACCTTCGCGTTTCTGATCTCGACGAGCCCCACGCATAAAACACTACCTCGGGTACCCCCTCGGTAGGTTGCTGGGTATAAACACCGACAATAATATAGTCATTTCTTATAACTAATAATATGTTTAAAAACACTTTTTTTAAGATGGAGAAACTCTTTTTTTAGACGGAGGAAGTGGACGGTAAGGATTTCTGGTTTATTCTAACTTAAACAGTTTTAAGACACTTTGTGCTTACCTAATTCAAAGGTATCTAAATTCTATATTCATTTTATTGGCTATATAATTTTCCATGTACGGGACAAGATTTATTACCGTTGAAGATGCTCTCTGTCGCTAGAACGTGCTGGATCAGGGGCGGCAGCTAGCTGGGCCAGCTGGCCTGGTAGTCCTTGCACACGTGACACGTGCGGGCCAGCAGCTACAGGCGATCCCTTGGGCCACGAAACATGTGATCCTGAAACAGCTGTATATGGTCAAAGGCGAAGGACTACCACGTGCATGCACGTGACTCGTGTGATCCAAACGAAATAAAGCATTATGCATGGGCTGCTCGTCCCTGGATCCAAATATTTACGTAAAATCCGTCAACTCGGATGACTTTTTTTTTTTCCAAAATTGTCCCTCGTTTCCGCCGGCTGCTCATCGTTGGATGTTTCATGACGAATGGCGATGGCTTTCTCGCCCGGCGGCGGAATGGACTTGCCGGAGATCCGCGCCTGCACCTCCTCGTGCTCCTCCGCCAGATTCTTTGTGATCTGCGCCGTCCTCCACTTCACCGTCCCTGGATATCGATGTTGAGGGTCTCCGAGCCCGCCGCCATCTGTGTGTGACCGGACCATGGCAGCTCAATCGCGTTGGCGAGCTGTTGATGTCCCCATTGATGGCAGGAGCACCTCGCGCGTCATCAGGCGCCTTCCCCAGCACGATCGATATAGCTGCCACGGCGGGCATCAGCCATGGAAAGTCCATCGACGCATGGTACTCGCAAGTTGCAGCATGGTATATTATGGACACTTTACTGTGTTTCTGTTGTATTATAATTGAAAGTGCAGAGATGATATACAAGTTAAGCTAAATTTTCAAACATTATTAGTTATTTATTGTAGCGGCCGGTTTGGCACCGGAGAGGGAGGAGGGCCGGGGAATCGTCGTGTGGGGGTAGCTAGGGTAGTCTACGCCTAGGTTTTGCTCGTTGTCGACGACGGCAACGGAGCTAGGTCCTTTCATAAGTTCCTATTCATTTTCTTCAAAATTTTCCAAACTTCAACGCATAGTGAAGATCCAATAAAATTCATATTGTAGTTTAGTTTTTCAGATCGATGTGCACCAACCGCCTTTGTAATGAGGGGACAGCTTCTGAAAGTCCTAGCGATTTTTTCTCCAATTGGTTGCGATGCTGGGTAATCTTGACGACTAGCACTTAGAAAGGCATGGTGATTGAAAAGCTTGTGCAATTTTCATCTTCCTCCAGACTTTGCAAAGCCAGGCATTCTTTCCGGCCACCCAAAGCTTTGGCAGCCAAGTTTGACACTGATAGCAAACGAGTTGTCACTTGTCAGTACTCAGTAATTAAGATCCTGCTTCCACTCTTCCCTGTCCTCAGAGAGGCAAACAATTCCTCCCGTTGTTTGATGTTCTTGTCCTCTTAGACATCATTCACCACAATAAAAAATTTCAGCTTCTCCGTGAAATCCATAGCAGCCCTGTCTAAACCCTCCAGAGCTTCTTCAGCCTGTTGAGTGTGCCATTGTGAGTAAAATCTTTTCACAGCCTCCTCCAAAACGTGCCATTGTGAGTAAAATCTTTCCACAGCCTCCTCCAAAACGCTAACATACTTAACTGATCTGACAACTTGATGCTTCATCTTAGCAAAGGAGGAGCCCCATTCACTAACCTTGCGCTCCTTGACCTTCTCCTCGAGCTTGGAGTGCTCAAGCTCGCAGACCGCATCCCCAACTTCGCCAATGGCATCCCTGAGCCTCCACAGCTTCGTGGACTCCGGAGTGCGCCTTGTGTACCTTGTATGTTCTCCAGGTTGATGGGCACGAACACCTCCTGGATCAAGGGCTCGGCAGGCAGGAGCCTGGTCCTGAGGTCCTTCGTGCCTCCAGCACTCCCCTACTGATCAAGGTAGTTGATGGCCTAGCTTGCCGACAAGGAAGGAGACAATCTCTTTAGTGTTTTCACCACATATAAACGCGCAATCGTGGCGAGCCAAGATAGGCAATCATGTTTTCTCCTTTTCTTTCATGGTAATCAAAGCATCCTCTTGCTAAACATCCACAAAATCCTTGCCTAAAAACAAAATTTCCTGCGCCAAATTAACAATCTGCTTGCCTGCTTCCTGCATCAGCACAGTACAGGTCGCATCTGCGACCTGCATCAGCTCACCTTGTTCACACATCCCATGGAGCGGAGAAGATGCTCGACACAGCCACAAAGCTCGTCTGCTGACCGTGACGCTGTCTGTCAACCTCAACTCCATCCCTGTATGGTTAATTTGTTGTGCTCAACTGCTCAAGATCAAAGACAAATTTACCACGGCGGCGGACGGCACCTCCTGGTAATGCGGGGACGACGAGCAGCAGGAGGAACGCAGCCGCCATAGCCGGGAAGGAAGAAGGTGATCAGACGGTGCGTGAGAGTAGAGAGACCTGTGGCTGAACCGCGCCTTTTATACACTCTTGCTCAGTCCTTTGTTGCTACTGTGTTTGGTGTGAAGTGTTGTGTGCTGCACGGCTGGCCGATGCGACAGATTGTGCACTGAAATCAAGGCGTAGATGGATGGCATTGAGACAACACTTTGAAAAGTATGCAACAAGATTTTGCACTGAAATCAAGGCGTAGATGGATGGATGCATGGCATCATTGTGAAACTTGGCTATTGGATCTCCAAACTATCTTTATAAGCATCCCCAAGTTGTACTGGAATTTGTTAAGCACATTAAGAGATTAGATGATTTGGAAAGTTTGTGTGAGCAGTTTGATGATTGGATCATCGGGCGATATTATTGTAGCCGGCCAACAGGAAGATGAGCATGAATTGCACTGGATTGTTGTCTTACAGAGTCAAAGGAGGAGAGGGACCTACATCTTTGCAATATGTCCATGTTAAGTAGTCAAAGGGTGGAGGCTTATCACATGCCTAGATCGAGTCGTTGTGTATTCATGTTCTTAAAGCAAAGCAGTCTTGCAATCGTTCTAAGGCCACATGCTCACACAGTGGGGTTATTACCTACTCTAGAAACGCGCGATCAGGAGTTTCTCAAACCAAAAGTACAGATAGGGATAGGGGAAGAAAGCAGCAAACAAAACAAGAGGCCAAGAGAATGGTGGAAAACAACACGAAACACATGAAGTTTCGACCTTCTGAATTCCTACGTACGGACCATTTGATAGGAGACAGAGTGTCGACTTGGCTATTGAGGACTGAAAAAAAAAAAAGGGGAACCTGCAAAGTTTTAGACATTTTGACAGGATGTCCAATAGAGCAATAAAATTCAGACCTTATAGTAATGGTACTTAGCTTGGAACATCATGTTTTTTTCATCGCGGTCTCCGATCATGTTTTTTTCTTCATAGAGTTCTTCCGTGTGTTGTTTCAGCTACCAAGTGCTAGAGAATACTGAGTATGCATCACATTCATGGCTAGCATTATATGGTCAAGCTACTATCATTGAAACCCTACGGTTCATGAGCTACAAACTAAAAAAACTATACTACACTAAGTGTCCTTCATCTGCATGACACTTAGGTAATGTTTGGTTCGACGAGCGGTAACGTAAATGAAAATGGAATCAGATTGCACTGCAATCAGAGGTGGGATGTATGATTACTGTCTTTGTTTGGTTTACTAACGTAACGTTATCGCATCTCCAGCACAACCATAAGCCAGCTACGCAGCAGCGAGACACGTCTTCGTTGAAACCGATTAGCAACACGACGGCCATGCCGGCCGCCTCTTCACCAACGCTCGCCCGCCATGCTCTGGCTTGTAATCTCGGACAGCTGTAGAGGCAGCAGAATCCTGATTCTCTAATCGAAACAAGAGCCTTGCTCTCTCCCGGCAAAAACAGCCGCTTGAGGAGCCTTCCTGAACCAGTCAGCTAGCGGTAGCAGCAGGTGAATAGCTTGGGCCTCAGTGGTGGCCAGGTGGCGTGCTGTTCTTGGTGAAGCTACTCGCTGTTGTCTCCTTCCTCATCACGCACGGTCGCCAGGAGGCAGAGGACCGGAGGCGCAGGCACAAGCACACGGCAGCGTTTGGAGGGTGCCGCCGCGCTGGAGTCACGATCTGTGAATAGCGCCGATGCTGTATCGTTTTTTTTATTACGGTGGTTGAGGAGCGGTATCGGGCACGTACTGGCTCGGGATCTGATTACGCGTTAACGGATTACAGACCGTTGCAAACAAACGGATGTAACGATAAGACTTACCATCTATAATGAAATTACGTTACATTTTAGAGAACAAACAGCGTATCTTAGTATTAGAAGCCGCTTTCCAATTCAAATTGAGGGGTCATATTCCAATAAACTTATCACATGATAACCAATATAGATTCATTTCAAAACATATGGATCAGTCATAAGTGAACGGTTGTTATTTATCATCTAAACACACCCTTACCAAAGGTGCGAAAGGGCCTACATGATGCCTAGGTGCTTCCAAGGTGTGCCTCCTTCAGGGCGTTGAGAGCAGCCATGGCGTTGTCGAATCCCTCCTCCGTCGCCATGGTCACGAACCCGAACCCTCGTGATCGCCCCTTCTTGTCGTACGCGACTCTGGCGCAGGCCACCTTCCCGTGCTTGCATGAACATCTCTCGCAGCCGGGAGTTATCCACCTTTGGGGCCAGATCGCCGGCGTAGATCTTCAACTCTTGTGCCCCGGAGCTGCCGCTGCTGGTCGCCGGAGTTCCCTGCCGACCGTTCGGAGTCCTTGCACGAACCGGAGATATCTCGGGATAGGGTAGGAACCACATGCACCTCGCGTCGTGCCATCCGGGCGGCAGCGTCTCCACCAGCGTCGCTGCGCCGTCATGGAAGCTGTACCTGTACACGCTGCATGGCTCCGTCTGCCCGCCTGAGTTGTCTCCGATGACGAAGTAGGCGGTGCCGCCGCTCACCTCCCCGCCGAACCGCGCGGCGTCGACGGCGAAGCTGCCCGGGAAACCCAAGAACAGGACATCGTCACCGAGCATGCCCATGTCATTGTCCCTCCTCGACCACCCCACCACCGGCTCCTCGCCGCCCGTTCTCCGTTCCAGAGCGTGCACCGACACGGACAGATCGCCGCCGCCGGCGGCCTCCTTAAGAACGCTGGCCAGCAGGAGTTCATGCTCGTCGCCACCGCGAGACTCCAGGAGGTAGCTGCACCGGCGTACCTTGCCGGGCTCATCCGGTAGCGCCGCTCGCGTTGTCACAGTCGTACGACAGTGGCAATTATTAATGTACGAGTGCACGGTCTTCCAGAGGACGTAACAGTTCGCCAGGTCTGAGCAGACGACGTCGCCGCGGTTGTAGACGGCGGCGCAGCAGCGGTCAGTAAAAAGATTACTTCTTACATTCATCCATGGCTCGTGATCGGGGCATTCGTCGTCGGGGCACAGGATGGCTCCCTCGAAATCTGAGAGAAAACGCTCAACTTTGCCAGGCGGGTGCGGTGTAAATTCGTACACGAGGATGGTGTCGTCGCCGGAGACGACGCGGTGGGTGTGATCTGGCATCCGGCGTCCCGTGTACCTGAGTGGGGAATAAGGCAGGCCGGCGGCGGTGAAAGGGTTGACGAGGCCGGGCTCGTAGTTGCCGCCGACCAACCACGCCCCAGTACCGTCGGCGCACGCGACCCTCCGGTCCCGGATGCAGATGCCCGGCGCGCGGCAGCTCGTCCTGGAGAAGACGCAGCGGCACCGCTGGTCTTCTAGGTCGACGCCGGCGTCGGACGGCGCGAGGAGCCACGGCAGGAAGTTTGGCGGGCGATCGGCGAGCGACTCGCCCCACGGCCTGCAGACGGCGCGGAAGCGGACGAAGTCGGCTGCGGCGTGGAGACGGCCGGAGATGTCGCGGAGCAGGTCCGGCGGGAGCTCCGACCACTGGGATTCGCCGGCGTCATCCGTCGTTGGGGGCATGATGGGATCGGGGGGATGGATAGATTGACTTCTCGTGCAAGTATATATCATCGAGATCTTTAAAAGTAATCCCGAAGTCACCGGAAATTTCGTTTGCCTAGTACTTCTTTGCTTTTATATGCAAACGAATCTGAGCCATGTATCCGGATCCAGTCCGGCGATCATGCATCATGGTCATCCTCGCCAAAGAACTATCCTCTCTAACTCCAATGACTCCATCTTTGCCCCCAGCAACCCTAATCTCTGCACTAGAGAGTAACTCGTGTTGTGCAATATTTCACACTCATCATGCCTAAAAACACTAAAGATTTCAGGCAATTATAAAAAGTGATTGCATATATATATGCGTGCGCGTGCATAAACACTTATATCCTTTTAGCCTGTACTTTTACAAAAATAAGCTAATATTCACCTTTACCAGCGCGGTATATGATGTCAAAATGAAGTCGGGTTACGTAGCCATGACTCACGAATCCACTGGCGTATCTATACAACTTTCCCTTCCTCTTAGAGGATGGGAAAGTCGTTGTCATCACCACAAGCCGAACAAAATATCTATGGAGAACAAAAGCAAATGAGGCTAACTTTTATGCCACAAACACATCAAAAACCTCGCAACGTCGTTTCAAAAGAAAGAAAACCATGCAGCCCTAAGGCCCCTAAACGCTAAATAAAATAATGCAAAAATCAACAAAAGAATTAGGAGCGCGATAAACCCATCCAAGATCGTGAAGCGGTCGTCTGGCTTCTCCACGGCGTTGAGAGCAGCCATGGCCTTGTGGAATCCCTTGTGCGTGGCCATGGTCACGAACCCGAACCCTCGTGACCTGCCACGATTGTCGTACGCGACTCTTGCGCTGGCCACCTTACCGTACACGCTGAACATCTCTCGCAGCCGGTAGCTATCCACCTTCGGGGACAGATCGCCGACGTAAATCCTCACCGGAGCTCCCGGACACTTCCGACTCCTCCGCGCAGGGATTCGAGATATGTTGGGCTGGGGCAGGAACCACATGCACCTCGCGTCGTTCCATCCGGCCGGCAGCGTCTCCACCAGCGTCGCCACGCCGTCGTGGAAGCTGTACCTGTACACGCTGCATGATGGCGCCGCCGCCGGCGACCCCAAAGCCCCCTGCCCGCCGGCCGAGTTGTTGTCGATGACGAAGTAGGCTGTGCCGCCGCTCAACTCCCCGCCGAACGTGTCGGCTTCTACGGCGAAGCTGCCCGGGAAACCCAGGAACATGACATTCTCACCGAGCAGGCTCAAGTCATCGTCCCTCCTAAGCCATTCCAACACCAGAGGCCCCTCGTCGCCGTTGTCCTCCTCTGCCAACGGGTACAGCACGTGCAGCGTCACCGTCAGGTCATCGGGCGTGCCGGCGGCGTCTTGAAGGACGCTGGCCAGCAGAAGTTCGTCGTCGGTCGACTCCAAGAGGTAGCTGCACCGGCGTACCTTGCCTGCGGGCACGTCCGGTAGCTCCAACTGCGCGTCGTCGATGACGTAGCAGTTCGCCAAGTCCACGCACACGATGTAGCCGTAGAAGTTGACGGCGGCGCAGCAGCGGTCAGTACTCAGACCACCGTATACAAACGTCCACTCTTGATCGCCGGGGCAAAGTAAGGCTCCGCGGAGACTCGAGTACGGATGGTCTACGACGCCCGGCGGCAGCCGAGAGCCGGGCTGCCATGTTTTGAAGTCGTACAAGAAGATGGCGCCGTCGACGGAGACGGTGCGGTGGGTGCGATCCGGCCACTCGCCGTTGGCGTCCTCGCGGGAGAAGGGCCGGCGGACGGAGGTGAGAGGGTCAACGAGGCTGGTCTCGTGGCCGATGCTGACCACCCACGCCGCCGTGCCGTCGGCGCACGCGACCCGCCTGTCCCGGCCGCAGATGCCCAGCGCGCGGGAGCTCGTCCCGGAGAAGACGCAGCGGCACCGCTGGTCGCCGGCGGCGTCGGGGTCGGACGGCGCCACGAGCCACGGCAGGAAGCGGGGCGGGCTGCCGAGCGCGGCGTGCCACGGCCAGCAGACGGCGTGAAAGCGGGCGAAGTCGGCCGCGGCGTGGAGGCGGCCGGAGATGTTGCGGAGCACCCCCGGCGGGAGGTCCTGCCACGGCGGGAAGCGGGGCGGACGATCGGCGTGCGCGTCGCGCCACGATCTGCAGACGGTGAGGAAACGAACCAGGTCGGCCCCGGCGTCGAGACGGCCGGAGATTTCACGGAGCAGCTCCGGCGGGAGGTCCGGCCACTGGGGTGCGGCGGCGGCGGCGTCAGTTGATGATGCGGCCATGTTGCAATTGGGTGGATCGATGGATTTCTCGTGGACAAACCGTACGTATTCCTGTACTAGTAGAAATGCCCGTGCGTTGCTACGGGTATTTTTATGTTGTTAGGTTGGTTTTGTCTTGTTGCATTTGTGGTTGTTTTTTTAAAAACAGTACGGTTGCTTAGCATGTATATTGATGTTGTTGCTTTCATGCTTTTTTTTCGAGTTTTTCATTTTGTATGAAGATTTAAAGCATTCAAGAGAGATATATTAAATTATAAGATTTCATAATGTTTGAATTTTAGATAACTTATATTGAATACAAAGGTAATTTAACGAAGCTCTAATGTGTGAACATTAAATTTTCTGCACAAACGAGTAATTTGTATATAATACGGAGTGATTAATACATCCCAAACCGGCCCAAATCCGCCCACTACAACCAATCGGCCCACTGCAACATCACCTCGCCTACGGCCCACTGTAACATCACCTCGGCGACACCGAGCTCGTCTCCGACGCGGCTGTCCTTATCCTCAACCCTAACTCCAGGCTTCGATCTGACGCTTCTGCTCCCCGCCGCTCCCACGGCCTGCCCTTGCTCGTCGCTGACCGTCCGCGCCGCCTTGCCCGCCCGCCGGATCCCCTAGGCCTGCCACGCCGCCATACGCTGCAGGCTCTAGGGCCTCCCGCCGGCCCCGCCTCCGTCCCCTCCGGTCGTGCGGTCGAGCGGTCGGTGCTTTGTCGAAGCTGCTTGAAGTCGTCCGTCACCACTGTCGCTGACGAGCCCATCGCGGAGGAGCACAAATGTCGGGCGGTGCTGCACCTGGTCAAGCGCTCTGCCGGCGAGTCGCTCCGCGACTTCGTCGATGCGGTCGAGGAGATGGCGGATCAGCTGCTGGAAGCCTACCATGGCCTCGATGAGAAATGGCGTGGTGCGAGCAGAGGTCGCTTCGTCGAGATGATTGTCATGGTTGGGTGCTTCTTGCTGGTGCTCATGTCGGAGAATGGAAGGCAGGAGGACTATGCGCCCAATGATCCCATCTTCAGCGCCCACGGTAACCATGTTTTCTGGAAGAAACCAAATCGACTCAAACCAGTAGAACAGATGCGCATACATTGTCTGATTCTAGAGCCATTTTCATGCAGGCACCTCAAACTACATTTTTATACCCCAGGTGGACCGCAATTAGAGTCACTAATAGCAGATAGCTTTCCAACTACTCGCAGTGTTGAAGATCTGAAGAGTCGTTATTATTCTGGTAATTTAATCTTGATATCTCAGTAGTCAGATGCATTGTGCTCTGTGAAATATTCCTTTTTGTAGCCTTCTATGTTTATAAACGCATTATACCGAAGGCTTTTTGTCCTGTTTTATGCTTAAAGCAATTCTATATGCATTTCTGTGCTCAGGAGGCAACATTGGACTTGTACAAGTAATTAGTTATTGGTGTACTCATGTTCAGTAAGTTTTTAATCATGTGAGGAAGTTTTTTGCGCACCATCTTGCATCATTTATCTTCTAAACCTAGTTGCAATGATGTCCAAATGCCTACTGGTGGTATATTGTGCTGTGAATGGACCGTGACATTAACCTTTGCGCTGTTGCAATTAATGAGTATATTGTATTTATTGTCAATGTTTTGCTCAAATTGTTGTGCCCCTGATTTCTGACCAACTGACCTTAGTTAGTCTATGGCAAATACTCAGTTTTGCAAAGTTAGTGCCTACAAATTAGAGTGTACGGAATCAGCTGTGCTTGTTTTTTGTGAACGACAAGGAGTTAATTTATTTTTTTTCCCCTTTTCAGCTTGAAGCAATTGATGGTGACTGGGAGGAAATTATCGATGACCTGATTACTGGATTTGAGAAGCAGCACAAGCGGAGGCTTGCATACAGCATTGCGTTATACTAATTAGTTATCGGTGTACTCATGTTCAGTAAGTTTTTAATCATGTGAGGAAGTTTTTTGCGCACCATCTTGCATCATTTATCTTCTAAGCCAACAATTCCACTTGCATTCTCATTGACTTATTGGTCTATGTTTCCTTTCAAATGTGAAATATTACATAAATATATCCTATTTATCTTTTAAAATGAATATAATAGTGCGTTTCTGTAGCAGCTATGTATCCTGAATGTTCCTTTTAATAATCACTTATTTTGTGAGGACTTCTGTATACACAATGTTTTTTGTGTATGTCTCAGTTGTACTGATCTTCTTCTTCTTCTTCATCTTCTTTTCTTCATCATGTAGACCTGTCAGTATCTTTATGTTTTTTGTCGCTGTTGCCCTAGAAAGTGCGACATATAGTTGTCCATGTGAGAAAACTGGTTCAGGTAGGTAGACGCCAACTGTTGGTATTGTCTGCCCTTGTGATTTATTTATTGTCATGGCGAAGCTTAGTCTGACAGGAAATTGTTTCCTCTTAAGACGAAATGGGAACATCTCATCGTCGGAGGGGCATAATGGGATTCTAGGCAAGAAAACTCTCATTCCAGAATGTTGTCCCAGTACTATTTCTGCATCAATTGAATTTTTTTGAAATCCTCGTACTACCAACCTTGTGCCATTGCAAAGTCCATTAGCTGGGTCGATATTCCTGAGTAATATGATGGGACAGTTAATTTTCAGCTTCAACATATGTGGCGGTAGTCCATTTGGTGTAAGTGTGTTCAGGAATTCTGTTGGATAGTAGTTATGAGGATCATCTTCTACTGAATCAAAGCTGTAATATACCATCTCATCTCCTTGGAAACGCTCAATCATTTTTAGATTTATGCTGTCCACGCAGTCATTCCTTGTTGATAAGATTGCTCTTGAAGTGATGTATGTTGGATCTTTTAGGAGAGCATTGTCCATTTGATAGATATTGTCAATCAATGTATCGAGGCCATTGTCATTTGTTGTATGTTGGACGCATATATTTGTAGGTAGACATATTTCTCCATTTTCATTTGTCTCTTCGGTTCCATTTCCTATTCGCAGTAGGTATTCTGCGAACCATGGGTCCTTTTGTGCCCTCATGTTGTGCACGAGCTCTAATTGTTGCATGCAATTCCAAAGGCCAGACCGTCTTAGTGATGCATCCACTATTTGAGCTCTTGTTCCCTTTCGCACAACAGGTAGAACTTGTCTAAAATCTCCACCAAATACCACTGTTTTTCCACCGAATGGAAGATTTGGCTGGTCCATTATGTCTCTCATACTTTTGTCTAGAGCCTCAACCGCTTGCCTCTTAGTCATAGATGCTTCATCCCAAATAATTAATGAAGCTGTTTGAAGTAGCTTCGCTGTCCCACTTTGTTTTGTGAATGAACAAATAGATCCATCATCTATTCTTAGTGGTATCTTGAATCTAGAGTGGGCTGTTCTCCCCCCTGGCATTATTGAAGCTGCTACACCAGATGTTGCTGTAGCTAAAGCTATCTTACCTTGTCCACGGACTGTAGCCAGTAGAGCTCTATATAGAAAAGTTTTTCCTGTGCCTGCTGGTCCATCGACAAAGAATAGGCCTCCTGAATCACTGTTAACTGCGGCTAGTATTTTTTCGTATGCAGCTTTTTGTTCCTTGTTTAGGTATGTATGCAAAGATGCGTCCTCTTGGTCTACCTCAATCATGGATTCCTCGATGATCTCTCTAGGTACGTCATTTGTCGTGTTTTGCTGTTCGTCAATCTCTGGAAGAGGAAATGACCGAATGTCTTTGCCCATTGATTGCAACATATCCCTGATATTTTTCAGCACCATTTGTTGGACCATGTGTTTTGATTTGCAATTTCTGCTATAGTCCTCTGACATTGCTTCGAGGTGGTTGTTCCATATTGTACGGATGTTGCTGGGCTCACAAAACACCAGAATTGTTGCAAATAGTCGTCGTAGTGATGATGGCATACGAAACAATTCAGCTTCCGTCATGCAGTCATCTATTGTATTATCTGCTTCAATTAGTCCCCTTTTTTCTGCAGATTCTTGAAAGGTTGGCACTATTTTTCCATCAATTGTTCGTAAGTCTTCGTAGCATGTAGCTCCTGTCACGTGGTTTAGTAGAACTCGAAGGTAATATCGTTCTCCTTCACCTGGATGTGCAGCCACTACTCTGCCAACCTGGTATGTAGCTTTCCGTTTCCTCTGTTGCCAAAACTTTCCCTGGCTGTTCCAAGTATAGTGTTCAGGAAAATCCCTGTATAGTATGTCTCGTGATTTTTCATCTAATCTGTTAGCTTCAAAGTATGCAGTTAACATTGACCTTTCCGTGCCATCACGGTTGATAATGTTCTGAATTTTTTCTTTTCCATGGTATGAAACCATGTGCATGTTTGGGAGATGAAGCTGTAGTTGCATGACTGATGGGTTTATCTTACTTAATTCAAAGCCATATATTCTCCATAGTGCTTCTGGAGGTGTAACCCACCGTGCATTTCGGTACTGTCTAATTTCATCAATTTCTCCTTCATCATCTGCTCCAGTTACAGATACAGAGGCCCGGTCATGTCCCTTGTAGATGTATTTGAATAGGTACTTGACGGCTTTAATGCTTGAGCATACCTCAACATTTATGTGGCAGTTGAAAAAGCGCAATAGGTATGGGTTGTAAGGAACAACCCATCTGTTATCTAGTTTACAGTTCCGGACTGTTTCGTTGCGTCCGTCATTCCGTCTTCTATACAAGGGGTAGGAGTCCTTGCCTTGAATCGTAGTTTCATTAAATGGTCTTGGATAATTGTTTTTGCAAGATGCTCGATTCTTTGTGCAAGGGCAATTTCTGTTTAATATGCCGCAAGGACCATGCATCATATGTTTGATGACCATTTTATATAGATCTGGATACTTGTGCTTGTCTGGCAGCTCGGCAGAGATTATTCTGTCATATTGCTCTGGACATGTATACTTGTATTTTCCGGTCATTATCAGCAAGAAGTGTGCATGAGGTAGGCCTCTCTTTTGGAACTCTACAACATAGGTATATGCCTTTACCTTTCCAAGAATGTGCTTTTTAAATAATTGATTCTTCATTTCTTCTAGTTTTGCCCTGAAAACCCTAACCACGAGATCTGGGCGATCTTGCGGTGTTTGTTCAAACTGTAGTTCTCGGGTGATCTCTTCCCAGTTTGGGTTGCAGGTCATTGTTAGAAATATGTCTGGCTTTCCATATTTGCGTACTAAAGCCATAGCATCTAGATATCGTCGCAATTTATCTCTTGGCCCTCCAATAAATGATGATGCTAGCACCGTTCGTTTTCCTACTTTATCTCCCTTTTGTTCTCCTTCTTGAATGCTATCCAGGAGGCCTTTGTATAGATCTGCCCTTATTTCTTTTTGATGATACCATATGAAGTCCAATCTGGAACTCTCAATCTTGATGTATGTATCAACGGCAAACTGCTGAAAAAGTCTACCACCATGCAATATTGGGTTGAATATACTTTGTCTTGCATGGAATTTATAGCAGTAATATTCTCTCATGGTTACCCACAGCTTACTGCTTGAATCTGTGTAAAAATTAGAATGCTAAAGTTAGAGGAATATTTATGTAGTTGTTTAATATTAGTAAAATAAATTTAGAAGACAAAAGTGTATGAAATTCTAACCTGGGTCGTCATTATTGTTGCAATCAACATTATCTTTTCTCAGTTCTTCCAATATTGTATTGGCCCTTGGGATATTTGAATGCCAACCGAGTTCAGCTCTTGGAAAGAATAGAGGATAAGACAATGGATCATAGCAGCCATAGTATGATTTGATGCCTTGTATTTCGTTGTTGTTTCCATGTAGTATTATATTCTTGTCAAATGTATTTCTTCTTTCATTTCCCTCAATCCACACTGCAGCTACCTCTGAAGTTATTGGTGCATTGTATGTTCTTTGGTCTAATCTTTGGTCAAGGTTCAAGATCAGCCTGTAGTCATCAAGGTTTTCGTTCTGTCCCAAAGTTATAAACTGTTTAGAGTATGGGTTTTCACGTAGAATTTGTGTTAAAATTGTGACTACATGTTTGTCTTGCTCGTACTTTTCTTCACGACAACGTCGATACCGATGCTCTAGGCTTGGATCATCATCGTAGAAGTACAACTCTAGATGCTTTGGATCTGAGCGACTATTTCCAAATGATTGTATATTGTGATACATCTGGCCATGAGCTCGAAAGGTGTAAATACCAGCTTTTTTCATGTCAGTTGTCTCACTGTCTAAGTGGCAATAAAGAGATGTAAATGAGAAGTGTCCATTGAAAAATCTTATATTGTTCCGAAAATGTCTTGCATCAGAATCATTGCTTGTCCAAAGTCTCATGAGTTCAGGAGGTGTCTCAGGATTGGCTAATCTAATCTGTCCTTTTCTGCAGCACAACCCCTCAGATTCATACTGAAATTTCTTTGCATTGCAGTATATGCAATTTTCTTTATTTTTCAGCATGTTTGTATTGTCTGGTATGTTGCTGTAGACAATGTCATATGGATCTGAGATCTTTGTAGCAGTTTCTTCATCTTCTCTGATTTCGATATCCACATCTCTGTCCCACTCTGTTGTTTTTTTTAAAATATAAAAATTTAGGAATGTACTAACATAATGCTGGAAGGATTTTTTTAAAGTATTGAAGGATACCTTGACATGAGAACATGTAATCATCCTCGTTCGTGTCTTGTACAAATATCACTCCATCATTACCTGTACAAAATTTTGTGAATGCATATTTGTTTTTCTTTTGTATCATGCAAGAATTTAATTTGGAGTTGATAACCTTACCATTATCTTCATCATTTGTTAGTTGTGTTGAGACATCAATGCTTTCTATGGTTGGGCATTCTGAAGAGGGTATTTCTGTTGGATGGAGATTGTTAGCATAATATATTGATGTATAGAATTTGCATATAATGTATTGAAATACGAAAGTTTTGTATAGAATTTAGAGTATTACCGAGATTCATCATTTCTGGCTATTTTTGCATTTCTATGTCATTGTCCTCTTCGCTCATAGATTCATATTCTTCTGATGATGAATAAATTACCCGCTTTTGTTTTTTCATGAATTTTTTGTTTTGACGGGCTAGCAATGTTTGCCTTTCTCCTGGTGTCACATGTTTAGTGTGTTTAACATTAAGGCTAGATGTACTGACTTCTACTGACATATCTGTTTCCATATATGCAGGATTCTCCATTGCAATTGAACCTTTCGTTGTTTTGCTGCTCCTCAATTCACGGTTAGTTATGGCTTGTTCTATTCTAGCTTTCTTTTGTTCTGGCTGCATATTTGCATATTTCTGTCTCTCTTTTTCGCATATTTTTTGGTACTGTGTTGCATCTCTGTCTTTTCTTCTATTATAGGCTTCACGTTGTTTTTTCAGTTTATGCTGCTTTTCTTCATCTGTCATTTTGGCATAACGTTCTGCATCTCTTTTCCTTCTCTTTCCATTTGCATCAATGTCTTGTGATTGTAACTCCACTGCATTTTGTGCTGCATCTCTACCTTTTCTTCTATGATAGGCTTCACGTTGTTTTTTCAGTTTGTCCTGCTTTTCTTCATCTGTCATTTTGGCATAACGCTCTTTATCTCTTTTTCTTCTTTTTTCATTTGCATCAATCACTTTTGATTGTAACTCCATTGCATGAGAATAGATGTTTCCTTTGTCTGTTGCCATCTTGTTTGGCAAATTGAACGGTGTTTTCTGCACAATAGGTTGAAATAAAGAGGCTTTCTCAGTTGGCAGGGTAAAAAAAGCGAGCTCTTGATGTAGAGGGCATGCTTACGAATGTTAACATTGGGAATTCCATAGGTATATTTGGTTGCTGGTTTAAGCACAACTTTGTCCAGGGGAATAGAAAGGAATAACCCCAAATAGACAGCTATATCATTCTCACCAGAACTACAACAGTACAGTGTACGAAATGACGGTGGAGAGGTGTTTAGACAGAGAGTTGAGCCTTACATGAACCAGATTCTAATGGTATGGAATTAGAATTCATTTTACTTACAAAGTGTTGCCTGATGTTATGGGATTTGTGTATCTGGTGCTTGAATATGTATTTGGATTCAGTATGAAGATCCAGTGCGACAAGAGGCTGCACGGAAGACGGTTCCAATACATGAGCTTGAGGAGAAGGCATTAGCTTCACTGGCCAAGGTTTCTCTTTAATTTACCACCTCTCTCTCTCTCTCTGTGACTATGGTCTTTTTTTAAAAAAAAAATACTAATAAAGTTTCTTTGGTACAAGTTTGACTAATGTTATTCTTATGTAGTTTTATGAGGGAAACTAACTTTCTCACCAGCCTATAGTGAAGCTTCTTAGTCCTGTCCTGTCATTGCCAACACCTAACAAAGCCGCTAATCAATGTGGATTGTCCCATTCCTCAGTGTCAGCCTCCAAGGTAGAAGGTGAATATTCGCTTCTGTCCAAGAACTCTCCTCTGGATCAACCTGAAAGTTAGCAATAGTTTCTTTCAGATGGTTTTATATCATTTATTACTGATTTTCCATCTTCTCATCCTAAATAAAATATTCTACTTTTCCATGTCACTATACTTCCATTTGTTGTAGCACTGGAAATGAAATAGTACCAAAACAGCTTGTACAAACTGGCTAACTTGTTTTTCTCTGTAGTAAAACTCTATGTTACGTGAGTCAGATCAGTTAGTTATGTCGCGGTTTCAGTTCATAATATGTGCCCACTTGATTCTCGAAAGGTTGGTTTGGAATACAACATCTAGACAATTTTGCAGAACCAAATCGACTATTCTCTCACTGGTATTTGCGTCACATATTCAGTTTTCTTTTGTACTGAAGTTAGTCCTAATTCCTAAACTCCTCTTTGCATCTTCAGGTGTGAATACACATCTATATTGTTTCAGTGTAGAACATGGAAATGATAACCTTAAAAGCTTTGTATGCTCTGAACAGTGTGGTCCAAGTTTGCTTGATACAATCCTTCTTTCTCAGGTTTTGTAAATCCAAGAGTTGGTGCATTTTGTTTATTCTCATAACACCATATGTAACCTGTGATTTTTATTTGTGCCAGTGGGATAATTTTGCTTGGAAGGGCCACTTGGACTATGACGTTACAGCTTGCCAACTTAAGGTCATCCAAATAAAAGCCATGGTGTTTCTAATTTTGATATCTTACTGGTTTTTCTTTTATCATGCCAATATAGATAAACCTTAATCAATGAGATTTTTTCCATTAACTGCAACAGTATCCAGATGGTACTTGTATACTATATTAATGAGTATCTTTTCATTTTCTTTTGTTTTTCTTGAATTTTATTTTTACTTCTTTAATTTTCTTTATGCAGTCTTGATGATCAGAAGACTAATAGTGAAAAACATGGCCCAGTGGTTAACGTTGACAAGGTACTATGCTGCTACTGAATATTTCATTTTTCAACTTGGCATAAAGTTTAGTACCAAAACAGCTTGTATAAATTGGCTAACTTGTTTTTCTCTGTAGTAAAACTCTATGTTACGTGAGTCAGATCAGTTAGTTATGTCGCGGTTTCAGTTCATAATATGTGCCCACTTGATTCTTGAAAGGTTGGTTTGTAATACAACATCTAGACAATTTTGCAGAACCAAATCGACTATTCTCTCACTGGTATTTGCGTCACATATTCAGTTTTCATTTGTACTGAAGTTAGTCCTAATTCCTAAACTCCTCTTTGCATCTTCAGGTGTGAATACACATCTATATCGTTTCAGTGTAGAACATGGAAATGATAACCTTAAAAGCTTTGTATGCTCTGAACAGTGTGGTCCAAGTTTGCTTGATACAATCCTTCTTTCTCAGGTTTTGTAAATCCAAGAGTTGGTGCATTTTGTGAATTCTCATAACACCATATGTAACCTGTTTTTTTTATTTGTGCCAGTGGGATAATTTTGCTTGGAAGGGCCACTTGGACTATGACGTTACAGCTTGCCAACTTAAGGTCATCCAAATAAAAGCAATGGTGTTTCTAATTTTGATATGTTACTGGTTTTTCTTTTATCATGCCAATATAGATAAACCTTAATCAATGAGATTTTTTCCATTAACTGCAACAGTATCCAGATGGTACTTGTATACTATATTAATGAGTATCTTTTCATTTTCTTTTGTTTTTCTTGAATTTTATTTTTAGTTCTTTAATTTTCTTTGTGCAGTCTTGATGATCAGAAGACTAATAGTGAAAAACATGGCCCAGTGGTTAATGTTGACAAGGTACTATGCTGCTACTGAATATTTCATTTTTCAACTTGGCATAAAGTTTTGCATTGTACAAACACATGTAGGAACTTTAAAGTTACTTAGGATCTGTTGTATTTTATCTTTTGTTTTTCTTGAATTTTATTTTTACTTCTTTAATTTTCCTTGTGCAGAAATTTGGGAATAAGAAAGCAGCAAATCCCTTCTTTCTACGAAGAAGCTAATGTTGAAAAGGTACTATGCTGCTACTGAATATTTCATTTTTCAACTTGGCATAAAGTTTTGCATTGTACAAACACATGTAGGAACTTTAAAGTTACTCAGGATCTGTTGTATTTTATCTTTTGTTTTTCTTGAATTTTATTTTTACTTCTTTAATTTTCCTTGTGCAGAAATTTGGAAATAAGAAAGCAGCAAATCCCTTCTTTCTACGAAGAAGCTAAATAGACTTAAAAAAAATTACCTTGCAACAGAAGTTTTTTTAAGTAGTCCACTTTGACTGATAGATCCCCAGATCTTCAATTACCAGCCCCAAAAGTGCCACCCTATTTTGGTAAACATGAATCTAGAATAAGCAATATGGATGGTTTTCAGCATTATCAGTTGGAGGATCACGTGAGGAAAAGGCATACAATTTACGCTGAAGTACAAGTCTGATGGTCCGAATTTGCTTGCTCAGATCCCAGTTGACATCCACCTCAGGTTGTATTGAGGGGCTTTCTATTTGGAAACTAAACGTGTTGCATATTGGTTAGTTATTAAGGATGTATATATATATTAATTGGTGTATCGCAGTCCGTTTTGGTATACGTTAAGTATTCAAGTCCGAGTACAACTTCTATATGGATTGCAGTCCGTTTCCTTTTCCGGCTGCTGCGGTGACTGATATTTTGTTCTAGTCCCGTTGGGTACTATGGTGCGTAACTAAACTGGAATATGAGACCAGGACAGCAACAGACTGCTACATGGCTCGCTCGTAACATGACATGGAAAGATGTTGACTTCAATGTTGATATCCTAGAAGGTTGCTGCAGCGTGTGACCAGAAAAAAATGCATGACCTGTTTGCATAGCTTGCTTTCTGAATTTAAAGTACTAATAACAACTCCAAACAGCACCCATATATCCACTCTCATAGACAGATTCATGACTCCAAACTAAAAAACATTACAACTTGGGTGTGGAGCTAGCAGTTAATTCTTCATAGGTTAAGCTCCCTACAATGTCCTTTTTTCAAACCCCCGGCGTGCAAGAATTTGAGCGACACTCCACATGTTGATGCTTCACTTCTGTGCAGTCTCTTTCTAGAATGCCAAGTTACCGACCATCCACTGCTGCCTGTGTGCGTGTCCCGCACAAGAACTATACAAGTTAGTATAACGCAATGCTGTATGCAAGCCTCCGCTTGTGCTGCTTCTCGAATCCAGTAATCAGGTCATCGATAATTTCCTCCCAGTCACCATCAATTGCTTCAAGCTGAAAAGGGGGAAAAAAATAAATTAACTCCTTGTCGTTCACCAAAAACAAGCACAGCTGATTCCGTACACTCTAATTTGTAGGCAGTAACTTTGCTAAACTGAGTATTTGCCATAGACAAACTAAGGTCAGTTGGTCAGAAATCAGGGGCACAACAATTTGAGCAAAAGATTGACAATAAATGACAATATACTCATTAATTGCAACAGCGCAAAGGTTAATGTCACGGTCCATTCACAGCACAATCTACCACCAGTAGGCATTTGGACATCATTGCAACTACAAACATATATCGCTTTAGATATACCATATAAGACAAGGACAACCAGGCAGCAGGGCATTCTGCAACAATAACTGTTCAGGGGTATTACATGAGGAAACAGCAGAAATACCTCAAATAAACATCACTTTATCAAATAAGTTATGAAAGATGGAAAGTTAATTACAATGAAGGTGCTAATTTCATACACTGATTCTCACTGCAAAATAGGTGTCTATTGAAATGGTTTTTTCTACACTATTTTTCAAGGGACAAGAGGTCCCAAGATATGGTCTGCAAAATAGGTGTCTATTGAAATGGATTTTTCTACACTATTTTTCTACACTATTTTTCATCACCTTCCTTCTTTTCACTGTTGAGTATTGCAGATACAACTTATGAAGTCCAAGACACCGGAGGACATATTGTATTTACATTCATTGTCTTTGTATGTTAGTAGTTGTCCCAAAATTTGCTTTCTAAGCTCGTACCCATCCTGCAGAATTATAAATTTTTGTAATGTAAACAAACAGCAGTAAATTTGTATATCTAAAAAAACAACATTAATTTAAAAGTTCCATGGTACTGACCTTTAAAAATGGCAATTGTAGTTCTTCATCTTTCCATGTGGACATAAAGAGGGAAACAAGATAACCGGATAGTTCCCTGGTATAAGATAGATTTTTTTAATAAACAAGATAACCGGATATCACTTGAATGTTGATGACGATCAATTTACTAATTTCTAAAGTCGTATTCCTAAAAATCACTATTTTGATAGTTTGTGTCTGTCCAGTACAATCTGAGCAAAACTTTGATTTCCATAAATTGATAGATGCTAACAATGCCAACCATCAGCTAATGTTTATTGTTTGTGTCTATCATCCACGCGAATGTTTACAAACAATAAACATTAGCTGATGGTCGGTGTTAATGTCCTTTTATGTTTTAACTTCACAGGCATCCTAACAAAAGTGGCAGAGTAAATATCGACTCAAGAATCAAGCACACAAGTTCAGCCATGTTGCCAGAACCAGCTGAACCTAAAAAATTGCTAAGGATACTGTGTAAATATAATGGTGGTGTATTCATGATTTCATGTAGCTCAAATGCAGCAAGAATGACAGAGTTGGGATGCATCCAGTCACTTTGATTGTCGATAACTACAGTGTGGAAATCGACTCCTATATATTCACATAAATGATGTAACTCCAATCATCATAGCTTATGAAAGATTATCAAGCAGAGTGTGCAGTGTGCTCAATGAGGTGTAAGCAGCATACTTGGTCAGCGGTGATCATCAAAGTAGTCTCTTGAAAAGTTATAGATAATATTTTAAAAATGATTCAAGTACCTGTTCTGAACTGTAACATCAGGTATGATTATTTGACGCCACAGGAAAATATCCTCGTTCCATATAGATCCAGGGCATGTTTTTGACATGGCTTTTGGTAAGTATTCAGCTATCCATAAAAGTTTCTTCACATATCTTGCATTTGGGTTGTATTGGTAAATAGGATTAAGAGGAGTTGGATCCAAAATGTATAGTGTTCTGGTGTCTTTATTGAGTACAATAAGAATGAAGCCACCATTGAATTCTATTGGCATAAGAATCTGCATTTGGCAAGTTGTTAGAATAGTGAAAACAACGGTGGTGGTAGGTGTAGAGATATTTTCCTTACTGTTTTGCATCTTGAAACACTATATGAAATACCAGGCCAGCTACGAACGGTCTCTGCTAGCCGTTCCACATCCAAGTTTTTACGGTAGTTTGGGTGTCATCCAAAATCTGTAGTAACCTAGGAAATTAAATAATAATTGTTTAGAAATGTGATCAAAAGGGATGTGTACATGTATATAGACACGTGAAAACATATAAGAACATACCCAAAATTGCAGGTCCAGACAATGTTTTGATACTGTTCCTTTGGTCTTCTTCACTAATTCAATGTTGTCGAACATAACCTTTCGTATGACCAAATTAAAACAATCATGGTCCATGGCCAAATCCTCATTTATAATTTCTTGCAGCTTTTTGACAGTCAAGGTAATGGAATATGGTTTGGAGTTTTGGATCCATACTTTCCTAAAATTTATTAGGGAAATCAAATAGTGTATGCGTTAAATTGTATTGGAAATGTCGAGCAGTAGTAATTTGAAATGTCTTACTTCAATGTTTCTGCACAATTGATTGATTTGATGTAGGCGCAAAGGCCGTCAAGTAACTCTTGCTCACTCATTGTAGAAAGAATGGACATTAGTGACTGGTATTTATTTTGATCTGATAATGACTCTAATTCTTTGGATTTCATTTCATGAACAGATAATGATTCTAAATCTTTGGATTTCATTCCATCATCTTGACTTTCCAATATCACAACATCATTTGAATTTTCCTCGGTATCATCATTTTGTACAGACTTGGTAGACATTTCTGCTGTGTTTGTTTTCCAACAAAACAATATGCTGGCTAACTTCTGTCTAAATTGACTAATATCTTCCTATAAAGTAGCAATGAATGTGGGTAAGTATAAGCCTTAATATGACATCAGCTATAAAAAATATACCTGTGTAATAGCATGAGATAGTGTCTCTCCAGTCCAGTATTCCATAAACTTGAGCATAAATAGACCACAAGATGAGCTGTATGGTTACAGAAAAATAATTATTCAAAAAAAGGCAAAGAATCTTACAGAAGATACATGGCATATAGATTAAATAAACTACAAGAGAACATTCTTAGGTTAATGTGTTGAAGCATACCTGTCTTTCTGGATTGGTTTTTCCAATTGTTCTGTGATCGTCCATTCAGTAACTTGCAGGTTTTTCCAATTATGATCAATCAACTCTTCTTCTTTTTAAGAAAGCTCAAATGGCATCGCAGTCCTTTTAGCTGTAAATAAATTGAATATATTAACCAATAGTTAAAGCTATTGAGATAAGCGGTGGATCATATAGAATATGTTATTAAATAAATAAAGGGCGATAAATGCTATAGTAACTTACCATATTAGTGAGGTCATCTCGATGCAACTTCCAACATAATGAGTCTAGTACATGTATCTCACAATTTTTTACGTTAAGAATAGCTAAATACCAATGTGTTTCTTCTATATTTACTGGAAGTAGAATCTACAAGTAACAAGACAATAAATTAGTTGCCTACTGAAAATGGACAACGACAGGACAAAGCAGTGCAGTTGGGGAAAGTAACTCCAACAACAATAGGGTAAGTCAAATATTTATATGTACAAAAAATAGGAGTTTCAGGCAAATATAGAAAGAAAACTACACTTTTAGAAATTCAGCCAGTGCCCAGTGCAAGTTCCATAAAGAGGACTAAGTAAAAAAAAAAGGATTTTGCTAATCTAGGACAGGATTTTGCTAATCTAGGACAGTACATATATACATGTGATTAGCTTGTTATGACAAAGGTTACACTATTATCTATCTATAAGAGTAGATATAATAAGCCAAACCTATAATTTGTAAAATATGCAAAATACAAAAATAGATGTTACCATTTCATGTTTTAGATATTTTTTCACAATCTCTGTAATAAAGTTGCCACCTTCATTTATTCCAAGTAGTCCATCTCTTTTTATCAGTCCTGTGATAAAAGGATTCTCATAATAAAATTTAATATCATTCATATTTCGTAGATGAGCCGTATCCTTTATACAACATATATATGCGCTGATTACCTGTAAAGATTAAAAGATACATTAGCAGACATTAATGATATGATATTTAGAAAGTGTTTTATGAAAGTGTACATACATCATCTTCCACGTATTTGCTTTGATCTAGCAGGCACAACAATTCTTTTTGTTTGACAGATATATCGTCTATCTTCACCAGTACATCAGATTCCAAAGATGTTTCAATTGCCATTATAGCACAAAAATCAAAATCGCTCATTGTATAATCTGTCAAAAGTAAAGTAATTTGAACAATCATAACTGAGGGAACTGACAATGTATATAATGAAAAAAATACCAAATACCTTTTGGGAGATAATCATATGCTTTATCCAATGGGTCACAACAATCAATTTGGTTATCTGATTCGAAAACAATCGATTCAGAATACTTTGATTGTTTAAATGGCCTATCATTAAGATCCACATCACTGGGTGATTCAATGTTCAAATCCATTATCTCAAAGCGAGTATTATTCCACGCCAAAATCTACCGATCCAACACCCAGGAAAAAAGTAGAAAATAAGATTATAAGCAATTGCAGTCATCAATAAGAGTGAATAAAAGAAGTTAAACAGCATCCCCATCCTGATAGCGAGGCAGATTCACCTAATTACCTAGCTTGGCACGACGAACACCTTGGAGAACGAACCTACCGTGAGGACTCGCTGGCCGGGGCTGATGATGAAACGGACGGGGGGCTACAGCCGAGAAATCGCGACCACCAAAAGTAGGATTGTCCCCCAAAAAGTTCAGGACAGCCCGATATTCCTCCTCTTCTGTTTATATTAGAAGATTGTTCAAGATGAGTACGAATCAAGTTCGATTTCATGTTGGTTACGACAGACAATACGGATCGGAACGTATCTGAGAGAGAGTGGTGGTGGGGGTGGGGGGAGGTGGGGCTATACCAGGAAGGGCGGGGGAAGGACTCCTCGTGCGCGGCAGCCATTCCCGCCGCCGGAGGCCATATCTCGGCGGGCACATCTCCTCCTGCAGCCGCTCCTTCTCCCGCCCAAGTAGGAGCGGCCGGCTGGGGACGCATCTGGACCCCCTCTCTTCGTGCGCAACCTCGCCGCCGCCATGCTCCGGCCACCGGCGCGCCGCCGGCCGGAAATAGGTGCAGCGCGGCCGGCCACGGCCCTGCTCCGCCGAATCGTCGTCCTCCCCGCGAATCGTCGTCCTCCCCACCCTATGACGGCCGCCGCCCTCCTCATCCTCCGCGGCTGCCCTCCATGGCGAAGAGAAGAGGCGAGGGGCGGGCCATCGGTGTGCCGCCAGAGCGCCACCAAAATCGTCGAGGTCAAGCCTTGCTGAGGGTGCGGGCGAGCTCCGCAGCGTGGGCGAGCTCGATCCCGTCCACCCAAGGCCGATGTCGCTCGAGCGAAGGTGTCCGGAGGCGGAGGGATGTGGATCAGAGCGGAGATTTGGGAGTGGAGGGTGACTGCCGGCTCGAGAGCGGACGGAGCAGAAGGGGAACATAAGCTTTTTCGGCTTAACCCCCTCTCTTCCCTTCTTTTTCCGGCCGACATCCCCTCTCTTCAAAATTGGACTGCGGGTTGATTACTGAAAACTTGAGGGACTTTTTTGCAAAATGACCACGACGGTTGAAGGATTGAAAGAAACATCCTCTCTTTTATATTAGGTATAGGTATAGATATGCGCATACATGACAAGATCCATGCACCACACGGACAACCTTTGGGGCTCGGACTCGGCGCCGACTCCGAATTTTGTGCCCTGCGCGTGCGACTCCGAAACTTGTTGATGCGGCCCTGTTTGGATACATCTGTAGGAGTCCACTTTAGGTGTCCACATTTTAAGATATTTTTAGAACTTGTGTATCCAAATATAGATCCTAAAAGTGCACTCCTAAATTTTAGGAGGGTCATTTTCATTAGGAGGACCAAGGGGTTTTAATGGATCCTATTTCTCCTAAAAGTGGTCCCCAAATCCCCCTTTACCCCTATTGCCCTTGCATGTATTAATGATGTGAACAGGGGTAGTTTAGAGGAGTAATTGAGAGGTTAAAATGATATTTTTCCTCTAAGGTCCTAAAGATTAGTAGTCCATCCAAATAACCCTGTACTAAAGGACTAGCAATTTGAGGATTCTAAGAATTCGGAGTATGCACCAAGTCCGAGCAGTCGAGGATCCCTGTAAAATTCTTAATCTGACTTCCCTTTTTTTCCCTAGAAGTACTCTCACCCACTTTATCATTGTAGTTGTCATGCATATGTACACGAGTAATATCTGGGAAAGTTGTTGGGTACTCTTATCTTTATTGAAGCAACCATTGATAGAAAAGCCTAAAGATGGTTGGTAAACGACAAACCGACTATAGCTAGAGGATATAATAAAGCAAAGATGCTTGAAATGCATCAAGTGTGAACTGGTGCTTGAATGTGCTGCCACACTGAATTATTTGCTTGAAAAATATATGGGATGGATGGTTCAACAATGTGAGGCCTAAACCCTTTTTGAGAAGACGGTGGAAAAGGCGCATATATAGCTAAAAATAATAGCAAAAAGCCATAAGAAATCAATCAGCAAGCAACAACCTCAACAAAATCTGACCTCTTGGGTCCCTTTAAAAACCCCTCCATCGTACAGTATATTCCCATCCTCATCGATCACCATTTGTGTTTTAAGAGTTCTAGCTATTTAGTTCTTCCAGAGTTCTACTCAGTTAAGGTACAACCTCTATCTTACTTCTCTCACAACTAGTTTGTGTAGGAAATTGGTTTCAGTATCTTATATCATCTACTTCAAGAATAAATGTTGTCTTGCAAAGTTGTCTCATGTTCCATGTATCAAGAGTAAGCAGTAACTCTAGTGTGTCCCATACATTTAGGTACAAAAGAAATGGATCATGCTATTGACATTCATGCATCCTCAAAGAAGCCCGCGCTAGAGTCTAAGCAACAGATGATACGTGAGTTTTGGAGAAAGAAACAAGAAGAAATTGAGGCAATCGAGGACTTCAGCAAGCATGCAATCCCCATGAGACGTCTCAAGAAAGTTATTAGTGCTAACAAGGGTAAAATTATGATGAGATTTGACACTCCATCCTTCCTAACAAAGGTGTGTGAGATCTTTGTGCAAGAACTTTCATTCCGTGCTTGGATGTGTGCCCATTCCCAAGACCGTGGCGTCATACTGGACTCTGATATTGCTGATGCTGTTGCCTCCATTGAGCCCTATGATTTTTTTAATAATGTTCTACCCACTGATCTAGAGGAGTACAACTCTTCTCTTCGTTCAAAGCCTATTAAGAAGCACCATCATTTGTTGATAGATAAACCATCAACACCCACCCACCTTCCTTCCGATCAGTACCAAATGCCACAATTTATTCCTCAATCTGTAGGACATTCCACCTATGTTCACATTTCTCCTCCTTTGTCACCAAAAACAGGTTGCCGTGTGCCTTTATCCTTGACATGTGTACCACAGGAACCATATCCCTTGATGCCAACAACAATCACACCTGCACCCATTGTGAGTGGAAGAATGGTGTTCCTTAGGAATAACATCAGCAACAATGTTGATATTTTAGGTGTGACGACCCCTCTACCAGTACCTCCAAGTGCACAGCCAAATATTCCAAATAACCGCTACATAAGCACAATTGCTTCTACTTCTTCAGATTGTGTTGGTTATGCTAACACTAGCAATGTTGTTACTCAAGATGGAGGTTCATCTGCTTTGCAATGCTCATCCCCTTCACCAATTGCTAATAACAGTGGCCCCATTGCTACTTGTTTAAATCATATGAAACCAGAGGTTGCACAGATAAAAAATGACATACATGCTCATGGTACTGATGGCATTGACCCTGAAGCTACAACTGGTGTCAATGATGGTCAAAATCAACATGGAAGCTTAGATGCGGAAGTTTCTACTATAGCTAATGTAAGTGGGTATAGCAGCAATATCAACTGGGATGAAGTTGACATGGCCGATGACTCCTTGCTGATTGAGTTTTGGGAGGATATCTTTATGAACAAAGACCCAGCACCTTCTCCTACCGCTACTTCTACTACAGATCATGTTCCATTTCCTTGTGATATGCCGAAACTTGAGGGATTTGGTCATGAGTTGTATCTTCTTGATGACATCGTCTCTAGTGCAAGCACCAGCAGAAGGCTTAGCTAGATGGGATCAAGGGCGGGAGAAGGAAGAACAAATATTTAGTAACTAGTCTCTCTCTCTGTGTATGATATGGTGTACCATGCTTGGTTCCATATATGTAAAAACGAAATGCTATACTAATGCAATGCAAAAGAGGCCTCCTATCATGGCTTACCTAGCAAGCTAGCACACACAAAAAATCAGTGGGCTGTCCTGCAGCCGGACAGCAGCTGCTACAGTAAAACGCACAGCTGCTGCTAGATGCCCAGACTGAATGGGGAAAAAAAGATGCTTGGCTGCAGCTGATCGACTGGCATGTACCAGCTGCTGCAGCCGCAGCTGTCCAAATAGCCGAAGGGAGGAGTGCTCAAGTACCAATGCGTCATAGGAACCTCCCTAGATAGCATGAGTGCTTGACGGCATGGAATTGAAGCCTAAGGCACCCATAGTTCAATAGGGCAAAGGAAGATGGAAAGGCCAAACACAGGACCAGATTGCATTACTCAAGGCCAGGCTTGGGCTCAGGTCCCAAGCCTAACCCCCACGCAACCCATACCTGATCCTGGAAACATCATTCTCAAAGAGGGAAAAAGGGTGGTAGCCGCGGTACAAATCTGTGGGCAAACGAAATGCAAGAACTCATGATCTTATTTCTCAGGTAGCAATACATCTTAACATCAATTTCTGCAACATGCTAAAAATGAGAGGGTGAGGGAGGGAGGGAGAATCCTCCCTGCAAAGTACTTTCAGCATGTTGCACATATTGGCTTATTTATTAAAAACCAATGGGCGATATATGTGTTTGACCTTAAAATCAACACATATGCACTTCTCTTATTAGGTGATATATGTTTGATCTTAAAATCGATCCTGCATTAATTAGGAGGCTATCACTTCCATAATGTAGTTCTCAATCAACTTCTTATAGTCGACGAAAGACCAGACAAGCTGCATAATTAGAGCAGTATCAATCCACTATGTTCTAGTGTTCTTGGGTGAGTTCCTGGTGTGTACCTCCCTGAGGTGAAGCTGACAAGTATGAACTCGAGCACTTATTTCTCAGTAAAATTACATCACATCCTTTTCTCCGTACAAATATCAGCATCAATTTGTGCAACATGCCACACATGAAAAGGGCAGAAAGAGAGCACTAAATACAAAATGATTTTCAACGCCACGGCCGCAGAAGTTCATGACAAAAAAAACACATTATATGACAAGCAAGTGCCATTGAAGCATTCAAGTGAAACAACTCAACCTTGATAAGAGCATTTAAACTACTTGATAGTTAGCAGTGAGCAAACGAGCCCGCTGTGAAAACTTCGGAGGGTTGCCTTCCTTTAAAGGAAGGATTCCAGCAACCTGAAAAGTTTCAAGGGAAGACAATTAACAAGGTACGAAAAGGGAGATACCAAACTTGAGTGGGCTCAATCGATCAGTATGTGGGAACTGGGAACCGACCTTCAAATCACTGAAAGTACTTGATGCAGAAAACCCAACAGAGATGGGGAAAAATGATGATGGGTCAGCTGGGGGAACAACAAATTCCATGGAACCACTGCAAACGGTACAGAAAGCAATAGTTAAGACGCAAGAAGCTACAAAATAGAATTATAACCATGATCGTCAATATTCAAATATTTCGGACCTGCGGTTTGACTGATCGATAAGGAGAATAGACCATTCCAACACAGAGTTCCTAGAGTCAAATCTGCTTGCACAAGGAAAAGTGAAACAATAAAAAAGTTGCTGAGACAACAAACACATGCTCAGTTCTATAAAACAAAGAAAGGTGCATAATGTAATGCCATGCCAAAATGGAATGATGCAGTAAACATCATAGTTTTATATAGACTTAAATAGTGTCCAACCATCTAGGATGCAAAACTCGAGCTATATACATAAAAGAAAAAAGTCCAAATTACTCCCTCCAACTATGACAAAAGTCCACATAACCCCCTAAACTGTAAAACCGTTTACTTAACCCCCTGATTTCTCAAAACCAGTTTATTTTTCACCCTTGCTATTCAACTAAAACCAGTTTTGACCAAGCGGATAGTGGACTGCTTGTTTTGATGACCGAGATGTCCACATCATCAACCATTATCCACGTCAGCTATCAGCTGTCTCCCCTACATGGTTGTCGTCGCCACCCCTCTCTCGTGCTCTCTTCTTCATGGACTCTGGCACCTTGGCTAACGCCACTACCCTCTGTTATTTCTTCTCCATGACCAAAGCAGCAGCAGGAGCTCCACATCTCCAACGAGCAAGCACCAGGAGCTCTGTTCCCTCTGTTCCTTCTCTACGCTAGCAAGCACGAGCTCAAATGCCAAGCAATAGGAGCAGAGTAGCAGACACATCTGCATCTCCCTCTTCTGATTCCCTCCAACGAGCAAGCAAAATCCATGGAGCTCAAGCACACCAGCACCTTACTCCCATCCGCCACACAACTGCTCTACATCCAGGTCCAAATCCAGCAGCCACTTGGAATATGGTGGGCCATCAGCAGCTGCTTGGATTGTGAGGGAGTGCATGATGACCAGGATCTGCAGGATTGAAGGCTTTGGAGGTGTGGAGCCATGGAGGGCAGTGGTTGCTGCGTTGGAGGCACTGGAACAGCGACACAAGGACGCACAGGAGCAGCGACACAGAACGATGATATGCCTCAATCAGATGTGGATTTTTGAGGATGTGGCCAAAACTGGCTTGACTTAGATGCCAAGGTGAAAAATGAGCTTGTTTTGTAAACACAAGGGGTTAAATAAACGGTTTCATAGTTTAGGGGGTTACATGGACTTGGACCATAGTTGGAGGTAGTAATTTGGACTTTTTCCTACATAAAAAGTCCATTGTAACAGCTTGATATATCAGTTATAACAGCGAAACAGCAGGTGTTATCACAGTTGATCTTAAGATTAGCAATAAAAGGCCTCACAAAAAAAGACCAAACCAAGCAGCGTATGGTCATGCACTAGTCACAAAGAATTTATGCAATATACTATAGTAAAGCATAACATATGACTATGCTGAAAAGGAAAGGAAACATTACTTCCACTCTCCATCTATCTGTTTAACACTTGGAGCCTCCCGAAGTGCTGGCAGAGGTATAGATATGACAACATTGTGCAGATCAAACATCTCAGAAGCTTCATATTCAATATTGACATAGGTTTCATTTCCAGATACTGACGGCCAGCAGTTGACTACATCGAGCAAAAACATGTTACTGAAAGTTCAAATCAGCAAAAAATCTCACACAAGAAAACAAAGTGATTTTGCACCTGACAGAGGTAAAGATGACTCATCCATCCCCTGGATTCTCCATTTCACCAGAGGAGTTTCGTTCTGACCACTCGGGAAGGGCCTATTTGGATCTTTTGCTCCCAAAATTTGCTGACTGTTAAACAACTCCTTGTTGATATTTGGGTGTGTTTTAAAGCTAAGTCCGGGAATATCTTGGCTTTCAATCTACAACACACCATATATTAGAAAATTCAGTTCATAAACTAATTCATATGATTATACACTGCTGTGCAATAAAGTTGCTTACGCCAATAAAAAAAGACAACAAAAGACACATAAATGAAGGTGAAAGTTACAGTATAGAATGGTGTTGTCTTTGGGGGAGCAGTACAGGAAAGACCACAACAGTGAATAGAATACAATATCAATGTAGGTTCACATAACAAGGGAAATATAAAGTTATATTCTATTTTGCACTATTCAGTTATAGCTTTCCATACACACATAAGCAAAAAGGGTAAAAAGAACAAGTAAAATGCTGGAATTTAAGAAAGGCATTACCTGCAATTGGATGAAACCATCAGCATCATTAAGAACCTGAAGAGCAAGGGTTCCTTGAACATCAAAGTTATTAATACCGCCATCTCTTTTAGCAACAACATTGAGCTTCTCTTCTATAGTCACCATGACAGGGTCAGTTGGTGGAAGAGAAGGTGATCTTGTAGGAACCGAACTTGTCTGTACATCCTCCAAAATGACTTCTCCTTCAGCTTTCAATGACTCAAGGATCTGATTTGTCTTCTGTGTCTTGCCTAATTTCATACCAAGACCTTTGCCAGGTGCAGTAGCAGTTGTAGATGGACGACCTGTAGAATTGCTGCTTGCAGTTAGATCAAATACAGGTCGTGTGCTAGCCTGTACTGTCTCTAGCATTTTGACTGGGAATCAGGTATTGTACTCATGAAAATCTGTTTCCCTAATACTGAGTCATGAAAAATCTGATAAAACTTAAGTAGAGGATGAACAAAAGAAACCCAAGATTTGTTTTGCTATACAACAGCCAGTTTCTATTTAACTTGAATCCAACCATTGTATGATTAAGTTAGATAGATTAACGCAATAAGACTAGAAATGCATCATGAAAGTGAGACAGAATACAGTGGTATGTAAGATTCTTCATTTCTTATTAAAACAGTATTGACAACCAAGCTACATTCGGTAGGTAAGAGGCTCCAGGTGTGAGGCTCCCTGCCCATATTGAAACCCAGGCGCTTGCAGATAGGGCATGCGACCATCTCCTGTGAGCTGCACTGGTTACGCATCGCTGCAGACCCCAGGTTCAGTGGTTCCCTACCTTAGGGACCACATCAGGGGACATCTCTCCCCCTCATTTTCCTTTTCTTTATTAAAACCATATTGCTATTGAATGATCTTTAACTTGTTTTGCAAAAATATAATACAGATTGCAAAGTTTTTTTTTGAAAGCTATACAGCAGGGGAGACCCCCACTGTGAGGGATTGATAAGCCTCAGAAGCTAGGAGTATATGCATGCACCCTAGATATGACACCAGCACAAAATGTTGTTGCAGGGTCATAACAAAATGAAGAGGGAAGAGCATGTACTACATGGTTCAAACTTCATGTATACAAGAACTCCTGGGAACAATAAAAATATATTAATACATTGACATGATACAAGAAAAAAAACCATGGTATACTACACGCAAACTATGGTAAATATACATCCTAGATATGTGGAGATTATCAGAATGGACGGAACTGCAAACACATAAACAACAACGAAAAAAACTATCAACGTGAAATGATGCAATAAGCTTGGCTGTTACCTCTTAAAAAAACATTTACCAAGAAATGCAAGACAAGACTTACCACCTTTGGGTTTGCTAGCAAATGAGTCCATGTCAGTGCTCAGTCCACCAAATCCAGAACCACTGATGCTCATGTCACTGAAAGTTTTTTCAATCACACGTGGACCAGATATTGATGAGTATCCGCCTTTGTCAAGTTTACCTCTTTCCATCTGCAGTGAACACCACCCACAAAATATAACCACTTATACATTAACAAATAATACCCAAAAATACCATTATAGTACAATACTAACTAGTAAAATGCATATAGCTTGACATGATATTTCAATTTAGAAATCTTGGTGATGGAACCCAACAACTTTTTAATTAGATAGTTTGGGTTCCAATCTCCTTTGGTAAAACTATCATTCCATAAATCCTATCCAAAAAATTTTTGGAAAAAGATTCAATGATGCATCTTTTATGTTCACGTATAAGTCACACTTGACAAGTTATTTTATGGGAAACTAAAGTTGCCATAATATCTTCTAAATGGAACCTTTAACTTAATTAGTCGCAGCGCACGAAGTTATGCCAAATGAAACAGAGATAAATAAGACTAAATTCACAGACAAATACACACATAACCCAAAACACTTAAAATGAATGACAATGTATTTTAAATCTGGTGAAGTGCAGACCCTCATTTTGTCAAGCTCATTAGCCTTCTTCTTCATGATATCCTTGGTTTCATTGATTTTGGCTTGCATCATCAGTTTGTGTGCCTTCTCTTCATGGCTCTCCATCTCACAATATTGTTTGACTTGTTGCACTGTTACATTTTCCTTATTTCCAAGAGAGATGGCTTCATCGAAAGCAAATATAAGCTCAAATGCTGTTTTGCAGATGCCCTCCTCATTGAGGGAAGGGGAGTATTCAGGCACCTTTCCATAAGTTAAGGAGACCACAGTATTTGACTATTGCTGTGAAAGCACACACCACATAATAGCAGCATAAAAAGAGTAGATATATGCACAGCTCTCAAAACGAGATTCATATTGGTAAAAGTTCTGCATAGATACCCAAGTAACTAGTGCTTGCTGCTTTTCAGGTTTTTCCCTCAGTAACACGTAAAACCCCAATTAGCTTGGATGCAACGTAAACTTATAGCTTCCATTCTCTCCACAAGAATATCCAGTATGGTTACCTTGTATGTATCATTATGAACCCCCCTCCCACACACACACACACCCACCCAAAAAAAACAAGGTTCAATTTAAAGTCATAGATTAAATAGGATCATATAAATAAGGTAAAACCAAAAAAAAAACAGAAGATTAATATAGTTGAAATTAGGATACGAGCTTGGAGAGCAGCCTCAAAGTGTCCAAATCTTCAAGAATATTGCTCTGCTTATTTGTGATGAGCAGAAGATATAAACCTTCAATAGGTTGGTAAACGTAACGCACGTTTTCAGTTTCAACATAAGTGTGTTGTTTCCCAGTTCCAACCAGTTTCGGGAATGCAGCCAGTAATCCTTCAATTCTTATGCGAGACATGTCAACAAACTGCCTTGAAACAAGTGCTGCAATTGCAAACAGGAAAAAGGAACAGCTTCAACAATGTCCCACTTATTTTAATGAATAACTAATGACTAAGGGGAAAGGTACACGTAGTAGTTTCATATTATGTGAACCCATACATAGACTTAAATAAGTAATGGACCAACTAGTTCGCAATATGATAACTAGTGAACCAAATTTGTGATAGGATGCTATCATTCCCATGTGGAGCATGGTGACTGGAGAATTAACAGAATAGATAAATACGAAGGTACAAAATCAATTCTTTGGGAATTGGCAATAACAAGGGATCTGATTAACTGAAGCACCACACCTTTTCCCGACTTTGAAACGATGGAAGCTGCGAGAACCACCTGGGGGTACAAATTATTAAAAAAAAACTATCAGCCCTTCCAGAAACGAGGTACAATAACTCAATAGTAGCAAAGGAAAAATGTCAGAATGTTCCTTGATATCAGAAGATTAAATCAGTTTATTAGTACTAATTAATGTGAGCATTTACACTAAAAAGGACAATGAAACCAACTATCCTTACCATTTTTAATCGCCTTGGTTGATCACTGCAATTGTAAAAAAACAAGCCCACAAATTATGCACCTGCCACAGGAAAACAATTACCCAATCAGAAAAGTAACCACAAAAGAATATAAAATGTGATGAGAAAAAAATAAGAAGGGGCAATTGCAGCCGTTTAAAACTATTTATTTTGATCCTGTGATGCAATCTCAGTCAAATATGCCACTTATACTATAATATGTTTCGCAAAAACATCAACAACAAACAGGGTGTGGATCAAAGGTCTCACATGATATACAGAGTAAAATATATAGAGGACCATAAGGATTTTAAGTTTTGACGCCTAACAACATGGACAAACAAACAAACAACAGAGGTGCTCAGCCAACCATTCTTTGCAGGCTATTCGGCTCAAATGCATTATTAAAACATAATCACAGGCTTATTTATTACCACTGTACGTAATAGGCATACCGATACCAGTATAGAATAGACATCACATCGTTCAAGATCAAGTAGAGAAAAAAAAAGAGCAAAAAAGGGACTAGAGTCAACCGAACCAACAATAGCCTGAGATAGCATTCACGGTAGCACATTGCAAATAGGCCGGAACATCAAGTGGAAGCATCGCATCCGAGCCTACGAGAAAATTGCCAGAGGCAGCCCGGATCTAGAAGAGTACACGGAGAAATGGCAGAGGCAGCCCGGATCTAGAAGAGTACACGGAGAAAATTGGCAGAGGCAGCCCGGATCTAGAAGAGTACACGGAGAAAATTGGCAGAGCAGCCCGGATCTAGAAGATTGCAACTACTCATGACGCGCGGGCGGTCGCCAGCAACGAAAGAGAACAAAAGGAAAAGAGGATTTTTCATGGCCGAAGGACGCCTGGATCTGGCCTGGTTTGGGGTGATCGGTTTCGCACAGCAGGAAGGAAAGGGAAGGGAAGGGAAAGGCATACCCGTTGGATGCTGCTCGTCGAAGAAGGGCTCCACGGAGACTCGGCGTCGGCGAAGGGCGGACGGAACTTGGGGAAGGGCGGCGCCGCTGGCAGGGAAGAGGGGGCGCGCCGGGAGACCGAGTGAGAGAGAGGGAGGAGCAGAGCTGGTGTGTTTCGTTTGTAAAACACGTTATAGCGGTTGGGTCACAATGTCACGTCTCACAACGTCCGGTTTTACTTTGCGAGATGAGCATAAACCACACGAGATCCGAGATTAAAGGGAGATCATATTTTTATTCGAGATCTATCGCAGACATTATATTAAGATTTTCTGATTTATTTATAAAATAATATAAATATATTTTTGTTGGAGTTTGCATGCGTCTTCGGGTTGTGGATATGGGATAGTCTGACTTTTTTTTCACGACGTTCATTTCAATTTAATTTGATTGATTTTCATGATATTTTGGTCCAGTAGCCTTCTATTCTGTTGTATTCCGACGTCGATTTCTTTGTAAGGGTTACAGATTTGACAAATTATGTTTTTTGTCTCTATTGTGCTCGAGGCGTCTTTAGGTGTTGGCTGCACTCCAATTCAATTGAGTTTGTTTGCTGTCTTTTCATATTTTAAAATGGATTGCTCTGCATAGCATCTTTGTGTTTTGATGTCAATTTAATGTTCGAAAGGTTTTTATTAGCTGGTGATCTAAATGATATACTCAGCGGTAATAACCATATCTTCTTAAAGCAGTTTTCAGTGCAAATACTAATAAAAGGGATGGATAGATGGATGTACAGCGGGAGAAAGAAGCTGGAATAAAAACAAATTGTTTGCTTTTCTATATGTGCGTGTGAAATATAGTTTTGTGACGTGCTTGTTTCCATATATATGAGAAAGATGTATGTAATATTGCGTTTTTATTTGAAATAAGTACGTACGCTTTCTCAAAATTGAGCGATCATGTTCTTATTTTTTAAAAAAAACGAAGCATGTTTGTTTATGTGAAGCAAGTAAAAGTTGAATTTTTTTGTTGCTGGGCGTTAATATCTGATCCCATCCGCTCTATCCAAATCAACCTCCTTCCCTCCATAAACCTCCACGCCCCGCCATCCATGGCGTCCTCCGCCGCCGCCTCCTCCTCGTCCATTCGCCACCCCCATTTTCTCCCTGCCAAGCCCGTCTCCCCTCCCAAACCACCCACTCATCCACTCCCCCCGCGGCGGCCACCCCGCGCACAGCTGGTCGGTGCCGCCTCCACTCCCCGCACGTCGCAGGCAGAGCTCCGTCCTGACTCCAAGAACGCCTCCGCGCTGTCCGCCGAGCTCCGCCGCCTCGCGCGCGCGGGGCGGCTGCCGTCAGCGCTCTCCCTCCTCGACCACCTCTCCCACCGTGGCGTGCCCGCCACCGCCTCCGCCTTCGCCGCGCTCCTCTCGGCCTGCCGCTCCCTCCCGCACGCGCGCCAGGTCCATGCGCACCTCCGCGTCCACGGTCTGGACACCAACGAGTTCCTACTCGCCAGGCTCGTCGAGCTGTACCTCGCGCTCGGCGCCGCCGACGATGCGCGCGGGGTGCTCGACACGATGCCGCAGCGTGGGGCGACCGCCTACTCTTGGAACGCGCTCCTGCACGGTCACGTTCGCCGTGGCCGCGGCGAGGCAGCGGGCCCTGTCGCGGAAGCGTTCGCGGAGATGCGCGCCGCGGGGGCCGACGCCAACGAGTACACCTACGGCTGTATGCTCAAGTCCATCTCCGGGAGCGCCAGGCCGTCAATGGCCATGGCCACCGCCACGCACGCGATGCTCATCAAGAACGCGTTCGCGGGCGCGCCGGGGATGCTGATGACTGGGCTCATGGACGTCTACTTCAAGTGCGGGAAGGTGAAGCTCGCTGTTAGGGTGCTCGAGGAAATGCCCGAAAGGGATGTCGTCGCGTGGGGCGCCGCCATTGCTGGATTTGCGCACAAGGGGATGAAGAGAGAGGCGCTAGAGCATTTCCGGTGGATGGTGGAGGATGGGGTCAAGGTTAACTGCGTGGTGCTCACGTCAATTGTGCCGGTCATCGGAGAGCTGCGGGCACGCAACTTGGGTAGAGAAATTCATGGATTTGTGGTGAAGAAGTTTGGAGATCGTAAAGATGTTGCAAAGGTCCAAGCAGGGTTGGTTGACATGTACTGCAAGTGTGGCGATATGATCTCAGGTAGGCGAGTGTTCTATAGCAGCAAGAAGAGGAATGCTGTGTCGTGGACAGCTTTGATGTCTGGGTATGCATCCAATGGCAGGCCAGACCAGGCGCTGCGGTGCATAGCTTGGATGCAGCAAGAAGGAATCAGGCCAGACCTCATTGCAGTGGGTACTGTCCTTCCAGTTTGCACAAAGTTGAAAGCATTGAGGGAGGGGAAGCAGCTCCATGCATACGCTTTAAGGAGGTGGTTCCTGCCCAATGTCTCCTTGTGCACATCACTGATCACTATGTACGGTTCATGTGATTGCTTGGAATACTCTCACCGGGTGTTCCATGATATGGACAAGAAGACTGTACAAGCTTGGACTGCATTGGTTGATGCCTATCTCAAGAATGGAGACCCATTGACTGCTGTTGATTTGTTCAGATCAATGCTGCTGACAAACCGTAGGCCGGATGCTGTTGCCATCACCAGGATGCTGAGTGCCTGCCGTGATATTGGGGCGTTGAAACTCGGCAAGGAAGTGCATGGTCAGGTGCTAAAGTTGCGGATGGAACCTCTCCCTTTAGTGGCAGCGGAACTAGTAAACATGTACGGAACATGTGGAGATCTCAAAGCAGCACAGATGGTGTTTAATCGAACTGAGTCCAAGGGATCCCTGACTTGCACCTCAATAATAGAAGCTTATGCAATCAATCAGAAGCATAAGGAGGCACTGGATCTCTTTGCTTGGATGCTGTCAAACAAATTTGTTCCTACCAATGCCACTTTCGACGTGGTTCTGAGAATCTGCGATGCTGCAGGATTGCATGATGAAGCCCTTGAAATTTTTAGCTTCATGGTGCAAGAATACAAACTAGAAGCATCTCAAGAGAATTTTGACTGCATCATCCGCCTTCTCATGGGTGCTGGTAGGATTTCAGAAGCACAGCGGTTTGCTGACCTGAAATCTACTCTATTTAATTTACCAGCTCCAGTTTTGGACTCTGAACACCAATGATTTTGTACATGTCCTTTGCTTTTTACCTCCTACCAATATGTGTTGTATGATTTTTCAAAGGATGCTGACAACCTTTTTATAGTTGTAAACCTGCTGCGAAGCAACATTGTTTCTGACCAACTAGCAAGTCCATCACTTGTTGCCTTGTTGTGTGTGTAATTTAACATTCATCATACTGTACTAACAATTTTTGAAGAAGAAATAATGTTATCATCATTATTCCCTCAGCAACAACATGATTTGCATTGCAATGAAATATGAATTTTATTTTAGTTTGTTGTTGCTATTATCATTATGAATGTTTGCTTATGTTACACTGTTTTCAGTCTTATTTAGTATGCTACAAGCAACTAAGTTCCCCTCTGCAGCACTCAGTGAGCGATAAAGATTTATAAAAAGTACTTCTTTTTTTCTCAAGTACTGTAGTTTTTTTATTGGAAAGATATCACTACCCTCAGCCAAATTGTTGGAAGCTAGGATATAGACAGAGTTTAGCCAATGACCCTGGCAAAGCATGGGAACAAGTGATGCACCAGGCAGGAGAGTCCTTTCATCACTTGCTGGAATAATCAGAACTGTTTCAGCATCACGCTTACAAAAAATAACCTACATCACTTGTTGGAACAGTCAGGACCATTTCAGCATCACCCTTACGGGAAAAAAAAAACCTTCACAAAGGGCTCATCCCACTGATTTGTATTTGGGTCAATTAACTCAGATCCCTTCTGAACAAGCACTTGACCTCGAAAAGAAACGGGCCACCTCCGTATATCTATGGATAGGGCCAATATTATGAGATATCTCTGCAATGTGGAAATAAATAACTAACTATGCATGCTTCTATTTTTCTGTCCACAATAGTGGTTCGGAAGAAAAGAAACATGCAAAACTGATAACTATTTTTAGATACTAAATATAACCGTTAACCAATTTTAGCCCTCAGAAACCATCTCATCCATTCCTTTCCCAATGCCTGGTCGTTAGTAACTTCTAATGGTTTGCTTCTTTTCTCTTTGATTTTTTCCCCCATTTTGAATCATGTATTTTTCTAGAAAAAGGAAAGAAGAGAAATGAAAGAATTTTACAAATTATCTTACTTGGAACCTGTCTTCTATCTTGAATTCAATTTTATTATCTGTTGTTATTTCTTGCACTCACCCCTCTCTGTCCAAGTTCTGAAATGGGGAGTGAATGCTGTATTGTTTTCTTGAAGGGGAAGGACATATCGATACCAGTTTCTTGGTTCTTATTGCTGGCATGTTTCCTCACACCAAGCTGAATTTTCTATCATACACGGCTTATTGTCTTCTTCTAATGATGATATGTTCAACAACCTGTCCATAGTGTCAGAGCTCTGGTTTTTCCCAAAGGTAAGATTTGTATAACGTTTACTGCTTCATATTTACTCAAGTAAATTTTAAAGGATGTATGTGCAATCAGTTTTGGTATATTGGTCGGATTCATACAATTTTATGTAGAGGAAAAAAATTGACTGGCTGACATCCTTGAAACTGTTTTAAGGTTCAGTTTGTTTTTTTCATGCATTTCAGTTTCTCTTCAATCTAGGTCAATTCATCTTTTCCCCATAAAAAAGGCTTCCGTGTTCTTTCTGTCAAAAAATGCTTAAGGAACATTTAGTTTGTTTCTCAATACTAAGCATAAAAAACTCACTTATGTTGTTTCAATCATCATTTGGAAGTTCAGGCAATGGTCATTTCTTATCAAGTGCAGAGATTAGCAAGAAAAACTGCAAAAATTGGTTTCAGCGCAATTAACTCGTTCAAGAAGAAGGCATTGCATCTTATGGGCTGCCTTTGCTCCAAAGGCGCCAAAGATGATAATGCCGCTTCTGGACACAGAACACCATCAAGGAGAGATGAATCTACAGTTGCAACAAGTGCCAAGACTAGCGCGGTGCTGAATGCAAAGTTCAAAGGAAATACATTAAACTCCAGCACATTAGATTCATATGGTGGAGGGAAGGTGGTAGCTTTAGATGCTAGGATCAGCAGTGGTAACAATACTGACCTGAAAGGGCTCTCAGGTGAGCATATAGTTGCCGGTTGGCCATCTTGGCTCGTAAATGTGGCACCTAAAGCTGTAGAAGGATGGTTGCCTCGGCGAGCAGATTCATTTGAGAAATTGGCCAAGGTAAATTACTGAGTGAATGATTTCCTCAATGCAAAATACTTGAATAATTGCATAGATTCTATTATGTTGCAGATTGGACAAGGAACTTACAGTATCGTGTATAAAGCTCGGGATCTCGAGTCAGGGAAATTTGTCGCACTAAAAAAGGTGCGGTTTGTCAACATGGACCCCGAAAGTGTGCGCTTCATGGCTAGAGAAATCCATATTCTTCGGAGACTGGATCATCCTAATGTCATAAAGCTTGAAGGAATTGTAACATCTCGTGTTTCACAGAGCCTCTATCTTGTCTTCGAGTATATGGAACATGACCTTGCTGGTCTTGTTGCAACTCCAGGCCTCAAGCTCACTGAGCCGCAGGTGGTTATCCCACTACTCTTCCATTGATGATCGATCACTTAGAAAACATACATGAACTAAAATTATAGCACAACTATCAGATAAAGTGCTTCGTACAGCAACTGCTGCTTGGCCTCGATCATTGCCATAAAAATGGAGTTCTGCACCGAGATATCAAAGGCTCAAACCTGTTAATTGATGGCAATGGAACGCTGAAGATTGGAGACTTTGGCCTGGCCATATCCTATGATCCCAACAACCCGCAACCGTTGACAAGCCGTGTTGTGACATTATGGTACAGACCACCAGAGCTTTTGCTTGGTGCCACGGAGTACGGTGTTGCTGTGGATATGTGGAGTACAGGGTGCATTGTGGCAGAATTGTTTGCTGGCAAACCTATCATGCCAGGAAGAACTGAGGTTTGTTATTTTGCTTTTGGACAGAAAGGATAAACCATATAAGTTTCTTTCAGATTTTGCTGGTTGAGTTCTCATGAGTCCTGTTGCGACGATATTATGCTAGGTGGAGCAAATTCACAAGATATTTAAGCTATGTGGGTCACCACTTGACTGCTATTGCAAGAAATCGAAGGTGCCAGAAACAGCAATGTTCAAGCCTCATCAGCAATATAGGCGGTGTGTTGCTGAGACTTTCAAAGATTTTCCCCCTTCAGCTGTGGTTCTCATAGACTCCTTGCTTTCACTAGAACCAGAAGTTCGTGGAACAGCTGCTTCAGCTCTTCAAAGTGATGTAAGTTTTGCACTAGATGCCCTGGCTCGCAGAACTTGGATTTGTAGCACTTAAGCTATGTATCAAACTTCTTCCAGTTTTTCAGAACCAAACCACTTGCTTGCGACCGTTCAAGCCTACCGAAACTTCCGCCAAGCAAAGAGTATGATGTTAGACTCAGGCAAGAAGAGGCGAGGAGGTACAAGTTGTGGACCTTATTTTTTTCCCCTTGCATCTTTGGATTCCATGACTACTTTGTTGGGGTTCATTGTGATGCTGACATTCAGTCTTCTTAATTCATGTTCCTCCAGGCAAAGAAATGCAGGGCCTGGCGGACGAGGAGCTGAATCTGTCAGACCTGGAAATGAGAATCATGTAACCAGTCGCGCCATTGATATTGCTGCTCAAGTGAAGGTGAGTATGATAGATGGACATTCCAAATGGCTTCAATACTCAATTTAGTAGACTTTGTTATAATTTTCAGAAAATTTTGGATGGTTTATAAGCCATATATTCCTAACGTTAGAAAAATTTCAATGTCTAAAAAACTTTAACAAGCTTCAAGAACAGTTACTCAAGGAATAGCATCTTAAACTGTATCATTGCATCATCTCTTGAGGACTTGCACATTCTACAGGGCATCACCAACTCTGACTGCCTTTATCACCTTGCAGCAACCCACACATACTACTTCAAAGAGCACCTGTGAGAAGTTTAATACAGAGGACAGTGTGCCAGGGTTCCGGGTGGAACCACGGGCATTGCCAACCTCAGTGCAAGTTCCTGAATATGGATCCACATGGAACAACATGGGGGGTTACACTGATCACCATGCCGTTCCTGGTCGTGTATGCAGCTCTGTTCGTGTCGCAAGAAAGAAAGGATCAACTCATTCAAATATACCACAGTATGACACAACAGATTTGAGGAATGGTATTGAGGTTGCTGATCACAACCAGCCAGCTGCTAGGCCTGCTTGTTCTCAAAACAAGGACCTGCAGGAGGTTAGTATGGAAAATTACACCAGGTTTCTTTCATTTCACATGGATTTACCTTATGTCTGTGACTTGCTGTGATCAGAACCAGGGAAGGAAGTACAAGAGGATCCACTACTCCGGGCCGTTGATGCCGCCAGGAGGGAACATCGAAGACATGCTCAAGGAGCACGAGAGGCACATCCAAGAAGCGGTGCGCAAGGCACGCCTTGGCAAGGGGAACAGATAGCTAGGAGAACATAGAGCAGCTGAAGGTCATAGGAGAAATGAACCATGGTTCAATGGTGCTACTGACCCTTTCAACACTAGGAATAGGAATTCAAGCAGAGCACTCTTCAGCAAAGCTGCCATGTTAAAAAGCTGCTTCAAGAGTTCTTGCATGTAACATGGTAAGGCAACTCAATACAACAAAGAATGAGTAGATTACATCGCAAAGATCAGTAAGTTCACAGGTAGGATATCACGTTTAAAATTGAAGAGCGCAGAGAAATGAGGAAGGGGAATTACAGAGCCTGGGTGAATATAGAGGGTTTTTTTTTCTTTACTTTGTTAAGAGGAACACAAGAATTTAGGCCTTTTCTGTAAGTTTTGATGCAGTTATAATGCTGTCATTGTAAAGTTGTTCATCCTTTTTATGACAAAACTCTGGACTATGAAAACTGTGAGCTGGATTTGAATCTTTAGACGAACAGTTTTATGGCTCTTCAAGACCTGGCTGCTGGCTGAGGATGATGCGGCTAGAATAGCTTGATGTGTTATCGCCTAGTTTGGGTTCTTAACGAATGAGTCAATGCTAACTATGGTGAACATAGGATAGTTATAAGTCTGTAAGTGGAATATCCTACACTATCTAAAAGGGCGGAATCAGCATTTGGAATCAGAATGTTTGGTAGAAAAGAACTATTACGGCCCCTCAAAAAATATCGCTATTTCACATGCACATTAGAGTATTGTTGGGTTCTGAATTCTGTGGGTCGTTGCAGTTTATGCAAAAGGAAACTTTTTTTTTTGCGGAAAGGGCTGGATTATATTAGAAATTCAAGTACAGTGCCACCCCTTGTACATCAAGGACCCTGAAACAAAAGATAAAAACAACCCAGCACAAGCCGGTTGGTACTGCCAAATATGCAAAAGGAAACTTGAGCACGTTCTTTTTGTTGGTACACAGATATATCACAACAGTAGTGGTCATGTCCTGTAACACTGTAGCAAGCTAGGCCATGGACATGGCAGATGGAATAACACAACACAACAGACGAAGTTCAAGTTCTGGATTCCATCAAACTCAGTATCAACCTTTCATACAACAGGCAGCATCGGTTGTACATGCGCTGACTATTCACAGCAGAATCATGGCCAATACAGATTAAGCGGATTCCCACATCACATTGACACAACCAACGGAAGCGCACCTGCTTTCCGCAAATGTGAACCCTCAAAAATATGAAGCTTTGGGGTGGAACTGTTGGAGGATTTCTTTTCTTTCCTCATGTGTTGTTGTTTTTTATTTTAGATCAAGGGGTTAGGGAACACTGGTAACAGAAAATTAAGAGTTAGCAGAGAGAACAGCTGCAAGAGATAGTGAAAAATAACAAAAATGAACTTAATGCCAGCATTAACCTACCATCTTGAAGCAGCAAAGCTCAGTTCTCACTGGGACTAAATTGTTTCTGTATGTCACTGAATGATATGGTCGCGGAACCCCTTCTCTTAGCCTTTTGCTGTGATGGATGCTCCCTCCAGCCAGTCATGTAAATTACCTGTACAAAAAAAATTGCTAATCAGCGATCCAGTTTGCATATCATATGGGAATTAATTATTTCTAGCCCAGATTAATTCAGCTTTGCGGAGAAAAAAGGATGTTGCTGAATCAATTCAGGTTCAGATAAAGGTAAAGTTTGATTTGCTTTATTCCAACAAGACAAATACAGAACTTGAAAGGTTGCTGGAATAGATCCGTCCTCTAACCCAAACATTGACTGGTAAATTGCTGCAGTCGCCAAGGCTGTATCCCTTTTTAACACCTGACAACACAAAACGGATTCAAGTTCAGTTACTACGGTATGTAGCCATTTTTCAAGAAACAAGTATGGTATGTAAGATACTCACAGGATTTCTTTGAAACAGAGCATTTGTTTCCCCCATTGCTCTCAGATGTTCAACAAGTTCCAAAGCTAGTTGACAAAAGCAGCAAAACCACAGCACATTTAAGTAACCCATAAATCTCCATAGCCAAAATCATCATATTTCTGTGATTTAGAAGGAACTTTTATATTATATTATTTCTAAATGCAGTATATGCAGATCTCGAACTACGCAGGAGAACTGAGTACAGTATATGCAGATCACAAGACTGAATACATGAAGTGACTATTGCTATATGATGGATGTAACAGTAACCACACAGAAACCAAGCACAAAAGTTCAAATACGCGTTTATTCTACCATCACATAATATTGTAACGAAAAGAGAAATGGAACAATACACAGTACTCATCAGAAATTTTAAGTTTTCTTTTTGTACAAACCACTGTTGTATTTGACAGTATAGGAATCAACATCAACTCCTGGAAGGGTGAAGCCTGCCCTTGTCAAAAGGTTTCCTGCATCACGGACCTTGAAAGGAGCAAAACATAAAGCCGCAGTCAAGAAAAATAGACACATAAAGGCCAAGATAGAGTAGTTGTGTGCATGTAAGATCCAATCCAATTACTAGTATACTTTACTAAAAAATATCTAACTAGAGTAGAATTTTACTATTTAGTCATACAAACCAATATGCAAAGGAAGCACAAAGAAATTCCCATTAAGCAAAATTTCACAAAGAAATGTCTATTAAGCAAAATTTCGGAACATAAAGTAGCCATACTTGTGCTAAAGGTGACATTCGAGGACTGATGCCCCCCTCTCGTTCCATTTGTGCAACTGTGCATGCAATTCTAAGCTCCCTAGTATTAGAAACCAGTTAAAACAGGTCAGACAGGGAAATTAAAAACTGAAAGAAAATAGAATTTTAAATTTTCTCTTCAATTCGACAGGTCATCACTTCAGTGTTTCTCCACCAAGAATTGCAGCAAGAAAAAGGCCATCAGGTTTCAATGCCAGCCTACACTGCAAGCGTGATAACAATGAGTTATCGGTAGTTAAGGTATATCTCTACTAATCAACTGACTCTTTGAAACCAAGCATAGTAATACAAATGGGTTCAGATTAAGAAATTTACCTGTATCATTGCTCCAGGAAGATCATTTGTCCAATGAAGTCCAAGACAGCTTATTATCAAATCCTGTGAGCTTCAGAAACCATGAACCGCATTAATGAGTAAATGTAGTAAGATTAGCCTGGGTATTGTTGCTTATACTTCTGAAACTGCAACCGACTCACTCAAGCATGAGAAATCACCCAAGAATGAAGAAATCACATTGTTTCTCATGTATGCTTTAATTTATAAGCAAGATAGGAGAGGAGTGGGAAACTGAACTGCTGAAGGAAACAATACTATTTTTGTGCAAAAGAATTGGAAAGATAAACATATGGTTTTTCATATTTAATTCTACGATAGAAAAAGGTCACATTTTTTAAGTCATGGTGAATCAGCTAGCCAAAGTCACCAGTGTAGAATTGGCAGTTGATTGCCGGACACCCAAAGGTACAGGAGGTGATTGCAATCTCAGCGAAGTTATTCTGGGTTATGTACATTTTACTATCAATATACATTACATACATGAAACCAACCAAGAAATTGAAGGTAACCATGTCTGGCATTGACACTTACCTTTCTTTGATCGGAAGGAACTCCTCGTCACAAACAACAAAGTGCGTCTCCGGTCCGTCGTCGGTAGCATTCTCTGACTCTCGCCACTTCCTCACCATGTCGGCTGACATGTCCATCATGATCAGCTTCTCGATTCCACCTGACACGCAAACATTCAGTTCATTTCCGGAGTAAATTGATGGAACCTTGACGGAGCAACGTGGCATTAGCACACAGGGAGAGCAGAGGGGGCGTGACGGAAGGCTCACCGCGACCGCGGAGCAAGCGGCGGACGGCACCGGCAGAACCCCCGAGGCAGAGCGCGGAGGGGAACGCCTTCCTGCAGTCCTCGAGGCGGTCGAGGAGGTTATCCGCGACGGCGTCCACGAACCCGTCGGCCTCCCGCATCGCCCACGCCGCGCGGTCCCGGTGCCGGCGCTTCAGGTCGCGGTCGAAGATCTTGACGCGGCCGCCGCCTCCGCCGCCATCGTCAAGGCTGTCGGCTGCGGACGAGGAAGAGAGGTGGCGTTTGGGGAGCAGGTGGCCGTGGCGGTGGCGGAGGAGTAGGAGGCGGCGAGCGGCGGCCGAGGAAGCCATCGCGAGCACCGGCGAGCGGCGGAGGAGATGGGGCCACCACGGTTGCTACAAGGAAGCTTTTTGGGCCTCGTGATTGGGCTTTACTGGAGCACAAAGTTTAACTGGGCTGCGGAATTTGGTTTGATCAGGACTAAGGGGTAAGTTTGGCAGACCTACTGATTCTCTGAATCCAGCCAGAGTTCTGTCAAAACAGTTTTTTTAGAAAGAAATATTATCTGTTGATTCCGTGAAGTGATTATCTGAAACGAACTAAGATGTTGGGAGCTGAAAAGTAGCTTCTTTGATTTTGTGAAGTGATTCTCCATCTTGATTTTAAGAGTTTATACTAGAGAATCAAAAAGAATTACTTTTAACAAAAAATACTTCTTTCAGAGAATCAGAGAATCGGGAAGCTAACAACTGTACCACCCCATCCAACACAACTCGCAGCATGGCTCTCTTCGCCACAGGTAGTACAGGGAGGGGAGTAAAGCATTTCCTACCTGTACCAGCCTCTGCAAAGGGCCAACATGGTTCTCTTCTCCACTGACACTCGTACCACATAGGATTACTTTCATGAATGGACTAGCTACCAGCATAAGACTCCCCAGTCCCCGAGGTGATTTCCTCTTGGCCCATCATGCCATGGGAATCAAGTACCTGCTGGAGTACAACAGATTGCCCAACTCGAGCACGTCACATGCTCTGTTGTTCAGCGTAAGTTTTGATGGATGCACTGCAGAAACATTCCAAAAGATATCAAATTCAGGTCACGCTCGCCAGTTGGCCAAAGGGGTCGAGGACAACAACACAACTACCGCACAAGTAAAGGTGTGCCGGCAGTAATGTGCATGATTGAACTTTCATCACAGTTGGCAGTACCTTGGAATGTTCCCTTCATTCCAACTCATGTTCAATTTTTTGTTTTTTGAAACGAAGATGTTCATCTTTTGTAACCTGATGAATATATCATTCCTCTATGCAATTTTCACATTATTCGTCTTAGCATTATTGCAGCCGGAAAAGAAATATCTTAGAAGGGCATCTTACTATCTTAGGTGTGACACTTTCACCACGATGGCTGTCATATTCATACCGAAATTCTTATCTTAGATGGGCTCCAGACGATAACACATCTCCTCATAAGTCACACATACTCTGAAGAAATTGGAAACAAAATCTATGAGAAACATGAGTAAAAGAAGAATTACTTGTGATCGGACAGCACACGCAAACTCACCATAAGATCATATCGCCTCCCAATTCCAATGGGGGTCTGAGTTGACACCCCAAAGCTGTTGTAGAGTAATGGCAGCCGTACAGGAAGAATCAAGACCCAAGTCCAGATGGCTGGTGGAGCATTGTTCTCTTGTATAAATTGTAAAGAAAAGCAACACACAAAAGGCAAAGCCCCGGATTAGATGCGGCACGTCAGTTGCGATGAAACTACTGCGGAAACACTCCAAAAGCATCAAACTCAGGTCACCAGCAACAATTGAACTCTGCCATGCCTTCAGTCCAGCCAACAATGGTTCTCTGCCCTGAATTTTCCATCCAGGTATGCAAGTTAACATTATTCATCTTAGCATACTATTGCTCTCTAATAAAGTATCTTTGTGATTGACAAAAAAGTATGAAACTTTGACAAGAGTGTCCTAACCCCTGGCCAGCTCTCAGGCACTCACTCGAGACCATGAGATACCCTTAGCAATCGCACAAACTCTAAAATAATTTTAAAAAAAATTCCTGATAAATGATATTTTCTTTTCACTGGTTATAAACAGCGGAGATTTGATACAGTTAACATTAAAAAAACTTTACCATAACACTAGTAAGATGATATAGACTGATGATCGAGTCTTTAGATGACCATGTTTTCCTTAAAGCTATAGTTTTCTTTAAGCACGTTTTCACTTGAGTTGCTGTAAATAAAAACGAAACTCCTATGTTGCTTTTCGGCTAGCGCCTGGCGTTACATTTTTTTCTTCTTAAAACCGGTTTTTGGCTTTGCTTTACTGTTGGGGTGGTTGGTAAAGCAGTACTAATGCACTTTCTAGTTTGCCGCTGGGGTCTGGCTTTGAGGGCCAAAGATGGTTTTCTTCTCTGCTGATGTGATACTTCTACTGTTGTCCAACATAGGACGGCTTGGCATGAATCATGAATGAACTAGGTACGAGTCACACGGTGATTTCCTCATTGGCCACCGTGCCATGGAAATCAAAGCCCTGCTCACAAAATGCCCAACGGGGCATGTCGCCACTTGTTCGGCTAAAAGGCCATGCCCAATGCCCATGCCCTGCAGGAACGTTCCAAGCTGCTGGGTCCCAGTCGAGCTACAGACAACACAGGGTCACAGGAGGCAGGGTACCAGCAGGAATTGCACTGCAGGTAACCCTGAATTTTCATCCGAGCTCGCAGGTTAACAGTATTCCTTTTGTAGTACTGTCGTGTGTTCAAAAAGATGATAATACTCTGTTAACATCCACATCTTAGGTGTGACACTTCCATCAGGAGTGTCTTTTTCCAGCCCAACTCTCATCCACTCACTGTAGATGACATCTCCTTGGTAGCAACTAGCAACGGCACAAATTCTGAAACAAATTTGCAAGCACAATCCATCATGAATATCCAATAATAGTAGCTTGCCCACGCCCACATACATAAGTTCCAGCTCTTAATCTGCCACCACCATCAATCAAAATTCTACTATCATGGGATATGCTTTTAGTTGTAGCAGTAGCAGTAAGTACACTAGTAGCAGTAGTACAGAAAGAAAGAATGAAGAATGGGTTCCGGGTGGGTGGTGGTGTGTTATCCTCATGTAAAGCAAAGGCGATTAAGCAGCAAAGCAAAAAAGGCAACGCCACAAAGCAGAGAGCTGCTCACTCAAGGGCAGAAGGGCGTGCCCTCCTTCTCCCTGTGGGACGGGATGACGAAGTGCCTGATCCGGCCGACCTGCTCGGCGAGGTATCCCTCGCAGAGGAAGGCCTTGGAGAAGGCGTCCTCGACGGGGCGGTCGACGTCGTGCACGAACACGTCGGTGGCGCCTTCGCCGGGCCGCCGCGCGCGCGCCGCCATGCCGGCGGTGTAGATGGCGCCCATCCGCCCCGGGGCCTCCGGCGTCCACCCCGTCGGCGCGTCCACCATGATGAGGTCCCACTGGAGGTCGTGGAACACCGGCGGCAGGCCCTTGAGGGCGAGGCGGCAGGACGCCTCGGCGGCGGAGGCGAGGTCCGGCTGCGCGACGCAGGCCGGGTGGTCGCGGAGCTCGAGGAGCGCGTCGGACTCGGTGAGGACGGTGTCGTAGGTGACGTGGTAGGACTCGAGCGCCGGGTGCTTGGAGCGGACGTTGGCGATCCACGACGCGTCCTCCTCGAGGAACACGGTGCGGCCGCCGTGGTTGAGCGCCGCCCACATGGGGCTGTCGAACCCGAGCCCGAAGACGAGGAAGTTGCAGGGCGCCCGACGCTGCAGCACGCGGAGCGACACCCCGATCTCGTCCGCGGTCTGCTGCGGCGTCACGTTCGAGGTCGTGTAGTGCACCAGAGCCTCCGCCACCGGCAGCGGCAGCCCCTTGCCCTCACCGCCGCATTCCGCCGCCTCCTGCCGCCGGGACGTCGACGGGGAAGGCGAGGAGAGGGAGCGCGCGGCGAAGACGAGGAGGAAGCCGGCCAGCGCCGCGGCGAGGAGGAGGCGCAGCGCGAGGCCGCCCTTCCCCTGCGCGAACCTGGCGCGCAGGGACGCGAAGTGGATCGCCTTGCGGACGTGCATGGGGCTCGACATGGACGGACGCCTCCTCCTCGCTGCCGCTAGCTTCTTGCTGCTCGTCTCTCCCCCAAGGCCTGCCAATCCAGCTACTTGCACCCTGCAGCTAGGGCTATATGGCAGCTGCCAGATTTGGTTCTTGTGATGGCGTTCGGTGAGGCGATGATGATGGCGATGGATGGTGCAAGTGAAGTGAAGGAGGGGCAAAGCAAAGATGGGCAGAGGATTGGATGGGGTGATGGCGAATTGTAGTGAGCACTCAGCAGGAGGAGGGACGACGGACCTGACCTGCTATAAGTTTGGTGACATGCTCTGGGGGTTGCTTTCAGTTCAGCTTGGAGGGTGTGGGGGCATTCATGGAGGGTGTGGATGCATTTGGACAGATGCTGTGATTAGTAGATTTTTCATGATTTTTTATGGATTCGGTATTTTATTTTTGATGCCCTGAATGTATATGTTGGACGAAGAGATATAGCTGTGGAAATTAGTGAGTGCTACCCATTTGGATTGGTATGGGAAAGGTGTATATAACGTGGCCTGTGGGATAAGCAAGGGTTGCAGTTTGTAATCTGCTTGTGAAACGCTTAACTAATCGGTACCCTTTTCACTTATTTTTGTAAGGCGTGTTAGGATATGAGAAACTCTTTTCATATTATTTTGGCTGTTAATTTCTCATATGATATACTATATTGTCAATTCGTATGAAACCGGATCTTATTCAAAGATATTTGAAACACAAATCTAGTTATAAATCTTTTTTATACTAAGCATCTTCACAATTTGATTAAGTTTTTGTGAAAATTTATCATGGTTCACCTTTGCGAATTCTTATACTTTAAAATGGAAAGAGTACCACTACTATCTAACCATACGAAAATGACAATGCTCCAGAATAACGAACCTCAGATTAGGCGACGCAAACACACGCTACTTCCATCTAAAAGTTAATTCTAAAAGAAGAAAAAATTTCATCACCAAACTTAAAAAGAAAATGGTTGGGCAACAACACATCAGGAAAAAGCTGACGTTGCTCAAGCTCACTTCTCCAATGTCCTAGGAAAACCACAGGGACATTGATTTCAACTAGGATCTTTTCTCTTGGCCATCGCACGACCTCCCTTGATGTTGAATTCACAGAAGATGAAGTGAAACGTGCTCTCAAACTTATGCCCAAAGATAAAGCTCCGGGACCATACGGTTTTACAATCAACTTCTTTCACAAGGGTTGGGAGACAATTAAAGCAGAGCTGATGAGCCTAATCAATGCATTCCACAGCCAACGTTATGACTTTTTCGACATTCTAAACTCAGCCAACATAGTCCTTATCCCAAAAAGGAGGAAGGCGACTCCATCACAGATTTCCGCCCCATAAGCCTCATCCATGCAATCACAAAAATCATAATGAGGATGATGGCCCTAAGACTGCAACCATTCATGAACACGTTGATTTCAGAAAGCCAGAGCGCATTCATTAAAACAAGAGCAATACATGACAACTTCATGCATGTGAGAAGCCTTGCTTGGTGGTTTCACTCGTCCAGAACCCCATCTCTCATGCTAAAGCTAAACATATCTAAGGCTTTTGACTCAGTGCGCTGGGATTACCTGTTAGACCTCCTCCATTGCCGGGGTTTCCCACTGAAATGAAGAAGCTGGGTCACAACTCTACTAAGCACTGCGACTTCCAAGATCCTCATGAACGGTGCCCCGGGAGAGGACATTCAACACGGCCGAGGGCTCCGACAGGGAGACCCGTTGTCCCCTCTTCTATTCGTTCTAGCAATTGACCCCCTACAGAAACTACTCCATCTTGTGACCGAAAAGAAGGCACTATCGAAACTAAGAGGCAAAAGTGCATGGCTCCACCTCTCTTTATACGCGGATGGCGCAGCAATTTTCATCAACCCGACGGCCGCAGATGTTCATAACATCAAAGATCTACTGGACAAATTTGGTCGCATCACAGGCTTAAGCACAAACATTCAGAAAAGCTCAATAGCGCCAATCCGATGCAACGGAATCGACCTGGACTCTATCCTAGCACCCTTCCCGATGGCCAGAACATCCTTCCCAGTAAAATACCTAGATTTACCTCTCTCACTGGGCAGATCAAAAAAGTTTCACTTCCTACCTTTCTCCGACAAAGCGAATGCTAGACTAGCTAACTAGGTCGGCAAACTTCTCACCCCAACAGGTAGAAGAACACTAGCCAGAGCGGTCCTCTCCTCACAACAAATTTACTACCTATCCGCCCTTAATGCCCCAGCGACGGTTCTCGAAGAAATCAACAGACGACGGAAGTGTTTGCTATGGATGAGCACGGACTAGATTGTGGGAGGGAAATGTAAGGTTGCGTGGCCCAAAGCCTGCAAACCAACTCAATTAGGTGGCCTTGGAATTCTACATCTTAAGAAGTTTGCACGAGCCCTGCGAATCTGTTGGCTATGGCAGGAATGGAAGGAGCCACACAAACCGTGGGTAGGTATGCCAATACCGTGCAACAAGAAAGACTGAAGCTTGTTTGCTTCCGCTACGACCATCACATTAGAAGATGGGGAAACGGTCAAATTCTGGGATTTAGCATGGCTTCAGGGAGAGGCGCCAAAAACTATTGTGCCATTGGTATACAAAATATCAAAACACAAGAAAAGATCGGTCAAGGATGCTTTAACAACGATAGGTGGATTTCAGACATAAACATAGCGATCATTTCATCAAGCACACGACTATCAGAATTTACTCAACTATGGGCCAGAACCAGATCGATTCAGCTCACCCAAGGCACACCCGATTCTATTGCTTGGAATCTGACCAAGCATGGGGAGTACACAACAGCTTCGGCGTGCAAGGTGCAATTCGTAGGATCAGCTCCCTCTAACATGGAGCACCTCATTTGGTGGACTTGGGCATCGCCCAAGTGTAAATTCTTCTCCTAGCTAGCCTATCAAAACTGGCTGTGGACAGCGGATCATCTTATTACCCGAGGATGGCCGAATCAAAAGGTGTGCATGTTATGTCATTCACATGATGAGAACCTTCTACACCTGCTAACGCAATGCCGCTATACCTTACGAGTCTGGGACAAAATCTTTGAGTGGGTGGCCGCGCATGTCCCAACTAGAGGAGACTGGACTACCTTCTCATCCGTCAATGACTGGTGGTCAGAGTTAGGATCTATGAATGGAGCTCCCCTAAAAGGGTTGCGGTCTCTAATCATCCTCGTGTGCTAGTAAATTTAGAAGGAACGTAACACAAGAGTAGAGTATTCCAGCGCAAGTTTAAAAGTCTAGACCAACTGCTTTGCAAAATCAAAGAGGAAGCGCGATGCTGGATCTTAGCGGGAGCCAGACACCTAGGCACTATCGTCGAAATGGAGGAGTGATCCCTTTTCTTTCATGTTTGTACAGCTATAGCTTTTCCTTTTTTACTTGGGCCTAGGCCTTGTCAGTCTCTCCTCTTTTAATTGCACACTCAGCCAGGTCTAAGTTTCAAAAAAAACCCATGTTACCGAGGTCAAGAAACTGTACCCTCAGTTTCATAAAAAAAAGGTCCAACTATCGAAGTCCTCCCAAAATATATACTGTAGGTGTTAAATTGACTAGAGATGGGTATAATAGTATAAACTTGTGCTAGGTCGTAGAGACATTGAATTCCTTAGCTTAGGGTGGACGGTGTTTAATATCCTGAAAATCCATAGGATACGTGTACCCACACCGGTGAATATGGACTATGCATCTATATGTATTCATTAGTCATATGCAGAGAGTTTGGCTTCATGTTGGGTGGTCAAGGCCGACCATGGGTGTTGAGCGGCGCTAGGTGCACCAATTTGTGGCAACAAACTATTTAGATGCATGGGGATTTAATCCCTCCCCATTGTTAACCCTCGTTGGTTTCCCTTGATGCTTAATGTTTCATTTTCTTGTGGAGGTCCTCTTGTGTAGCTAGGGTTGTATGGTGGTGGTGCCAAACCGACAATCGGTGGCATGGTTATGGTTGTGATCGGCGTCCCTCAAACTAGATAATGTTCCTCGGTGTTGTCTTTATTTATGGCTTTCTATCATTTTTCCTAAATTCGTATTTCTAATCACTTTCCTCCAAAGTCATGGGCATCTACCTAATCTTGTAATCCCACTTTTAATGGAACAGAAATGTCCAGATGGCCTTTGTTTCGATTCCGAATGGGCAAACGGCCGGCCATGACAGCCTAACAATCAAGCCAAACCCAATGCATGTTGCAATAAAAACTGGAATCGGTCGATGGATGTGATGGCCCTTTCGAGAGAGAGAAAGATGAATGTGATAGGGTACAATCACAAAATGCATGATTGCACCATCAGTTCATCAGGCACACAACGCATACCACCAGGATGTGGTGGGGACGAAGTTCTATTGCTGGCAACTGTTGGGGAAAATTTGCCACGGATGAACAAAGTTGCCGTGCTGCTCTCTGAGGCTGAGGGAGATTAACCACCTGCTGGTGAGGCTACCTTCCACTGGAAGCGAATTTCCGTCGCTTTGATGCTACTCGATCGATCAGCTCCCAAACCAAAGGGTGATCTGATCCGAGCAAGCTGATGGGAGTAGTATAATACTGCTCCTTTAGGTTGGGATTGGGGTTGCTTTCAGTTGGGATTCTGAATGGCGCGGATACCTGCATTGGGGGCCAGATGGGATGAGTTGTATAGTTCTCTGCATTCATTCGTTTGCATATCTGGTGGGGGATGATACTATATATCGCACTGCCAATTAATTCTTTTCTTTGTGCTAAATATGGAGTATTACTGTGGCATGGCAGTTGGAGCTACCCTCTGCTTCAAAGCGTGCAATCAGAGCAGGTTTATCTCGTCCTATGACCTATAGGTCGAAAAGGAGTGTCCTCTGCTTCGGAAACCAAGTTTTTTTGTTATGGCATCTTCAACGATCCATATGAGCCATTACAGATTTTACGTTAGATTTTATCTGTGGACTGACAGAGGGATTTTATCTGTGGAGAGACAGAGAAAGAGGGAAGATAGTAACAGTTAGCCTCTATGTGGACCTACATTAAATTTGGAGAGCGTGCGCTATAGCTACTTTATTATATTTTTTTTGTCATTTCTATGTGATATTTGCAATTTTTATAGCCACGAGTTTTTGTCTGGATATATATTAGAGATACCTTGTTGTAGAATTACAAATGCATGCGTTTTTATCTAATTTTTTCTGCACTTAATACAAATTCTTCTTCCATAAAAGGGTTAAAAACAATTTTAAACCTAGAACGTGGGCCACATTGCCAAAGAGAATGATTCTCAATTGAAACGTACTCCCTCTGTCATGAAATAAGTCATTTTGGTTTGTCCTGATTAAGTTGTCAAACTGTTATAAGTTTGGTCAAGTCTATAGAAAAAAGCAATAATATCTGGGATGTCAAATGAGCATATTTAGAGTAACTTCCTTTGAGTCTACAAAAGAGTATTATTTTAGGTTATATGTAGTCTACAAAAGAGTTTCTCCCGGTCCTCCTGCGAAACAAGGTAATTTATAAGAAACCGAACCCTAGCGGAACCCAGAGTTGCAATAATGAAACCATGCAAGTGATGAACAACTAACAATGCAAGCTGATGGGAGGTACAAATCACGCATGCAGCTTAGTAAATAAATGCGTGATTGCACAATCAGTTGGGGCATCCGGAGCGTGAGAACTGATGAATCTTTCGTGCCACAAGGCCAGGATAGATGTAGGGTCGAGATCTGAAAAGCTCTGTCCTCGGCTTCTACTGTTTTTGGGAAACCTCCGCTACGGATGAACAAAAAAGGTTGTTCTTCTGTCCTCTGACTGACCGCGATCGGCTAACCGCCTGCAGATCTGCTAGGTAGTGAATCTCTGACTGTGCACATCACTGTGTTGTGTTCGTGTTGGCCTCTGCCAACGTGTCCTGTGTACAGCCCGGTTGGTAGGAGCTAGATAGCTTTCCAAGCTGATGGGCGTTCATTGATCCTAGACTATGAGGCGACCTGAGCTTGACGACGTTGGGGTCAGATCAAAGTGGCCGGGCACCTTTACCCCACAAGGTAGGTAGCTGGGTGGTGATGAGGTGTTACGACTCATCACTTTCATTAGACTAGCGATTTTGAGGTTTAGCTAGTAGAATATGTGGAGGATGCGTCTCTCTTTGGAGTGAAGGAGCGAGACTAGGAACAAAAAGGACAATGGTTCGGTTAGAGAAGAAGAGTGGTTGAGAAACAAAGCAGCAGCAGTAGGAATAGATCTGTGGAGAGGGCGCAGGGCATGTTGGAAAAGTGGTTCTCTTCGCACATGCCGTACGAAAACTGGCATATGCTCGCACGTTACACTGCAATATTCCAATCCAACTGTTGTAGGTAAGGGCGGCGTCCGGTACGGCTACTATTTCTACGCCGCCGCCAATTCGATCGTCGCCGGTGACGTGAGGTCATCAGTAATCACATCACATGGTAGTAGCTCAACTAACACGGCCAGCTTTTTACTTGCAAAGTGCGCGGAGTCGTATTAACCATTAGCGACTAGTAATAGTTGACCAATCGTTTCGGTTGATCATGGCTGCAACGCAACTGCAATGATCACCGGCGCCGGTCATCGATGCACGCACAGCACATCCACCGCTACCTGCTTGGCACGCCGCCGCACGCTGGTCATCACCAACTCCGGCGACGCGCGGCGGGCACAGCCATGATTGGCCGCGCCGGGGGTTGGTCGGCACCGCTCTGTGCTAGATCGAACCAAGCTGATGGCTGCCAGCGCGATAGATCACTATCCAGTATCCAATCCAATCCAATCCAATGTGGGTACGACGACGCGACACGATGTGATCTAGAGGGGACTAAGATATAGCTAGCGTTGAGCATCTCTTTATCGGACTGGACGGCGGCTCGACAGAAAAAAGCATGCCGTCTGCAGCTCGTTGCTTCTCCCCTAACGACCGCCACGACTATACGTCGCATATACAGCAGGTGTTGCATCTACAGGACCCACTTGTCAGTTCTATCTTTCTCCTCTCTCCCGCCTTCCTCCTCTCCCTCCGTCCGACAGCCTCCCGCCTTCCTCCTCTCCTATTAGGGCTCCGGGCCACTGCCGCCATCAGAGTTAGAGCTTCGGGTTTGGGGCTACCGAGGAGCCATAATTGCCGCCGACCATAGAAAGAGGGGTGGGGGCTGCAGGTAGGCCTGGCGGTGGAGGCGGGGTTGCGAGACGGTGCGGCGCGGCGGCGGAGGGTGCCGCCGGCTAGGGTTGGCGGCTAGACAACTGGTGGGCCAGTGACGGGCGGGGGCACAAGGGTTGGAAGTGAACTCATCGATGGAGCTAGGTTAAGGCGGCGGAGGGTGGCGGTGGCGGAGTCGTTGTGGAGCCGGGTTAGCGCGCGGGGGAGGGGGAGGGTCGCCGGCGACGGGAGTCGTCGGAGACGATGCAGGAGGGCAGCGCGGGGGCGTGCAGGGAGAAAGGTGGTGGCAGCATGGTCATGGGCCGGCAGCGGTCTTGGGCCGCGCGCTCGCTAAAGGTGACACTGTCACCATTAGTGGCGCGTCTGCGACACATGGACGTGTCCCGTAACTTTTTTCTCGTAGAAGAGAAAAGGAGGAACTTTATATTAAATTAATATGGAAATTGGGGTACTAATTAATCCAGGCAGATTCGAAACCTGCCAAATTTTGTGCGTCCTTCTCCGACGAGCCTCCATTAGTTTCTTCTCCGGCGTGCGTTGATTTCTTCTTCTCCATCTCCGACGACCTCCGTTAGTTAGAGCAGGTAATGTCTTGGATACTCTGGTTGTACTCAGGTCAGAGGCATTGTGGTTAGCGGCCTTGGCAACGATGATGCGATGCCACGGTGGTGCCCGCCGTCGGAGCTGAGGAAAGGCGAGCGGAGTAGCGGACAGACTTTCTGGAAAGCTATGGAAAATCAGCTTCAATTTCTGCTAAGTAAGATTTTGGCCCATTTTGTAACCCTATTCGAATTGTGCAGGCCCAGGCCTAATAGTACTTACAATCAGCATCCGGAGATGCAGAACGAGTCTGAAATGACTACTCGCAGTCTATAACCCAAACCCCATCCTGAGATCCACTTGTAACAGTCGTAAGCGCCTTGATGATCATCTCCTCCACTCCACCGGCAGGCAGGGCAACACTGACACGCCACACATGCATATCGTGCAAGGATGAACGTACATTTCCCGAGTGCACCACCGTTCTTCCATTGCAAACAAACAAATCACATCCAGGGGTATGTATTTAGCTTTGCTCACCCCTGGGCAACCTAACAGCCGTCCGATCGGTACTGTGCGACCTGGATCGGCGCATCGCAGGAGGCTCTCGTCCTGGTCAGGCTCACTTTGCCAGCGACGGCGACGGTGGCCAGCCGTGGGGCGAGCGCGACCGCGACCAGACGTCCCGGTGCCGCGCGCTGGACGCGCCGCCGGGAACGGAGGAGGCCACCGGAAGCGCCCGCGCGTGGAACTGCGGCGCGCACCAGGCAAGCTCGCAAGGACCGAATAGCGGTGCAGCGCGGCGGCGGCGGCTCCCCGGCGGACGAGATGGGCGCGGCGACACTTTTGGGCCCTGCCGTACTGGGGGAGCCAGTCGCAGGCGTGCAGGTGGGCACCCTCGGTCGTCCTCGTTCCTCACAGCGCGACGCAGCATCAGCAGCCGGAGGCCATGCATGCTTGTGGAGACCGGAGAGATGAGATGGTGCGGCTGCACCGACGCCACCCACGCCGTGCCTGGGCACCGTCCCGTCCCGTTCAGAGCGGCTCTTATGGCAGGGCGGGTGTTCGGAACTTCAGATTCATCTCCTGGCGTCGGAGCTCTGGAATTTTTCGCTTGACCAACATCGAGTCTCCGTTAAATAGCTGCATCGGCTCATCCTGCAGATTCTGCTCTGTTTCACAGAGCCAGACAGCAAGTCAAGAACGATGGCGTCCCCAATGTGCTAGGTGCAAGTTCACCGCGAGGCATCTTGATCTGAATCTGAACTGTTTTTTCGTCTCCTCTGTCTTTCCATCTGAAATTCCTGACAGCAATAGCACATTGTTTGTTCAAGAATTTAGTACTGCTGCGATGCATCCTGAAGCTTAAGATTATATTTCAGTCAGCAGGAGAGCAGAATCCCTTGCCATGGCAGCTGGCAGGTTAAGTTCAGTCCAGTTCTAATCTTCCTATGTTCGGTTCATCTATGACTGAATTGTTGATTGGATTGGCCTCTGATGGTTTGTCCAGCGAACTTCAGAGTTCAGAGGTAGAACCAACCAACCAATCCACCAGGCCAACGAAAAATCAGTCCAGTGAACGCATGCGACGAAGGATACAGGGTCCGGCGGGAGCGGACGGCCGGAACGCGGCGGGTCTCCGGCGAGCCGCAGCGTGACGGTGACGAGGTGCCACCGCGCGGGAGCAGCTGGTGCCGTTCAGTACCGGAAACAGTAACTTTGCCGAGTATAAAAAATTTGCCGAGTGCTTTCTCTCGGGCACTCGGCAAACCATCTATTTGCCGAGTGTATACAGGCAGACACTCGGCAAATATTTTACACTCGGCAAACCACCTGTTTACCGAGTGCAAAAAATAAGGCACTCGGCAAACGACCACACGGCACTCGGCAAATACACGACACTCGGTAAATCAACGGCACGTGCTTCGCACGTGCGCCGTCCGTTACCGGAGTGGACCGGCCGTTAGTGCTTTGCCGAGTGTCGTCCACAGACACTCGGCAAACAATAGGCAAACAATAAAGTTCGCCGAGTGCCTAGACACTCGGCAAACTTCCTGGTTTGCCGAGTGTTTCTATTGGCACTCGGCAAAGAAAAAAAAATTCCCACCTTTACCCTTCACACTTTTTCTATTCCCCACATAGAACACCTTTCCTACTCCCCGCATAGGACATTTCTGTTTTTTTCAGGAGGTGAGTGTTAGTGTTTCTGTTAGTGTTCGACGACTTTGCCGAGTGCATTATCAAAACACTTGGCAAAGGCGTCATAAAATTTTTGCGGGAGGGGCCTGTTTGCCGAGTGCCAAGGGGCAGGCACTCGGCAAACTATGTATCTTCACCGAGTGCCACTCGAAAAACACTCGGCAAACACCACAAAAAAATCTGGCGGATAGGGCCGGTTCGCCGAGTGCCACGAGGCAGGCACTCGGCAAACCATGTACCTTCACCGAGTGCCATTTAAAAATACACTCGACAAAGATTTTCTTTTCGTCGAGTGTCATTTAAAAATACACTCAGTATTCGCCGAGTGTCGGCCGTCTGGCACTCGGCAAAGGAGCCGTTACCAGATCGTTATCACCTTTGTGCCGAGTGTTTTATTTTGCCGAGTGTTTTCCGTTGCCGAGTGTTTTCCGTTGCCGAGTGTTTTCCGTTGCCGAGTGCCCGACGATCGACACCCGGCAAACAGTATGTTTGCCGAGGGAAAGTTTGCCGAGTATAGTTCACTGAGTGTTACACTCGGCAAATCCTTTGCCGAGTGTATTTGGGTCTTCGTCGAGTGCCTGGGGCACTCGGCAAAGTTACTGTTTCCGGTAGTGGTTGGTACGGATGGGCGGGGGACCAGAGCCGCGGCTGGACGCCTGGACGTGTGAGTTGAAGGAAGCTTGCGTGGGATGGCTGGCGGCGCCGCTGGCTGCTTTGCCGGCGCCGGCGCCGGCGCGAGCTCACCGGCTTCCATTTTGGCCGGACCTAAACTTTGTAAGACGACCCATAATCGCGATCCATTTTATTTACATCCATACCCCTATATTTTACATTTAAGCCCCTAACTAATATTTTTCACATAGACCCCGGTTTTACAAATAGAACTGTAATTTGGATCGCGATCCGATTATTTGCATATACCGGGAGCTCCCCTCCCGGCCGTCCGCCGCCGCCGCCGCCCGCCGGCGTCTTCCCCGCCATCGGACTAATCTGCTCCAGCAGCCGTGAGCGAACTCCGGAGGTGCGCGCCGTTTGCCGTCGTCCCGCGCTGTGCGACTGAGCTCGGCTCTCACGGCCGGGCATGGCGGCGAGGTCGACACTCCGCGTCCCGCTTCCGTCTCCTCCCGGCGTCGTCCTCACCCTTGGCCTGATTATCTGCTCCAGCTGCGAGCGGACTCCGGAGGCACCCGCCGTTTGACGTCGTCCCGCACGGCGTGACTGAGCTCGGCTCGCATGGCTGGGCATGTCATGCTTCCATGCTTCTATTAAAAGAGTTACAATATATATAATTTCTAATGCCATGCTTCCATGCAGCAGAATTGGGGTAAACCTAGACATATTAAAAGAGTTACAATATATATAATTTCTACACCATGGGGTAGAATGATATTCAATATCCAACTTATTAAAGAACTTTGAATTATCAAAATATTAAACTGCTTAATACGACTAAACGACCTTTAGTAATAGGTCCTGTAATTGGACATTTCGACTGAATTACTTAAGCAAAATCCTAAAATTCAGTGGTCCAATTACCGATCGTGACTAAGACCTATTATTGAACAACTTTCACTGGAAAACATGCTTTCAGTTCAGTAAATAGCTGCTAGGTGTAGCTACTAGCGCTACCTCATCTACAATGTGATTACCAGAAGAGAACTGAGGTATACCTCATCTACAACTAAACCATCAAATTTGATGTCACCAGAGAGATCATCCAGAACCTCCACATTCCTAAAGCTCATACCGAGCAAGGGACGTGCAATTCGTCTGCAATAAGTTGGATCAAGCCTTTTTAGCGCTGAAAATTGAACTCCAGAACATTTTCAATATAATCGAAAGAATCAGCTCCATAAGACATGATAATTCAAAGGCACATTGATTTAAGGGTGCATTTAGTTAGTCATGTAATTCAATTAGTATTTGTATCAAATAAATTTCTACTGACTCAAAAAGTACAGTCTAAAGCTTCACTGTATTGGATACTTGAATTTTGAAAAGATCCATCCAGGGGATGTATTGTAAACCTACCAAGCCTTAGCAAACATACTTGAATACCAGTTTTATGCCTTAAAAACTAGTACTTATAACATCACATGTTCAAGCTTTTGCCATATAGTTATCAAATCTAGTAAACAAAGGAATGATAAGACACCTCGAGTTTGCTGTATCTGTAATAGGTAACAAGTGCGCCCCGGTTTTCTGATTCATACAAAGTTGACTAAATTACCTAGTGTCATGTGCAAGCTTTTGAGTAAACATGGCATAGAGTGCAACAAATTGTTTGTGCATAACATCAGAACTGGGCATTGCTGTGCCCAACACGACATATGGAGAAATACCACGACTGGTTGAAAAGATTGGAAGTGCTGTCAATGAGGCCAGGGAGAATCTGCTGGATAACTGGTGCATCTTGATGGCTGATTTGAGCATCTGATGGGGTTGCAGGGGCTACTGGTGCTGGTGGCTCCAAGCTGCTACCAGGTCTGACCCCGGAGTAGATGCGAAAATCAACAGAGCTTCTGTTTTTTGGGGGTTGGAGTATAGTGAGATGCTTAGATGTGCATGTGATCCTTTGAGTTTGATGTGAGTGATAAGTCTCTGTGCTTATGTCTGAACCTTTATGCATTTGAGCAGGGGCGATGCTCCCTGCTGATGAACCTATAATGCTGCAAGACAATGTGGAACCGGTTGGTCCTGTTGCAATAAAGCATACAGACAGGGGAGATGATCCCTGTAAATCTAAAGATGTCTTAAACTTTAAAACTGGAAAGCCCAAAGTGAACCTACCCAGAAAATGGGAAACAAACCCAAACTAAATCCACATAGCAATACATAAGAAGGTGGTAAAGATAGAAAGAGACTGGCACAAGAGGGGAAACAAACCCGAATTCAGTCCACATATTAAGACATGAGAGGGCAGTAGAGATAGGAAGAATAACCGAAATTCCTTCATCACAAGGTATTGACAGCCCTACCACGTTGCCATCATGATCAACCATTGGTCCTCCTGTGTTACACTGCACCAAAGAAATGGTTCCAAATTATATGAATAATTAAGCAATAATGCATCAAGAGAACTCTAAGATGATTATTACCTCAGGTAGTTCATAGTCCACAAAGAGGTAACCTTGGCGCAATGCATGAAGAGGCCGTCCTTGCGAAATTGTCCCACGACGGACCACCAATGACAAATCTTTGTCCCTGCCCAATGCAAATACCTCATCACCATGTTCTGGGGGGCTCAAACCAAAAGGAGGGATCTGTGTTGGTAAATCCAGCAGCGTCCCCTGAAAAGCAACCTCCAGCAAAGAAAGTTGATAGAACTTGCTGAAGAAGAGCAATTTTGCCTCAATTAAGCCATCATCTTCCTTGTATGGCCAATGAACAAATATCTGCAAGGGCAAGACATGCTTAGATACAGTTCAACTGTGTGAAAGGATTAAGAATAGAAGAAAGTTAATGATGAACCAAAGAAGGCACGACTAGAAGAAGCACAGATGAAATCAAAGATAAAATCTGGACAAACAGAGCTAATGATGGAAATATCACATAAATGTGTTGAAGCAACATCTGGCGGCGTTAAAATAGCAAATAAGGGTCACAGAAATATTGAAGATGGGAGAGCTTGAGCTGGCGACAAGAACTGAGCAAATAATTCAAAGCAGAGACAAGCACTTGTTAACTTGTGGGTTCAACATTGTTTTGAACTGACACTGCACTAGCTGCTGGTTACTTCTAGAGACCTTTGGACTTGATGCAGGTAGCTCTAAGTAAACACCACAGGGGCAGGAACATAATCGCTATAACTTGGAACAGCGCAAGAACACAACACAGTGTTACTCTAGCACTACGGTTTGGCGTGATATGTGTGGATAGTCCAATGCGACAAACATGTGAAGGGTTTCCTCATCTGAAGGACAAGGAATAATTAACCAATCAGCACGTCGTGATGCAATGAAAAGGTAGCCGATCATGAAAAGCAATAAACCGACAACACACGGTAACATATATTTAGCACAGCAGAAGTTTTGTTAGCACCTTCCTCTTGGAGTCATCATCAACGTCGTGGCCAAAACAACCACAAGTGAGGATCCTTGCTGTGTTCTTGTCCATGTCCCAACCAACGATGATGCCAGTACAGACCCCATCCAAATCTTCCAGATCTGCAAAACCAACGATGATTCACGACGGCGTCGGCAATCGGAGAGGGGAGCATCAGGGGAGATCATGACCAGGACTCGTGTGCGTATCGATGTATTTCTTTGTTTCTTTAGGGTCCTGTTTGTAATATGGGTGTGACTTTTTTTTTTGTGTTACTGGGGGCGCTCCGACGTTCGCCACGCCGTCCGATCGTTGCCTTCCGCCCCAAAAACAACGGGCGGGCGTCCAATTCCCATCCGCGCCGCAAAACTATCCGCGCATGGACGGGCGGCCCGCACGCTACCAGAAAACGCTCGAGGCCGTCGAATCCTCCGCGCCTCCCCACGTTCTTATTTGTACTGATAGTTCCCAGATTTTACTTCTACAATCCAAGCAGGCCCGTCAGATACTGATAAGGGGAGGTAGAAATCCAGAAGCAGTATAGAATGATCTGTTGCGAACTATTAAGAAGGATGTTGGTCCAAGCATTGCTTCTCGTGGTGGAGAGAATATCTTGCACCACGTACAATGTGGTGAACTCTTGGTTCAGTCATCCATCAGTTCCCAATAGAGAGCTTGCATTTCAGCTATTTACAACTTGAATACTCTCTTGGAACAGTGCAATAGGATGGATGAATATTAAACTCATTTTTATCTTTTCCTTTGTGCATCAGGCTGCTCTCCATCTACAGTCAAAGTAGAGAAAACTCTTGGAGCAATGATCCTTATGACTTATTATGGATGTTGAGATGTTCTAATTATTCCAAAATGAACCCCATGAAGTGTACTGAAATGCAAACTTTTGGCCTATCTGCATGCATGCATTCTGGTAATTGGTAAAGAAGAAAAATAATGGATAAATTTTGACAAGAGGAGACACCTCTCACATCCTGAGAAGAGATTGCCATACGTGGTACGTGTTAAGGAGAAGCAGCTAATACTCAATGAGGGTTGAGATAATGGCACAAGACACTGATAAGGGTTGACAAGCAGAAGATCGATCCCCAGCCCAAAAGATAGCAGCAGGTGATGGTTTGTCCCAAGAAGAGGCCCTTGGAAGGTACAAATCTTTCTGACCACAATGCCGTTTTCAGCTATGCACTCTTGAGCAGTTTAGGTTAGGTGATCTGGACTAGACATCCATGCTTCGAATACAAACTTATTGGCTGCAGCTATCCAATGCTAGCTGAAATGCTTCTTCGATTTGTGATCATTTCTTCTTTGGTGATGGGGATTCTGCTGGTCAATTAGATTCCAAGTGGTTCCATGGATTTTTACTTGAACAATCCGTATCCTAGGATTAATTATGTCTGGTTGAACAGGTATTGCTTTTCCTTTGTTCCAAGCAGTTTCAAACTGATAAATGCTTGTCTGCCATTGTTACCTAGCTGAAATTTTCAGTGTCCAGATACACATATATGTAGTATGAGGATCCCAATAATTTGTTGTGCTCCAGGACAATGATATAATTTGGGTGATCCATTCTGATTCTTTTCCATTTGAATTTCTTAACTTTTTTGCGTTGTGGGTTCAGACCAAGCGCAGAAATTGTTGGTGGGTGCATATCAAGCGCAGAAATTGTTGGTGTGGGCGTCCAAGAGGTTGGCATGAGACCTTCAGTAGCGTTGCCCTCTTTGATCCTTTGGTTGAAGCTCAGATGCACTTAGCAGCCCATTCATGATGAATAATACCTAAATGCTGTAAACTGTTTAAAATATGTTTCTTTGTTCTCCTATAATACAGGGGCGAAGCTAGCACTGAATTGACCGTGGTGCACTGCTTAAGAGACTTGTAAATTTTACTAGGATTGTATGGTAATTTTGTGTCTAATTAGTGGTAAATAAAATTTTTACCAGGTGCATGTGCACTATGGAGAGACAACGATGGCTGCACCCCTGCTATAATAGTAAGCTCTTATAACAACGCATGCTATGGTGGTGAGCATTTTTTAAAAAAATTTAAGACAGCTTTCAGTTGACAACAATGATCTGTACTTAAGGCAAATGCCTCCATTGATACTTGCTAATCGCGTTGATGATACATGCAAAGGGAAAACGAAAAAGAAAAATCGTCGACAGCAGGGTTCGAACCTGCGCGGGCGAAGCCCAACAGATTTCAAGTCTGTCTCCTTAACCACTCGGACATATCGACGGCTCTGGTTTTGCTATCCGTCGAATTTAATATTATCATGTAATGGTCTTCCGAAGTGCCATGTTCATCTAGTAGGGTGCGGTTGCCATTGGGAGCCTCAGGACGAAGAACTTGCATGACCGAACTGGTACGCACTGCACACACACATCTCACCTCTACTGCCCGTCAAAATCGCTGCAGAAAGTCTTTCCAATCTGCCCTGAAAATTGCGATATCCAGTGTGTTCTTTTGTGTGTGCATCACCTTTTAGCCTCTTACAGATCGCGAGCTGCTTTCTAAAACATAACTTTGACGCTGAAAAACAAAAGAAAGTGGGCTGTAAAGTTGCTACAGATTTTTCCTTGCGTTCAAACTTTCAGAAATAGTGCGTCCTTCGTGCAATCGTGCTTCTTCCTCACCGTTTCGGCGTTTCTCCTCTCCAGCTGTTCCTTAGAGAAACGGAGGGAAGCCCTCTCCAAAAACTAGAGTGAAACTGGACAGAATAAAATGCAAACATCTCACGAAATTGTAACCAGATATCGAAGAACGCACGGGCACCATCCTAGTAGTGAAAGAAATTGAATATTCAATAATACACGTATGAATAGAACCACACTTCAACCAAACAAAGCAAACTTGCCTAAAAATTAAATTAAACCATTTTTCTATTTAACACACTGCGTACGTTCTGCTCGCCTCTTTCCATGTCAACCTACTGTTCGTATGGCTAGCTACTTTCTTTTTATCGGCCCCTGCCTAGCTTTTTCCTTTTTGCATGTGCTCGAGATTTCAAGTAAAAGCAGAGTACAACAGCAACAATACGCTGATTGTACCAGGCGGCACTGGCTCAGCACGTACGAGAGTGGTCAGGACTTTGGAACACAGAACGGACGGTTGATGCGCTCAAAAACCCAAGGACACACGACTTATTAGCGTTATCCACTAATCGTTAGGGGTGTTCACGTCAGTGCCGTTGCTTGCGATTGATGAGGCTTAGGTTAACGGGCTATTAGCGTTAACTGGCTTAGCGTCAACTATTGAGAATCTAACCAACCGACCTATGCCATTGCTATAGATGAAACTAGAGTGGTGAGTCTATATTCAATAAATTAAAAAAAATAGAATGTCTACATAGCAAATAATTTGGTGGACACTAATTACTAGTAAATGATAACATAATCATCTACTCCCTCAGTTCCAAATTGTAGGTCGTTTTGGCTTTTCTAGGTTCATAGATATTATTATGCATCTAGATATAGTGTATGTCTAGATGCATAATAATATCTATGAATCTAAAAAAAGCTAAAACGACCTATAATTTGAAACGGAGGGAGTACACGGAAAATAAATACACATGAGCTATGGCTTGCGAGGGCCAAGGAATCTATGTACTCTGGTCAATCCAGTTAGGCCTAGTACAGTCATATAACTCATATCTACTCTCTACTCGGAGAATGCATGAGGCTGCAGAGGAGGGTGGGGGGATGTGATGAACCGCTGGAGCTCATGGCGGAGCGTTACGTCAATAACAAATAATCACGTAAATTAAATGTATAATACGAGCTTGTCAGAAATAGGGTCATGTGCGGTTGCCCACTCTGCACATGCCCATCGACAGCCCTGCACAAACGCGCGGGCAGAGGTAGTAGGGAAGCTAAGGGGGCCATATGGCCCCCCTCATGCTTTTCACGTTAATTCTTATCGAACATTTGTAATTATTGCTACTTAAATTGGTTTAGATGTTACTACTTGTCATGTATTGCAAATATATTACTAGCTAACTCCCTTTTTGTATGATTCGTGATTCCATCTTATCAGTAGAGAAATTGAAAGCTCCTGGATTCATGTCAATTGGATCATTGCGAGGAAGAACCACATCACATATTGTAAAAGAAAATTTCAGGAATGTGCATCGGAGTGGTAATAAGATCATGTGGTCATAAAACACTTTGACAGTCCAACTCAGATGTCAATTAGTTTTGTATTTCACATAGCCCGGCTTGATTCTTAAATTTTGTGGCTGAATTTCCAAATCCTTTGCTAGGTTTGATGTACATGTAAAATTATACATCTTGAAAAGTTAAGAGGTACACATGGTACATACACGTACATACGTCATGCGTGTATCTAGAATCCTGGATGCCTGGATGGACGACCATGCATGCATGTGGCGGATCGGCCATCTCTCTCGCCTGGTAGCCACGCACGCACCAATAACTCCCAACGATCCAGTGATCGAGTCCACCACCTTCCCAACCTCTCCCGTCCCCCAGCCCAACTACTCCATTCATCCATGTCGCAGAGCTAGCTCGAGGCGTGCCCTCATGTAACGTTCGGGCTCATCGGCATGGCACGCGCGACACACACACGCGCGTACGCGTACACCCGCGCACACGTCAGTGAAGCTGATGATGAGACCGGCGCGCCACGTGGCAGGAAGGCCGCCCGTTAACCAATATATTATGTCTATATACATGATTTTTGCTATACACCTAGTTATATATCTATATATTATGTCTATATACATAACAAAACGTCTAAAAAGGCTAAAACAACCTACAATTTGGAACGTAAGGAGTGCCTACCCATTAGCTAGTGGATCCAAACAGGTCTAAGCCACCTGCATGAGAGATGACGCATAATCTAATGTCTCGGAAATAAATGAACTTCAAAATAAATGACTTCGAAAGAAAATTAAAGATGGAAGAGCAATGATTATAAAATTTAAAGAAATAAGTATATGCATCCAAGACGTGTCGACCCAAAACATTACAAACAAGCACCACTTGCTAATCAATAACTGCAGTTGATCTCCTCTCCTTAACATGCATGGATATGCATCGTCGGGGGTGGGCCCTGATAGCTTTATTTGCTGGCTTGCTGCATTCCAGCTGTTGGTGGGCCGGAGGTTTTGCCATGCACGCTCTGGTGATGTACAGATCCGTAGATCCGGGTGTACGTACGCGGACGCTGTCGGCGGCGACAACGAATTCACAAGGCCCGTGTTGCGCGGCCATCGCCGTTCAAGACAAAGATTAAACCCTCGCCGCGCCTGCAGATCAGTGATCGTCGGCGGCACACGCCTGCCTCTCGACCGGCGTCGCGTTCCGCGTTTAGCGTCAGGACTCAGGAAAACGGGAGCTCGATCGAGCGTTACCCGCAGGAACACCGGGGCAAATGTTCCCGAGCCTTGGCGACACGCGCCGCTACTGTTGCTTGCTTGTCATCTTCTCCTCCGATCCGTACGTGTAGGAAAAGTGCTTTGTCATCTACTAGCTAGCTCCCACGTCGTCGTTGGCACAAACCTTTTCCTCCTCTTAAAAATCATGCACACATGTTTTTGATACATGTACCCGGTCGCTACACAATTAACCACGAGGAGGGAGATCGCACGTCCGATAATGATTCAAGCGTAGCAATTAACCGGTGAATTCAGTTTTAACTCTTGAAAGTGGATTCGCAATTGTGGGCTGAAGCGACGTGGCTCAATCTCAGCTCTTCACCGCCCCCTTATTAGTCACAATCAGAGGGGCCCGTCCATGGTATTGAGCGCTAAACATGGTTTAGGGTCTATACTAAGCTCCGCCGACACATTGGGCAAGAGTATCAAACACCTCACAGATCAGGAATATCTAGACGTTTTTGTTGTTGGGATCAGCCGATCCTGATGTTTCTTTTTTATTTTTATTTTTTTTGCAAAACTAGTGGGTATAATCTCTGTTGTGCACTGTTTGTTCTACAATGGTGAAGACCCCAGTTACAACGGTAACGACCCGGGCACCCGGCACTATTGCCGGCTAGATTCGCCCCTGCCCCGAGTTCGTAATAACTTGCTGCGGCATGTAAAGCCGGTGTCCGCGGTATAAAACGCAAAATTCAGTTGGCTATGCTGCTGTAATTTTTTACATACAAATATAAACTTAGATTAACAAAACCATCAACATGAATAAGTAATATAAGTTGCCGTATTGACGTCACGCGGCCAGCGAGGAATTAAGGAAGCGGCGGGAGGGTTTCTGGGTGTGGTCAGGTCGTTTTCAGGTGGCGGCAACGATAACTATCACCGTATCATCCATCATTGAAAACCATATCCAGACGAAACACATGATGTTAGCTTTGCATTGCATAGGGTGATTCTGTGGCGACATTAATTTACCAAATTATTGCCTCATCTTAGAACAACTCCAACAGTCTTACCATCTTCCTCTCCAAGCTAAAATTTAGCAAGTCTGCTGAAAAATCACAATCCAACAGAGTTGCTATCCGGCCATCCCATCTAGCTTGCTAAATACTCTCCCACACTCTTCAAACTTGGCAAGCGGGTTTAGTTTGCCAAATGTGCAAAATGGAGAGTGTGAAATGGAGAGGTTGTTGGAGTGGATGAAGAGTGTAAATTTTTAGAGAGGAAACTAGTTATTAGGATTTGGAGAGAGGGAAATGGATAGTCTGTTGGAGGGAGCAAGAGAGAATCTTTTTACCAAGAGAGTCAAATGAAAAGATAAAAATAGATAGTCTGTTTTAGTTCCTTTGTTTCGTGGCCAAATTGGCCACATAGACACGTATGACCCTAGTGTCCTGTCTTGCGCTCATAGCCAACTGCTATTTTCTCCGGTCACAATAAGTATGTGATGTCTCGGACAGTGACATAGTCTAACATAATACATCTTTATTGGTACCTTTTTTGTAAAAATAATAAAATGTTATGTTTACGAAACTATGTTTTGAAACAGACCTACACGTATCATTTTCACCTATCAAAATTCGTAATCAAAGTTTCAAATATAGTGACTGGCTATATGCAACAACGTCGCAACCAAATACATCATTGATTCGTTATAGACTTATAGGAGGGAGTATGTGTATTATTAACATTGCACCACCAATTTGTGGCTCTTGTTGGAAGCAAATACGCACACTGACACCAAAACTGAAAAGAAAAAAACATGTCTTGCATGGGAACGAATACTTTTTTTTTAAAAAAAAAGATATTGGTCAATCAGTCATTGAATATGAGAATTGAAGAACGGCATATCCAACTCAAAGGACTTACAGTTACATGACGAAATGGACAAATAAAATTTTGATGTCCAAAATGCTATAGTCGTAGGACTTCGCACTTTTCAACTACTATTCAGACTATGGCAGTAAATTAAACGGCGTGACACAAACCATTACGTACACAATTTGACAGGAACACATTATTCAGTGTTTGTTTACTTTGGCGATCAAGTTGACAAACCAAGAGAGATAATATCTCAGTTCTCCTTTAGAAAACACAGGGGTCAGGGGGCAATCTCAGTGGCAATTTTTCTACCACCACTGCATATGCTTACACCAGCAAGCCGCAATCTGGGTCTCACGCTCTCATCATCTTCTGACAAATATCCTTTGATTATCTCCACTAACGATGCCGTGTCACGTGCTCGTTGGTCGGCAGCAAAAGTCAGCTGAGAGAGAGAGAGAGAGAGAGAGAGCTACTGGTAGTAAAAGGCCTTCTTCTCCAGTGCAATTGAGCAAACAGGTGATCCATCGATATATAAAAATCACTTTGCTATAGTTGCCACACACCACCTCGTTCTGAAGCGGCACCTACTTCACGCCCAGAGCACAGTGTCAGTGAGTGTACAGAGGGCATGTACGCCATGGCAAGCGCCGGCGGCACGGAGGAGCCTGCTCTGTTCGTGAAGCAGGGGAGCAAGCTCCACTCCAAGATGCTCTCCAAGGAGGCGGCGGCGCAGCTCGCCGTGCCGTCTTTCCGGGTGTACTACTCCGTGGCGTCGGCCGGCGCGGTGCCGTTCCTGTGGGAGTCCCAGCCGGGCACGCCCAAGAACGACTCGCCCTCCGCGTCCGCGCTCCCGCCGCTCACCCCGCCGCCGTCCTACTACTCCGCGGACCGGGGCGGCGCCGGCGGCCGGTCCAGGAAGCGCCGCCCGGGCCTCATCGGCGCCATCCTCCCCAGGTTCGCCTTCCTCCGGAGGCCCGGCCGGACGGCGCCCTGCTCCTCCTGGTCCTCCTCCTCCTGGTCATCGTCGAGCTCCAACACGTCGTCGATGTCGCCCGTGTTCACCGTGCAGTCCTCGCCGGCCGCGAGGGGCTCCCGCGGCCACCGGCGCGCGTTCTCGGCCGGCGGCGCTGGCGACGACGCCGAAGCCGCGCCGCCGCGGTGCTTCTGGACGGAGCGCGACTGCTGCGAGAAGGGGGTCGTCAGGGGGTGCGGCGTCGCGGTGGCCGTCAGGAACGCGCTGGCCACGGTCGTCGGCGGCAAGCCCGGCCATCGAGCCACCGCAGCGTAGAGGGAGGCCTGATAATATGGCTAAAGTTGAGGGTGTGCTTTGCATTTTGCTGCAGCATGTTACTCTATGTGCTTTGTAGTAACCTAACGTGCCATGCCAAAATTGTTCGTGCATGATATGGAACATATGACAGTATGTACGTCATGTATGCGTATGTATGTGTGTATGTAACCGTATATATGTATGTATATACGGTCATGTGTAGTCTGGTCCTGCAAATACGTGTGATTTTTCCCAAAGTTGTTGAGTGTATCACTACATAAACGGTAGGGATAGTGGTTGTAGATCTAAAAGATGGTACTCAATATTCTCTTTGAATTTCTCTTCTCAGTGTCATGGAAGATTGGAACTTATATATTTTGAGAATTTTCCTTTGGTTCCTCGTAAATTTGTATTCACCTTAGAAGAGTAGTTTTAAATTTATAGGCCTCATCTGGGATTTGGATTGTTTTCGCCAACAATCATTTATTCATATTTTAGACATTGATATGTCAGCTAGTTGAATGTGCCCTCTTTGGAGCTGCAAAAGCAAAACTTTACTAAAATTATGCACCCCTATATATATATGAAAAAGTAATCTAGTAGCGCAGCAAACACGAACTGCCTAACACTTCTGGACAAATAACCTCCCTGAATTTCATCCAGTATGTCATTTGGATCATCTAGCTAGCTTGTCCCAAGTAGTAATTTCTTACAGTATTAGCTAGTAGTTGTAGATAGTTTATGGGGCCCAATGGAGTCAGTCATTAATGAAGCTTAAGAGAAAATTAAGCACAAATCTAGGGGTTGAACCCCTGTCTTGCCCCCCCCCCCCCCCCCCCCCCCCCCCCCCCCCGCGGCCCCTCTCCCCCTCACGATCATGATCCATATTTGAAATGCAATATACTACTATTTAGTAACATGGAGTTCTGAGCTTGGATGAAATATTTTAAGGGTGGCACACAGTTAGTTTGAGATTCTTGAGAGGCCATGCATGGATTTGCACCCTAGGCCATTGTCCTTGACTCTCTTGCCTGATCAACATTAATTACTGGCTCAAACCTTGTTTAATCATCTCTGATAGCCATGAGAAAATTAAAAGGATTAAATCTTGTTTACCCGGTCCAAGATACCTGGATGGTGCTACCAAGAAGAAGACAGTGGTGGTTAAGTTGTGGTGTTCTTTTGAAATTTTCAACTCTGAAAAAGAGAAGAAACCATCATGTATTTTTGTTCAGGCCTTGGGGTGATGTGGATTGTGGGTTATGAATTTTAACATAATTTATCCTTATCTGCGTATCATGAATGCATGAAAGTTGCTGCATCAAGTGTCTATCTAGACAGTTATGGTTTATGTGATCTCAATTCATCTATTTGACCTTCATCAAGTACAAGTTTATCCATGCAGTCACTGTCTGATGACACACTCCGGGATTATCTCTTATCAAAATGACTCGCATGATATTATAAAAAATTTATCATCACTCATGCCATCTGTACCGAGAATCATAGGACATGAGTTCAGTTACAATATGTACTACTAATGTACTAGCAGTTCAATCATCTTGCCGAACTGAATTCCTCCATTGCCATGTTCATCCTTTCAGAAGAAGGGGATCGGTGTTTGTTTGCCAAACTTCCTGCCCAGAATAAGGTGCTCAGTAAAGGCAAGGGCATCAGGGCCACTGGGTAGCCAGCTGCCAGCCCTTGCTGGGGGCTCCATACCTGCTGCTGCAGCACATTGCCATGGATGGCCATTGATGCAGAGGCTTGCCTTGCCCCATATGAGGGGCACCAGGTAGTTGAAGCACTCACAGCAGGGAAGAAGACACTGCAGTTATTGCACTTGCAGGACCACCTCAGCTCATCAAGTGCTGATGAAAAAAAATACAGTATACAGGTGGAGTGATGGACCCATGTTTCACTCGCTCCATGTGGTGATAGGTTACATAGCTGGAGCATATGAATTGAAATGGCTGCCAAGGCTGTTTTAGGTAAGTGACTAGGTTCAATCGGCTGTAAGCAAGCATCATGTTCTTGATTTGTAACCAACACTGGAGTAAGCAGTTTTAGGCAGTGCTGTATAAATTGAGCTTCAGCTGGCTGATTAAATTGGTAATTTGAGACCGGTGTGTGAGGGTACAAAAATGATGCACAGATATGACAGCCGATTGACGTGCTAGGAGTTGCTCATTTAGAGCTTAAGACAGATCAGTGCAGCCCTAAGTGATACGCAACGTTGTTCTCTAGATACCTTTCAAATAGTAAATTGATTATCCTAGTGATTTAGTGCAGACATGTAGGTTATTGCAGTTATGGATTGCTGTAGAACAATAAGCAATAGTATGCCATGGGTATAAGGACTTGTTCATATTGTCTAGACGAGTAGAGAAGAACATCATCATGGCCAACATCTTCTACGACCCAGTCAAATGGGTTAGGTGTGTTGCATGATCCTAGTCCTGACTATTAAGCATAAATTAGTGTAGCTCTAAACCTAATCCTTAGCTGGTTGAATAGTGATTACAGTCCAGATCATAGCAAAAGGAGATCTGCACAGGAAAATTGGCTAGTAGTCTGAAAAGAGATCATGAGCATTTACAGTACACGTTACTTATTTAGTTTGTACGGAGCGTACTCATATATGTGCACAGGGTGCACTCAGATCCGTTACACAATACTGTGGCCTGTCTTTTGGTTTTTGTTGCAGTACAATGTAAGAGACTGACAGCTCAGAATAAAAACAGTAGGAGAGATTGCAAACAAAGACATGGGTCAGCCGTCAGCAACTGATGTGTGTGTGCTAACCAAAGTGTAATGCCAAATCCATTAAGTTCAGATTGGCACCTTGTAGCTGCTGCAAGATTGTTGTCTCAGTGAATGCTCTTGCCAAAAAAAAAACCCGATAAAAGTCGATCTCCAGCTACTATCTTGAATGAGTACTATCCAATCAAACAATTCTTGCATCTTTTGCGGGGAAGAAGAAAAGAATCTTGCTTGCTTTTCGCACGTAGTCCTTGTGAACAGCATGAAAGCTACCCAGCACACCACCTGACTTCGGTGGTTTTAGTGTATGCTAATTGCTGTGCAGGTCATCATCCTACACATTAACTTAACTAAGCACAGCGTTTCAGACGAGACATTAAAGTCACGAAAAAGTTAAGTTAGGTAGAAATATTGTTTTTTAATTAAAAAAGAATTCATTTGGGTCTACTGAACTTTCTTAACAGACAACAGAAGCATGGAAGCTACCACCATGCAATCTCTGCACGCATGGGCTTGGAAAGCGAGAAGGTGACATAGATGCAGCAGGTGCACTGTGCCCATGTTATCCTTGTCCCTGATGTTACAGTGGCGACGACAAATTCTTTTTGTAAAGGATTGACAGGGGGGAGTGGAGGACTGGTTGGTCCTTTTGTCCAGTGTCCACAGTGTATTTCTTTGAACGCAAATGGCAGGACTTTTATTTGTCCACAGTATGACAGGGAAATAATCCAACATCAGAACTGTAGGGGCGTTGATTCCATTCTGATCGATCGTCCGAAAAGCCTGTCGTGACACTGATTTCAGATTTCCATCAGAAGGTTCTTTAAACCGCAACCTTCCATATGTTAGTGGTTCATATTTCACAAGGATTATTTGGAAGCAGGCTATATTATGGATCAGGAACTAATTGGGGTCTGCGTGTACCATCTGGAAAGAAGGATCTTTATACCACAACCTTCCGTCCGTGGATCTTAATACCTTTTAAGCCTATGCCCTCCATGTATTTCTTGATCTGAGGAGACTTATTTTCTTTCCTCTGACGACCGGTGCACATTATTCCAGTGTCAAATCAAGATGATAATGCAACAATTTGTCGTATAGCTAGTACTGTTCCAAGATGACATTTAGCCGTATTAGGTACACATGATGCACGCAGCAGGTCGGTGGTGCAGCAACATGATGCACGCCACTGCCGAAGCCTCTGGAGCCTGCGTGGACCGGAGCAAAGCATGAGTCCGCCCGTGTGATATTTTTGCGTCCCGGCAGCTCCTGCTCCTGCCTAGCCATGGCGGAGGGAGCATGGTGCCATGAGACCTGGAAAGGAGAGATGTCCATGTGGGGGGTGGGGGAGGAAGAAATTAAAAGGTACCTGAACGCGCGTTGTGAAGCATGATGGATTGGATGCCGATCGATGGTTACCAAACCAGCAAACCTACTCCTTGACTAGGAGCAGCACCGGCGACACAGGCTATCATGGCGCGGCACCTTCTTCTCTGTGCGTGTGCTTACTGTGCTGTGTCGATGTGTGTATGCGTGTCCTGCCACGCGCGCACATGCTGCTCTGTTCCCGTGGAGCTCAGCTGCTAGTGCTAGTTGCTAGCCGCAGCCGCAGCCGCAGCCCGGCGGTCCCAACGCAACGCGAGCAGCAGCTGGCCCAGAACCATGTGTCGGATATATGCATCTAGATAGTGTCGGTGCCCCAATCTGTGCAGTTCTCATCAAAAGGAAAAAAGTGCTGCACAAGCTAGTTCTTGTAATTATTGGATTATTAGATCGTGCCATACTTTTTTTCGAATGATAATACAGATGCAGATACTCACGTACACGCACGCAACCCTACCTCTATGAGCACCTCTGAAAGATTGAGTCAGCAAATCCTCGAGACTGACGAAGTCACCACTGACGCCTCACTATCGACGGGCACATCATCTACCATCGAAAGAATAGCGTCAGTTAAATCTTAGAATAAATCTAGAAAAATGCGATGACCCAAACTCTAGTGGACAGATTCCATCGCGAGGAACCTTACCCGCTGAGAACTCGTTCAATTCACAATCGCTAGTTGTTATTTAAGACAAAAATACGCCGTGCTGTGTTGAGGAACAGGGAAGCAGTTTTTGTATATAGTATATGCTGATAAAAGTTCCTGACTTCAGCCTTTTCATAGAGGAGGGTCACTCAGGAATTATTATTACACTTATGAAAAGTTGTCAGCCGAGACTAAAAAATAATTCGCAGACTAAATGACCATAGTGTAGAGCCGACAAACCGAGGAAGCAGTTGGTTGCTCGGATGGATGTATGTATCCAACTGCGACAACAGGAGGACAGTATCCTTGCTTCCAGACTCCAGAGGATCTGGCCGGCCGGCTCGCACGGTGGCAACATCTATCCGGCCCTAAGAAATTAAAAGCTCTTGTCCAAACCAATCAACAGGGATCGACGAGATCACCCTAATTAAAACCATGTACGGCGGCTGATCTATCATCAGTCAGAGACGGGGCGTGCGTTCCGTCGGTGCACATGTGGAATGATGCATTGCATCCCCTTGGACGCGGCTGAATGGATGACGGAGAACATGGAGGAAATAGACATGCTGCAGGTTGCTTCTTTTTCAAAGGTGCATCAAGCACTGACAAATGCATCTCCAGTCTCCAATACACAATCTGAACCTAAATGCAATAATAATTTGCGTACGGACATTACACTAATACAAGAGATCATAGGTTGGCTGAGTATTTGAAGAGCTCAAGTAGAAAAATCTACTCGTACGTACATGTTGCACGCCAGCCTTCTGGAACTAGTTTGCAGCCAAGCTGCTGCCCAATGCTGTTGGAGCATATACACGCATCGAGTGCATGGAAAATGGTATCTAGCTAGCATGTAAAATAAAAAGAATTATACTGGGACATCCCATCGGGACACATCTCAGCAAAATTTTCACTACTCTCAGTCGATCAAACAAGGCTGCCAAAGCAAAGCAAATCCGCTATTGTATATATATGTCTTCCATGCATAAACCCTCATATGCACTCCGATCCATGCATGTACAAGATACAATTGTTGTCAATTATTTATGACACTAAGTACTCGCATCACACATGAGCTAACCAAGCGCACTCATGACAGGATACACGTACAGATAATTATTCTGGTACAAGCCTAGCTAGCACACGTAGCGCAAAGAACCCACTTTCATGCATCCTCTTTTGTCCCGATTTAAAGTTGACCTATGACTAAAAGAGCTTTAGTCCCGAATCAAATAACAATCGGGACTAAAGGCCCCTCTTTAGTTCGGATCAAAAATCAGCCACCTGTGAGAGACCCTTTAGTCCCGGGTGAAAAAAATCAGCCACCTGTGGAGGACCCTTTAATCCCGGATGGTAAGACCAACTGGGACTAAACCTTTAGTCACGGTTGGTCTTACCACCCGGGATTAAAGGGTCCCCCACAGGTGGCTGAAAAAGGGCTAAAGCCCTCGGACCCTTTAGTCTCGGTTTGTGTTACCGGGACTAAAGGTCCCTTTAATCTCGGTTAGTAACACAAACCAAGACTAAATGGCTCCTCGCGAGTTAATACAAAAGGATTGCATCCCCTATATAGTTTTGGAATTTCTAATATTTTTTTAGCGCAAAGTCCTTTAGTAATATCAATCAGGACTAAAGGTGTGGGGACTGTGCCTAGCGTGGCGACCCCTTTAATCCCGGCTGGTTTTACCAACCGGGACTAAAGGGTGTCTTTAGTCTTGGTTGAAAGACCCAGGACTAAAGACCCCCTTTCATCTCGATTATTTTATCCCAGATGAATTTTTGGAAGATTTGCCCCTACCAACCGGGACTAACAGCGAGTTTTGTACCAGAGTGATAGGAGCATGGATGTAACCACATGCAGAAGCAATCATGCATGCAGAAGCAATAATAATATGATGCAGTAATTAATCCGATCGATCCCTTAGGCCGCTCAAGAGGCCTGCATTATAAGCCTTTGCTCCAGGGGCATCTCCGTGGTGTGGAAGTGGAAGTTGTAGCTGTTGACGCCAGTGAAGATGCCATCCTGCTTTCGACGGGTTTCAACTCTTCCGTCGGTGAAGGTGTCCTTCTGTATGTAACCGAAGGGGACGTCGCAGGAGGCCTTGGTGGCCATGACCTGGACAGAGACCTTGGTTCTGGGAGGCACGGTGACCTCGTATTCGACCACCTTCTTCACCGTCGTCACCACGGTCTCGCCCCAGTTGTAGGATCCGAAGAACTCGGCAGAGAGTTGTGCTCGGGCGCCGAGGCCGAGCTTGGGGAATCCTACCTTCATGTTGGCCGTGTACCCTAGGGTGAGCTCGAGGGTGGCGTCCCACTGGGCGGTCTCCGTCTCCTCGAAGGATATGGTGAGCCTCTTGGTGATTTGTGTGGAGGTGTCGTTGACGGCGTCGGTCATGGCCATCGTCACCGGCATCCTGTCGTACACCCTGGTCTCGTCGAGGAAGTAGACGATGTCGCTGATCTCGCGGTGCATGACCGCCGCCTCCACCTGCACCAGAGCTTCCCTGGTGAGGGTGCTGCTGGCGGCATCCAGACCGTTCACCAAGTTGCGGTCAGCCGGCGCTGTCTGGTTGATGCAGAAATTATCACTGAAAGCCATCGGGCCACCCCCAGGGGTAAATACGGTTCTGGTGCTCCTCAGCGCGAACAAGTCGCCCACCTGGAGAACCTCGAATAGGTCATCGTTGCTGGAACCGATGTCGGCCAGAATAATCCAGTTCATGTTGAGGGGTCGCATCCAGAGCCTGGACAGGTTTCTGTTACGGACGCGGAAGCGTCCGTGTATGTTGTTGGCGACGTAGACGACCTCGTGCGCCACGGCCGCGTCCCCGACGTCGTCCGACGCGAACACGAGGTGGTTGCGGCCTTGGATCGTGCGCGCGGCCAGGTACTTGCCGTTGCTACCCTTGAACGCCACGATTCTAGGCAGCAACCTCTTGCTGTTGGACAGGTTGAAGATGACGAAGCCGCCGTCGTCGACCTGCTGACGCTCACCTTGGCGTCCAACGCACAAGCACGAGCCCACGGTACCAGTGCCGCTCAACGACATGCGCCCGCTGCCATCGTCGTCCTTGCCTGCGGCCTGCAGCCTGCCGGCGAGAACGAACCTGCCAAAAAAGATATAGCTTAAATGTGCGTACTGTATCCTTATCATTCATATGCGTCCAAGGAAACGAATCGAACCTGAAGGTCATCACGGATTCATGAGGCTGATCACCGGCGTCAGCAGCGCGGCTATCATCATCGGAAGAGACAGGAACAGCCTTAATCAGGGTGCAAGACGGCTTGGACAGGTCCTCCTCCGGCTCGTCGGCGCCGGCAACGATGATCCACCCGTCGTCGTCGCCATGCTGACGAGCTACCCAGTACTTGCGGTTATAGCGACATCGGATGTGCACGAGGCCGTCGTGCAGCCGGGACGGCTCCACGTCGAACCTGGTGAAGAGGTTCAGGGCGTCCTCGCCGCTGAGCTCCAGCTGCCTGTACTTCTCCTCCCCGTGCTCGTGCACATACCGCAGGAACTTACCGTTGCTAATTGACCGAAGGGCGATGCAACTAGGAAGCTGCTCTACTACTGCTTCTGACATTCTCTCTTTGTCTCTCTCCCTGCTTCGATGGAGGCTCTAGTGTTGCGCTTGCTTCTACTCGAGATTCATTTCCTTTGCTATTTATAGATATAAGTACTGTACTGGATTGGATTCAATGGATCATGACAACGACTCCGATCCACAAATCTCTACCTAATATAATAATTATAATATTAAAGAGCGGTGGGTTTGTGCGGTCCGTCGCACAAATTTGCCAAAAGCCTGATGATTTTTGCAATTAACCCGCTGTCCTAATACTTGCCATACCCATGGTCCTACGTTTATCGAATTTCCCTTTTAACAAAAACGCTCGCACGCACACTCTTTTTAAAGATTGATGAAGCGACCACAAGTACCTCGCTGTATTTAGCCATGTCACAGACGGCTGAAAAAATAGCACCATTAATTATTGAATAAATCTAGAAAAATGCAACAGCATAAGTATCTATCCAATTGTACGCTGTTCATGGGATTTTTGAAAATAAATTAGTGCTCCTGAATATTTGCAACAAGGTCCATATGTATTCTGAAAATTAAGATGACTATAAAATTCATCAAATATTCCCTCGAGAGACTTAGGCCAGTCTGATATTTAATTGTTGGACACATCAGCAAAACCTGCTAACTTGATATGGTCATCAATAGGAGAGAGAAGCATAGGGGTTTCGTCACCGTGAAACTCTCTTGTCTCTCTGTTACCTAGTCCGATGAAACTGGATGAAACCAGCACTGAGGCTGTCTTCGTTTCATGGGTGGATCAGCTGTGCTCCGATGCGCCGCTCTCCGCGCTTGCGCTCGAAATCCCTCACGCTCGTGCCAAATCCCTCGTGCTCCCTCCAAATCGCGGGCCAAATCCGCCGCGCTCCCCTCCAAATCGTGCGACGAATCCCTCTCTATCCGCTCAAAATCGATCGCCCTTTTACCCTTCCAAATCCGCCGTTCTCCGCCATCCCCGCCCTTCCATCGTCTTCCAGTGACTGGCGGTGATGGTGGTGGTGAGGCGCAGCACAGTACAGGCCCCTTCATCTCGATGGGCGAGAATCGAGATGGCCCCCGGCAAAGCACAGCGGCAGCGGCACATCTTCCCGGCAGGTCCAACTCCAACGGGAGGTTCAAATCCTCCATGGTCTTCCCCACAATCTGCAAATCTTCTCCGGCAGCTCCAACTCCAATTCACGTGGAGGTAGCAGCGGCCACAGCTCTACCCACAATCTGCAAATCCATGGCATTCTTCTACTTGGTGGAAGCTCATCTGTTCTCGTTCACAAAACAGTATATGTTCAGTTTAAGTTTTCAAAAGATGATCACACCACTGTGCCATACTTTCTTATATGCTTTGCTACTTGTTTTACTGCTGGCTATTTGTTAATCTCAAAGGCCAAGTTTTAGCAATACAGTATATTCACTATTGTGTTTGACAATATATAGTTTGTGTGTTTCTCAAGTGGTTAGTGAAACTGCTCCATATCTGTAGGTGTTATAGCTTTGTTGCCTTGTTTCTGATATCTGAATGTGTATGCTCCATATCTGAATGAGTTTGGGCACTTGGATGTGATTGCAACCTGATGGCAATAAGTTCAGTGAAAGATAATACTGTACACTATATATCAAAGAACTTAACTTCATATGTGAGACTATTTAATATCGTACGAATATTGAAGTACGTCAATTTTTTGTGGAAAGTAATGTTTTTTTTACCTATATGGATTTTTAATACGAGAGATGGCCACATATAACCCATGTTTGTTTGATAATATCACCATGTTCTACTATACAAAAGGCTACATAGTTTCAATGGCACATTTGATCATAACACAATGCGAAACTTAAATGTTGCACCATATCTCTATGAAACTGTGCAGTGAAACTATACACTGAGAGTGACATTTTCATTCCACCGAAAAGCTGATATGACAGTCTTGGTAACTGTGCTCGTGAAACTGGCACTGACACTGACCTTAGACACCAGCATCAATGTCGGCGCGCTACCGTCGGCTCCCTCATCCATGTCCACACCCACCAATTGCCCAAGAAGAACAACAACTCCTCCACGCCGTAGGGGAAAGAGTGACCCCACCATCGTTTCTTGCTCCCGGCCATGACCCCTTGTAAATGTTTATTTACCACATGTAATTACTCTTTTAGACCTCGACTTTCACGTAAAATATGTTACACATTAATATTATGATGATATATCCATGTTGCGTTCACCCGTTGCAATGCACGGGTATAGTTGCTAGTAAAGCAAAGACGTTTGAATCACCGCCCCTTTGTCAAACGCTCCTTTGTTGTCCACATGCATCCGTTGTAGGGGTGTGCCCCCATTGAATTTAAGGTATTCAGTTGAATTCCTATTATTTTGGCTAAAAAATTAAGTATATATATAGTGGGTTGACAAGTGAACCCATTATGCGTTAGATTTAACTAAAGCCTGCATGGGTGCTTATGCGTTCAGTGCAGGCATGCACCGTCATTCATATGATATGCATGCACACATAGGAACAAATATGAAACTGTTAGAAGCAGTAGCTAATAATGCATGTTTGTACATCTTTTGACTTAGAGAGGAGAGAGATGCATGCATGGCTTAAATGCAAGCTGCCCTATAATGATGCAGGCGTGCAGCTACTGTCAATCACATGCATGCACCCATGGGGACAAATATGAAATTGTTAGGTACAGTAGCTAATAATGCATGTCTGTATGTCTTTCGACTAGAGAGGAGAGAGATGCAAATTCCACTCTACGTGCTTTGCAGTAAATGTCGGTGTTGATTCGGTAAAATTATTCGTGCATGGTATCGAACATATAACAGTATGTACGTCATGTATGTGTGTAGTCTGGTCCTGCAAATATGTGTGGTTGTCCCAGAGTTGTTGAGTGTATCAGTATCACTACACAAACGGTAGGGACAGTGGTTGCAGATCTAGAAGATGGTACTCAATATTCTCTTTGAATTTCCAGCTGTTGTTGTTTTGGACCCTCCTACCTGGGGTAGTTGCGGTGGTCGCCAGCTCAGTGGTAGTCTCACAAGGGTTACGGACCCTGTGTAAGGATGGGACAGAGGTTTGGAGGTTTTCTGCGTGAGGAGGTCTTCTCTCTTAGAAAAAGCCCGGGGCTGTCTTACCCCCCGCAGGTCGCGTTTTTTTTAAAAAAAAATCCCTTCTCAAAGTCATGGAAGATTGGAACTTGTATATTTTGAGAATTTTTGTTTGGTTCCTCGAAATGTCATTCACCTCAGAAAGAGTAGTTTAATGTGTCCTCTTTGGAGCTGCAAGAGCAAAATTTTACTAAAATTATCCACTCCCATATGAAAAAGTAATATAGTAGCACGGCAAACACGAACTGCCTAACACTTCCGGACAAATAACCTCCCTGAATTTCATCCAGTATGTCATTTGGATCATCTAGCTAGCTTGTCATAAGTAGTATTTTCTTATTAGATAGTAGTAGTTGTAGATAGTTTATGGGGTCAAATGGAGTCAGTCATTAATGAAGCATAAGAGAAAATTAAGCACAAATCTAGGGGTTGAACCCGTCTCGCCATCCTCATGATTCATGATCCATATCTCTATCATAACTCTTATTACAATTGTTTTATCCAACTTACACCAATTTGAAATGCAATATACTACTCCCTCCGTTCAAAATTGCAGATCATTTTGGCTTTTCTAGATTCACATATGCATAAACATATGCATAAACATATGCATAATAATATTTATGAATCTAGAAAAGCCAAAACGACCCACAATTTGGAACGGAGGGAGTACTATTTAGTAACATGGAGTTCTGAAGTGGATGAAATATTTTAAGGGTGGCACACAGTTAGTTAGAGATAATTGAGAGGCCATGCATGGATTTGCACCCTAAGACATTGTCCTTGACTCTCTTGCTTGACCAACAATAATTACTGGCTCAAACCTAGTTTAATCATCTCTGATAGCCATGAGAAAATTAAAAGGATTAAATCTTGTTTACCCGGTCCAAGGTACCTGGATGGTGCTACCAACAATAATTCCTCCATTGCCATGTTCATCCCTTCAAAAGAAGGGGATCGGTGTCTGTTTGCCAAACTTCCTGCCCAGAATGAGGTGCTCAGTAAAGGCAAGGGCATCAGGGCCACTGGCTAGCAAGCTACTAGCCCTTGCTGGGGGCACCATCCCTGCTGCTGCAGCACATTGCCATGGATAGCCATTGATGCAGAGGCTTGCCTTGCCCCATGAGGGGCACCAGGTAGTTGAAGCACTCACAGCAGGGAAGAAGACACTGCAGTTATTGCACTTGCAGGACCACCTCAGCTCATCAAGTGCTGACGAAAAAAATGGTATCTAGCATGTAAAATAAACAGAATCAAGGTTGTTTGGTTCCACGGACTAAAGTTTAGATCATGTCACATCGAATGTTTAGATACTAATTAGAAGTATTAAACATAGATTAATTACAAAACCAATTGCACATATGGAGGCTAATTCGCGAGACGAATCTATTAAGCCTAATTAATTCATGATTAGCACATATTTACTATAGCATCACATTATCAAATTATGAACTAATTAGGCTTAATAGATTCATATCGCGAATTAGCCTCATCTGTGCAATTGATTTTATAATTAGCTCATGTTTAGTCCTCCTAATTAGTATCTAAACATTCGATGTGACAGGAACTAAACTCTAGTCCGTGGAACCAAACACCTAAACTCTAGTCCGTGGAACCAAAAAGAGGACATTCCATGGGACACATCTCAGCAAAATTTTCACTACTCTCGGTCGATCAAACAAGACTGCGAAAGCAAAGCAAATCCACAATTAAACCCAAAATTTGCAAGTCAAGAAGTTACATGGGCATATCCTTTTCAACTGTCAGTTTGTTGTAGCTTAAATTTTTTCTCATCTAAGACCTTGACTTCTTCTTCCTGGATTTGTTGCTAGCCTTTGACTGATCAGTGTTTGCTGCTGGAGTCTTCGATGAACCGGTAGTTTGGCTTCCTTTCGAGGAACCACCACCACTGGTAGCAGCTATCTCTCTAGTAACAGCTCCTTGAGCACCTCTGACCTGAGCCCTCTTATCCTTCCTCTTTGGACGGTAACTGGATCGCTCTCTCCTAGGCAGCCATCTCTCAGGATCCGGTGGCGGCCCTGGGTTTGCCGGATCAAAGCCTTTCGGGTACTTAGGCTTCCGCTTCCTCTTCTTTGCCTTTTGCTTCTTCACTTCCTCAGGAACATCTACCTTCATGTCTTGGGGACCTTCGACATGCCTGGCACCAGATGTCTTCTCCAAGGCCTCAACATTAACTCCTTTGAGGCCTGGCAATGGCTTCAGCTTCTTCTCGTATTGTTCAGCCTTCTCCAGGTTAGTGCGTGCTGAAGTCACTACTAACCCAGCCAAAGCTTCAATGCTGCCATGGCTCTTCACAAGCTCCTCGTACAACAGACAAGCCTCTTCATCACGTCCATGACTGAGCTTAAACGCAGCAGCCTCCCGCGTGAACACATCTAATTTATTATCCCCGGTCATGGAATTCTTCCACCACTGGATAGCAGAATCAAGTACTGAAGCTGCAGCATTGGAGTCACCTAGGCGCTCTTTAAGAGCCACCAGTGTAGCAACTGTTGCAGGCATGTGATGGATTTCAGGTATTTTGGACAGTGAGTCAGCAGCAAGCTGAAAATGGTTGGCATTAGCAGCAATTTGAGCGAGTGCAAGGAGGACCCCTGTAGAATTCTCAGGATGCTTCTCAGCGTACTGGCTAAGAACTTCTTCAGCTTTCTGAACCTTTTTTTCTTTCACATGAACAGCAGCTTGAAGTAAAACTGTGAATACACTATCTCGAAACATACCAAGCAGTCCACTGACCAACTCATGTGCCTAAAAAAAAAAGATTAAGAACAGAAATGAGAGACTCACCATAGAAAGTGCCCAACAAATAAATGAAAGGGATACTGATAATTCTCCAATCAGGTGATTACATAGATGCATGAACATTTTTGCATGCAAGGGTCATTTTACAATCAAACAATTGATAATGGTCATTTTACTTATGAACTGAATTGACAATACTGTAGTTCAATTATACTAATGAAAGCAAAAAAGCTATAGTCTGTGAAATTGAACAGTTGTAGGGATATCCCTGCTAAAGTGTCAGGAAAAAGGTTCAGGATGCACATGCAACAGGCAGTTTAGTAACAGACCTTCCACACTAGTTTACAATCCAATAATCATTCCTCGTTTCTCAAGAAAGAAAGAAAAAACTACTTTTTATGACTCATCAGTTATGTCACTGCTAGGGTTAGAATTATAACTCGCCAGAAATTCTAACGGAAAAAGATTAGAAATCTCACAAGTATGAGAAAATATAAATTCATATAACTGAATGATCTCACTACACCCCTCAATAAAAACAAAACAAATAGGTAATTGCTTCACAAAAGGGAAGCGGGAGATGAGTCAACTTTGCAAAAACAAACCTGGTCAGTTTTATTTGCATGGAGGAGTAAAAGAACACGGGCAGAATACATAGCTTCTTTTTGCCTTGGGGATAACTTGAAGTCAAGGTTTTCAATGAGTTGCAACTGGTTTGGAGCAGTAGATTTTTCAATAAGTCGATCAAGCTTCCTCAAGCTATCTGCAGCATCTTTTGTACCTTTTAGTGAAATAAGGTTTGTTGTTGCCACAGCAAGTGATGATGAATCAGCTGACTTCCTGTTTACCATATTAACATAAGTTTGCATAGCTTCTTGAGATTGTCCTTGTAGCTGAAAATATGGTGAAGACAAGTTAATAGAATAATGGTTGGACTTTATGTAAGAAAACTTCTCCAGATTTAGTTACCTGCTGCACATACGCAAGCTGAGCAGATACAGGAGCTAATTCATATTCAATCTCATCTTCACCATAGTCTTCCACCATCAGCTCTTCTTTCCCAATTCTGCAGTACCAAAAAGAAGGATATTATAATCCAGTTTACTGTTTACGCTTAAAGATTGAACAATTATGATATAGATCTTGCATAATTTCATGAGTTGAGAGGCATCTCCATAAAAAGAATATCTGTGGATCACAAAGGAACATTTTAGCCTTTCCTTGCAAGACATGAGAGCCTAATTCCACTATGCAAATAAATGGTAAGTATTAAACTAGTTAACCATTGAAAAAAAAACAGTTTTCTTAAATTATCAACCTGACTATTAAAATGTTGTGGTAATGGATGGATTGGTTCAGTAAACTGAAGGAACATGTTCACTTTAGCAATCGCTGCACCAGGAAATTCACCTTTTAGACAAGTCCAACTGCTCCTTAGCTTCTGAATACTTCTTGTTTTCTATCAAGGAGCAAGCAGAATTGTATGCGAGCTCAAAGCTACGAGCATCCCTGAGTGCTCTCGTGGTAAGATCAACCTTTTGCGCCTTCATAGCCGCCTGCACCTCAGAAGCCCTTCCAGCAGCAACCAGAGCAGCAATGATATTTATCTTCATATCCATAGAGTCAATCTTAAATTTTTGAAGCTTCTCATAGCTATTTATGCAATCATTCATTCTTCCTAGTCGGTACAAAATCTGGGATTCCAGCTGGAGAACAGCTGCAGTTTCTTCTTGACCTCTTAAAAGATCCAGAGCTTCTTGCAGTTTATTTTGCCTGTAGTAGCAGTAGGCCTGGATAATCATAATAATAATAGTGCTTAGTTTGATCACACAGATTGTTCTTTTAGTAACAAAATAATGGTACCCTAGCATCAAATTCGGCCAAAAATTAGTGCACAATTCTCCAATGTGACATTTTAATTCAAATTACTAATTAGAAAAACAAAAAGCACAGAAGTAAGAAACTTCAACAAAAAAGATTTGACCAGCACTCAGCAGAGAATTGAGTCTAGCCTTACTTCAACTTCAGCATACAATCTATTACTGAAATGCAACAGGATCCAGACGTAAGAATTCAAAAGGTAAGATAGAATATGGAGTTAAATGTGTGGAATTAAAAGAGTTGGCGTTGTCAAGATGTTTAAACTAGATGGACTGATCTTATATGAACAACAGTTATACTGGGGAATTTACTGAAAAAATACCAAATGCGATCTGTTGTTTTGACCTGCATAACTATTTGAATTACTTGATACTTAAATCAAAGCATTACAACATAAAACAGAAGTTTCTTCTTCATCAGTAACTGAGCATATGATTTTGCCTTCCTTCCCACCCCTCGACGTAGTTCTTCCAACATATGAATCATAAGTTTTGGCAGAGCATGGGATCCTAGCATGCGATCAACAATTGCTCTGAATCGCACGACCTCAATAGCAAAATTCACTATGCAAAGTGGCCAGCATCAGCAGTTTGCAATATAATCAAACCTAAACTACATTGGGAGAAGCTCATCAAGCAAACACTTCCATTTCAATCACACAAATCAACAAAGATCTGACCACTCCTGTATCCTAACCAGAGCCTAGTGAGCCGAGCAGGATGAAACAAGCCAGCAGACAGATCCATCGGGCGACCAAGAGTAAAAGGGGAGCACAACTGGCATCACCTTGTAGTAGCTGAGGTCGATGGGGAGGCGCTCGGCGGAGCGCATCGCGGCGAGCGCCTTGTCGATCTCGTCGGCCTTGATGTGTGCCACCACCTTGCATCGCACAGCGTCGTCGTCCCCCGGCGCCGCCTTGAGAACTGCGGAACCAGTCGGGGGTCAGATTCGAACGGGGGTTAGGGCACGAGGCTCCGAGACGCGCCGGGGGAGGGGTGCTTGACCTTGGTCGGCAACATTGACGGCCTGGGTGAACTCGTCGGCCTGGATGTGGCGGTGGAGCGAGGTGAAGAGGTCCTCGACGGAGACAGGCTCCGCGGCTGCGGCCGCCGCCGCCGCCGCCGCCGCCGCCGCCTTCGACTTGGGCGGCATCTCCGGAGGACTGTGCCCCTGCGCGGCGGACGGCGAAGGCCGGGTCGTCGTGCGGCGCCTCGTCGGCCGGTGCGATGGCCGATGGGGATTGGCTGCTCTGTGGATCTGCGAGAGTCCTGGAGAAGGGGAGTGAGTGGGCGACTGGCTGCGAGGGCTTGTTCGTTTGGGCCGGAGTTGGCCGGGATTGTGGCCCGACCCAAGACTTGAGAGTTCGTTTGGGCCGGAGTTGGCCGGGATTGTGGCCCGACCCAAGACTTGAGAACGGATGCATAACATTTACAAGAGTCCAATCAAGTGGAGCCTGTTTTTCTACCAATTTATCTGATATTATACTGATATATACTCTTCGATTCAAATGAAAGTTATAGTCTCGTACGGAGTAGAACACTAGAGCTAGAGCCTTCCTGCTCTAATCAACAGCATATAGAGTACTTCACCAATGTCGTTGAGTTGTTCATCGCAATTTGCAATCGTGTTTATCCAAATAAACTAGTTGGAGGATGGACCAGACCGGACATGCATGCAGATCAACGGTTGCCTTGCTGAATGTTAGGTGAAACCGCGCGCACGCGTTCCGAGGCGCGGTTAGTCTGGTGCGTTGTTTAGGGCAGTCGAATCCATTGTTTCTATAAGCGTTATTTAGGTTAGCGAGGAAGCACAGACCACCTCACGGCTGCAAGCCGAGGGGCGGCGGCGCGCGGTGGAGCGTCCACCAGGGGTGCGGCGGCGAGGAAGGGGCAGGCGGCCATGGCTTCGATGGTGGGGTCGCAAAAAGGTCTGACGAAGAAACGCGAAATCACCGGCGTCTTGGTGCGTTGGTCGTCGAGTCGACTTTTTCTCACGTGAGAAACGACGTCTTGTGTTTTTTCTCTCACACCTCGCTAACTCTCTCATGCCACATCAGATTTTTTTTTTTACATGGCATTCCATTAAATACTACAGAAACAGGCAGGAGGGTTGGAACTGTGTATGTAACAATGGCGGACAAGCGTGTGGTCAAAGAACAAGGCAAAGACGTTGTCGGCACGATGTGCGGGTCAAACAAGGATCGGTGTGCAAGCGATGCGTCTCCTTGCAAGCCACGCACTTCACTTGCACAGTTGCACTGTCACTGCGAAGTGCGAACGCCACCCTCCCTTGCTCGTTATGTCTTGGTTTCATTGCGTTTTTTTTTCTAAAAGGTTGAGAAGAACATTCATGTACAGTTACCTAAAGTAACAGCATTCACATCTATGCAATTTTGATCAATAGATTTGGAACTTTGGATGAGTTGACCTTGACCTTTCAAAGGCAACACATAGGTTCTCTTCAAGGATTGGTTCAGACTGCATACTGCATAAAAGTAATTAGCGTAACGTTATAAAGGAATCTGATGCATTAATGACCAATGTGCCTAGTGCATGCTAGGGTAATGTTGGTAGGTCATCATACATAGTGACTCTGATCACTGATCGATTCTCTTTAGGGTGGTCGCCTGGTAGACTTTCTTTCCTAGCTAAGATATTGCGTGTTATCAGGAAGAAAAACAGCATGTGATCGAGTTGATATGCTCAATATATGTCTATTCTAATAGTAATGGAGTTGGGCATTGGAAATGGCGGCTTCAAGTTCATAATTTGGTGGCAGGCTATAGATAAGCATATCACTGACATGCTGAGCCTATATTTAAAAAGATTGCTCAAGGTTCAGGTGACATATATTATTTTCTTCTAGATGGGATCTTGGATGTGCAGAGGCATGCCAATATGCCATCTACAGCTAATGCCAAGGAAACAAGGAAAACAGAATAAAAACACATGTAGACCTAGTTATGAAGAACAAGAGTTGCTTCTCCTTCTATAGTATATCTTAAACACCCTAAAGATGCGCCCGATGTTGGGCAGAGTATTTAGGGCCTTGTTCCTAGGAAAATAATTAACAACGCCTCTAGTAATATACTCCTACATGGCAAACCTTTACTGTTTTCTACGCACTTTCCCTAACAAAGCTATATTATCTCCGTTTCGAACATAAGTTATCAAATTTTCGAAACTTTGGCTTATATTCCACATCAAAAGACGATACATAATATATATTTACCGCAAGTAATAGTCAATTTGATGCATATGACCATACCATAATGTGCTCAACATGCAGATTGAGAAGGAGGTTGAACACCCTAATAAGAGACAAACTATAAAGGGATTTCTGTTGAAATTTCAGAAGTACAATTAAGTATTATGTATTTCTTAAGCGAAGTGCACAAAGGTATTTTTGAAGAAATGCATACAAAGAACCTTCAATATATGCCAAACTATGTGTGGACGATAGGCTTGGCAATTAAAAGAAAATTAAAAGGGACCCCTGCGTCGCCCTCCCCCCGGTGACACGGGTGGCGCCCTCGCCGCCGCCGCCAACCCCCCCCCCCCCCCCCCCCCGCTCTCGTGCCCTCCTCGTCGTCGTTGGAGGGGGTCACCGGAAGCCCTGTGGCTCTCGAGGACGGCGGCAGCGGGGCAATCCGGCTGGAGTGGGTCTTGTGCGCTGATGCGAGGACGACGCAAGGTGACCGTGGCGCGCCGACGCGGCGGATCCGGTCCTACCGAGGGTGGATCCGGCTTTCCTGCCCCTGGATCCGCCACCCACGACCCTCTCCGGCAAAGTGACGGGTGGCACAGAGCGAGGTTGTGCGACGGCGGTGACGGGTCGGGTAGAGGCCGGCGAGCGCGAGGGCGTCACCAGGAGCGGAAGCGAGGCCGCGTGCGGTGGTGGCGGACGACGCGGGTGATGAGCCAGCGCGCGGTGGTGGTCGGCCCCCTATCTGGTTCAGCGACGGGCGGCGCGGCGCCGCCGTGGTGGTGGGGGTCACGACACCTCATGCTGGGAGAGACAGGGGGCTGCACCGTGTCAGTGGTGGGGGCTCAGCGGCGCCGCGTTGCCGATGGACCAAGCAGCAAGCTCGGGATGGAGCCTGCGCCGTCCCAGAGGTCGATGCGCTTGGAGGCGGCCGGTGGGCCCCTGGCGGTGGCGAGCAGCATGTCGTGTGTGGCGGGGTGCAGGAGGAGCGGGCATCGCTAAGGCACCTAGCGGTGGGCGTGCACGATGCTCCTCGTCGGCGATGCTGGTATGCAGTTTTGCAGCGCTGCCATGGTGGTAGGGTCGGAGGGTGCGAGGCACGCTCATGGCACCATGGTGTTGATACGTGATGTGCCGGGCCATCCTTCTAGTGCAGACATCGCAGAGGCAACGGGGAGCGCGAAGTTGCCGCAAGTAATGCTTGGCGGCAAGGACGCCGGGAGGCGCGTCGCTGCTGGGAGGAGCACGCATTCGAGAGGAGCGAGCAGTCGAGAGGAGCACGGCCGGGGAGCGCGTGGTGGCGGGGAGGAGTGCGGCGGCCAGGAGGTGCACGACAAGCGGCCGCGCGGCGTCGGCAAGGAGGTGCAGGCGGTGGAGGGCGCTGCGCGTGGGCAGCGATGGAGGACGGGGACAGAAACGGAGGTGGAGGTACGACGGCATGGCGAGTGGAGGCACGGCAGCGGCGCGCGCCTCGGCTGGGTTGCCATAGTAGTGGACCGGGAGTGCCGAACCAAGTACGTGCAGTGAGGGGTTGTATTGTTCCGGGCGAAAGCCCTCACTGCCTTCGTGTTGGTGGACATGACGGCGGCGTCCTAAGACGTCATCTTCCCCGTTGGGGGCGTCATGTTAGAGCTACGACCCTGTTGCACGGGGTTCTCTGGGTGAAAACCTTATCCAAATCCTGGACGAGCGATGACGGCGCCATTGGTGCCGTGCCCTCCTTGGAGGCGTTGTCTCTAGAGACCCAACTTGGTTCGTGGCACTACTAAGCCATTGTCACGGGAGGTCATAGCCGAGGGCGGCAATTCCGCCACGTGGTGAGCTGAATGGGTGTTGCCGAGCCCATGTGCAGGTATTCGAAGTTATGGTGGCGGCCAAGGGTTGTTGCATGGTTGTCGGATTTGGCTGCTTGCAGCGGACTGCGGCGGCTGACATTGCCGGCAGCAATCAGTGCGGTGTGGGACTGCGTCGGAGGACGGCGCTTGCAGCAACGACAGCGTGGGACGACTAGGCTTGCAGCGGATCACGATGGGTTGCTCAGCCTAGCTAGGCTATCCGGTGCGATACATCGTCGGAAGATGGCGCAAGTGACTTCTCTGGCTTGCTGACATGGCGGAGAAGGCTATGTACGAGGGTGAAGCAACGATGCGAGGTCGACACACTGCGGCGGCTTGGCTGAGCAATGGAGATCTTGGGGAGCGGGGCAATATCACTTTATACTTTGACAGTGACAAAAGAAACGGATCCGTGACGTGGAGTACTGCAGCAGGAGTGGCGAGGCCCCCGCGCGCGGTGTATCTTCGAGGCGACAAGAGAGAGGCGGAGTCCAACAGCGGATGTGGCGAGGCCCCCATGCATTGCGTCATCATGGCGGCGACTGCGAGGCAGCCTGCGAGAGGTCCAGATTCGGTGCTATCACCCTATCAGGTGGAGAGTGATGTTACAGCGGCACTACGGCGGAAGGTCCAACATAGCGGTGGCCTTTTCGGTGCGGTGTTGTCTGCTTGTTGGTTCAACGTTGACGCTAGGGTTTCGCTGTAAGGTTTCGGCGACTTCTTGACCGTGTGTACGGTGGTACGGGCTGCGGTAAGGCTTCATTTCTGTCGCCGAGGTGTTATGATGAGTGGAGTTTGGCGATGGTTGATGTCCCAATTCAACCGGCCGATGTGTTGTAGAGTTGAGTTGCGTGTGAGGGCGTGGTGCGGCATGCGTTGAGGACCCAATCCAACCTGCCGGTACCTGCGTCTTTTTTTTCTTTTTCTTATTTTCATCTAGTCTGGACTTCATCTTCTTTATTAATATAATCGGCGGCTCTTCTGCCTCGTTCGGTTAAAAAAAATGAGTGGACGATAGAACAAGTATTAAGTATTATTAGTCTACTATAGTAAAATATATACAAACCTGTGGGACGGCAGCTCTTCTGGCTCGTTCGGTTCAAAAAAAAATGTGTGTACGATAGAACAAGTATTAAGTATTATTAGACTACTATAGTAAATTATATACAAACCTGTGGTGCATAAGTAGTGGACGCTGTTAACTATTCAAGTTTCCAACGCATTATAATAAAATAGTTTAATTTGTAGTTTTTGCACCTAACTTTGGCTCCCATCAAACTTGATTTTCCATATTATCCTTATCCACTTCGTCAGGGTGATCACCTCTAACCTTGTCTACCTTATTTCCAAATCCCATTTTGATAATTTAAATAAAGTAGGCCAGTTTGTTGTTGATCTCTTATATAAACTTCCATGAAAAGACAGATGAAAAAAAACTAAAATCAAGTTTGCCAATCTAATTAAAGTCTAGCAAATCATGTATTCTAATAACGTTCCATCTATCCTTCACTAATTCCTATCTTGATGATATGGAATGTTTCTTTGTTAATAGAACTTTGCAACATGGTTTGTGAAATGTTGCTTGGTAGTGCTAAAACATGTGTTGGTGGTTTTAGGATAAAACTAGATCGATCAAGAAAACAAGCAAACACTAAGATCAAGGCTCGAAAGAAAAAAAAAACAATCGCCCTAAGATAGTTGATAAATATCAAGATTCCATCCTTCCATACGCATACATCTACAGTGTAGCCGCATGATAAACTATACACCGGAAGTCAACACAGCTCAGGCTAGCTTCCAAATGGCGCAAGAACACCTACATATCTTGCAGTACAATCCCTTGACAACACCGACGCATTTACTAGTTTCCCCCTTAAGCCTCTCTGTGTGTGTCACACACACTCTCAACTCTCAAGCGGCCGGCACAAACACAGAAAACCTAGAAGCCACCTTTTCCAAAGCACCCCAGTTCCATCCCTGTCTCCCCTAGCTTCTTCATGTCCACTGCAAGGTAGAGTATTATGATCCATCCAAGAAACACCAACTTTTTGCACAAAAATGTATATCTACTCCATCCAGGAAAAAAAAACTATGCATCGACCTAGATGATTATCACATCTCATCATCATATTCATTTAAATTTCCAAGAGCATGCAAGGATCAAGTAGTGTTTGTTCACATATAGAAGTATTTCAGCGTCACAATCAAGTTATTTTGTTATCCTAATATCTAACCCCTATTCTCACTTATGATCTCATGCTGTGTTCAGCGAATGGCCAGACCATGAGCTAGGGAAGAAGATCAAGAGGGAGTCAGCGCTTGCGGCGGCGGACCGGATGATGACGGCGGCGCGGAGGAGCTGCAGCCTGCCGGCGGGGGCGGGGGCTGTTGCCGGCGCCGGTCCAGGGTCGGCGCTGAACACGATCACGCCGTGCGCGGCGTGCAAGCTGCTACGGCGACGGTGCGCCCAGGAGTGCCCCTTCTCGCCCTACTTCTCGCCGCTGGAGCCGCACAAGTTCGCCGCCGTGCACAAGGTCTTCGGCGCCAGCAACGTCTCCAAGATGCTCCTGGTAAGGTCTTCCACGAAATCCATGGCCTGCCGACCTTTTGGTTGAACCCAATTTGGGAACTGAATTTTGGAGTTAATATGATTATGAACTGATTTAGAAGCTTAATTATTTCATGAGATTGGATCTATATCTAACCCTGAGGAGTCAAGAGACCATTTTTTTTGTAGATTGAGTAGTTCTCGCCAATTACAAATTTGAAATCTTGAGTCTTTAAATCAGACTTCTTCTCGCTCAGAACCTTAAATTCTCTTGACCTATCCCTTTGGAACTTGAGCTGGATCACAAGAAGTTTGTTTTCTTTTTCCCTCCTCCTTTATCCTCGACTCCTTGTATTTTACGTCAACGGTCCATGTACACGATTTTGAAATTTCAAAGATAAGTTTGGAGTACGTACTGATTTTGAACATTTTCCCATTGTGTTGTTATGTTTTTATGCTAGCTCAAAACAGGAATGTTGAAGACAAAAGATTTTCCATTTGCCACGATTATGCTGAGATTACAACACTCCTATGCAACACATCCTGAAAATGTCTTCATCTGCTACACAGGAGGTGCACGAGAGCCAACGCGCCGACGCGGCGAACAGCCTGGTGTACGAGGCGAACCTGCGGCTCCGGGACCCCGTGTACGGCTGCATGGGCGCCATCCTCACCCTGCAGCAGCAGGTGCAAGCACTGGAGGCCGAGCTCGCCACCGTCAGGGCCGAGATCGTCAGGCACAGGTACCGCCCCGCCACCGCGTCGGCGGCGGTGGCCACCGTGCTCCCCTCGTCGCACGCCTCCCAGCTCCTTGCGGCCTCGGCAGCCAGCCGGGGGATGCACGCCGGCAGCAGGTCGGTGCGGACAAGAACGGCAACTTTGGCGGCGGCGGCCTCGTCGTCGTCGTCATCGGCGGTGTACGCCGCCGCGTCCAGCTCCACGGACTACAGCTCCATCACGAATGAGAATGTTCCTTATTTTGGTTGAGGTAGCGGAGGTTAATACGGAATACTGGCTGTGCTTCTTCGATGTATTTTTGCCTCTTATTTGTCTTTAGACCTTGTGAAAATATTGCAATAAAAGGCTCTTCTGGCATAGTAAATGCTTTCGTTGAAGTTAATACACATACACTCTAAAAGTTCCTTTCTTTTTTAAAAAAAAAGGTCAAGCTCACCTCATTCGCAAGTATGTTCAATTTAGCAAACCATCCAGAAGTGTTGGGAATCGGAGGGAGCGCACGTGCATCTCATACCCTCACTACTCCATAGTACGTGGTGTGTTTGACTGCATTTGGATCTCTGCATGGAACAGACACTTCACATGCTTGACTGTGCACATTTCATTTTCATATTCTCCCATTTATGTGGCACAGGAGACAACTGAGATTGTTTAACAAAACCTTGCATCTTCCCATACATCACAAAGTTCATTTGAATTGCTCATATGTGGCATCACATACACAGGTATGAGTGCACCGAAAATTACATCAGAAAATGAATGCTATCCGCTAGTAGTACTAGTATATCAGGACTATGGAATCATGAATGGTTAGTGTTAAGCAGTATGTACTTCCAGTCCAAATCACCAGGCAAAATACTTCCTTCTAACAATCAGTGCCCCTAGAACTGGTGAATCCTTATGACATCACCAATAGTTCCAATAATATAATCTAGTCTAGATCAGCTGCGGATGCTTCTTTGGAGCAATGTATATATCTACAATGAAGCCCCATATCGCTCATTTTTCTAATGAGTTTGGTTTATCAACTCTAGAAGGGCTCAGGCGTTCAGAGTTTGTCAATGTGCAGAGAGCTTTCCATACTGGAACCAACATTTTGACAGGAGGACGACATTTCTGCATGATCAAGCTTGCTATCAGAATGCTGAATTTGTTTTCAGAGAACTAATATGTAAGAACAAGTGAAGTTTTTACCTGGAAAACTAGCAGGAGTTCCTCTTCATCACGCAAAAGCAATGCCAAGCTCCAGTAACAGGTCACCGGTGTCACACACTCATTTATCAGTGGCTTCAGAATCTTGCCAATAGGCACAAAACGACGATCAACTCTTCCACTAAGAATGACAGTTTTAAATTCTTAATATGAATGAATCAACAAATGGAACCAAAGCTTCAAGCAGCCTATATTTTCTAAGCTAGAAGAAATAGACAAATAGTCATAAAACAAGTACATAGTAGAGAAAATATAATTCTCTACTTATATGCTGTATGCCTGTATATTAGTTTCGTCCTAAACTCATAATTATCAATACAGTACTCCAATCTTGTTAAAGCTACAGCGAAAATCTAGAAATTGTCAGACAGACCCCAACCCATACTTCAGAAATTATTTAACTAAATAAATTGATCTTTAGCACCAGTCATACACAGAATCCAATTTATGCATCCCAATGCTCGTAAGAGTTCCGTTTTGCTCATAATCATAAGCTCAAACATCCAGTATTGATATAGCATGCTCCTAGAGGAAAGTTGAGCCTACAGCTCAATGCATATCATTTATCATGCGCGATCAGTGATCTAGAGCTTCCAGTGTATAAAAGAGAATGAATTGCTGCCATCTCTCTCGACCTCGTTTTGGGAAAAAGTAAAACGAAATTACCCCATTGTAGTTGTTGGGTAGCAGAAAGTGCTTATTCAGCATCAGCAGCTAGCACAGAGCTGCTGATGGACGAGGCCCTTGGTCTGCTAATTGGTTGGGTAGCAGACTAGCAGTGACTTCCAAAAGAGATTTCATTGCAACAGTCGACTTGAATGATTGGTGCTAAATATATTCAACTGAGAAAGTGATCATTCTATTTTGGCTACCTTGTCCAACTCAAGTATAATAACATGCCATTATCCCCAATTATCAAGTACAGTGGATAACTGGATGTACACGATAAGATGGAGATTACAACAAATGGTAAGGGAATAAAAAAGATACGATCTATTATTTCAGATCAGGATGATATGTATACCTCCAAAAATGGATCTCTAGCTGAACCCCAAAAGCTGGCATAATCACTACAGACTCTGCACACAAAGAAATGGGGGAAGAAAACAAGAAATACAGTGCTCAATTTCATGCACAATGAATGGATGTCCTACTCGGAGTTTTGAGTATGCAGCAATCTAACAGTCAAATTAACTAAACATATTACTAACAGTATGCAGAAGGGCTATACGAAAAAAACATCTATGATGAAGGATTCACCTTTCTTCACAGGTTTGTATTGCAAACATTTGGCAACAAGAATGGCAAATGTAATATTCCAAACTGATCCAAGGGATAGGCTCTCCTGCAATGTTCAAGCATGTAAATTTCCACTATATATACAGGTCATAAAAACACAAAGTAAAACAAAAGTACAGCATCTTCCATCACATGTGAATTTATAATTTTAAGGACTTCATTAAAAGAACGGGAAACATGACTTGAAGATTCTCATAAGTTTATTTTCGTACCAAGAACTATGTGAAAACGCAAACTGTGTAACTGTTCTGAATAAACATGTGAATTCAGTGGTTCCAGATTTTTCTACAATTCAATGAACTAAACTAGAGGTCAGTAACCAAGGAATTATAACAAGATTGTTCTTGAAATATCTCACAATTTTCCCTATCAACACTTACAAGAGAATTTACCTTTGCCAGCAATGGTTGGCTGACATTCACAAGAAGGAACACAACGCCAATGTACGACAGGACAACCCGCAGGCTGCTCTTCTTAACAAAGATCTCGTGGACGTCAACTCCCATGCTACAATGATGCTTGTAAGTATAGATGCCACAAGGTGCTTCCCATTTTTGTTCTTGATCCATGGTCCCAGTAGATCTAAAAAGCAACTTCTGCATAACAATTAGGCACCAATATAACTAATCAGTGGGGGATTTAAGCCCCTTCGCCGCCCACGGCCACGGCGCTGCCGGGGGCACCAGTGATGAAGTGGCGGCGCAGAGGCAGCAGCAGATAAGTGGAGTAGAGGGGTCAGGATTCGACCTGGCTAGAGGTGACCGCGAGAGAGGCGCCGGAGCCGGACCGTCGGAGGCCGGCCGCCGGGGCAGCGCCGGCGGCGGGGAGGACGACGGGGAGATGGAAGCGACAGGCGAGGTGGGTTGCTTGGGCTTCGACTCGTGGAAATAGGATTTGGTAATTGGGCTGACCAACCATCCGGCCGAGTTCTCTCTTTGGATGGGCCTGAATAAGGGCTTTGTTTGGGTTTTCACTCTTTGCTGCACAGCAGCAGCGGAAGGAAAAAGTCCTTTCAAGGTCCCTCATATGTTGTTGTAGTCTGAGTTTCATCCCCCATATACAAAAACCGGATATCAGTCGTCCCTCAACTTCTAAAACTGTTTGTTTTTATCCCTCAGCTATTTCGAGGGTAGTTTCGCATGACATGGCGTTGGGTCCACTGACTTTCTTCCTCCCCCTCTCTCTTCATCCTCCTCTCTCTTCTCCTCCCTTGAGCGGCCCCCGATGGCTCGAGCACACGATGGTGCCTAGGCACTCCATAGCGGCAGTGCCGCCCAACGCCGAGGCCTCCAACCTCCTTAGCGATGGCGATGGCATGCGAGTGCGAGTGCAAGAGGCACGGGGCGGTAGTGAGCAAGCGGTGAGGTGTTCAGATCCGGCGAGGTGCGCAGAGGTGCGCAGATGCAGCGGCGGCGGCGACGAGCGGCTAGGCATGGGGTAACGGTGGTGTGGGCGAATAGCAATGTCTGGAGCAATGGAGGATGACGAATCTAAGGTGGGGAGGACGGACGATGTTAAATTCGAGGTGGGGATAATGAATCGGAGGCCGGTGTGTAGGCACGTGCTCAAGTGGCACCGGGCATGCCCGCGATGTGCTCTTGCCGGCCGGCGGGAGGAGGTGGTGGTCGTTGTCCGCGTGGCTGGCTAGGGACCCGAGGTTACCCTCCAAGCTAGTGTGATCATGCCGACACCGAGCCTGCGTGAGCGCTGAGATGGCTGGCGGGGTTGTAGGCGACCGTCGGTGACTCGGCGAAGTGGACGGTCGAGGAGGAGACTGCTGGCGTGGGTGGCCCAGCGGAAGGAGGAGGGAGTACACAGGAGGGGAAGGAGAGAGAACACATTACAGGTGGCCCCATCACCACATGTATGACATGTGGGTGGGACCCAGCGATACATCATGTGAAAACCATCCTCAAAACAGCTGAGGGACCCAAAACAAACTTTGAAACTTGAGGGACGATCGATACTCGGTTTTGCATATGAAGGATGAAACTCAGATTACGACAATAGATGAGGGACCTTGAAAGGACTTTTTCCGCAGCGGAAATCCTATCCATCTTCCGGAAGATAGACTAACCATCTATAACTCAGCAGCAGCCCAATAACTGGCCCACGATAGCCCAACAAACTATCTCAACATTTTAGATAAACCATCTCAACATTTTTTACGTAAAAAAGTTGATGGATGTTAAACATATGTTGAGCAAAAAAATGTTGGTAAGTATAAAAAAAGTTAGTGCATGTAAAAAATTTTGAGCAGAATGTAAAAAAGTTAGAGAAAAATGTTGATAGATATAAAAAAAATGTTGATCAATGTCAAGAAATGTTGGTAATAGATTTTTTTAAAAAAATGTTGATGAATGTCAACAAATGTTAAAAAAAATATTGTACATGGACTTATATGGCTTTAACCATGAATTGGTTATCTACCTCCCGGAAGATATACAGAGCTCCCAACAGCAGGGTTTAACTTTTTTTTCTTTCCTGTAAGAAAAGAAATCCTTAAAAAAGATATCACAAAGAAGATTATTTTTTTAGTGAGAGAAGCTTCTGTCTCGAGTATAAAGGACAAAATAATCACTATTCTCATTTATTTTACAATACATGTCTTACAGGTTCTTTATTTTTATTTTTAAATAAGTGTCACTGAGTTTGCTTTGCTTTGTTCTTTGGCTGAGGTTTTACTAAGAGCATCTCCATCAGTTTCCCTTTTTCTGATCCAACTATCATATTAGGAGCGTTGATAAGAAAATAATGCTTCATCAGCCTCACTTTATATTTCCCTTTTCCTAATAATTAGCAGGACAACCAAATAATTCACCCCAACTCTCCCTAAATAAAGGAGGACTTGTGGCTCTCCTAATATAGTAGTTGAATTGGAATTAGATTATTAGGAGACTGCAAAATCAACTCTCCCAATAACAGTGAAAGTGATATTAGGATATCCCTATTAACTAATTACTGGGAAACATTTAGCAGGTGACCGCTGGAGATGCTCTTATATGAATAGAGATTTATGCGCCCAAATAAATACTGAATAAAAGTTCTATATAGAGTGAATAACCTGCGTTTCAAGGGAAAGAAAAACCTGATCCAAAAAAAAAACCGAAGAAAAACCTAAAAAGAGAAGAACCCATGTGGCCGGGTAAGATAGAAGGATGCTATCAGAACTACTCCCTCCATTCCAAATTATAAGCTGTTTTAGTTTTTTTAATTCATAGATATTATTATGCATCTAGATATAGTGTATATCTAGGTACATAATAATATCTATAAACCTAGAAAAATCAAAACGATCTACAATTTGGAACGGAGGGAGTATATATTTACATAAAACACGTAAGATAAGGAAACGTATAATGCACTCAAATGAAGAACTACAACGATTCATGTTTCTAGAAATAAAATGAGAACCAAGCAACAAAAACAGTGTAATATTTCGTCTAGTTTCGGCAAAATTGAGTATCACAAATGAATTAATTAGCCTAAAACTTGTTCCTCTAAAAGCTAACTTAAAGGCGCATGTGGAGGGCAGTTCAGGAAAAAACGGAAATTCTACACCCCTTTCTCATGGGAAAAAAAGGTGCCACTACAAACAAAACCATTATACTCTAACCACCACCCTAACTCCCAATTATGAGCAATAAATGAACAAAAAAACATCCTAGTCTGCAGACCACTAATGTTCTACTTCTACACCCTACTACTACTCAATCTCTTGCAGGCCCTCAATCATTGACTAATACTGAAACCCCAAGCATCATTAGCTGTCTTTTGGAGGTAAACAAACGCGAACAAATCAAGCCGGCAATGCTAGTAATAAGATAGGGCATGGGAATCCGTGCGTGATTTGGTGCGCGCGCAGCTTAATTCGTGCAGCAGCATGTGTGCGTGCGCATTTGTTTTCTCAGCTCGATGATGGGTGGCTTCTGACTGTGGTGCCTGATCCAAGAGCTCCACGCAAGTTTATTCAGTTCAGAGTTTGCATGAGCTGTAAGCACACTGCTGAGTATGTGTTACCATCTTCCATGCAAACGGTGCATGTTTCTTGTTGCCGATGACCAAACTCAAAGCTGTCAACATGCAGATTGTAGACAGATGTAATCATGGAAGCAAGCAACCTTCCTTCTGAAAATTGTGCAGGTTCTCTGAATTTTCTACTGAGAGTTTACTGGTAGTGCTAATATGTCTCAAAATTCAGAAAGGCCAACAGCACCGCGATAGTTACAGCTTTGGAAGTATATTTGAATTTAGTAGCTCGTTGTGTGATGAGGAATGAAATATTTTTGTTGAACAGTCAGCTCCAAGTTGAGATCAGAACTATACATAATTTAAGCAGCTGAAGCTTTTCAGATCTTTGCTACAGAGTATAGTAAGTGTTTCTGGAGCATGGGTTGTGTGTTCTGTCAGGGCAGGGCAAGGAGGACCTCCAGTTCTCTGTTTCTGCAGCCACAATATCAAGTATTGGTGATTGATGGGAGAAGACCACACTACTATGACCATTGAACTACTGTGGTTGTCTTTTCTGAAGTTTTGTATTGGGCTATTAGCCAATGGCCAAACATTACTATTTATGGTTCTCTTCCTTTTGTTTTCGGAATCAATATCAGAATTCTTTTTGTGTAATGAGCATGATTCTTTTCATTTTCAACGGTATCGAATATATGTTTGCACAAGTCAATATTATGATAATATTAGGAATATTTAGAAGACAATCGATGCACGCCAAATTTCTCAAGCAGATACTAAACCAAGCTTGCCTCTAGAAAAGGAAATCATAATGCTATTAGTGGAGACTCTCAAATCACATATATACAATAATTTCAACTTTTTTTCGAGAGAGAATAACAGTAGGGCTAAGCCTAACTGAACAAATTACAAAATGCACAAACGGTAGCTGATCTTTCTATGTAAAGGGAAAAGATAGTGGCCATCTGTCCATCTCTAGTGCTCAAAATTGATAAATATTTTCTATATAAAGAAAACAATGGTAGGGTCATCAACATTTTCCTATATTCCTCCCAAACTTAAATTGCAATCGTCCTCTTGTTGTGGATGCTTTTTGAACCAGTTAAATGCATTTGTGGGGAGCCTTCATTGAGTAATACTAGTACGGAATTAACAAACTCAAGGAGGAAGGCATCATCTACAAAGATAGAATAAACATAAACTATATACCCTGCTAGCTGGCTTTGCTTGAAAACTTTGCTTGCTAGGCTGTCTTTTTTGTCAACCTCCTTATAAAATCTAACAAAACACCCTCTAATCATTCAGGGTCTAATGATGCATGTCTCCCACTATTGATCAGCAAATGATGTTGAGAAACTAAGGTATGATGGAAAATTAAAAAGAGTGTTGATTAAGACTTCTTTACTACTCCTAACATCCCTATCTTGATATGTGAGAACAAAGCTTCCGTTGATGAATTTAGTGCAGTAAGTCAGTAACCACTGGGATTAGACTTAAACATTCGGGAACCTAAAGTCTCTACAAGCAAACAACTCCAGGCAGACCAACTTGCATTTCGTAATAGTTTTATTTATTTCGAAAGAAAAATATGTGTGTGCCCCTCATCATTTACTCTCTTCCTCAACCACTGCACAAGCCATGAAAGACCCTGAAAAACAGGAAAAAAAATAAAGGAAATTGCAGAACAAGAACAAGGAAGAATTGACAACCCTCCCTCTCCATTTCCATCATATGTAGGAAGGGGAAACATTACATGGATATACAATTACCCAAAAAAAAGTAGAAAAATACTCACTAACCTCACAAAGAGAGCAAACACCATACTGGTGGTGATGGTGTTACATACTTACATCAACCCCCCTTGATTTCAGAAAACCAAAAAAAAAGAAAAAAAATGGATCAACCTCTGCTCAACTGTCCTCAACAATGCACTCGAGGTGTGGCTTCCACACTGCCGTCCGGCCGGCGCTTATGCGCCGCCGGTGTGACGACGACCTCTTCTGCGACAAGGCGTCACCCAAGTCACGGCGGCCATTGCTCTTGGGGTGGCCGCCGGCCTTGCCATGGTAGCTCTCCTTCTTGACCAGCTGGTCGCTGTGCGAGCCGGCGGAGAGGCTCTTGGTGCCCTTCTGCTTCTTCTCCGGCGGCACCGACGACGCCGGGATGAGGAAGTATATCTCGCCGCGCTCCAGCTCGGAGTCCGGGGAGACGATGAGGATCCTCCGCACGACGCCCTGCGAGCACGGCTTGCTCAGCACGTGGTTCGGGTTGGCGGCGAGGATCTCGCCGGCGGCCACCGGCCGGCCGTACTCCTCGACGCGGCCGTTCAGGTGGACGATCCTGATCAGGTCCAGCGCGCCGCAGGGGAGGACGCAGGCGAGGCAGCACCTAAGGCTGTTGCCCATTGCTGTGTGTAGATGATTTGTACCTTTCTCTCTCTAGCTTGAGCTTGAGCTTTGGTGCCACCTCTCTCTCTCTCTAGAGAGAGAGATGAATTTTCTCACTCTAGATATGTCTCTTCGGTCTCCTCAGGGTGCAGGGAGACATTGGTTATATAGTGGCATGGACAGGCATGGCTGCAGCAAGCCCAAGGTAGCGCCATGGGGTTGGTCATGGTCATGGACACTGCATTGCTTGGAGGGCAAAAGAGGCCAAAGCTTAGATAAAACTAATGTGCATAGTTTGGTGTGGAATTTACAAAGAGTTTAGGCTTCTGATCTTAAGGGTTATATCAAGAGTCGGTCTCGTGTGTTTGATAACCTTATCTAGAGTACTCATCTAATGAAGGACAAGGGCACTACAACTACACCCCCATGTTCGCTACTAATATACAAGATTTTTTTTTATGGGGCCAATTTCTTTTATCGTGCTCGCTCTCTCTCTCTCTTGCCTCAATTATTCCCTGCCACACTCATGCACATTCATGGCCACGCTGTTTTGCTGTGCTTTGGTTGTGCACATTGCAATGCAAACATGTGTAGGTAGACCACTCAGTGCAGTTGGATGGGGATGCACCACATGGATTCCAAAAACATAAAAATGTGCAAAGGCTAAATGGTACTCCCTCCATTTCAAATTATAGGTTATTTTAATTTTTTTCTAGATTCATAGATATTTATATGTATCTAGACGTAGACTATATTTTTAGGTGAATACAAACATCTATGAAAAAAAACCAAAACAACCTACAATTTGGGATGGAGGGAGTATTTGTCTATTTGGTATGTCCATCAATCGACTAACTGTTGTCGAAATCACTCAAATTTTCCACACATTAAAAAAGGTGGAGATATTTTTTGGGGAAGGATCAATAAATTTTGCTCTCTTGCACTTCTTTTTTTTTCATATAACACCTTTTTGCCTGCACACACGCCCTGTCCGTTGCAGCGATCAAGGTGTTTGCAAAGTGAAAACTTTGCTTCTTCCAAGTTCCAAATCGGTAGTGATCCACAACAAATGAAAGCTTTGATGTGAAGTTCAAATTTGTTCTCTCTCCCCAGCAGAACTCTTTCAATAATTGGAAGTTGATTGTTATTTGAGACTTGATGTGTGTAATTAATTCAGAAAAGACCATAGATTTGCGGAAAAGGTGATTTGCATGGGTTTTTGTGCTGCCTTGATTGGATGAAAATGAGAATACAACCACCATTGCCCAAAAAGAAGGGCTTCGCACAATGCACCGTACCTCTGTTCTTGCATCTTTTTTTTTAGGAAATTCATCACGCATCTTGATCAGGATAAATAACGTCCTCAAAGTTACAAAATTGCAGAAGACCCCTTTTTTTTCCCATCATGACATGCCAAAGCGAAGTGCTTCTGTTACCTATGGCTAGGCTAGAATCAACATAAAAAGAAGGGTTACATCCTAGAGTACTCCTCGAAACTTGTCCCTCCCAATTCTTGAAAATAGTTATGTTGGTAATGAACACTGCAGTATCCTTGATCACATCTGAAAAATGGAATTCCATTCCTTTTGCTTGAAAAGCATAATCAAAACAATTCTAAACTTCTTCTCACTGGCAAAACTAAATATATTTCGCTAAACTTGCACTGAAATGAAATGTTAATTAGGTCTCTGAACTTTCACATTAATTCTGTGCGTACTCCGTACCAAAGATTGAAATAGACGGCCTGATATATATGATTGTTTCTAAGAACTGCAAGAAATTTGCTATGGACATTTAGAATTATAACTCAATAATAACCAGCGAGGGCCTTCATTGAATTAAACAACTCGTGTCTTTTTCTCTACAAACTAAACAAGTGTTCATTTTTTAAGGATTATACTGAAGGCTTTCCTTGCACCTACGTAGGTGCACTCAACAAACCATTGCCCAGCCATAGAAATGCGGTTTTCATATACTGCAATAATGTCCTCAACTAGAAAATTAATAGAGCCAGATCTGTCCATCATGGCTCATTGATCATAGAAACTATTTCCAGGAAATATTTATATATAACATCATAATAAACATGTTATAATTTCTCCGTAAATAAATAAATAAATAAATAAATCCAACACAAATGGAAGAACAGTACGAGTGACTCAGCATGACCCGTTTCTGACAAAAGCACGCAACTATGGCCACCATGCGTGATGTATAGGAGTACAACCATATATGATACCTCAAGCAACAATTAATCCGCTAGATCTCAATTATTGCCGTAAGCCTTACAAAATTATTGAGCCATATATAAAAAAAATAATTGGTTAATTATTTATCCATTATCTAAATAAATATAAAAAAAATTGGTTAATTGTATATGCATCACCGTGCGCTGTGCTGAGCGTGTGACTGTTGCCAATCTTGCTAAACTAATTGCAGGCCAACAAGTTGTCCTAAGATACGTGTTGCCATTTGCAATTTTGGTCAATGCATTAGCTACCTAGCTGTGCTTAGGTGCCACCACACGTTGACGTACGTGATGCAGCTGGATTGCGTGAAGTGCACGGGCAAATTGATCATTTGCATGGATGTCGATGGATACGTGTGTGTACGTGCGCATGATTATTGTGACTTCAAGTGTGGTTTATGAGCTGTTGTGGTTTTATTTCTTTTTGGAGAAAACATTGATGTTCCCAAATTAGGTTGTGTTGGACTTTGGTTGTTTCTGCTAAGCCCCAAACTCCTAGTTGTCTTGCTCCTGTAATTGCAATGACTAGAGTATTTGGAGTTTTTTTATTAAGTTCTGTTTATATAAGAGGAGGTTATTCCGTGCAGGTTAGTGATTTCAAGAATTTGTTCACTTAAAAGAAGAGTTACCACTGGCACTGAAGGGATCTGCAGTATAACTCAATGGAATTATGAACGGTGCCGTATCAGGAATAAGGTATCCGTCGCCGTGGATTACAAGACCACACAGCTTGTGCGCCATGCAATCAGGATTTGGAGACTGCTGATCACCTTTTTGCCCAATGCGCTTACTCTCAGCAAGTCTGGCAAAACATTACCTCGCTACTGCAATTGCAATACCAGGCACCAGCTCAAGGTATGGGTCTCATGGATTGGTGGATTGAGAAACGACAGAGAATCAACGCTCAACAAAGAAAAGGGTTGGACTCTACCTTCATGCTCGTCTCATCGAAGGTATGGAAAGAACGTAATGAATCGAGTCTTCAGCAGAGGTCCTCCTAAGCAGGCTGCACAACTGGCACAAGACATTCTGGAAGAAGCACTGTTGTGGTCCTGTGCAAGCGCTAAACACCTCTCCATCTTAGGATGGCCGGTACCGGTGGAAGACAGCGAACTAGTTAGTGAGCTAATCGCTTGGGACATTGTTTTTCAGTTGTTGTTTCCTGTATGTAATCGCTAAGAGTGTTGAACCGTGTGCGTGCGCTCGGGAGGTCCGCGTTGTAACTAAAACTTATTTCCTTTCTTAATTCAAAGATACGTGCGTATTCTCGAAAAAAAGAATAAGGTATCACCAAAATATCAGATAAGGAATTAATCCTTGGGTAATGGTAACAAGATCATTCTTCAACACCTAATTGTTAATTTCTAGTTTGCTTAAAACACTTTGGCAACTAGCATGTGTCCAAAATAGCTACGGGACTAAAGCCAGAAATTTGTAACCTTGTCAGGGTTGCAGCTTTACTTTGGTCTATATATACGGGTTTGCTGAAATGGTACAATTTTTGACAGATCAAAATTCAAAACACACCAGTTTTATATGTGCCATTTTCATGGGAACCTACTGGACACTTTTTCGCGGAGACTAATGCTGTGCGGATACTTGTGAGGCATGGTTGGAGATAAGATAATAGACGATGCAATGATTGATAATATGATTGTTGTGTGTCTTGTTCTGTTTCTACGATTTCAGCTCCGCGCCCATGTTTTGTAAACGCCCATTGGCATGATCTAAAAACAATACAATTCTCTGTTACTTGGAAGATCGGCTTATAATTATGATCAGATACAGTATAACATTTTAGCAAAATTTCAGTTGAGCTAGCTCTTGTATTCAGGAGTATTTTAATTAGGGCTGGTACGATTAGCATCAGGGAACGATGATTTGGCACTGTGGCCGCGATCTGCAGAGGAGCTGCTGCACTGACCGAGACAAGATGACATTCAGCACCGAATCCGGGCGTAAGGTCCACACATCCATGTCGTAGGATCGTAACAACAGATCCTCTGCAGCTGCACAGGCTGTTGGTCTCACAAAAATAAAGCTGTAACAGCTAGGTTAATTGTATACAGTCGCCCTAGCTAGCTGCTACCACACCGCTGTGATATGATCGAGCATCCGCCATTAGTTTACTGATTAATCCACCCCTGCAGAATCGCCCTCGTGATATCGATCGATCCGTGCACACGAACCGAGAGATGATTAGCTTAGTAGTTAGGAGCTGCGAAGAAGCCGCGAAGAGTGTCCATTTAAATTTTAAAATTTGTTTCACAAAAAATTGTTATTTTACCTCATAGTATATTCATACGCATTAGCGGTAACATGCACGAAGAAGAAACTTTATGATGGAATTTTAGGTGAGGCGAGGATAGATGAAACTGTCAAACTAAACACCAAAATAATGGTTGAGTTTCTCCTACGGTACAGTCAAAGTCGCGCGCACGTGTGGAACAGGGGAATGCTCGTACCCTCGAGCCCCGGTGCGGAAGGGAGGGCCCCGCCCACGTGCCCGCTCCCATCGCCGTTCGGCGCTCGCACGTGCTCGCCGCACTTGAAGATTCGCGCGCGCATTCCGATGATGAGGACTCGACGTGCGTGTCAGGCACTCAGGCTGCAGTTGAGCCTGCGCTGCACCCTTCTTGTATTGGCTCGTGTAGATTTTTTACAGCACAGTTTCCTACCGAGCACTTGGTTTCGCGAAATGCTCTTTTTCTGGGAAATGATAGAGATTCCTGAGCTTTAAAAAAATTGCAAGGAATGGTTCGAATAGAAAAGAATAAAGAATTTATGGAGCACGCATATACGACAAGGCTGGTCCGGAAGGGGGTGCTCGGATCTGTGGCTAAAGTTTAGCCGGATCACATCGAATATTTGATGCTAATTAGACGTATTAAATATAATCTAATAATAAAAATAATTATATAAATGAGAGTTAATTCTCGCAAGTCTAATTGGTTTATGATTGGCTACATTAAACATGTGCTAATTATAAATTAATTAAATTTAATATATTAGCTCTCACTTATACAATTATATTTATCATTAATCTATATTTAATACTTGTAATTAACATCAAACGGATTCGGGCTAACTTTAGCCAATGTAGCTCAGTCTGCGATGCAGGTGTGCAGACACGCGTTCATCGCAGAGTTACGAGAGATTCCCTTCCCCGTCGCAACGAAGCCGAGATTAGTCGGCCCAATGATGAGCTTGGACGGTTGTGCGAGGTGCACTGTACCGCTGATACCGGATCTGCAGCAAAGCATACGGATCATCAACTAGTATACAGTATTGCCTTCTCCCAGGATCTGGAAGGTAGAGTTTGTTTTTTTGACGCCGTGTGGAAGGTAGAGTTCATTTGCCTTTCTCACTCCGATTATGAGTTCATTTGCCTTTCTCACTCCGATTATGGATAATACCTAAGCCAGTTATTCCATGCGTCTCAGATACGTAGATCTTTATTAGTTCGCTGATACGTAGAGTTTGTTTTATGTAAAGTTTTTCTTTTGTTCATCCTACAAGCGGTCCGTCCGGTTCACCTGCTTGTAAACTCCTTTACTAACAGAAATAGAGCACAATCTCGTGCCTGTTCATCTAAAAAAAACTCATTTGGCTGTTTCTTAGAGCTTCAATACACTAATTTTTTCGGGCATACAATTTGTCAATGTCCGATCCGTGATGCATGCTCTGGCCAGTCCTCTCTTCTTCCACATAGATCTCCAGCGAGTTCATTTAGTTTCAAGGTTGGGTTTCGGTTTAAAGATTTGAGGTGCGAGCTGAAATGTTGAGGATAGTGGCTATAGACCGATGGTGAGCGATGGAGGCAATAGGTAGGTGTTGCCTATATCATTGATGAGTTAGCGTTGCAGGGGCTGCGACGACGAATACAATGGCAAGGGAAAATGAGGAATAAGGATAAGTGGATAAGCATGAGCGGATTTTGTTGAGAGTTTTCTCTCAAAAAAAATTTTTTTGTTGAGTGTTGCCGTGCAGCTTGTTGGAAATTTGGAACGGACTCGAAATTGTTAGGCCAGCGGCTGCGTCAAGGCATGTGTCTAAGCAGGTGTTTGTCACGACGTAAAATGCCAACTCCAGAGGTGTATGTGTGCTATTCGCGCCATAAGATATGGGCCCATTAGACTATAAGTATCTCATATAGTCATGTTCGTTTGTGTTGCCTTTTTTTCGCAAGTTGATAGGACAAACGCACATTTATACACACACACGAGGGTGCTAACCATTTTTTATATTTGTGTTTTCTACACTTTTTTAACTTGCTTTGCTTGTTAGGATTAGACACAGCACTTAACTAATACTAGATATGAGGGGTGCAGGGGTGGCAATTTGTACGAGATGGACATGGACTATAGGTAAGTCATGCATGGTTGCTCCGTAGGGTTTATTGTGTACCTTAAGTAGCCATCATTGCTCCTCCAAGCAGCATAACACTCCATTTTCCCCTTTATTTAAATTAAAATGTCTACCCCATTTAAGCACATCTGAAAAATGACTAAACGTGTTTTTTGGGCAATTTTTTTTTCTTGAAGACTTTGTATTTGCCACTAACAGAGAGCCAATTCAATAATGTGCATGGTGGCAACTATATAACCGTCATCACTCGTCATCACGTCTATGTTGAGCTAGACCATGCCCAGACAAGAGCAAGCTCTAATGATTTGTTTGTTCAAGTTAAGGCATCAGATGTTCCTGCCCCAAGGAAAGTTACATCAAATTCAGATTTCGTAAGGATGATCGTCATCTACAATCTACATTCTACGAATGGTCAGACCTCATAAGGCCCATTTCAACTATAAATCCCAACAGCAGGCTCATAGATCAACGAATGGGCTTAAAATTGAATCTGAACAGTATGTGTTTCAGCGAGAAACTGGGCCTGCAAGGCACACCAAAAAGTTTGTTTGACACGCTCTTGTCCGTTAGGAGCCCGGCCCATCTATTCGCGCAAGATATGGGCCCATTAGACTAGAGTATCTCATACGAGCCAATTTCTTATATGTCATTTATAGTGTTTCCTTATCCGCCATCGAAATTCTTCAGTTCCATGTACGCCAACAGGTAAAATTTCACTTTCCTCTTGTACCATTTCCGTTAGTTGTCTGTTAGGAGAGGGCTAAGTGGCAAGCAAAATGACAATTTTGCCCTTCTAGAATGAAAATAACAGATTTCAACATTGTGTGAAAGGGAAAAAAAAAAAAAAGACTACCAGTCCGTTGCCACGGAGGGCGTGCGCCGTGCGGAGCCTCATCCTTTCGTTGCTTGCAAGTGGTGGGCCCCGTGCTAACACCATGCAATGTAAATTTCTTTTCTGGTTTACGCTATATCAGAATTTTTTCAATTTTTATACGACCTCAAATGCTGACGATGTTTACGGTACGTTGGTACTGCACAATTCTATGTAACAAAAAGTATACATGCGTTCGAGAACATCAACGATTTTTCTTAAGCATACTAATGGAATGCGTTTGAAATATGTTATTTTCATTCTAGAAGGGCAAAATTGTCATTCCGCTTGCCACTTAACCCTCTCCTAACAGCCAACTAACGGAAATGGTATAGAAGGGATGTGAAATTTTATCTGGTGGCACACAGGGGACTAAAGAATTTCGATGACGCCCAAGGAAACGCTATAAATTTTAATAGCATATAAGGAATTAGCCCATCTCATATTCATCTCGTCTTTATTGTCTTTTCTCCTAAGTTGATATGATATAGTTACTGTGGTGGTGACCCCACCATCTCCGATTGTACCTGTATGACGGGAGAAAAAGCTACTGCGCGTGGGATCGCGCTAGCGTATGAGCGCACAACTTACGCACGGCCTGTGGGTTGCTACAGCCCGTATCTTTTTCTTTTTTTTTCACATTTTAGCCTATACTTTTTTTTGTTTCACTTTAAAAAATACGATAACTTTCTAATGGAGTGTCCATTTTCAATTCCGTTTTCACCGCTACATTTCTTGTGATGAGATCTATGAAACAAGACCCATGATGCATATATTTTAGAGTACTTTTTAGTACTAGCAATTTATATTGAATGTAGTGTAGTTATTCATGTACTAAGTATGTAGCAACTTATGTAGCAACTTATATGTAAAACTCTTAGCAACCATATTTTTCTCTACATAAGTTGACTACATAAGTTGTTACAATCCTTTGCACAATATGACACATTTATCTCAATATAATTTTGTTACTAGACAATAGACATACAATATAAATTGCTATGTTATCTCCGTATAAGTTTGATACATTGCCTACACATATTGCCTACACATAAGATGTTACATTATATCTAAAAAGTTATCTCTTAGTCTCTAGTTTACATAAGTTGTTGCATAGTTTGTATATAAGTAGCTACTAAGTTGACAGCCACCTAAAACAGTTTCAAAATATAGTGAATATGGATCTTGTTTCGTAGATCTAGTTGCAAGAAATATAACGGCGTAAACGGATTTGAAAACGGATGCTTAATGGGACGTAATGATCGGTTAAAGAAAATGCATCTACTTTTCATCAATGACATTATTGCTAGTATCGTCCCGAAAGCGACATCCGCACATGTGATGTCCTCCTATTCGTATCAGAACATGGCTTGTCTACATGGGTGAGAAAATATTATCCTCCTTCTATGCATGCAAATTTTTTTTGCTATATTTTTAATTTCTTCGCATTATAAGGGTCCTGGATAATAGGAGGTGGTGGTCATGGAAGTCGAAATCCGCTGTGCCTAGGCTCTCTAACGCGCGACGGGTGGCGCGTTATCCTGCTCCGGGGCCCCATCCCTTTCCCCCACGATTCGGCCGATGTTGCTATGCTGCACAGGCTAGTGGGCAAGAGTCACGTTGGGACGCAGCCGAGGGGAGCGCAGAAAAGGAAACCAGTTCCGGAAGGGGACGCCGCTCGCCTCCAACTCCAGCCGCTCCAGGAGCGGAGCAATCTGGTGAGATTCTACCCGGCAAATCCCTACTGCTCGAGTCCCCCAACCTTCCTCCTCGATCGATCGCGCGATTCGTTGGGATCATCCGCGGGGGAGGGTCAGATAAATGCTTTCCGTACGAGCTGTGAGTGGGGTTTTCCCTTTCCGTTTTGGGTGAATTTCCGGAATCCTCTCGTGTTTTGCTCGTTCGTTGAGGGGTTTTCCGGTTTGCGGATGCGCGCTTGTTCGATGGGGACGGGAATGGTGGTCGAGGAGAAGGGGGTGTGGGTGGGGGACTGGGTAATTGCGGTTTGGATGCCGCGGCTGGGGTTTAGCGTTGCTGATCGCTAGGGGTTAGGGTTTAAGCGATGCTGCGATTATGGTTTTTTCGGGGTGCGGACAGCAGGATCGCTAGATTGCTGCGCCGTTTAGGGGTTTCCCAGCGATGGATCGCGCCGTTTTGGTAGAATTTTGGTCTGGTGCCTAAGCGCCAGCTATTCGATTTTGCGGTTTCAGTTGGGGACTGTATGCTTGCATCGGTTTATTATCTTCTACTTGACTCTTCATTTCACAACCTTGTGGTTTGCGGCACAATGATTAGTTTGCTGTGAGCTCCTAGGGATGCGAGTACACCTGTGGGGTGTGGGCTGCCGCTACACTTGTGCGGTTTGGTTGTTTACTGATCCCAAGGGGAAGGTTTAAGCAGGGGCTAAAATTCGGGAATTGCATGGTGCCGGTTGTAGGGATTGCTTGTTTGCCGCTTATTTAATATTGGTTTGCTGCAATTGGTTGCGCTTGTTTGCGGTGGATTTTTGGTTTGTTACCTAAGTGCTAAAGTTTGCAATTTTGGTTGGCAATTGTACCTGCTATCACTTGTTATATGCTTCTGTTGCTTGTGGGTTGCAGCGGGAATAAGGTTTTATTGGTGTAAGGGCTTGTGGATACTAGATGCTGTGCACTGTGGGCTTTGGAACCCTAGTTTGTGGTTTGTGGGTAGTGGTTTTACATTGTCCTTGTATGATGACTACTCTATGACAATTGTTCTGTACAGTAACTTCATCCTTACAGTAGTGGTGGCGTGCGATGGTTTCCAGTGTGGCTTTTGTGAGTTGTGCGTCACATTTACGTTATATACATGTATTTGGTGCCCCGCATGGTCCCAAAGCTTCTATTGTAATTTTGGCACTCTATCAGGATGAAACTGAGTCTTGGTTCTGGATTAAGGAGGATGGTTAATTATGTGGTGCATCAGGCATATGGACTTGTTGATTAAGACTGAGTATTAGTAAGACACTGTAGAGGGGTTTGTATGTGAAGAGTTTCTGGGAGTTTGTGCTTTGGGTTTAACCTTTTAGCTGAGTTAGTAATTTGTGTCACTGAATGTTACGGCTATGACATTATTTACCATGTAATCTTGTTTCAGTTTGATTTTTGTTGCTTTTTTGTATGTCCCTGCATAACCTTCATGAATCTGTTACTTTGAAACTTTTTCCTTGTCCATATGTGAATCAGTAGTGATTTTGCATTTTTGCCTGGTAACATGATGGGACGAAAGGACTATCTATGCTCTCCTACTAAGATTTACAAATGGCATCCTTTTCTGTGTTTTGTTCTTTATAAAAAAGAGTGGACTGAATTGTTCTTAACTTGGATATTTCAAGTTGTCCCCACTTTGAGAATCATATATTGCCAGTGTTTAGTACCTTTTAATTCAACTTCTGTTGTAGATGTATGCATTGTTCCCATATTACCCAGTGTTATCTCTTTTCTATCACTGTATAAACATAACTTATGTGCCTTGCATATTCTGAAAATTTTTGAAGCACAGGTGCTGGAAGAAGGAGGGGCCTACAATCTTGCAATGCAAACGTATAATCAGAATAGCAAATATGGGGAACTTACCCGTAATCTCCGAGAAAACCAGCTTGGAGGGGTGATCTTTGGTTGCAAGTATGATACAATTGACGAATGCTTCAAAAAACAGCTATTCGGTTTGTGAAGTGCATTCACCTCTTGCTATAAGTCCTTTGTAACACCCTCGTTTTGCTCTTGTTAAGATAATATGATATTGTAGTTTTATGTGGTGATGGAAAATGAAATGCTTGGTTTCTGAAATATCGACTCAATTGATTTAACTTTTTGTTGAATTTCTTGCCTTGATAAGATTATGTTTCCTAGTTGACTTATCTTATATGATATTGTAGTTTTAAACTAATGCTTGCTCTTGTTAAGATAATATGATATTGTAGTTTTATGTGGCAATGGAGAATAAAATGCTTGGTTTCTGAAATATCAACCCAATTGATTTAACTTTTTGTTGAATTTCCCTCCTTGATAAGATTATGATTCCTAGTTGACTTGTTTTATAGGTCTGCCTTCAGTCCATTATTCATATGTGCGGAATGTCAAACCTGGCATGCCTTTGTTCCTATTCAATTATAGTGATAGAAAGCTCCATGGAATTTTCGAGGCTGCAAGTCCTGGTCAGATGTATATTGACCCATATGCTTGGAGTAATGATGGCTCTTTAAGGACAACTTTTCCAGCGCAGGTATCAAGATATTAAATATTTATACACTCACTCACTCCATTCTTTTTTATCTTGACATCCTAGGATCCGTGATGTCAAAGTTTCTAAACTAGTACCATTAATGTGTTAAAAGCAAATCAGCATTGACTTATGAAAAGTATCTTACTAGATGTGCTTTAGAAATGCTAAAAAGAAGTATACTTTTATAATATTGATAGTCACATTTCAAAGGCCATAGAAATGTAAACAACTGAAACAGAATGGAGGAAGTTTGTCCCGTTTCATTTATATCTGAAGTGGTGTTCTTTTTAAAGGTCCGTATCTGCACAAAGACTCAGTATCCGCCCCTGCTGGAGAGCCAATTCAAGACATTGCTTGGTGACAACTATTATAACCATCACCACTTCTATTTTGAGCTTGACCATGCACAGACAAGAGCTTTAATTTCTTTGTTCAAATCACTTGCTCCTGCTAATTTCAATCAAGTTCCGGCTGTTTCAAGCAAAAGGAATCTTGCAGTATCATCATCACCAACTAAAATGAGGCTAACAGCTGTTCCTGATCCAAAGAAAGTCACAGCAGATTCTAAGGAAACCAATCCATTTAGTGTTTTATCAGATAGAGCTGCTCCATTTGTCTGGGCAGATGATGTGGACAGTGCTAGTAACACTGATGAGAAGAAATCTGAGGAGCTAGTTTCTGATTGTGACGATTTGGATGACAATCTTCTTCAAGACCAATTTGTTCCTCATTCAAATCCAGATGAGGTCAATCAGAATTCCTCAGACAAAACTGTTGACCAAGTAGTGGAGCTTGTTGAATGCAGTCATCCAGTTGTCAATCCTGTGAACGGAGAAAGAGTCACCATTGATGAATCAATGTTTTTGAGCTCACTCAATGATCATATTGGTGCTGTGGATGTTGATGAAATAGAGAGTGAGGTTCACAATAGCCCAGGTGGTGTTGGGCTACAGCCTGAAAGACTGACTATCCTGGAAAAGTTGAAAGAACTATCTTCTCTACGACAGCAGGCAGCAATATCTTCCCAGGGTTGTGCTGATTCTAGTTCAGATCAATGCGTACCTGATGAAACACAGATCAACGCAAACCTTTCCGGTGATCCCTTTGATGTTACAATGGAGGATAAAACCTCGTCTGATGAGTGCCATGGAAATGCTGAGGTGACCATCATTCTTTTTGTAGCCTCCTTTTATTTTCAGTATTCAATTTTGTTTCATAACCAACTGCCTGACACAATGGGTGTAGTCCTCTTACTTTATTATTTTTACATTCCTTTATAGCTGCTGCAACTCATCGCTGATTTAACCAAGAGGACTGAAGCATTGGAGAAGAAGCTGGTAAACTATTTTTTTCTTAAATAATAGTAGAGATAAAAAAGTTGATTGCTTCCTTCATTTGTTTATTTGGAAAGTAAAAAAAAAGGATGAGCTCTTATTTCCATACAAACTTCTATCTTTTAGTGGGAACGCTATGTTTTCTTGCATGAACCATTTAGATCATCTGTCCAATGCTTATTCCAGCAATGCATGGCCTAAACATTTTTTTTTGGGAACCCATACAAATAGCTCTAGTTTTTTTCGTATCTGGATGCCTTAGTGTTTTTCCCTGAGGTATTCGTGCTAGGAGATATTTTCGGGACATTATTTGATTGTTCATGCAAACGTTGCTGAAAGCAATGAGATTGCATGGAATAATAGATTGATTAGGTATATAAGGTGTACAAACATATAGGCAGCCCTTGGGAGAGGTTTATAGAATCATAACCAATCAAGGGATAATTTGCCTATCCTAATCTATCTAGGCACAGCAAGGAGCCGGCCTGGGCCTTGGCGTGACGCACACTAGGCCCATACACACACATAGCACATACATATCTAACACGCCCCCGCAGGTGGACGCCGTGAGTGAGGAAGAAAGTGCGGGTACTAGAGTTGTCAAACTCGTGGCCGTTGTCGCACTGAACAGCTTTCACAGTGGCGCCAAACTGAGTATGCACATAGGAGAAAAAGTTAGTCAAAGTCGCAAACGTGTCGGATTTTAGGCGTAATGGAAACGTCCACAAGTAATGAGAGCAGTCATCAAGAATGAGCAAATAGTATTTGTATCTAGAGACACTAAGAACAGGAGACGTCCACAAATCACAGTGTATGAGATCAAAATTGCTAGACGCTCGAGATGTTGATGACTGAAAAGGGAGACGAGTATGACGTCCTAATTGGCACGCATGACAAATGGGGCTGAGTTCTTTATTACAAAAAGGAACTGTAGAAGTGAATTTGGACAAAACTTCATGACCAGGATGACCAAGACGGTGATGCCACACCGACGGGTGGAGACGGCGGCGAGGGCGTGAGCAATAGGAAGGCGCAAGGGGTACAGTGGCCCAGAGCTATTGCACCTAACGATTAGCCTCTGAGACTCTAGATCCTTCATAGAACAGCCAGCAGGATCTAATTCGACAGAACAATTGTTATCAGAGGTGAACTGGCGAACAGAAATAAGATTCTTAATAAGCTTAGGTGAAACTAGAACGTTATTAAGAGAGGTCCTTTAAGAGAGGTAAAGGACCTGGAAGGTGTGCTGCGCCAGTAGCCGTGATGGGGAAGCAAGGAGCCGTCACCGACAACAATGGATGAAGGAAAAGGATACAATGGGTAAGATGAATATGAAAGAGTACCAGCGCCTGAAGTCATGTGGGAGGTGACACCTGAGTCGAGATACCAGTCGTTTGCCTGCGGCTGGTTAAGCATCATGGTGCTGAACGTCGAGGCGAGGGACTGCTGATCCCAGGAGGAAGGCAGGCCCGTCACGGGGTTGTGAAAACCCGGAGGGACCTGTGGCGCCTGCTGCCCCAGGTAGGGCGCCTGCTGGCCCATGAGCGGCGCCTGGAGGCCGTGCTGTTGTGCCTTCTGCTGGGCGTACAGGGCCTGCTTCTAAGCAAGGAAGGCCTACTACTGCGCCTAAAGAGCCTATTGAGGAGGCGTGGCAGGCCGGAGGGGAGTGTTGGGCTGCTGCCGTGGACCCGGGTACATCTGGATTGTACCCGTCCACGGGTTCCACAAGGAGGGACAGGGACCGCCGGCCTCCTGTGCCGTGCCTGGAGCAGGAGCCTGGGCGGTGGAGTTGTGGCTAGCAGGGGCCTTGCCACTACAACCCTGGCGCGGCTGGCCGCCGCACTTGCCCCGCCTCTGCTTGGAGGAGGTGCTGCTGGAGGACCCGAAGGTCCCTCCCTTGCCGACCTCTTTGCCGCCCCCAGAGTTGTTGCTGGACTGACCAGGGGGGCGCGAGGAGGAAAGCTCGAGGCCGGTGCCGGCGAGGACCGTCGTAGACGGAGTCGAAGCAGGGTTCGCCATCGTGAGCTCCTCAAGGAGCAAGTCATCGCGAGCCTCCAGGAAGGTGCAGAGAGGACGGTTGCGCCTAATGTCACGGCCAACGGCGGCGAACTTCTCGTTGAGCCCGCGGATGATGTTAAGGATGAGGGTGTGGTCGGAAACCTCCTCGCCAAGATCACCGAGGGCATCCGCCATGCCCTTGAAGCGCCTGCAGTAATCCGTGATGGACAGATCGCCCTGGACGAAGTTCTGGAACTGGGCGTCAAGGTAGAGGGCCCGTGTCTCCCGGTTGCCGAGAAACTGGGTCTCGATGGCAAGCTAGGTGGCACGGGCGGTGGCGCCGCGCTCGCCGCGCTCCATGACGATGTCGACTAGGTCGTTGGCGATGGTGTCGTAGAGCCAAGACCGGACAACACAGTCCATGCGTCCCCAATCTGGAGAGGCCAGAGCGGGCACGTCGCAAAGGACATGATCCTGCAAGGAGTACTTGTTGACAGTGAGGAGGAACTGCTCGCGCCACCGTGTGTAGTTGCCGGAGGTGATGTCGAGGACGATGGGGATGAGACTTCGGATATTCTGCACAGCAATGACTTGGGCGTGCAGATTTAAGATGGCAGCAGCTTCGTACAGCAGCATGGCCTGGTGGGTGTCGTTGGGCGCTTGATCGGAGACGGCAAAGGCGTCGTCAACGGCGTCCTCCTCCTCAGAGTCGGGCGAGGCGCCCATGCACTCCTCGACGGCGCGCGCCAGGGCGTCGCGAAGGCGAGTAGCAGCGGCGTCGTGCTCCTGCACGGCGGCGGCGGCCTCTTCCTTAGCCTTGACGGCGCGGGCGAGGGTGGCTGCGCGCGCCTCCTTGCGAGCTGCGGGCTCGTCGGTGGCGCGCTTGCCTGCCTCGGCCTCCACGGCATCGTGCATGGCGTTGGCGGAGGTCTTGGCAGCAGAGGGCAGGGAGCTGGCCATGGGATGCAGCGATGGCTGAGGGCCGGTGCGGGGAGGTCGCAGTGCGAGGGACGCGCGTGGTAGCAGCGACGGCTGAGGGCCGGTGCGGGGAGGTCGCAGCGTGAGGGACGCGCGCGGTAGCAGCGCCGGCGGGGGCGCGCAAGAAACTGCGCGCAGAGAGCAGCGCCGGTGGCAGCGTGCTAGGTTGCGGAAGCAAGCATGGGAGAAACCCGGACTCGTGATACCATGAAAGCAATGAGATTGCGTGGAATAATAGATTGATTAGGGTAATAAGGTGTACAAATATATAGGCAGTCCTTGGGAGAGGTTTATAGAATCATAATCAATCAAGGGATAACCTGCCTATCCTAATCTATCTAGGCACGGCAGGGAGCCAGCCTGGGCCTTGGCGTGGCGCACACCAGGCCCATACAAGCACATAGCACATACATGTCTAACAGTTGCCTTAATAGGATATTCTAATTATTTTCTGTTGTTTTCCAGGTTGGGTCAGACCAAGAAGTACTTTCATTGAGGGAAGTGGTTAAAGACTCAGGAAGAAAAGTTCAGCAACTGGAATACCTTGTAGATGAGTTACAATTCAAATTTGACTCTTCGCTATCTCATCTTGGAAGCATGTGCAATACTCTAGCCAAGCCATCAATATTCCTGATTGGTGGTTATAATGGTGTGACCTGGTTATCATCTCTTGATTCTTTTTCTCCTGAGAAAGACATGCTGGTGGGTCTCACACCAATGAGTTCTCCACGCTCATATGCATCTGCTGCTGCATTGGATGGTCACATATTTGCTTTTGGTGGTGGAGATGGCATGTCATGGTATAACACAGGTATACCATGGTGTTCGCATTATGTTTGTGTGAATTCTTTTGCATCAGCTTTCATTTTAGTTGCATGTATTTACTTCTATCTGTTTCTTTTTGTAGTGGAATGCTATAGTTCAAGGAATAATGAGTGGACGGAATGCCCTTCCTTGAACCGGAAGAAAGGAAGTCTTGCCGGAATATGTCTTAATGAGAAAATATATGCTATTGGTGGAGGAGATGGAAATGAAACTTATTCAGAAGTTGAGATGTTTGATCCGTACCTCGGGAAATGGATATGTAGTCCATCTATGCTGCTCTCTGTATGTTCTCAGCCTCAGTGTATAATTGCCCAATTTGATATCTGCCTATTCCAATGCATTGCTTGACCTTATACTCCGAGTCTGCAATATTGTATCCAAATTCAAGAACCTTCAGAATTGTTGAACTAACAAGAGATATCCATTTATTAAGATCTGTAGTGTTGATGCCTGTTATAATTGTGCAGCAACCTATGGTGTTTGTCGTCTGTAATTATATGTTATGATAGTTCATTTTGTTCATTGCATAGTTGTTTACATGCCCTGCCTAAACTTCTGATGATATGTACTAATAGGATAGCTGGACAGACATACTGCATTACTTTTGTAATATCTGTGGTAAAAGATAGTAATTAAATAAATCGAATAATCTTGAAACCATCATCTTATTTGGGCTGCGAAATATTCCAGAGATTTGCTCTGGCTGCGACTGAACTGAATGGAGTCATCTATACAGCTGGTGGCTATGATGGAAGCATGTACTTGGAGTAAGATCTGTCACGACTTCCCTTCGTGTTATTACAATATATTCCAACAACATTACTTCAGATACTAACAGTGACAAACACACTCTATACAGATCAGCAGAAAGGTATGATCCAAGGGAGGGCTTCTGGGTTCGGCTTCCGAGTATGAGTACTAGGAGAGGATGCCACGCCTTAACTGTCCTGGGAGACGTCCTGTCAGTAACTTTCTCTTATACTAGAGATCTCTTCATGAAATAACTAAGATAACCTTGTCCTTACATCTTGGCAAGAAACTTAGCTGCAGTGCTGACATATTTCTCAGATATGCTATGGGAGGGTATGATGGGGACAAGATGGTTTCTAGCATTGAGATCTATGACCCTCGTCTCAACGCCTGGAGGATGGGTGATCCCATGAACACTCCAAGAGGATATGCCGCGGCCGTTAATCTTAATGATAGCTTGTTCCTAATTGGTGGCATGCAGTCCAATGTGCAGATCCTGGATACTGTAAGTGACTGCCCAGGTGGAAGTTTACTTTTCAATCCTGTGCTCTGGTCTGATCCGAAGATACTTCCTCTCTTTCACTGCAGGTGGAAGTTTACAATGCAAGCTCTGGCTGGTCAGTCATTGGTTTTGGTTCAATTGGGAAGAGGTCCTTCGCATCTGCCGTTGTCATATAATTGCTAGTCAGGAGTTTAGGGTTCATATCATCAAATTTTGTAACATCGCCTCCGTTATAAGGAATGGTTGGCATAACTTGTAGTAAACTACCCTTCTGAAGCGCTCTGCTTATGAACAGCGAGAATCAGCATGGTATGAGTATGGTAGACCAAGCGGTCCAAAGTTTAACCTTTAACCCTCGTTTACAGACTAGAAACCATACATTCACCGCTGCATGTGGATGAACCTTTTTGTCGGATACCAAACCGATGGAGCACAATGCAAAAGAATCTTTTATGCCATTATTGCTTCATCTTTTTTTCTCCTCTAAGTACATGCTTATATACATGGCAGTGCCTAGAACTTTAAAGGTGATGATTGACTGGTTGAGTAGACTGGTAAGTTTGCAGGTTGCTCCAGGTTGCAGAAAATGTGGCTGTTGGCTTTATTCAGTTATTCTGTTCAGTCGTGTTTCAGATATGTGATATAGAGGTCACGATTCAGAACATTTTACTTTGAAATGCACTAATGCAGCGTTCTTGTGGAGCGGCTAGTAGGATCCGATAATAAGTGATTCATGTTTGTTTGATACTACTTTGAAATTCAAGATTTGTCCTAATCACTCACAAGTCGGCATGTCAATCAGCTGAGAAATCGGGGAGCATTAGTGATTGGATTGCCAAATTCTAAATGCTGTCAAAGGTCTTTTAGTCTCCTTTGCATTGACTGAAGTTGGTAGTTAAGAGTCCTTTACTCCTTTTTTTTTCGTGCTTTGCAAATACATAAACGCTGGCATAAAGATTCCGTGATGTCGTCTCAAAAAGATAAGGAAGATATAATGTGGAATACTTGAGAACCTGATATTTGTTAAAGAAAATTAATTAGACTGCCACCAGCGGATTCATGAAATTCATAAGCAAGAACTATACAACTCAAAGCCAGTGGCTACGATTTTAGCTCCACATTTTTTGCATCCTAGTAATCACACCTACATTAAGAGAGTGATGGTTTGTCGGAGAAAATAATTTTGAGTTCCACCAATTAATTCATTCTGTAAATGGCAAATCCAAGGGATGCCAGGATGCTTACTGCAAGTGGCTATAGTTTTAGCCAGTGACGGATCTAGGATTTGAAGAGAGGGGAGGACTTATTTTTTTCTTCTTCCTCCTTCTTCTCTCTTTCTCTCCTTCTTCCTTCTTATTTTCTTCTTCCTCCTCTTCATCCATGGCTGAAATTTTCAAAGGGGCTTCGGGGGTTCCATGGACTAGATCCGCCCCTGGTTTTAGCTCCATATTTACACCTACCCTATATGTCCCATCTACAGGTAAGAGCATGGTAGTTTGCTAGAGAAAATAAATTCCAATAACATCCACATCATTCATGAAATTCAAAAACGACAAACATAACGAAGCCAAGCATGCTTACCACAGCCATGGTTTTAGCTAGCTCCAGATTTACGCCTACACTATATGTCACATCTACAGCTAAGAGTGTGGTAGTTTGCTGGAGAAAATTAATTTGAATACCGTGCACTTCGTTCATGAAATTTGTAAAACGACAAATTTAAAGGATGCCAGGATGCTTACAGCGGGTGGTTATGGTTTTAGCACCACATTTACGCTCGCACTACACATGTGACATCCACAGCTACGAGTGTGGTAGTTTGCTAGAGAAAATTAATTTGAATACCTCCTGCTTCACTCATGAAATTCATAAACGACAAATCTAACGGATGCCAGGATGCTTACATGTGGTGTCTACAGTTTTAGCTCCATATTACGCGTACCCTACTTGTTACATTTAACTAGGAGCATGATATATCGTGTTAAGCGAAAATTGGTTCAATTTCCATCCAATTATTTTTGTGAAACTAGTAAGCCATGATAGTTACAACAACAAATTTGAAAGGATGCTAAGATACTTATAGCTTGTGGCTATAACTTCAGCTCCATATTTACTCCAGCAGTAACATATGTGACATCTACTACTAAGAGTGTGGTAGTTTGCTAGAGAAAATTAATTTGAATACCACCCGCTTCACTCATGAAATTCATAAACGACAAAGCTAACGGACGCCAGGATGCTTACATCTAGCGGCTACAATTCTAGCTCCATATTACGCGTATCCTACTTGTCACATTTAACTAGGAGCATAATGTTATTTTAGAGTAAATTGGTTTGATTTCCATCCAATTAATTTCGTGAAATTAGTAACCAATAATAGTTACAACAACATATTTAAAAGGATATCAAGATACTTATAGCCCCGTGGCTACTGTTTTAGCTCCACATTTACGCATACCTTGTTATGTTTACAAATAACATCGAAGAACTATCAACATGATAATTGGTTAGAGAAAATTAATTTGAGCGCTACTGAATTATAATTCACAAAATTCATAAGCCAAGATAATTCCAACATCACCAAAGGATACAAGGAAGAGGAACATCTCCACCTGCCAATCATCAGCCCGGTTCCTCGCTTCGCTTCCTCCGCGCCGTATCACCCGGAGAGCTCGCCCGCGGTCGCTGCGGCGGCGGCCCCACCACCGCCCCCCACTCCAGCATATGTAAGGCGCGCGCACGCAGCGCAGCAAGGAGAGTACAAAAAAAAACAGAGCAGCACCCACCCAAACCAAAGCGCGGCGCTTGCGTTCCAGCCACCTCGGGAGCGGCGCGGGCGCAATCAGGTGAGATTCCGGCCACCCCCAGGGCCTCGAGCCGCCCATTTCTTCCCCGATCGCCCCGCGCTTCGCTGGGATCGTCCATCGGGGTCGGTTCCTCTCGTACGGCTCGCGGCGCATTTTTTTTTCCGTTCCGTTTCGGGCAAAATTCTGGAATCTCCTCGTCTCCTGTCGGGGCGCGCGCGGGATTTCAGCCCCTTCCGATTTGTTGGCGCTTGTGTGCTCGATGTTGGGGTGGTGGTGGGTGGGAATGTGGTGGGCTGGGAGGGCTCGGTGATTGCGGTTTTGGTGGCTCGTTGGGGTTTAGCGCTGTTGATCACTAGGGGTTAGGGTTTAAACCGAGGCCAAGTTTTCGGGTGTTGCGGGGTGCCGATTGCTGGGATGCTAGTCCGTTGCGTCGTTTAGCTGTTCATCGCAGTCATTGGTTTGGTAGGTTTTTTGGTTGGTTGGCTGGGCGCCATTTTTTTCATTAGAAAAATCCCCTGCAATTTTGGTGGGTAACTGCTTGCATGCAGTTTTGTCTCCTCTCCGCTTCACTTATAGGTTGCCGTGGATAAAGTTATGTACTTTTTTCGCGGGTTGGAAGAAAATTTACTGTATGTCTTGTGGGATGTGGAAAACTTGTGTGCGGTTTAACTGATTTGTGATGGCACGGTAACATAAAGAGGACTGCTTCTGTATGCTCACACGTCCTTGTAGGAATGGTGGTGTGTAGAATTAGTTGCTTTCAAGTTTCAACGCAGCTTTCGGGACCTTTTGAGTGACTAAGCCTATTGAATTCAGGTGTTCTCGTGCGTTGCAATTAGTGATGAACTGCTTGCTTGTCCACTGCGTGATTAATTAATGTTGTGTTGTAATTCTGGTGCACTGACGGATTGAGTATTGGTTCTGGCCCAAGAAGGCTGCTTAATTAGGTGGTGCGTTGGGCATCATGCATTTGATTGCTTTTAATCACGTCAGGAACTAGACAGCACACCTCTATAGCAGGTTTTGGGATTGTTCGGACTGTGTGCTTCGAGTTTAATCTTGGACAAGTTGGTAATCCGTGTGACTGATTGTTATGGTCGTGGCACTATTTCGCCACGGAATTTGGTTTCTGTTCATTTCTTTCGTAACTTTCATGTTACTGCTTAATTGTTGAGGATATACTCTCAAAAGCTCTGTCTATATTAGTCAAAGATAGAACTACTATTCCCTCACTTGACTAAGCATAAGCAAAAAAATGGCTGAAAGGGTATAGGGAGTAGTTCTTTTCTTTAATAAGGCAATTCTTCTCCCAGAATGCAGAGTCACAGTGAGCCAGAAATTGAATACTCTTCTTCCGAGTTAGTTCATGGTTTTGTAGTATTATTGTTTTCCTTGCTCAACTGTGGATCAGTAGTGATTTTTTAGTTACATGTTGGCATCAAATGGGTGATGCATACATCTGTTTTGTGGAATTTACCTTGGTATCCTTCTTTTCCCCCCCTCAAATGAGAACCAAAGTTGTGCCAACTTGGACACTTTCAGTTGTCTGAACATATTGCCAGTGTTCGAATTGTTTAGCTTCCCAAATCTCTTGTAATTTACTTTATGCTTGCTCTCCCTTGATTATGAGTTCATACAAAGTGTTATCTCTTTGATATCATTGTATTTGTTTAACTTGTGTGATTTCCATACTCCCAAAATTTCTGAAGCACAGGTGCTTGAACAAGAGACCCACAATCTTGCAATGCAGACACATCATCCAAATAGTCAGTCTGGGACTGGGATACATATTCGTAATCTCTCAGAGAAACAGCTTGGAGGGGTGATCTTTGGTTGCAAGCCTGATACAATTGAAGAATGCTTGACAAAACAGCTCTTTGGTTCGTAAAGTGCACCCATCACCTCTTGTCTTAACTTATGGTTTTTGAAATGCCATGCTCTATCGTGCTTAGTTGTACCACTGGCATTGGGTTTAGTTTACGAAATGTTGGTCATCTGATTTTACTTTTTGTGAATTTCTCACCTTAATTAGATTGTGTTTCCTGTTCAATTTATCATGTAGGTCTGCCTTCAATCCATTATTCATATGTGAAGCATGTCAAACCTGGCATGCCTTTGTTTCTATTCAATTATATTGACAGAAGGCTCCATGGTCTTTTCGAGGCTGCAAGTCCTGGTCAGATGTCTATTGATCCATATGCTTGGAATAATGAGGACTCATTGAAGACACCTTTTCCTGCTCAGGTATCAAAATTTTGTTGTTGGCACAGATTGTTTGGCGGAACACTTTAAATAATTACTGTAATTAATTAGGTTTATTTCATTTCATTATATCTGAAATGTCTGTATGTGTTTCTAAGGTTCGTGTTTGCACAAAGATTAAGTATCCACCGATGCTGGAGAGCCGATACAAAACAGTGCTTCTTAAAAACTATTACGACCGTCACCTCTTCTACTTTGAGCTGGACCATGCACAGACAAAAGCTTTAATTTCATTGTTCAAGTCGCTTCCTCCTGCTAGTTTCAATCGAGTTCCAGCTGTTTCTAGCAAACAGAGTATTGTCATATCTGTACCACAAAGTAAAAGGAAGACACCAGCTGTTCCTGACCCAAAGAAAGTCAAAGCAAAATCAAAGAATACCAATCCATTTAGCATTTTATCAAATGCAAGTGATGGTGTTCTAGATAACTGGGCTGATTCTGATGCAGAAAATGCTAGTGTCAGTGAAAATTCACACAGTGACACTGATGAAAAGGAATCTGGGGAGGCAGTTTCTGATTGGGAGGATTTGGATGACAATGTTCTTCAAAACCAATTTAGTCCTCATTCAAATCCAGATGAGGCCAGTCAAAATTCCTCATACAAAACAGTTTGCCAAGGGATGGAACTTGCTGAATGGAGTCATGCAGTTATTGATCCGGTGAATGGAGAAAGACACAATTTTGAGGAAGACATGCCTGTGAACTTACATGATGAGCATACAGGTGCTGGCACTATTGACAAAATAGAGAGTGTGGTTCACAATAACCCAGATGGCGTTGAGCTACAGCCTGAAAGACAGACTGTCCTGAAAAAGCTGAAAGAGTTGTTTTTCATACGACAGCAGGCAGCACTATCTTCCCAGGATCCTGTTGATTCATGTTCAGATCAGTGTGTACCTGAAGGAAAGCCAGTCAATGCAAACTTTTCCTGTGACCCATTTGGTGCTACCGTGGATGATAAAATCTCTTTTGAGGAACGCCATGGAGATTATGCTGAGGTATCTATGCTATTCATTCAGTTTGCTTTCGCTATTTAATTCTGTTTGATAACCCAATGCCTAACATGAAACCTATAGTCCCCTCATGTTTTTTTTATTTACTTTCTCATGTAGCTGCGACAACTCATCGCTGATTTAGCCAAGAGGGCTGAAACATTGGAGAAAAAGCAGGTTTTTTCTTCATCTCTTCTTTAAAACTGGATAGTGAAAACCAAATGAGGTTATTCTCAGAAGAAATAAATAAATGAATTTGCCTTCTGTATCCTGCAATTTTGTTTTCTTGGGAATATGTTTCTAATCCTTGATTTTCCAATCGTGGTAATATGTGATATGTTTAATTCAGTATACAAGTGTTCCTTTCAGCGGGAAAACTATGTTTTCGTGTATGAGTTATTTAGCTTATCTGTACAGTACTTATTTCTGGTAATGCACGGACTGAACTGGATAGCTGTACCTTTTCAAATATCGTGCCTTAGCAATTCCACTAAATGTATTCATGGCAGGGACTCTGTTGGATAATGTTTTGTTTCCTGTCCAAATGTTTTCTGCATAGAATTTTCTTATATGGTTCTGTTATTTCCAGAATGTGTCAGATCAAGATATACTTTTCCTGAGGGAAGTGGTTAAAGACTCAGGAAGGAAAGTACAGCAACTGGAATACCTTGTAGATGAGTTACAATTCAAATTTGACTCTTCGTTGTCTCATCTTGGAAGCACGTGCAATAATCTAACCAAGCCATCAATATTCCTGATTGGTGGCTATAATAGCGTGACCTGGTTATCATCTCTTGATTCGTTTTCTCCTGAGAAAGACATACTGGTGGGTCTCACACCAATGAGTTCTGCCCGCTCATATGCATCTGCTGCTACATTGGATGGCCACATATTTGCTTTTGGTGGTGGAGATGGCATGTCATGGTACAACACAGGTATGCCATGGTATTTATAATATGCTTTTGCAACTTTTGCATGAGCTTTCATTTTTAGTTTCATGTATTTACTTCTATCTGTTTCTTTTGTAGTGGAATGCTATAGTTCAAGGAATGACGCATGGATGGAATGCCCCTCGTTGAACCGTAAGAAAGGAAGTCTCGCCGGTATCAGTCTTAATAGCAAAATATATGCTATTGGTGGTGGAGATGGAAATGAAACTTTGTCAGAAGTTGAGATGTTTGATCCATATCTTGGGAAATGGATATGTGGTCCATCTATGCTGACCTCTGTATTATCTCATTCTCTCTATGCTTCAAATATTTCCCTACTTTGATATCTTCTAACCCATTACCATGTAGTGCTTGAACACTGAGTCAGCAATGTCCGTACGTCAGTTACCTTAAGAACTAAGAACACATCTGAAGTTAATATGATGTATAATTTTGATTATTATTACTACTATATATTTGCAGCAGCATATGGTGTTCAGCTTCTGCATGAGCAATTCTGCTTGATAACAATTTATCCAATCATTGCATCATTATTTGCACAACCTACCTATATTTGTACTGGTATATAGTGTTAGGATAATTGTTCTATACTACTACTGATATTTGCTCTTGCATCTTCATAACAATTTGTTATATTAGTCGTAATTAGTAGAGTATCTCAAAGAGTTGGATAATCTTGACACCAATATGTTTAACTTTGCTACATATGTTCCAGCGATTTGCTCTTGCTGCGACCGAATTGAATGGTACCATCTATGCTGCTGGTGGATATGATGGAAGCACATACTTACAGTAAGACCCCCCCCCCCCCCCCCCCCCCAAAAAAAAAAAAAGTAAATAAAAAAAATTATGCTATTACATGGTATAGTCATAAGGAAACTAACCATAAGAAACACACTGTATACAGATCAGCAGAAAGGTATGACCAAAGGGAGGGTGTCTGGGTCCGGCTTCCAAGCATGAATACAAGGAGAGGATGCCACACACTAACAGTCCTGGGAGAAACCCTGTCTGTAACTTCCTCTTATACTTCAGATCTTTCTGACAGAGAACCAATAGCATCTTGGGTATTAAATCTTGGCAATGAACTTAGCTAGCGGTTTGACTTCTGTTTCAGATACGCGATTGGAGGATACAATGGCGACAAGATGGTCTCTAGCGTTGAGATCTATGACCCTCGCCTCAATGCCTGGAGGATGGGTGATCCCATGACCTCCCCAAGAGGTTATGCTGCTGCAGTGAATCTGGATGGCAGCGTGTACCTAATCGGTGGCCTGCAGTCCAATGTGCAGATCCTGGATACCGTAAGCTACCATGCACTACTGATATCTAGCTGCTGCCTGACAAATGCTGGGCCTGTTTTCAGTTGATGATGACTCCTCGTTTCTCGCAGGTTGAAGTTTACAACCCAAGCTCCGGATGGTCAGTTCTCGGTTTCAGCTCGCTCGGGAAGAGGTCCTTTGCATCTGCCATCGTCATGTAGTTACAGATCAGGAACTTAGTGTTCATAACATCAGGTTTAACATAGTGCTACCCATTCCCATGTGTCCTTCGTGTTGTAAACAACGAAAACCTGCATGTTAAGAGAGTATGAGACGTCGTGGTTCGTGGATTGACCCTTTGAACCCTCCTTGACAGTCTGGGACCCATGCACTCACCTCTGCGTGTGGTCGGACTTGGCTATCAGTCTCGGATAGTAGTACCCAGAACTCATGGAGTTAAATACAACTAGAATGTTATGTACTTGTGTGCCATTATTGCTTCTACCTTTTATCTTTGGTGGATTACATCCAGGCTAGGTTTTATATCTCCGAAGATGGTGGTTGAGCTTGAGCAGGTTGATGAGCTTGCATGTTATTGCAGCCGGTTGCGCTGTAGCCTGTGGTACCTTGTTTGTGCTGCACTCGGGGTGCAACGAGCAGGTTGAAGTTTACAAGTGCTTGGTGAGCTTGGATCAGACAGACACCAGAGCGGCCCAACTGCAAATTGCAAGCCCACGCATCCTGGTTGTGGAAGGACGAGACGACATCTTTGATACAAAATAAATTCTTTCAGAAGCTAATAACATCAAATCAGAGTGGCGCAGCGGAAGCGTGGTGGGCCCATAACCCACAGGTCCCAGGATCGAAACCTGGCTCTGATAAGTTTTTTTGATTTATTTGATCTGCTGTTTTTTTTTTGGTGGGTCTAGTCACGTTGCTGTTGTAGTTTATTTTCGGGTCTGCTCACCTTTGCTGTGTTTTTTAGGGATGCCCTCCAATACTGTTAGTCGACCTAAACTTTAAGCAAATCAAATCTCGAGCATCGACGCCCTGTACGGTCTACACAACTGCACGCACATTGCAATTTTGGCATCTTTACTCCCAACAAACCTTTGCTAGCTCGGTCGTAGCTCCACATGTTGGAGCGTCAGAGCAGATGGCAAGATGCGATTCCAGCACCATATATCGATTTCTTCTCCCAGGAATGTAGGAAAAGGAGTGTGTATATGTGTTTTTAAGCTAAAAGAAAGCATGTCGTCGTTGCAAAACTGAACACTCCTAAGTTCCCAGGCAATGATAGATTATCTAACTTAATCTCCCAAAAAATGCATGTTTCCATAACCAAAAAGAATATACGACGACCACTACTGGAGACCAAATGCAAGCATTGGCATTCGATCATCAATCGACCAACGCGAATCCATTCCACACGGCCGGCGGCCAGCATGCTTTCACCTCCGCCATCTTCTCGAACAACATGGCTGCACACTGCAAAGGAAGGGCGAGAACATCTCAGCAGCAGCAGCTGTCTCGATCTCAAACAAACGGGCCCTCTATCCCTCCTCCGATCCGGCGTCATGCCAACGTCGCCGCCTTAGCTACGCACGCTGTTCTTCCCCGGCACGCAAACGAGCAGCCAGCACGCCGGCTCTGCCTTCTAGCGCATCTCCGACGTTGTACCTGCCGATATATCGCCTGCATATCCGTTCGATCTATCAAGATGGCAATCGGGCGGGTTTGAACCCGAGATCTGCGGGAATCCCCCGCGGGTCTCGGGTTGGGGACTCGACACATGGCGGATGCGGGATCGGGTTAAAGAATTTCCCTGCTGGGACCCATGGAGCCCCGAATTTGATCCACGAAGCACGGTGTTGCCGCACCGGCCTGCCTATCACTTACCCGCACCAACCCACACCAACCCCGCACTAGCCTGCTCCACACCTCCAGCCCAACAGCCCTCCACCCCCTTCTCCTCTCTCACCTGCTCCTCGTGACCCCTGCCGGCCTCCACCCCATCCCCGTTCCCCACCGGCGGCGGCGACCGCCGCGCCGCCCCCTACCTGCGACACGACCGCACCCCTTCGCCGCAGGCCTCAGCCGCCCGCGCCCCTCTCCCTCGCCCGCAACGACAGCGGTGCGGACCCCACGGGCGGCAGCGCCTGGGATCCCGACGAGCAACGCCGGTTACGGGGAGCTCGGCGGGCGGCACGGCCCCCACGAGCTGACGGCTTGGGTATTGGGGGACCATCGGGTTTCGAGCACCCGCGGGTTTCGGATTCGGGGCAGCGTTTCCACCCGAATGGGATTTCGGGTTCGAGGTGAGCTTACCATTCGGGTTTCGAGGGCGGGTCAGTGGAAGCTTCACCCGACCTCGACCAGCCCCGTTGCCATCCCTGGATCTTTAGGTTCACCCGGGCGAACGAGAGTGCAAGTATCCTTGTGCAGCGGTCGGATTTCACTTTTTTGCTGTCTGCTGAAGCTTGCCATGTTCGAGCGAAAGAGCGCTCGTTGATGTCGCCTTCTGAGTTTCGATGGAAGGATCCAATTCTACTTGTAAGCTACTTCTAATTTTAAGTTGCGATCTGAAACAAATAGATCAGAGTGGCGCAGCGGAAGCGTGGTGGGCCCATAACCCACAGGTCCCAGGATCGAAACCTGGCTCTGATAGATTTTTTTCCGCAATTTCCTGCTTTTTGTTTTTTATCTCTGCCTATTTTCTTCTCTGCTCACTTTTTGTGTGTTTCTGATGTTCATTCTGCTAGGATATTTCAGATTCAGGCATATTTAACAGGATACTACGTTTTGATTTTCATTTTTTTTGGCACACGTAGGACGATCTGGTCCGACTTTGTGGAAATCAAGTAAAAAGATGACGTGAACGTGGGAATATGGACATGGGAAAAAAAGATGCTGCTATTTATTTTGCTATACTAGATGGTAGTACAATCGTCCTGGTCGGTAACCCACAAGGATTTCATGAATACACTCGGTGTATATGGCACTCCATGATTGAATACCATATGACATACATACAGCGAGAAAAATGTCTTTTTTCGCAAGACCGTGTTTCAAAATACAAAATGCTATTAATTAATAGCTAGCGAACACTCTCTATAGTTTTCTATGTTCTGAATAAAATCCTAGTCATTGTCGATTATAAACGATCCACATCAGCGCAACAAAAAAGGCACAAAGTTGGAGTCCATATCAGACTCCTATGAGGCTATGACCATAAGAGATGCCACATTGGCATTTTATTTTCCCCGGTAACCACTGGGCTAAAGACATGGAAAAGGTAGTGGCAAAGGACGTTCTTGTTCCCCCCCGGTAACCACTTTGCTAAATAACGAGATAGTAAAGCAGTTAAAAGAGAAAAAAAAAGGCAACAAGATAACAAAGGGGCGTGAATGAAAACGCATACTACTTGGACAAGCTAACACTCCCATCCTTTTTTCTCATCATCCGGTGAAGTCCTTGCAAGGTTATAGTTCAAGGGCTAGAGGTTAGTGTTTGAGGCGGAAGGTTTACATGCTGAAACGGCTGATTTGTTGTGAGAGAAAAACACAGCTTGGTGGCTGATAAACCGACTGAATAAGCTGAAGCAAACACGTCAGGATGACCACAACGACAAACCAATTGGCAGTAAATGGCAACTGGTGGGTAGGCCAGCAGCAAGTACACCTCCTCAAGACACCAAGGATGAGGAGAAGGACAAGACAATAGCTGTTTTCATCAGTGACGGGTGCAGGAGGTGACAACGAAAAGGAGTTGCCAATTACCATAGTCCATAGCTGACGTCCATTCTCAACGAGAAGGGCTAGGTTGGCCGAGGACAGCAATGGCGTGGCGTGCCGACGAAGCTGCTGAGGAAGAAAAACTTGGACGTAGCCCTTCGACGAACCACTACCTTCTCTTTCCGGTTTCCGTCGGCCGTGGCTTCCTTCCACTGCAGAAGCCACAAAATTCCACAGAACCTGCACAGTGTACTCCCAGAGCACAGCACACGGCCGGCAGACTTCAACGCCCCACGCCCCGTTCCCGGGCCCACACCGCATTGAAGCCTCCGTTAAACCGTCCCCGCCCCCTCCTCTCCGTTTCCTCCTCCCCCTCCCTCCCAGTCCCAGTCCAACTACTCACCCAGGTCTCCCCTGTCGCCGTCGCGCGCGCCGCGCCGCGGGGAGGTTAATTTCGTCGAACACCTGCCCTCGCCATGTCCGGCACCGGGTGCTTCCCCGACGGCGGTCCCGCTGGCTCCCGGGCCTGCCGGGACGGCGTGGCGGCGGCGCGGCTCAAGACGGGGTCCCTGCTGGCCATCCTCGTCGCCAGCGCCGTCGGCATCTGCCTCCCCGTCGCGCTCACGCGGGCGTTCCGCGGCGGGCCCAACTACGCGCGGGGGCTCCTGCTTGTCAAGTGCTACGCGGCCGGGGTCATCCTCTCCACCTCTCTCGTCCACGTGCTCCCCGACGCGCAGGCGGCGCTCGCCGACTGCGCCGTCGCCACGCGCAGGCCCTGGCGGGACTTCCCCTTCGCGGGGCTATTCACCCTCGTCGGCGCCCTGCTCGCGCTCCTCGTCGACCTCTCCGCCTCGTCCCACCTTGAGGCCCACGGCCACGGAGGCGGCGGCGGCGATGGACACGGCCACGGCCACCAGGAGACGACCTACGCACCAATCCCCAAGAAGGCTCCCGTCTTTGAACTCACCGGCGAAATGAGCCCCAAGAAGCGCGCCTTCCTGGATGACGACCAAGGGGACCCCGCGCCGCACGATTTTAGGAACGGCGCCGACACGGACAGGGATGACGTGGCGCTCTTCGGGGCCAAGAAGGGCGCCGCCTTGGTGCGCAGCGACGAGGTCGCGGTCGTCGGCGGCGGGTGCCATGGCGGTGGGCATGAGGTGTTGGAGGTGGTGGGGGAGGGGGCGGGGGAGGAGGAGGAGGCCAGGAGGAAGCAGAAGATGGTGTCCAAGGTGCTGGAGATCGGGATAGTGTTCCACTCCGTCATCATCGGGGTCACCATGGGGATGTCCCAGGATGTCTGCGCAATCCGGCCGCTCGTGGTTGCGCTCTCCTTCCACCAGGTGTTCGAGGGGATGGGCCTCGGTGGATGCATCGCACAGGTGGGAGTTAAAACATACATATCTCAATCTCAATTTGCTGCATTGTGTGTGGAATTGAAGAATTCATGATTGGTTTGTCTATCGTTTTTGCATGGTTTACTGGTAGGGCATTGCTATAATTCGTGATCCTTAGCATTGACTGGAATTGAGGTTTAGTTCCATCATTACTTTGCAACTTTTGGTCTGAATTTAGATTTTGTACCACTAGGAACTCAGAGGTTCTAGCTTGGTTGAATCTATGATGTCAGTGTTCTCCTTCACAATGTACCAAGCTGGATATAATATCGTTTGACCGGTTGACTTTCTTTCGGAGTATGATTAACTGATAGTCATATTTTTATGTGGGGATCACACTATTATTAGATACCTATGCTTATGTCTGATATGATAATTTGCACATAGACAAGACAAAGGGATTATTCCCTCTTGTTTGGATGTTAAGTGGTTGATTTGTGTGCCTTGGATTAAGCTTCTCATCAATTGTTTTTGGTTTCAGCTAGGGAGTGGTCTACACCGCTTTGTTTGGTGGAGAATATTTATACCTGATTATGATTTGTTTAAGCCCCAATGTTCCCCTGAACCCTCTGTATATAACTTTATATAGTTTAGAATGATTCTTGGTGGAAGGATCCCCGTTGTCCACAACAATCAACCAGAGCGGGCTTTTTTTACGATCATTGAATATCTTGTAGCAATGAAAACCTTAATGCTGAACTTTTTGCACCATGAAAACCCATGTGGTCGATCTGTCCTTTTTCCCACCCAGTTCTGCTTGTTCATTCCACTATAGAAGAAACTGAGGCTGATGTGTTATGCACATAGGAGAAGTGACAGAGGAATAGCACTAGGACTTGGTCCTTTTGGTTTGGTGGTATCTTAGTGGAGAGCAATTCCAGAAAGCATTCTGGCATGATAGTGAAAGAGTAAGTAAAGAGTTTGCAGGGTATGCCCAAACATTAGGATTCATAAAGATGCAGAGTACCTGGAAAGCATAGCTGTCACTAAAGAGTGACGTGTCCAGTCTTAGCAGCGGTGCTAGTGCAATTTGCTAAATTTCTATCCTTTTTCCTCAGTTGATAAAGCATAGTGTACCTAATAGGCTAATAAAGTCATCACCTGGGATTCTATTTAGCATGCACCTCTGTAAAGCAGCCCTGTTTTGATATTGATAGGGATGGAGAATAATTTTCAGCTGAATACATTACCAGTTTACAACTCTAGGTCTAGTGTCTGCATAGTATTACATCATCACTTCATTGAAACATATCAAGATTTACTTATGCATACTTTGTCTGTAATTTGTACTAGCATATGAAGTCCACTTTTTGAGACACTTGAATACTTCTTTGACGTCTGAGTATGTATGCATTTGTCTTTCTCTCAGGCTGGTTTTGGGATGGCAACAGTCGGTTATATGTGCATAATGTTCTCGGTGACTACGCCAT